>NC_141689.1:1891519782-1892163508 GCF_964263255.1 Lissotriton vulgaris | reverse complement strand
AGATAATCAATCCTACTTGTGGCACGACCATTGTCAAAAGTGGAGTTCCCTTTTTGGTCGGATTGTGTTCTCCCATTAACAGCTCTCAAGCCTCTAGAAAGGCAGAGGCTCTTAATTCTAATGGCCGTGGCACTCCATCTTTTTATAGGAGGGAGCTCCAATTGTGGTATTCCCCATCTACTATCCTCCTCCTCCGTTAGGCTCCCATCCTCTTCACCTAGGGGCTCAAAGGTTGAGTTAAAATCACCACCCACTATAATGTGTGGATTAGAACAGAGGGTTTCAATGTCTTGTTCTAGAGTGGAAAAGACATCAGAAGGAATACCTGCACTAACCCCCCTGGCATAGATATTATACAAGGCTGTTTCTTGTCCATTAGGCCATTTGATATTTAGTGCTAGAATATCATTTGATGTTATTTGCCTTTGTGATATGGTACAGGACAATGCTTGACGAACCCATATCGACAATCCTCCAGAGGGACGTCCCTTTCCACCTTTAAGTGCAAGTTTAAAAAAATTTAAATACCCCACTCGAAAAACTGGGTCGACTGACCAGGTTTCTTGTAACATAACTATGTCATGCATGTCTATACAATCAAGCCAATCAGGGTTATCTATTTTGCTAGCTATACCTGCTATGTTCCAGGATATAAAAGTTAGTGTACATGCCAGCTCCGTATTTATACTGACATCCCTTCTTGATGGGCCCCCCTGCTCAGGTCCTGTATTAACCCCAGCTACTGGACTAGTGTTGATAAGATCCTCTGGCCCTAATATAAATATGTTGCTATTTGGACTTTTGGGGACCATGTGGCTGGGATCCATGTTTTTATTATTTTGGACCATAGGATTGTCTAGTTGGCTTGTAGGATGTCGTACCTCATTTTTCACTAATAGTCCTTTATCCATTACGAGTCAGTCACACTCATTTAGATTAGACAATGCTGTATATCTGTTATCTAAGTTTAATCCCCAGACATTGGCTAGGCCCCCCTTCGCACATCTACTGGTCACTGTTGACCATTTAGTTCTCAGGATGCTCGGATTTGATGCTAGGCCTTTCCTATTATAAAAAAAGTCCAGGGTTAGTGGGATTAACTCCGCTGTTCTGCGTTGAGGTGGAAAAAGGTTATTCAAGATTTCAGGTAAGACTTCGGGGCCTTTAAGACTCAGGATCACACAGTCTCCAGAAAATTTCTTAGTGCTACTCCCTATCCATTTTACCCGTCTTGCGGTTAATAAATCTTCTGCCAGTTTATGGTCGCCCCCGGGACACATATGCATGTTATTACTTAACCAGTTAAATGCCTTGTTTAATAGAGATTCTGGATGTTCTTGTTGACCTATATTTAAGGGGGGAACATTGGCAAGAACCAGGATAAGGGGTGAAGCTTCAACAATTAGCTCCATGGGGCTGTTTTCTATGTAGGGGCCCTGCAGTAAGCAATTGCCTTCAGGCTCGATTGATGGAATGGTAGCAAGGTTAGCTTGTTGTGGGCCACGCTCGGGTCGAGCTTGCTCGTTCTGAAGTAGCTCTATTTCACCTTGGGGTAGAACTTCTAATTGAGTTTTTTCAGCCAGCTTTTCTACCAACATGGTTGGCAATTCCCCCATTTTATTGTTAGTTGCTGTTACATGGTCTTCCAATTTATTTATTTTAGCAGTTAGCTGATCTATTTTTGAGATTAAGGGTTTTACTAGCTGGTTTAACTTAATATCCAGCATACCCATGAGTTTTTTTAATATACCCTCTTCATCCCATCCTTGATTCATATCTCCTCTATTCGCATTCCCATCTACATTTTTCCTGTTAGGCGGAGTAGCTGGCTTTCTCCTGCTAGACCTTAGCCCTTCTCTTTTTGTCAGGATCTTAGCAATAGCTTTTGTTACTCTTGGAGCCGGAACAGGAACATCCGGTGGGGGGGGAAGGAATCTACTATCTCCAAATCTAGATCTTGTTCATGCAGGGGGGGTTCTATGTCTAGCTCAAAATCTCCAGCTGGTGCTTCAATAGTGGTAGCTAAGTGCTCTATGGCTGATACATTTTGTGGTAGCCCCATGTCCAGGTCATGGGAGGCTGGGGATGAAATAATCGGGGTGCCCAGAGCAATTAAATCCGTATCAGAGATCTCATTTTGGGGCAACGATAGTGGGGAGCTCAGACCCAACGAAGCCCTCCTTTCAAGATTAATTTTTTCCACCACTTGTACTAAATAATTATCCATGGTATTCCCCGGAACGTTAGGTTTTTTTGCCTTCGACATTTTGATGCTAATGGTAATAGCTTACAATCTTTACCCCTCTAGAGTCAATATAGTCAATCAAGGTTACCAAAGAATTCTTGTTACCTTCCTGCTTGAATTCCCAAACAGTCCCGGATCAGAGCCGACTGCGATGAGGGCAGCAAGTAAACACGGATCCTGACGGTAATATCAGGAATGAATAATGAATTTTGTTTGGAACACGTAAGAGGGGTGGCCCGTCCCCTCACCTTAGGTCCCCTGAGGGCCACAGAGGGCCCGCCCTTTGCCCGGGCTTAGCCCCGGGCGTCCCGCTCGCGTCCCGCGACGCAAAGTTCACCTTCGATTTTAAAGCGCCTCCGGGCGCGCAATGGGTGGGGGCGGCTTCCTGTCGCTGAGACTGATGGTGGTTGTAGTGCCAGGTGACAGAAGGCACGCAGCGGCGGGAGGAGACCGGCAAAAAGAAACAGGCAGGAATGTCCCAGCTGCAGGGCTGAATCAGGTACGGCGTCCAATAATGCAGGGAAAGTGCTCCCAGTGTTCTATAAAGCAACCCGCTCCTCTGATGTTCACCTTCGATTTTAAAGCGCCTCCGGGCGCGCAATGGGTGGGGGCGGCTTCCTGCCGCTGAGACTGATGGTGGTTGTAGTGCCAGGTGACAGAAGGCACGCAGCGGCGGGAGGAGACCGGCAAAAAGAAACAGGCAGGAATGTCCCAGCTGCAGGGCTGAATCGGGTACGGCGTCCGATAATGCAGGGAAAGTGCTCCCAGTGTTCTATAAAGCAACCCGCTCCTCTGATGTTCACCTTCGATTTTAAAGCGCCTCCGGGCGCGCAATGGGTGGGGGCGGCTATCGGCACACCGGAATATCCCCTCAAAAGCCAAAGTAAGAGGCAATGGCAATGCAGCATCAGTAAGGAGGTAGCCTGGGAAGAGGGAGACAAAACGAGCAATCACAGGTTACAAGCAAGTCAGTGGAATTATAAAGGCTGGGGAACCAAGGGTCCCAGACAGGGAAAAACAACAAAGGTGAGGGTACGAAATTAGGTGGAATGTGAACTGAAGTGTAATCAAAGTAGTTGTAACAACTGTTTTCACAAGACAGCTTTCTTCTTCTCACAAAGGTTGGGAGAGCACACAATTTATTCATTCTATAAGTAAATCAAGCAATGGGTTCTGTTATCCAATGTAGAATCATCTTTTATTCCTTATTTCATAAATGATAGCATCAGCCAGTGTGTTTCACTCCTTCATACATTGGAAGTTCTTCGGAGCTGAAAATTAACAAAAATGTACTTGGCACATTTCATTTTGTGAAGGACAGTACAGAGCTTATCTAGGCTCTCTACGCTGGTGTCGCCCCATGACTGAATAGCAACAGCCCTTCATTGTGAGCTTGAAAATATTGAATATAAATAGGTGAGGACAACTACTTTTGCTATGAGGAAGAATCCAGAAGTCCAAGAGGCCACAATAGAGATCACCTAGAAGAAACTCATACCGTGGGCCCTTTATCGACTTACTTCATCTATGACGAAAATGTATCCCATGACCTTAGACTTATAGACTGACTTTTCTAGTTATTTGTCCCCAAACAGTGTTATTTAAATAAACTGTTAGAGTGCTCCAGTATATTGTTTTATGACCCCCCCCCCCCCCCCCCCGGGCGTTGCAAGGAGTAAACTGTGGTGTAGTGGTAAAAGACGGCCAATGGCCAGTAAAGCGATGGCAGAGCAACTGTCATCTCACAGAATTTTCTCAAAAGAAGGATCCACTGTGGGAGTTCTGATAGTGACGTCATCGGAGATGAGGTTCCACGTCCCACTTCTCCCCCTCATACAACAAAAAACACTGCAGTGCATAATAAACAAATGTAAACAGAAAACAAGTATGAAATGTACACAGCTAAGCATCAAAAGACATTTAATATTAAGTCATTATAGCAAGACCCTCTTTTTCAGACTGTGCGATTGCGCACTTGTAAGGAATCCCTATCTCGACTATCCAAGTGGACTCCCGAACTAACATGGTAATTGCAGCTTTCCCGCTTTTCATCCCAGGGATGTGCCACAAGCCTTGTCACAATGGCTTGAGTGATAGTAATTCTGTCCTCCCTTCGCTTCTAGATCCCTATCAGCTGGCTAACCACCCCTTGTGACCCCGAGCTATCACGCCCGCTTCTGATCCATTTTGCAGTTATCCTCTCACAAGCCCGTCTTTAAACCTACTTCACGCCCTAATTAGCCTTTCCGATCTTGTGCCAGCTCGATATTATTGCATGATCCCTTTTCTATGTCATCACACCGACCACTGCGCCGTAATTACTAGTGATCTAATCACGGCAGGAGACAACATCAGCTTTCTGTTCCTGACACATGCTTTATCGAATGTGTCCTACCAATCACTGCGCCGTTTGTATCCACTTTTTCATTTCATTACCACCTTCATGCTCACACGATCTAATGCATGAACCCTGAGATTGTGGTCCTGTCATTGTTTAAACACACTGACTGCTGCGCCTTACGTCTGTGGTCTCTCAGCAGCCGTACAACACCAATCACTGCGCCGTCCTCCCTTTCACTTTATCACAGTGTAATCTGTATAGATTGATCAGCAAAGAGTGGTCTCACCTCTTTGACCACGCACAAAAGGCACTCAGTCACGCCAAACCTTCCTCCCCCACTCGTTGTTCCACACATCTCGCCGATTTTAAACTCACAACAGTCACATTTTTACATGCCTAACAGTATTCATGTTTACCAATTCATGTTCCTTTTTGTTTCTTTCCCAATTTCCCAATTTCTCGCCTGTGTTATGTAATTGTACAGTAATGCGATTTAGGCATAGTGCAATTGTAAATTCATAAAGACAACAATGAAATATTATGTTGTGCTGAGGATGATGCCCAGTATCTAGTGGTGGCATCGAAACGTCGTCGACACCAAAAATCGCCATATGCAATATGACTATGCAATATTGTAATGTGCAATAGTGTATAGGAAAATGATCTTAGTCTGTTAAAACTTTCAAATAGGAGTGTACAGATGTATTTCACTTTGCCCTTCGGCCATTCTGTGCTTCGTTGTGTTGTCTCACTGGTTCATGGGTCACGGCTGTGCCCACTTGTCATTGAATGTTTCTAACAATTTAATTTTATACATATTTGCTAAATAAATTCTTGTACGGCTGGACAAAAGAGATACTACCTATTTAGAGTATGAATATTGTATATAAGTGATGCTTCCTCTGAAAATAGGGACCATTGTTCTCTATAACATGATACTGCCCAAGGTCCCTATACTATACCTTTTGGGTTCCCTTGTTTTTTGTAACAATCATGTGTCTTAACAGCATTCTTAAAACATTTGATTACTTGCATTTCTCTAGTGAATTTAGACCAATCAGCACACCCTCTAGGCGCTTTGATTTTGACAAAATCACCCACACCAACTTAAACATTTCTTACTCACTTATGGGAGTCAAACTCTTCTTTCCTCTTGTGTTGAAAAGAAATCTCTTTCTTTCTCCATTCACCAGGGGTATTGTCACCACATCCTTTGCTCCAGCACATCCAACCAGGACATGCATACATAGACAGGGATCTCCCTTTGAACAATTCAAAAGGAATCTTCCCATTGGAGCCATGTGGTGAAAAACGATAGCCTGACAGTCTACTTGACAACCCCTTCTTCCAATCCAAACCATTCACTCTTGCTAGTTGTAAGTCTTCCATTAAAGTTTTAATGACTCTTTCAATGGCACCATTTGATACAGAGCTGATTTCTTTTATGAACAATACCGCAATTCTACAAACACGACTCCGTCTCACAAGAGCAGAATTGTACTCCATTTTTTGTAAGTAGGTACCTGGGAAAACTCTCTCTCTTAAACACACCCTCCAAAAACCTGATCACTCCCAAAGATAAAATGTCCTGCACACAAGATACTTCAGCTCACCTGGAGAATAAGTCCATCAAGACAATGACATAGGGAGTAGCATGTTCACCTCTTATCGGCCCAAAAATATCCATCGTAACCTCTTCCCAAGGATATTTTGGCAGAGTTCTGCATGCCATAGGCAATGGACTAGTTTTAAGCCCCTTGTCACAGACTAAACATTCAAAGCAATCTCTTATCAGACACTCAACATCACGATTGAGTGATGGCCACCAAAAATCTCTCCGAAGCCTCCCTTTAGTCTTTACAATACCCATGTGACCCTCATGGGCTAAATGGAATATTTTACCTCTTTACTTCTCAGGAGGGATCAGTCTTCTGCCTCTTAACAAAAACCCTTTGTCCACAGTAAGTTTGTCCACAATCTTCTCCCATCCTCCTGCACAATCCTTGAGCTGAGCTTTACACCTCGTTCCAGAACTAATAATATCCCTAATCTTACAGAAGGTCACATCATTCTGAAGTTCAGTTAACCACTCCTCTTCACCAATAGATACTTCAGTCACTTCACACACACTGACTCCCTCCTCCTCGTCCAGTTCTCCACCACCATCAGGCTGCAAATTTTCAATGTCTACAAGTCTAGAAAGGTAGTCAACAGAAAGTTGCTCGCCCTTGGAACATACTGGACAGTAAAAGAGAAGTCTTGCAACCCCACAACCCATCTCCGTATGCAAGATGATATGGAATCAAGTCCCTTCTTGGCGAAAACTTCAACCAAAGGTTTATGATCAGTCATAAAAATTGATACCCCAGAGAAATGCTTAAATCTCATAATGGACCAAAACACCGCTAACGACTCTCGCTCAATAACAGAATAGTTGCGTTTTGCGTCTCTGAGGGTTCTCAAGATGCATGCAATGAGGTTTTCCTTGCCATCTCAAGTTTGAATGAGCAGTACAACCAGCCCTTTTCCGCTTGCATCACACACAATTTTTCTCACAGGCGAAGCATCAAAGAATTGCAGAGAAGGTGTAGTACTCAACTCCTGCTTTATATCTGAAAATTCCTGGGAACACTCAACACCCCACACAAAATCTGCTTTCCTCAAATTAAAAGTTTTGCTAGCAAAGTCTTTACTGAAACGGCTATAATACTTAACCATTCCCAGAAAAGATGAAAGTTCCTCCTTGGGTTTTAGGTTCCTTTAGAGCTCTTATCGTGCCCACAAGTTAATTCTTGGGTCTAATCCCTGTTGAAATGACTTTGTATCCCAAATAGCTTACTTCACCAACGCCAAACCTACACTTCTCAGCTTTCAGTGTCAAACCTGCTAGTTGAAGTTTCTGTAACACCTGGAGAACACACAGGTCATGTTCTTTATTGTTAGATCCAAAAACAAATATGTCGTCTTGATAACACTTCATACTGGGCTGATCCTTCAAAATGACCGGCATATTCTTCTGAAAGACTGCAGCAGCAGAAATTAAGCCAAAAGGCATCATCTTAAAACGAAAAATACCAAAAGGAGTAGTAAAGGCGGTCAGATCCTGCGAGCTCTCATGTAACTTGACCTGGTGATAGACCAACATTAGATCTAATGTGCTAAATACCTTAGCACCAGTAAAAGTCATGATCATTTCCTCAATGTTGGGTAACGGAAATCTGTCAACCACAACCTCTTTGTTTAGGGCTCTCAAGTCCACGCAAAGGCGAATGTCACCATTGCCCTTGCGAGCAACGACAATGGGAGCCAACCAATCTGTAGCTTCAACTCCTTAAATGACCCCACACTCTACCAACCTCTTGAGTTCATTGTCAACTGCTGTTTTCAAATGCACGGGGATCCTTCTTACCTTTGCCACAACAGGGGTTATGTGATCTCTTAGTCTGATCTTGTGTTTGTAACCAACCAACTTGCCAAGTATGTTTTGGAACAAGACATTGAACTCCTTAACAAACTTGTTTTGATTACATTCAACCTCATCAACTTGTACTTGCGGGGTTTTACTTGGATGCAAGCTGACACCCAACCTCTTTTGATGACTCCAACCTAAAAGATCATCACCTTTACATGACACACACATTTAAACACAAGTGCTTTTCCCACATACACCTATGATTGTTTCAAAATATCCTAGCATTTCAATCTTGCTCCCACCATAGCCTCCAGGTTGTATGTCCATTTTTGTGAGTGACTTATTATCTGGAAACAACCTCAACAATGTTTGTTCAGAGATAATAGTGATACGAGGACAAGAATCAAACTTCATCAGGATCTCTTTGCCATCAATACTACCTACCTCAGTAAGGAATATATTTTTGGACTCATCAACTTGTAATAGAATCGCCTGACACGGTTCCTTGTTCCCACCCTTGTTGTTTCTTTTATAGCTGTTCCTACAACATTTACTGAAATGACCTTTGAAACCACATGAGTTGCAAACTTGGCATAAATCGGGACAGAATTTATAATTTGCCCTATGGCCTACGAACCCACATGTGTAGCAAGTAGCATTGAGATCCTGTTCCCTTCTTCTGGCACCTTTGACCTCAGAGGTCTGTTTCGCCTCAGGAACACTTCAAGACTTATCTGCAGTAATCACTGCAACATTTTCTGTACCAGAAACATTAGAACTATGTACCTTTTTCCTTGCCTTTAGTTCACCCACACACTTCAACATGTGCTCAACTTGTTTTGCGACAATGAGAACCTCCTCAAGAGGTGGCTCATCTTTCATCCAAAGTTCCTCCCATAACTTGTCACTGTTGCACCGCAACACAAACTGATCTCTAATCCTTTCTTCTAACGCCCCCCAAATTTACATTTTGAGACCAACCTCCTCATGGCAGTCACAAACTCCTCCACCAACTCATCCTTACCCTGACACCTCAAAGCAAAGTGATATCTTTCTAAAATTGTGCTTACATGTGGCAAATAATTTTGATCTAATTTTGCAATGGCAATGTCGTGCCGGAGCTCAGGTAAATTCTCCAACACGTCCTAGCCCTCTGCCCCCAAACTCTGTAAAAGCAGTGCATGTTTACGTTCAGCACTCAAATTAGTGCCACAAACTGGAGCATAATTCCAAAATACTTTTTTCCACTTTGACCACCCAATTAGTGGCTCACTTGGAGAAGGCAGAACGAAGGGTGGAGATGCAACGTTTTGCATTTCTAAGACTTTCTGTATTCTAATTTTCACTCAGTACAATGATAATAAATTATAATGCTACTATTGTTAAATCTAGTGCAAGTTGCTACCACATGTAACAAAGCTAAACATTTAAAATTTGGTAGTGTAAAATTAATTCCAAAGACAAAGATAATCAAATAATAACAGGGGGATAGGAGCTATCCCCTCTAAGCAGGAAACAGGGATAAAGACTTATCAATCCTTCAGGAGAGCCTTTTATTAACAGGAGGTATTATTAAGTTATCATGTGGCAGGGCATGGCCTGGGAACATGGCCGATGGATAAATCCTGCTTAATCCTGACAGAGAAAGCCTGCTCCCAGTGTAAACCAATGCTCACTAGCAGCGGAAACTGGGCTGCATAAGAAAAAGTGCTTTGGGCGAAGTGAAACCGCCATTGCGGGGGCGGCCTGCAAACTCAGCCTGCGCCGTAGCCGAGATTGCTACCCGGCCTGCCTCGTGGTCTTCAGTGGCAAACAACTGAGCCCAGCCCCCCGCCAGAGTTGTCGCTGCAGCAGCCTACTGCAACTAGAAGCCTTGCCTAGCTCCTGGGTGGACTCTGTGGCTCCCCGATGACCCTGAGCGCTGTGGGAACAGAATCTGGCAGGGTGTGAGTCGGTCACCGTGGTTGAGTAGAAGAATGGTGGCTGTGGGTGAGTGTTGGGCCCCTGCTCTGTGGCCCAGAGACTGATCGGTATGCCAGATGGGGAGAGGGCCGTCTGGCGGGTACACTGCAGCTGATGACGTTGTGGTTGCCTGCCCGGTGCAGGACTGCAGTAGTGGGGGCCAGCCACGTGTGAGGGTCATCCCACCTGGAGGTGAAGCGGGGCCTCCGGGCTCACTGCGCCCTGGTCGGAGCTGTTGTCGGCAGGTGCCCGGGGTTTGGCCCGCATTGCTCATGTTGAGACTACCTTTGCTGAGAGGGGTGAGGCCATGGCCCCCCGGTGATGCGGGCGCCCTGATTGGATGTCGCAGCTGATTGGCTGCCCCTCCACAAGCCCTTGAAGTGAAGAAATGGGCTTGCGTGCAACACCGAAAGCACCAGGGAGTACAAGTGAGGAGCCCTGCAGCCCCTGGACGGTCCGAAGGGGGTGGTGGAAGGTCCTGACAAGAACTGCTGGTAGTAAGGCACCCCCATGCTCCGAGCAACACACGCAGGGCCACCCAGCATAGGACGCCTCAAGATAATACTGTAAAGAGGCGGTGGATCTTTGTCATAGAAACCTGAGGCTCTGCAGCACCGTCATAAAACTGGCTGGTTCCTGGCCTGACCGGTCCCCCCCTCCACAGTGGTTGGAGCTGCCCATCGGGATTGATCTAGGGGTCCTAGATCCACGTCTGCACCAGGGGTGCATTGTACCTAGTGACTGCATCGGGACCCTGCGACAGTGCGAGTGGAGCCAAGCAAACGCTGTATCCAGCAGTTCCTGGGTACCAAGCCTATAGAAGAAGTGGACACACAGTGCCAGTGGTGTTGTGGGGGCCAATCTGGAAACTGTTACAGAGGCTGAACTGAGTGCAGACAAACACACCTGCCCTTCTTCCCTGATTGCCCCTGGGCCAGATATCTGGAGCAGCGGAAGGCGCGGAAGGCGCGGAAGGCGCGGACCGCTCCGACATGGATGAAGACAAAGCAGCCCATTCTACGAATACCAATACCATCACCCAGTATACCACACCACATCATCCATTCCAGCAGATTACTAGGCAAAAGGGCACCAATGACGAGGGTGAGGCTGACAGCAGCTGTGAACCTTCCAATGCAGACATGCTGGAGGCCATATAGGGCTCCAGAACGCCCTTGGAACACCAAATTGAAACAGTATTGATAGATGTGGATCTACTGAGGGGCGACTTGTGAAAAGTGGCACATAAAGTGTCTACTGAGGAGGGAGACATTGTGCAGTTGAATGGTGAGATGCCACTCTTAAATAACAGATGACCCAGAAGACCATGACTACAAAGGGCCTGGAGCATCTAGTTGAGGATGCGTTAATGTTTGTGTCTTGGGGTTCCCGGAATGGATAGAGGGGGGAGGTCTGCAGATGAGTTCCTGGAGAAATGGATCAGTACTTAACTGTGTCCACAGGGCTTATCAGATTCCGCCACGGGGGGCCCATCCAAGGTCCATCATATATAAGATTCTTAAGTATCATGACACAGACTGCATACTGCGTGCAGCTCATGGGCAACAGGACCTAAGCTTTGGTAACTGTAAGATCACTATTTACCCATACTACACCAAACAGGTGCAGGACCTTCACAAGTAATTTCTTGGGGTCAGGCAGAATTTGCGAGCGCTACAACTCCAATATAAGCTCCTGTATCCAGCTAAATTAAAAATTCTGACACAAGGAAAAGCACACTTTTCCGAGACCCCAGAAGAAGTGTGGGAATGGCTTGAGATCAAAGGAGATGCCCTCCCTCCCCGTGAGGTGCTTAATCAACAGCGAAGATGGGGTTCCCATGCCCGGAGGCGGAAGCGGCACAGCAGCCCATCCGTAGAAGACCCCAATGTGATTCCGTTTGGGGAGTGGAGGGTCACGGTGAATGAGGATGGAACAATGCAACTTGGAACTGTGGAAATGCATGGGCTAGAACAAAATGCATCTCAGTCTTTGGTACTGACTCGAGACGTACCAATGGCACTGAGCCAGATGGCAGACTTTATTCCCAACACTCTGCCTGCCCCTGCATCCGAAAAAGTGGATTTGTGAGAATGTCACTAATGTGGACTCCTTGTTATTATTATTATTATCCTATGCCCGAAGCCTGTGTATGCCTGGGACACTGTATCTGTGACCAATGAGTGTGATAGAGTCTTAGGACTACATGCTGAACAGATGGGGGAGTTTCTACGCTTGCTTTAGTGCCGAGGGGGCTGGTTTGAGATGTGCTCACTGTTTGTGGTGTACAACCAGATTGAGATTGATACAGCACTGGCAGGGACAGATGTTTCATTCCTCCTTTTTGACTTGTTGATATGGGTGGCTCCTGGAATACCTTTCTCCTTATCATACATGGAGGCTGACGTAAGTGGGTGCTGTGTGTTGCTTAGGGGGACACTTGATGGGCATGAAATAACCATATTGAATTCCTATGCCCCAAACTTTGATGACCCTATATTGAATCAGACTGTCAAGATTTTATAACAGAAGAGATAGACTTGCCCCTCCTGTGGCTCGGGGACTTTAATTGTATACTAGATGCTAACTTGGATAGACTCCCGCCCAGAACGGGCACCCAACCCTAAATGCCAAAAAAGCTCTGTGAGGTGATGAGAGATGTGGGCATACACGATGTGTGGTGATTCAGCCATCAAGCACAACGGATATACACCTGCTATTCATCTACTAATAACACCCATAGTAGACTAGATAAGGTTGTAGTGGCAGGACTACCCAGGGTAGAAGACATTGTAGGGACAGGCCTAGCCCATTTCTTATCCAACCACTCCCCTGTCAGCTATGTGGTGAAATGGGGTTGCCCTGAACAAGAGTCTAGGACATGGAGAATGTACGCCGATATCCTGGAGGACCGGTTGGTACGGAGGCTTTGTACCAAGCGTTAACCGAATGCATGACCTTCAACTGGGAAGTACCAACTAGTAGATCTAAGAATGGGATGAACTTAAAGTAATGCTAAGGGGTACATGCATTGGATTGACATATGGAGTTCGTCAGCAGGTCCATCATGAATTCCATGGGGAGGAGGAAGCCTTGGCTGCGATCCAGGCAGAGGGACAAATACATCCAACCACTGTTGACCGAGAGCAGACATGGCGCAGACGCATCAGTGACATATGGGACAGGCTAGATAAATATTCACTTTGACCATATATACAGTGCATACATAGGGAGGGAGATAAGACCAGTCGCCTTCTAGCATGAATACTGCTAAGACAACAGTCCCCTCCTCAGACTACTCACTTGATTACGCCTGAGGGCAATAGAGTAGCCATTAGGACTGGTATAGTAGAGGTGTTTGAACTGCACCTCCGAGTGTACTCGACAGACCCCGCTATTAAGGCGGACCGATATATGTCATTTCTGGAAGGGTTGTCCCTAACGCAAATGGGGCTGCCAGATGTGGAGGCATGGGTTCCTCAATTAACACTAGAAGATCTAAGCATGCTGCTAAGGGCACTCTCAAGCGTGAAGCCACCGGGAGCGATGGATTCCCACCCGAGTTTTACTAGGTGTTCTCGGCGACACTGGTGCAAAATCTCCTACAGGTGTTCCTGGAGGCATATGAACACGGCATGTTGCCACCTTCCATGAGAGAGGCGGAAATATGTGTTTGAAGCCTGGGCGTAATGAATCGGACCCAGTGGCATATCAACCGCTCACTATGATTAACGCAGATATAAAAGTGCTGTGCAAGTCGTTGGCTACTCGCCTGGCACCCAAATTCCTCAACTGGTGCATGAGAATCAATGTGAGTTCTAACCCAGACGAAATACCGACATGAATCTGCAGCGATTGACCCATATACTGCACAAAGTGAAGAGCAGGAATGGGGAGTTGGCCTTGGTATCGATTCACCTGCAAATGGCCTTTGATACAGTAGATTGGGGCTACTTATTGGAAATGCTGATGGTAGTGGGCATAGGCTGCAGTTTTGGCCCGGGGTCAATCTATATATAGCTTCACCCCACGTGACATTACCTAGATTGTTATGTCTCCTAGATGACTTTGGAGACTGGTCCGGCCTATGGCTTAATCACACCAAGTCTTTAATGTACCATCTGGCGAGCATGGTTGCTACACTTTTGGATCGCCTCCTTTGTCTTGGGTTGCACTGGGATTTGGCACACTTCGACAACTTGGGTATACAAGTGGTGCACACGAATGCCCAGCTACACCTTATTGTGGACAGGGTCATTGCTGCATTGGGGAGCACAGTAGCCTTCTGAAACATATTACCCCTTTCACTGATGGGCAGGCTGGCGGTGTCTCAGATGGTGGTACTGTCCCGCTGTCTATATATTCTACAAAACGCATTATGACCTTTCCCAAAGACTGCTTTTAAACAACTGAACTTAGCATTCATCTCATTGCTTTGGGCTGGTCGCTGTAGCAGAGTAGCCCTGAGCATCTTGTCCCGACGGTACGAGGAGGGAGGGCTGAAGACACCAAGACTGGACTTATATTACTACGCACACCCGCAACATGTGGCCAGGTGGTTTAACGAGGGGGACAATTGGGAGAAGCGATTGTTGACAGGACTTGTCCCTACTGACGTACTGCTGTAGCCTTGATGGAAGGCACTGGGGTTGGTGATGACAGACCCTACATAGTGCGACACACTGCACGCATTTGGCAGCTATATGTGGAACAAGTCCTGAAACATGCTCTATTCCACCAGGAACTTCCTGTATGGATACTGGCGCAAGTAAGGCAGATGATGGCCCATATGTCTTTTCGGGCATGGAGGGAAGGTGGTTGTTAGGTGATGGCTGAGTTATACCCTGCTTCAATACATATGAGCAGGCATGTGGGGATTTTGTGCTGGGACAGGGACGCTACTTGCACTACGCCGAATTGACTGAAATATTTAAAGTAACATGACCCGACTACCCTTGTGGTTCGGGTCAGCGTTTGATAACCCTATTTTATAAAGCAATGAGGCTGGATACAACTGGCCCACCGCCCAAAGCACGAGCTACTTGGGGTATAAACCTAGGTACAACTTTGGAGGACAAGATATGGTCTGCTGTTAGCAGACTCACACCCACAGTACCCAACAATGGCCGTTTCAAGCTGTTGCTTTACAATTTTTTACATCGAAAATATATGACGCTCGAGAGACTTTGTCGTATCACCCCTTCCCGATCAGATGCCTGCCACGATGTGGTGAGGGGGGAGCTGATTTTCTGCAATTAGCCTGGGGATGCCTTATGGGGCATACTTTCTGGACCAGGGTGATGACTGATATATAGAGGGGTACAAGTTTCCACGTTGTTAGTTCACCACTATAATATTTACTGGGCAGTGTTAAAAAACCAAAGGGGTGCAGGATGGCATACAAGCAACTGCAACTGCCTTTGGTATTAATCAGCGAGACGTAGAATAGCCATAATGGGGATAGGTCAACGGCCTCCACAGTTGAAGTCTGGCATTGGGATGTGCTGAAGTGGACACTGGCTGAAGAAATACGTATGAAACTAAGCATGACTGGGCAGATGACGGGGAGTGGAAGTGTGAACTGTGATACTTCGAGACTACATTGTCTGCCGTTGTATAATAACGTATGTTTGTCATTGCCTCTGCCAAACCTTTCAGTTGTAACTGTTCTGCTGCTACATGTTTGTTCCAACTGAAAAATAAAGGTAATATAAAAAGAAGTTGTCATGTCACCTCTTTATTATAAATGCCAATACTGATAACTATTTCAAATACTTGAATCAAGGTACGCAAAGACCATCAAACAATGCAACCTTAGGCTCATCAATTGCCTTTATTTCAATATCAAAAAGGGATTGAATTCATGTTTGTCAGATCAGGGAAAACATTTTTTTTCTACAAATACAATCACAATAACAAAACAACAAACAAATAATTCACATTACTTTGCATTCCTTTAAACATTGCCTGATTTCACTCAAATTCTCACATTCACTTTGTATACATTCACTCACCATGCTCACTACACACCAAAAAAGTCTTAAGGACCACCGTGACTTTTACTATGCAGTGGCCCTTGCTCACACCAAAACAGAAAGATTGCTTACAACTTTTCTTATGATGCACGTGACAGATCAATCACCATCTTTCATTAAGTTATAACAATTATATACAAAAGAGTATCAAAAGAGCACTAATGAATAAAACTTGTTTTGGTGTTGAGGAGTAAAAAGGTCTACGCGTTTCAAACCCCCACTGGATCCGGGGTTCTCATCAGGACCAAATACAACTAAAGAAAAAAGAAAGAAAAACTGTGCATAATGACTTTTATAAAACCATTTTTACGAATAAGTTTGCTACCACCTGGCAACTCAGCCTCCACTTACCTAACTCTGAGAGACCACAGCCGTGGACTTCCCAATAGTTGGACTATACGCTGTGAATCTAAAAACAAAGGGAAAAGGAAAAACTACATTGTGAACTGTCCTGTCTTGAAGAGAACTCGATTAATCAGGAGTGTCCCTTTAATAAGTAAATCCGCTTACTTTATGCCAGCCAAAGTAATAGAGTCTTGTTTATCTTGAAACCGGAGGGAAAACGGAAGGGTAACTTTAGATTAATTGTCCTTTTGTACAAGTACAGTCCGACTTCTGCCCCAGGGAATACTCCAGTTTCAAGTTGATTACATGACAAAGTTTGTTAAAAACTTTGCGGATCTCACTGCACCCATGAGAAGCTTATTAAAGAAGGGGTTCATTTCGATTGGGATTCGGATTAACAAACTACTTTTGAGTTGACTAAAAAAGCCACCATAGACGCACCATCCTAAGGAATTTTGACACAAGACGCAAAACAGATGCCACTGGAAACGGAATTGGAACCTCTTTGACACAATTGTGGATGGCAAGAAGAAGACTATTCCAAACGCACGATGGTGTTCATCCAACATTTTGGAATTCTATCCCAATTGAAATAAAAACTCTTCCTTCAATAGAGTCATTTAAAAAGGCTTCTTTAAGAGGGCCTACCAATGAGAGAATGCTGCAGAGGGGGGGGCCTTAGCTTCTATATTTGACTTAGGCGCCTTGACGCCCATTGGGCTAAGTATGCGCAAGATAAGAACCATTTCATTCATTCATTCATTCATCCATTCATTCATTCATTCATTCACATTCACAGTTTATTAAACTCATTATAAGTTCATGGCTTAAAGTGAATCACTGGGTAGTTGGTGTTCAAAGTATCTTGATCATTAATGCATTGTTACACATGATAGCAAATCCCGATGCATTTCGGGCCACGCCCTTCCTCAGGGGATTACTCTACAAGCAAAACAGAAAGTCACGGCATCAGCTATACATCCTCATCCTGACATAGTCAATAAATAAATCAATGCAACACATCTCCTATTTGCGAAGTGAAAAGAAAGGAAAATTAGGCAATGTCCAACTTGTAAGCAAAGGACTCTGAAGAGTGTAAAGAAAACAGCGTGTCTGAATAAATGAATATTCTGTGATCTCCAACCATTTTCAACGCATTATCCGCAAACATTGGCCAATCCTCACCATGGAACCAGATTTCCATGGCCTTTTCAGCCACCCTCCGATGTTTGCCTTCACCAGAGGCAGAAATTTGAAAGAAATTCTAACCAAACCCAGTGAATCAGACACACAGACTACGTATAAAGGCTTAAAACCCTGTTACAATTGTAGTAATTGTAATAACTGCATTCCAGGTAATATGACCAACCATCCCATGAAAGGCCATCCTATCAAACTACGAGTCAATGCCACTTGCAACAGTAGCAATGTCATCTATTTATTAAAATGCCCCTGTGGAAAATGTTACATAGGTCACACAGAAAGAAAGATCCGAGTCAGGATCCTGGAACATAAGAGTAACATTAGAACCCAGAACTTGAAATCCACAGTGGCGACACACTTCCATGAGAATCGACACAGTGTTGCTCAGCTTAAATTCCAAGTGTTGGAACAGGTCAAGGTTACCCCGAACAATAAGAACACTTTACTGAAAAGAGAAAATTTCTGGATCCGATTTATGTCCACCATGGTGCCCCATGGGTTGAATGACCGTATGGAATTTCAATGTTATTTGTAACCTTCACACTGACTATTTTCTTGCTCATTTCTGTATCCTTAGCATTGTCCGACATTGATTTATTTTGCTGTTTGAAGACTTTACCATTATTACCTATGTTTCACATATTTACCTGGTGAGACTTGCCCGTTACATCATGGCGCCCACAGTAGTGCTCTTTCTATCATAGTCAGTTCACTATGTTGACTCCCCCATGCACTTTAACACTGCTGTGTAGCTGTTAGCTCGGTTCACTGTTTGCTGCTCGGAACTCCGCTGAGTTCTTGCGTAGTTACGCTATTGTAATTACTCGGATGGGACCTTTATTGTTTTACACGTCCTCCAGTATGCCGAGCGTTGTTGCATGTTTGGTACGCGTAGTTTGGCCTTACATCACGCACCGCGAGTGCTCACCCTGATTTTCGAATCCTTGCTTTCACTCCCTTGGGGTTAACATGGGGTACCTTGGGACTAAGTTTTTCCCGTGATTGTAACTGGTTCGTTTATTCAGACACGCTGTTTTCTTTACACTCCTCAGAGTCCTTTGCTTACTAGTTGGACATTGCCTAATTTTCCTTTCTTTTCACTTCGCAAATAGGAGATGTGTTGCATTGATTTATTTATTGACTATGTCAGGATGAGGATGTATAGCTGATGCCTTGACTTTCTGTTTTGCTTGTAGAGTAACCCCTGAGGAAGGGCGTAGCCCGAAATGCATTGGGATTTGCTATCATGTGTAACAATGCATTGCTGATCAAGATATTTTGAACACCAACTACCCAGTGATTCACTTTAAGCCATGAACTTATAATGAGTTTAATAAACTGTGAATGTTGGATGAACACCATCGTGCGTTTGGAAGAAACTTTTTTTGAAACTTTTTTTGAACCTTACGTTTATGGAATAAGACCCCGTGGTCCCCCTTAAGTTGTGCTTGAAGGTGCTCTCTCCCAAGAGGGGGAGCAATGTATTAGTTCTTGTGGATTTCTCACTGCTTGGCCAGACAGTGATTTCCTTTGAGCACACTACAGAACTTTACAACCTTGCAACTTTACCGATTGAACAAGCTGTGCGAGTTCCACTTGCTTTTAAGAAGAAGACTATGGCATTCGCCTCCAGGGCGTTAAAAGATGCTGAATGCGACTATTCTACAGTTGTATGGAGGCTCTAGTATATGCTCGGGCCATTTCTCACTTCAAATTTTTATTATGGGGTTACCATTCACAGTATGCACAGACCATAAACCCTTGTGTATATTTTTTCTGCCAAAGGGAGGGAGGATACCACTTCTTGTATAGCTAAATGGATCATGGTTTTGGAAGGATGCAATTTTATAATTGAATATGTCCCTGGTACAAGAAATCTAGTAGCTGACTGTAAAGAATACGTTGCATAGGGGAGAAAGAGGAAGAAATCAGGGTAGAAGAATGTTATGTTATGTTAGCAGTTTTTTAAAGAGCTCAGATTACTCCGGCTGGAGTGTCCCTGTGCTAGGATTGCTACCCTAAAGGAACAGTTAAAGAACAACACAAGAAGCTAACAGGAACCCTAAAATGAATAAGGCATCCAAGGTATAAAACAGATGTCAAACAACTGTGAGCACCATAGGAAATTAACTCTGTCTAAATAGGCGGGTGTTTAATTTTTTAGGTGTCAGTTCAGAGGAAAACGAGCTACTCAGAAGATTGCCCAGTCCAGGCAGAATGGATTCTATGACCTGTCTCAAGATTCTGGGGGAAGAAGGGTCCTCTGGGGATCTTGATTTTAGTCTGGTGACCAAAATCTGCAATTCCTCCGGAGAGGGACAGGTGAAGCTAGGAAGACCCTTTGAATAGATGGAGGCTTCAAACCAAGCCTCCAGGCTTCCTATATCCCTCACTGATTCTGGGAACATCTGGTAGATATGCACTACCTTGGCATGGAAAAAGCATAGTGGAAAAAGCATACAATGGGATTACAGCTCTGAAGGGAGTGAGTAGCATGTACGGAAACGCAGCCCAATGATGTCAGGGATTTAACAATGGAGAACAATTCTCTACTCTAGATGAGTTACAAGATGATTTGATCTTATCGGCATAGAAGAGCCTATGAGTAGCACAGATTCTTTTATGATAGGTTATCAAGGCCACAGGATAGTCTGCTTTGCTGCTGACACTACGGACTTTGTGCCATAGGCGCTCTAGCTGTTTACAGGTTATTTTAAAAATAAGAGCTCAGCATTAACCATTTCTCTCAGTGCTACATGATCCCCTAGAGGGGCAATCTTTTCTAGGGCCCTAGTGATCCACTTATCCAAAAACTGGTTAGCCGATTCACTGTCTTTGCCAAACACAAGTCCTTTGGTCTGCAGCGCCTTCCTTAAAAGACTTTGTGCTGACCTACGCCCATTTCCTGATCCTTTTGTTCATGCATACCTTGCGACCCATGGGCTAACTAGAAGGCTCTAGCTGGAAAGGGACAAGGTAGTGGTGATGGAGCAAGGTTTCATATGTACAGAAACTTGCTTGGACTCTCGAAATAACCTATAATTAATTAATCAGCATGTTTTGTTTACTAATATTCGCATTACATGACATTTAGTATCTAGGGGAAGCTTTCCTATGTGCTTTTACTAACAGTAACCCGAGTGTCCTACAATGGCTGCCGAAAACGCGGGAACTCTTCTGCGCATGCGTCTGCTACATCTACGTGGTGTGACGTACCTGTGCTTTTGGTGGGAGCTTCTTGCTTCTGCGCACTAGTGCCAAGTGGCTGCTTCATGTCTCACACATTTAAGCATCTGCTGCTTCTTGTACTAAACTTTGTTCGTTCTGCTTAACTATTAATGCTATAGTATAAATAAAGTAATGGGGTTAGAGTAGATATAAGTGGTATACAGTGCATTCATTTATTTTTGTATTCTAATGTGTCTCTCTTTGACTTTTTTAATAGCTCGTATTTGGGCCTGAGGGGTGATATGTTCAGCTATACTGGATCCACTCTGCGCATGTGCCAAGAACTTTGAGAGACCTCAAGCAATGGCATTGAACTGATGCCAGTGAACTGTTTTTCCGGCAACGCGCATGTGAACCACAACCTATAAACCTGGGAAAGGAAGAAGAATTGCTACTTTATTAAACTTTGTATATTAAAATGAAATAATATTGCTGGGTGGAATAAAAAAGTGAGAAAGTAAATTATGGGCGGGGACATTGATCCATTACATTGAATAAGTAATGACCTCATCTTAGTATGGTGAGATAGTACAACTAAGGTAGGGTTAGTTAGAGAAAATTGTCCTACTTGTCCAGGTAGCTGACCTGTCACTGACCCATCCCATGCTATAGGAGATCGAGAGCAGAGGTGCTGGCGGAGCACTGTGTCAGAAGAATCGAGGTGTTGCTGAGGGAGAATTATCGATTACCCAGTTGGGGTACCTAATTTGGCGTAGAGAGAGGGGTGTAACGCTGGCTTTGCACTTAGCTGAGGTCACCTGTCCTGATCTGCACCTGTCCTGTCCAGTGGGCACCTGATTAGTCGGGAGCCCTATCTTTGTCCCAGCCCGTGGCCAGGGTTAGTCTTCACACCATTCAAGGTAATCTGTGTAGTATGTCCTTGTGCTATTTCCCTTTCTCACCCTTCCCAGGTACCAATGTTTAAAGGTGTTACTGTGATTTCTTGCAAACCTTATGTCCTATTAATCATATTCTTATTAGTGAAATTTGTGGTCACTGTAATTTGGATAAAGACTCACCAAAACTTGCATAGATAAAGTGCTTAAAACTCCTCCCGCGTCTGTGGTTGGTACAGGAAAGGCAAAATTGTTAAATACTACTTATTATGCTAACACCCTTTAGATCCCTAGGACTTATAGCATAGGTGACAAGGATTGGTAAGTCATGGTTTACAGGTATAAGTCCTAAAAGGACTCAAAGTACTGATAGGCTGGAAATAGAAAGCAGGACTACTAGTTCAAGGTGTGAATGTTTATGGGCCCAGGTGAGTATGGTAAATTAAGCTAGTGGTCCAGCGCGCCATTGGTATACTTTTCTGGTAGCAGAGCGACAGGAATGTTTAGTTAAAGATAGGTAGTTTGCGCATTGATTATTGATTGTTTTTTTGATTATTGATTTTATGTACTAACCAAAACCCGTTTGTATTGTTATTTGTTGTTTGGAAATCCTGGGATATTGAATAGTGGGTGGTAAATAGAAGCCACACTGCTGTGAGGTTACTTGCCTTCATGGAATAGGTGTGGAAAAGTTAGGTAAAACTTGAAACACTAGTTAGGGATTATTTCCAGTATAAAAGTGAGAGTGATTGGTATCAAAAGAGTTCGCTGGTGAAACTTTGGTTTTATATTACCTAGAAAGGGTAAGTCTAGAGGAGTAACAGGTTCTTTTTGCTTAAGTGAAGAGTAAGCGGAAGGTTGTTTTACTCGCAGTGCATGAAGAGTAGACGGAACTGGGTTTACTCGTTGTGAAAGAAATGATCTTTTCTTTGAATTTAGTCAATCAGGCACAGTAGCGAATTTTTCTATGTTGTTCTATAATATCATGTGCATTTAATTTTGAAAAAAAATTGAATTGTTGTATTACCTTGCAAAATAGGGAGTCAGTTGTGGGTGCCGCACTGACGTCATAGAGAGCTGCGCTGGGATTGGTAGAAGCAGCGGGTGTGTAACCGTGAGAAAATTGTAAAGGAGTGGTGGGTCGCAGAGAGTGAGACTCACGTCACAGAAAAACAATGCAAGCATTGGTCAACGCTGATTTTAAGTCAAATATTGATTGGTCATTGAAATTAAAAGACACGCTGGTATTTGAGAAATATTTCTGCAAAGTAAACAAATTAATTTAATTTAATTGATTAGAATTTCGTCGAAATTAGGCAGCGGTATATGTGGTATTTAGATCCAGCAATCGTAGGAAATCGTCCAGATAGAAGATATTTAGGTTTTGCCCGAGAACAGAGTATTAGAGGAAGACAATATAACATGTACGGAGAAAAACGAAAAAAGTCTTTTATGCAGAAAATAAAGAATTATTTTTAAAAAGATATACCGGTGAAAATGAGAAAAGGAATTATTATTCCACCACCAAAAACGCCCGCATCATATATAATGGTAGAAAGAGGCTACCACACGTGTGTGTGGTTAGAGAATTGGATAGAATGTACATTTAATGGTAGAATATTGCACAATTTGCGAACTTGCATGAATGAATTAGACCCCAGACCAAGATTAACGCAGTATGAAGACCTAGAAGAGTGGGAGATAGAAGCTTTTGAGCGAGATAGATCTCGAGGTGACAAAAGTTTTAGCAGATTTTATCCCAGATTTACAAAGGATACTCGAGATAAACAAATGAAACAATGGAGACAGTCTATGCTAGTGGAAGGATTATATCCTGTTTTTACCACAGAAGAACCGACTGGAAGTAAAAGTACTGAGAAAACAAAACGTTTAATGACTAGTGGTGGTGATTCGGAAGATGATTATTTAGATGATTTGTTAATGAAAAATCCGCCACCTTATCAAGAAGAAACCAATAGAGCTATCCCTAGTGCTCCATTTCTACAACCTCTTTTGGTTCCACATTTTATTCATGAAACTTTATTGGAAAAAGTACTACAAGAAAGAGAGAAAGAAGCATTAAACAGAGAGTGTAATGAGTTAATTCAGAAAATCACTCAATTAAATACGAGTCCTGAAGCTCTAACAATACCAGTAACTATAGGTCCCGTAGTTCCTCTATATGGAGACAAGCAAATTAGTCCTAAAACTCCCGTTATGACTAGATCCGTAGTACAGCTTAGGAAAGAAACCCTAATAGTTGATGATCAAGCAAGTGAGTGCGAGTCCGTAGTTTCCTTAATGGATTTACCTATACGAGAACCAGTGGGTGAATCGATCAGAAGAATTACTTCCCGATGTTCAAAGGAAGTACAGATTGAAACATATTCAGGAACGAGAAGTGCAACTGTAGTAAGCCCAGATGAATTAGAAAGATAGACCAGGGACATAGAAAAGCCAAAATCACTTCCGAAGGTATTGGACATATTCAAATTAAGGGTAGAATTGGAAGAAATGGTAGCAGGAAATGTAGGATTGGAAAGGTTGAATTCATTTAATGAAGATATACTGTTGTTTATATGAAGAAGTTTTTCTCGAAATACAAAAATATACCATGAAAAGTTAATGAATTTGGCTTCTGAAATGGGAATTGACATTGGCAAATCAAAGGTATTACAGAAACCGTATAGAGCTGAATTTTCTGACAAGGATTTAGAAAACATGAATGTGTCAGGACGTAATCACAGATAAAGGAACTGTTGTCACTGTTGCAAAAATGCGGAGATTTAGACATATGGAAAGCCAGATGGACTAAGAAGAAGTAAGAAGCACAGGTAAATAAAATTACATCTGAGTATTTACTGACAGAAACAGAAAAGGTTGAAAGATTGTTTTCAATGAGAGAAGTGCCAGGAGGAGGTTATGTACATGTCCCATGATCCCGACAGGATATATTATGATTTACTAATGACTTCCCAAAGCTCAGAGAAAACCTGTAGAATGGTACCGGCAAGTTGAGAGGTTTGTGAAAGTTTCGAAGGTACTGTTAAAAGATTTAGATGGGTTATTTGACATTGTTGTTCCAACTGATTTGTGGACCGATTGTAAAATTACTGTAGATTGGCCAAATGATGAATACCCTAGAGATCTAAAAACAGGAGCCCCGTCAGAAGAGGTAATGAAAAAATATAATCAGGTTATAACCTATTTAAAGGGAAAGATTCCCCCAAAAGAAACAGACTGGACTAAAATAGACAGAACCACCCAAAATAAAGATGAATCTGTACATGCATATTATGAACGCCTATTGCAGGTATTTATACAGTACAGTTGTTTAGAAAACATTGATAATAAGGACACAACACATTTTATATATCGTTTTGTGTCCCGACTGAAACCAGAAATCTCCCAAACGATTAAGGAAAATGAATTATGTTGGCAAGCGAAGCCTGTTGACGAGATTCTCAAGTATGCAAAATACTGTGAGGATGAAATTGATAACAAGCGAAAGACATTAGAAGAAAAGGTAATGTGGGCTCAAGTAAAAATGGCAGAACAACAGGAACTTCAGTTAAGTCAGCAAGCAAATATTCAGAAGAGAGGGGAAGGCAAAGGTGAAGGTGAAGGAAGTGGAGGTAAACCGAGAGGAAAGATGAGTAAAGAAGAATCAAAGAATTAGTTTCTCTGTCATGGGTGCGGAAAATGGGGGAATTGAAAAAACGAATGTAAATTAATACTGAATAATAATTTCCAAAATCAAAATTTAAATCCACAGACGCTGAATGAGGTGTCAATGAGACAACCGCAACAGGTAATACAGAATCAGTTTCCTCAAGCCCCTATGCCAAATTTTGTGAGTCAAGCCAAATACAGTGTGGACACTGGATTTTGGGAGGGAAGTGGTAAGAAAAATACGGTAACACCACAGTTTCTTTTGCAGGATACATTCTTTGAAACAGAAGATTATTGACGGTGCCTGAGAGGGGGGAAGACGATTGCGTACTTGGCGCATCCTTACCAGTAGATCTGTCAGGCCCTTACATTGAGGGAAAAGTGGAGGGAAAAAATGTTACCTTTTGTTGGACACTGGTGCTACCCGTTCTACTGTGAGAACAGCAGACATCCCAAACCTATCCCTCTCGGGAGAAGCGATCCAAGTAGTGGGCGTTTCTAATAAACAGATTAGGACCCCTGTCACAGAGCCAATGGAAGTCTGTGTAGGTAATTTTAGAGAGATGCACAAATTTGTAGTGTGCAACTATAGCCCTGTAAACTTGCTAGGAAGGGATCTACTGTGCAAGATGAATTGCAAAATCTTTTGCACACCTAATGGTGTTGAAATTCAGACTCCATATGAAGATGGAGTGTACAAAATTATGTTAGCTAAACAGGAAACGCAAGTTAAAAAGATGTTCCTAGAAGATTTACCAGACAAACTGAAAACCTTTGTGAATCCTGATGTGTGGGATTTTTCTGGAAAAGAAGTAGGGTTGATGGCAGAGGTCGATCCCATAAAAGTGACAGTAAAAGAAGGTGCAATTTACCCAAATATTCGACAGTTCAAAATGAGTCCCGAAATAAAGGCAGGTGTTGCAAAAGAAATGGAACGTTTGGTTGAACAAGGCATTCTAGAAGAAATAATGAGCAGTCCTTGCAATTCACCTATATTGGCATAAAGAAACCAAACGGAAAGTACAGGGTCGTCCAAGACCTCCGTAAAATTAATAAAATTGTCGTCCCATGTTGCCCAGTAGTACCAAATCCAGCCGTGATTCTGTATCAAATACCATGGAGAACAGGATGGTTCACTGTAATTGATTTGTGCCATGCCTTCTTTTCCATTCCATAGCATCCAGATAGCAAGTTTTTATTTTCGTTCAAATTTGACGAGCATGTTTATGTCTGGAATCGTGTTCCACAAGGGTACACGGAAAGCCCATCTATCTTTAATCAGATTTTGAAAAAATGTCTTGAATCACTGGTGCTGACCGGACAATCTGTTCTGGTGAAGTATATCGATGATTTATTATTAACATCGAGAACCAGAAATGACTTCATGATTGATTCCATTGCATTATTGAACCGTTTAGCAAAGGGTGGACATAAGTTGTCCCCAGAGAAATTGCAATACTGTACAACCTCAGTCAAGTATTTGGGACACCAGATAGAAGGAGGGGTCAGAAGAGTGACATCTGAGAAAATCAAAATAATTCAAAACAAGAAACTACCCCAAACTAAGGAAGAAATCAGAATGTTTCTCGGAGTTGTAGGTTATTGCAGGCAGTGGATTGTGGAATTTGCAGTGCTAGCTAAACCACTGATTCAGGTGAAAAAGAAACAAGCAAAAGATCCAGTCGAATGGGATGATGAAAGCATGACTGCTTTCCTAAAATTACGCAACTGTCTGTGTGAAGCTCCAGCATTAGTAATCCCTGATTATTCAAAAGAGTTTGCACTATTTTGTGACACAAGAGACAATTATGCTCTCTCAGTTCTAACCCAGACCGATGGGTTAATGCGACGTCCTGTGGCATATTTTTCTGCCACATTGGACCCAGTGGCATAAGTATTGCCAGGTTGCCTAAAATCTGCAGCTGCAACTTGCATGAGTCTTGAGCAAAGTGAATCTATTGTCATGGGACACCCTGTAACAGTATATGTCCCACATGCAGTCGTGATTCTGTTAACTCGAACACGTACTCAGTATTTAACTCCTAGTCGGATGAATAAATATTCTTGGTTCAGAGAACGTGACAATAGTCCGGTGTACTATTTTAAATCCAGCATCCCTATTGCCAAATTAACACTTTGAGGAAGTAAGGGAGGACGTCGAACATGATTGTATCAGCCTCACTGAATTCAGTACTAAACCACCAGCAGACATACAAGAAGAACCTCTAAAGGATCCTGAACATGAACTGTTTGGAGATGGCTCATGTATGCGCCATGAGGAAGGAGGACTAAGCGCTGCTTATGCTGTGTGTACAATCCCTTGTATAGTCTAAGAATCCTATTTACCAGGAGTCAAGTCTGCACAAGTAGCCGAATTGATTGCTTTAATAAAAGTGTGCAAAATTGGGAGAAATTGGAGAGTAACCATTAACACTAATAGCCAGTATGATTATGGGGTTGTGCATGACTTTGTCCAACTATGCATGCAAAGGGAGTTCATGACTTCCTCAGGAACTACTTGAAGCAATTCTATTGCCAAAAGAATTGGCCGTGGTCAAGTGTGCTGCTCACCAATCTGGAAATGACAAAGTGACAGCTGGTAATCGTAATGCTGACCAAGTGGCCCAACATTGTGCCAGATACAGAACGATTGAATCAGACCGAGGGTCTCATTTCAAAAATGAAATAATTGGACTGATTTGTGAAGCATTCAAAATTGAGCAAAAGCTGCACTGTGCATACCGCCCAGAGGCTTCTGGAGTGGCTGAACAACTGAATGGCACGATCAAAGCAAGATTGGGAAAGATGTGTGAATCTACCCAATTGGAATGGCCTGATGTTTTTCCTCTTGTCCTGATAGGACTAAGAAGCATTCCAGACAAGAAAACGGGCTTGAGTCCCCATGAAATACTCATGGGAAGGGCACTGAGGCAGGCATGTGTGCCAGGACACAAGCTGTTAACTATATCTGATGATTTATTGTTGGAGTACTGCAAAGAGTTGGCTGACCAAGTGTGTTCTATCTCTCACCAGGTTGGGGAAGATGCTGAAGCCAGACAATCAACTCCAGCACATGATTTGAACCCCGGAGATTGGGTAGTGATAAAAAATCATACTTGGGAATCTTGCCTAGCACCAAGGTGGGAAGAGTTACGTCAAGTGATACTGGTTACCACCACAGCTGTAAAGTGCAAGGGAGTCCCAAACTGGATCCACGCCAGCCACACAAAAAGGGTAACAGATCCTGACGAAGTTGAGGCTGAAGGTTGTGCAGCTGAAGGGTCTCAAACAGTTGATCCTGAAGTAGTTGACGAAGAACAACCGAGCACCAGTCAGGATGAATGGATTCCAGTGGTCGATATACCTGAAATAAGAATAAGAACAAGAAGCCAAACATATCTATATAGTCAGACTGATAGTGAGGATGAGATAGGAATAGAAAAACCTTCTCAGATTACAGAAATCAACACTATTGGTAATCTTGAGGAGGACCAGATAAGGAAAGAGCAATATACTCAGACCAACGGAACACTCACCAGAACTCCTGTGTCTGAGGAGGGACAGATAGGTACTAGAAAAAATGCACAGGCAGAAGACAATCAAGAAATTGCAAGACCTGTGCAGGACCAGACAGGGTTAGAAAAACAGGTTCAGGAAGAAGAACAAATTCCAGGCCCAGCAAAGCAATATCTTGAACCAAGTCAGACTAGTGTAGAAGAACCCATCCAAGCAGAAACTACTACAGTAATTGTTGGACTTGGCCTTGTGGCGTGGCCCCACTACTCCCGCATGGCGGGTCCCGGACTACCTTGACCCCTGGTCCCCGGCCAAGAGCAGCACCATCCACCCTCCACGAGTGCCGCCCCTCCGGGCCGCCCCCAGCTCTTCCCCGGTGGAACTCGACCTCCTCTCCTCAACCCCCTCGGCTGGCCCGGACCCTTTCCCGGACCACAGTCTGCGGCCCAGCCGCCATCTTGGACCCTCCACGAGCCTCGGCCCGACCCCAGCCACAGACCCAGCAAAGCCCCGACATCGAGGCACCACAATCCAACCAGGGGGTAAAGAGACCGCTTGACGAGTCAATGGGGGAAGGAGTGTCGATGGTCCCCCATCCGCCTGGTTTCGATCGCCCCCGGCCTCCCTGGGCGCTGGCTCCACCCCCCTGCTGGGTGTCTGGACTCGCACATCCCGGACCCTCCGACCTCCAAGTGCGAGGGTCCAGACATCAAAGGGCACCAGACCTATAACTAGGGCAGCTCCGGAGCAGGTCGGGAGTTGTATCCTGGAGTCGAGAGACACCGAGACAAACTCATCTTCTTGCAACCACCCTTGGAGTCCTGCTGGCGCTGCCGCAGCTCATCTTCGTGAACCATCCTTGGAGTCCTGCTGGCGCTGCCGCGGCTCATCTTCATGAACCATCCTTGGGGTCCTGCTGGCGCTGCCGCGGCCCATCTTCGTGAACCATCCCTGGAGTCCTGCTGGCGCTGCCGCGGCCCATCTTCGTGAACCATCCTTGGAGTCCTGCTGGCGCTGCCGTGGCTCATCTTCGTGAACCATCCTTGGGGTCCTGCTGGCGCTGCCGCGGCCCATCTTCGTAAACCATCCCTGGAGTCCTGCTGGCGCTGCCGCGGCCCATCTTCGTGAACCATCCTTGGAGTCCTGCAGGCGCTGCTGCGGCTCATCTTCGTGAACCATCCTTGGGGTCCTGCTGGCGCTGCCGCGGCCCATCTTCGTGAACCATCTGTGGAGTCCTGCTGGCGCTGCCGCGGCCCATACCGGAGAACCCTCCAGCTCGAGGATTGAGAGCTGTGCACCAGATATCCCTGTACCAGACCGGTACCAAGACTCTCCCTCTGAATAGGGGGAGGAGCCAAGATGGCGATCGGGACGGCTGTGTAGGCTCACGGCTCCGTGAGCTTCCGAGCCCCGCAAAACAATCCTGCCCGAGATCCTGGCATTGCATGGCAGCGGGGCGACGGTGAAAGCGCGCAGATATCGCTTGCGCAATCCCAGCGCCTCTACCGGCACCACAGACGGAGATAATTACGGAACTGACTGCTGGCCTCAGACGACCCTGAGCCGAGATCGCGCTGGTAAACATGGCCGGGCGCTGACTCCTCGGCGGCGGCCAGCTGGACCTGGGCGGAGCCGGCCCACCGGGACGCAGCAACTCCAAAGAGGCATTTTTTGAGGGTGCCCTGATTGCCACACGATGCGGCTGGAGTGCATTATCACCATGGAGGATTGATGGACCTACTGCTGACTGCGGAGTGCAGAAGGTGAGCCTGTCGGCTTTGTCTTTGGTCCTGCCCGGTTTTTGCGGGCCGCTCCCGGATTTGATACTGTTGCTGAGTCGGCGAGGGGATGGCTTCCGCCGTGGATTGCTTCTCAGGCTTCTACTCTGGGGGCCCTAGGAGTTTCAGCTGTGGTCTGTCTACACCGGACTTGTCCCTGCCCTGCTTTTGTTCTCCCGGCCAGTTGGAAAAGCCCGATGGGTGCCTGAATAAGATGGAGTACAATACCCTGCTTACCGAAATGCTATGTGAGGGTGAGTGCGAGCCACCGAGTAGTTCAGTGATGGGGGTAATACAGCCTGTGCTGTCCCGCAGTGATATTCTTGCGGCTCTGAGTGACTTCTACACTGAATGGAGGGATGGCTCCCGAGCGCTTGGTGGGAAGCTAGACGATATCGCGCTCGCACTGGAGCGGCTGCGCTCGGATGGCCCCCAGGTACGCGAGGAATTGCCCCCACCTACGTTTGAGGAGAGTACTGTGGCTCTACACGGTTGCGGAGGGGAATGGATGATCCCGGACAGTGTGGGTGCCTGTGACAGAATGTCCACACGTCTCTATTGTGCTGAAGAATGCCTTTCCCAGCATTTGCAAGTGGTCCCATCCACTATAGCGTCGTGGAGGACTCGGACACTGGTTCAGCTATTGTTGCCTCCTGTGACTGCTTCCTCTTTCCCCGCCCCTGTACTTTTGCTGGGGAATGCGTCCCCTGAACTGGAACTGGGAGTGTTGGTCTTCGGTGAAGGGGACTCTGTCGGTGGTCGGCGGCGTCCATTTTGTACTTGCAAGTTGCGCTTCTGCTGCGAGTGGACATTTTGTCTTCCTATGTCTGCTGATACGGGATCTCCTCTGCATGCACGCCACTGGGGACTTACAAGAACGGGCCAGGGCTAAGCGGTTCTCTCTAGTGTTTGATGTCTGTGTGGCTGGTGGGGAAGCGGGTTGGCGAGTTCTTAAGATATACCTAATGGCGCAATACGTGATGCTTCACCCCCATTTTCACTGTGTTAAGTGATAGATGCTTTGACTGTTGCTTCTAGGGTGGTGACTATTTCCATGGAAGGGGAGACCGGGAGCCTGTTGGGATGGCCCTCCTCCGGTATTATGTAACCTTTTTCCTTTTCCTTTCTCTTTCTGTACATAAATTTCGGGCTCTTGTTTTTCGGGCGACAGGCACACTGCTAGGGGGGGAGGGGGGGGGGGGGGGTAGGCCGTAGCCTCTGCATGCGTGCTGGGTGGGGGATTGGGGGGTGGGTTTTTTGTTTTGTCTTAGTTTCTATGGGCCTTATTTCTTCTCTTCTCTTCTCTTTTCCTGGTTCCTTTCTCTTTCTCTTTCTTCTTTTGGGTCAGTATGGTGCTTAGGTGTAGCGTTGCCTATTGTTTTTGTTGTTAGTGTTACCGCTAACATTAGTTAGGACGCTCTATGTTCACGGGGTGGGTAATGTCCAGTATGTACTGTGCACACATGTCTTTTATCCTGATAAGCGTATCTTTCAGCTGATCTTCCGATTGTAACTCTTAGTATCGTTGATGTCCTGCTGTGTTCATTGCCCACTGTGTGCTTGCGGCGGATTGTATGGCGTCTGATCCTTCTTCTTTATAATTTTAAAATAAACCTAACTTCTCCTGTACTCGGCGGTCGCTTTTCCCATATGTGATATTTCGAAAACTTGCTGCGTTTAAATCTCTAGGGACTGCTGAGCTGTTCTATGGTTGCTTTTTGTGCCGCAAATTGATTTCGAGGCCGGCCAGGTGGTTGTAGGCCCGTACCTGTATGCTGTTATTGCACAATAAAGGTTTCAAAAAAAAAAAAAAAAAAAGACTGTCCCGCTACCCCCTTCCCACAGAGACTAAGTTTAAGGGGATCCCAGAATCCCGTTCCTCCTGTATCGTTACAATAACCTGCCAAAGAATACTGATAAAAGTGTTAAGAACCTATCTTTGTATGGTGTCCATCTGTAGGGGGGTGGTTGCTCGGCTGTACGATCTTAGGAGAGGGCCCTCGCCTGGAGGCCTCTCCCTCTGGCTCGGCCGACCTTCAGATTTCCCGTCTAACATTGTTGGCCAGCGGCGCGATTCGAGCCGACGCAAATCGTACAGAGAGTAACTCGCCCCACTACAAGCGAAAAACACACAGCGACCATGACGTCTAAAGAAACCGGACCAACCGCAAAATTCCAGATGGAACGGCTGGAAGATTACAGCCACAAGGAATTGAAGCAATTCTGCACAGACTTGGGTATCGCTACCACGGGACTAAGCACCAAAGGCGATCTCAAGCATGCCCTGCAGACTTGGGTGGAGACGGGAGTGTCGCCACCCCAAAACGAAAACATCGCAATCACGGAAAACATTGCAACCCCCGAGGAGGAGAGAAACACGGGCCTCTCTCACGAGGATGCCCGAGAACAAGAAAGGAGCCGGCTCCACGAGTTGGAACTGGCTAGAGTCCGCTTAGATGGGGAGCTGCAACTAGCGTAAAAGAAGATAGCCCTTGAGCAACTACGATTACAGGGAGACCTGGAAGAGAAAAGAAGCCAGAGGGAGCTGGAGGAAAAGAAGCTCGCGTACGAGCACGAGCGCGGTTTGAAAGAACTAGAGATTAGGAAACAAAACGGGGACACTGGCGTCTCCGGGAACCAGAGCTCCACTCCCTCTACGGACACCAAGGTCCACATCACCAAAGATGTCGTCCGAGAATACTATAAGAACGATGACATCCAGCAATGGTTTAAGGTCTACGAGGTAGCCATGACCTCCCACTGTGTTCCAAAAAAAGACTGGGGGGCCGGGTTGTGGGGGAGATTTGTCAACGAAGGGAGAGACGCCCTGCTACAACTCCCCGACACTGAAATGACCTCCTACGAGCATATGAAAGCTGCCCTCCTCACTCGCTATGGGCTCACCCCCGAATTGAACCGGCAGCGATTCCGAGACTGTAAAAGGATCCCCGGTACCACCTGGGTAGAATATGTAAGCTTCTATAGCAGAGCCTTAGAGGGGTGGATCAAGGGCAGCCAGGTCACCACCTGTGAACAATTGTTCGATATCATCATATGGGAACACCTCTCCAATAACTGTTTTGTTGAACTAAGGCAGCATCTCCTCGACAGCAAACTGACCGAGCCCCGGAAACTCGCCATTGAAGCGGATCGATGGGAGAGCACCCGGGTCCCCCGGAACTGGGCGGGCGACCAAGGCCGAGCCTCCCAGGGATCCCACCGTCCGCGAGGAGGAGGAGGAGGCCAGGGCCGGGGCCGGGACACCGCCACGGTGCCCCCCACCAGCACTTCCCTGTCCCTGGCCGGGAGAGGAAGCCCTCTGGCACGGCCGGGATCCCGCTCCAACGTTATCTGCCACAAATGCCAGCGACCCGGTCATTACGCCAATGACCCGAACTGTCCGAGAAACCAACCATCCAACTCCCGGGTCCACAAAACCGCCAGATCACCGCCGTCTCTCTGTGGGAGGAACAAGGCGAAGAAGAAGCCGACGACTGTGAACAATACCCGACCGAATGGGAACCCGCAGCCATGTCCCTGGTATGTCTAGGCAAGAGAGACATGGTTCCACGGGCCCCCATCCCAGCCAACACCCAGAAGTACAGCCAGTGGGTCACCATTAATGGACACCGGGCCGAAGCCCTCCGCGACACGGGAGCCAGCGTAACGGCCGTCCGTTGCCATCTGGTGACCCCGGATCAAATCCTGCCCAATGTGCTATGCCCAGTACGGTCCGCGGATAACTCTGAAAGCCTGTGCCAGATGGCCCGCATCCCCTTTGAATGGGGGGGAGTGTCGGGTATGCTGAAGGTGACCATCCGAGACGATGCCCCCGTAGACTGCCTCCTGGGGAACGACCTCGAGAGCTCCCCCTGGACTGCCGTTGAGCGGAGGGAGCACCTGGGGATGCTTGGCCTCCCTGAATGGGTCTGTGCAACGACCCGATCCATGGCCGCCCGCGCCATCCCACCCACTGAAGAACCCGAGTGGCCCGAGCCTCCACCGCCCGTCATCACTGAAGACACCACCCCTGAACCCGGTCCACCGGGGCCCAACGACGAAGAACCTGACCCACTCCGTGACCTCCCGGAGCTGGCCCATTGGCGTCAGGAAGGTGGCCCCACTCAAGAACAGTTCCGCCAAGAACAAAAAACGTGTCCCTCCCTCGAGGGGATCCGACAGCAAGCCGCAGCCCAGAGCGCAGGGGATGCCTCGGGGGCTCACTGGATCTATTGGGACAATGAGCTCCTCTACAGCGAACAGAAGATTGCTGAGCTAGGGGCCAGCCGGGTGCTGGTAGTTCCCCTCCGATTCCGAGACTTCCCCCTGAACCTGGCTCATGATGTACCTCTCGCCGGGCACCTGGGGCAGGACAAAACGTACAGCCGCCTGGTGACCCACTTCTACTGGCCCAAGATGAGGAACGATGTGATCAACCACTGCCGAGCCTGCCCCACCTGCCAGGCCAGCGGGAAGAGCGGCAGAAAACGAAAAGTCCCCCTGCAACCCTTTCCAGTCGTCAACACTCCCTTTCAGCGGGTAGGGATTGACATTGTGGGGCCCCTGGAGCCCCGGACATCGCAAGGTCACCGGTTCATACTCGTCCGGGTGGACCATGCCACTCGCTATCCCGAAGCCATACCTCTCTGGACCATGACAGCACCCGTGGTGGGCCGGGCCCTGATGGGAATCTTCTCACGGGTGGGCTTCCCCCGAAAAGTCGTCAGTGATCGAGGCATGAACTTCATCTCCCGATACATGAAGTCCCTATGGCAACAGTGCGGGGTCACGTACAAATTTACGACCCCCTACCACCCGCAAGGGAACGAACTGGTGGAACGCTTCAATCGCACCCTCAAGGGTATGATCATGGGCCTAGCAGAGCCCTTACGACGCCAATGGACGTGTTGCTGCCCTGCCTCCTATTTGCCTACCGGGAGGTCCCACAGAAGTCCCTGGGGTTCAGCTCCTTCGAGCTATTGTATGGGCACCCCGTCCGGGGTCCCCTAAGTCTGGTCAAAGAAGGATGGGAGGTGAGCACCCAGAATGCCCCTCCTGGTGTGTACAGGTACCTTCTGACCCTCCGGAACCAGACTCGGCGGTTCAGGGAACTTGCCAAGGCCAACCTCGAAGCCAGCCAAGAAGACATGAAATGGTGGTACGATCAAAACGCCTCGTCCATCGAGTTCGAGCTGGGACAACAGGTCTGGCTGATGTCCCCGGTCGAACCCTGCGCCCTCCAGGACAAATGGACGGGGCCCTTCAAGGTGGTGGAGCGCAAGGGCCCTGTCACCTACCTGGTGGACATGGAGTCCCCCAGGAACCCCCTCCGGGTCCTCCATGCCAACCGACTTAAGCCTCACTTTGTCCGCTCAGAACTTAGCCTCCTGATAGCTACCGACAGTGGGGCGGAAGAGGACTCCGAGCCCCTACCCGACCTCCTGAAGACCCTCGAAAAAGACGGCTCCGTGGAAGGAATCAACCTCTCTTCCACCCTGACCCCAGCACAACGCCAAAGCTGCCAAGACTTATTACGACAATTTGCCGATCTATTCTCTCTCACCCCCGGGGTCACCCCATGGTGCCTCCACGATGTCGACACCGGGGATAGCCCACCTATACGGCACCGGGCCTACCGAGTTCCCGATCGGGTACGCGCCTGCATCCAGTCGGAAGTGTCCAAGATGCTGGCTCTAGGAGTGATCGAGCCCTCCGACAGCCCATGGGCCAGCCCGGTCGTGCTGGTCCCCAAGGCCGCCGCCCCTGGCGCCGCCCCCGAGCTCAGGTTTTGCGTGGACTCCCGGGGCCTGAACGCCGTCACCCGAACAGACGCTCACCCCATCCCTCGGGCTGATGAACTGATCGACCGCCTGGGGGCCGCCCGATACCTGAGCACCTTCGACCTAACCGCGGGCTACTGGCAGATCGGCCTCACCCCGGGCGCCCAGGAGCGATCCGCCTTCTCCACCCCTGATGGCCACTACCACTTCAGGGTGATGCCCTTCGGGATGAAAAACGCCCCCGCCACGTTCCAGAGACTAGTGAATAAAGTGCTGGCGGGGCTCGAGGAGTTCAGCGCCGCCTACCTGGACGATATTGCGGTGTACAGTCTCCACTGGACCGAACACCTCCAACACCTCCATGAGGTCCTAGCCGCCCTCCGACGGGCAGGACTAACCAGCAAGTGCCAAATCGGCCGAGGGTCCGTGACCTACCTGGGGCACCAGGTGGGAAGTGGCCAGGTGGCCCCCCTCCAACCCAAGATCGCCGCCATCCTGGCCTGGGAACCCCCAGTCACCCAAACAGAGGTCCGAGCCTTCCTGGGGCTCACGGGATATTACCGGCACTTCGTGAAGGACTACAGCAGCATTGTGGGCCCCCTCACAGAACTCACGTCAAAGAAACACCCACCGAAGGTACACTGGACACCAGAGTGTCAGGCCGCCTTTGAGACCCTCAAGACAGCAATGCACCGCACCCGTGCTCCAAGCCCCCGACTACACCTGGGAATTCATAGTGCAAACTGATGCCTCCGATCACGGCGTCGGAGCAGTTCTCTCCCAAGCTAACGCCGAGGGAATTGACCAGCCAGTGGCCTTCATTAGCCGACGTCTGCTGGCCCGAGAACAACGCTGGAGCACCATCGAGCGGGAGGCCTTCGCCGTGGTGTGGGCTCTCAAGAAGCTCCGACCCTATCTCTTCGGCACCCACTTCCGGGTACAAACTGACCACCGACCTCTGCAATGGCTGATGCAGATGCGAGGGAAGAATCCGAAGCTGTTGCGTTGGTCTATCTCCCTGCAAGGGATGGACTTCACTGTGGAGCATCGCCCAGGCAACGACCACGCCAACGCAGACGGCCTGTCCCGCTTCTTCCGCCTCGGCGAGGAGAATACCCAAGAAGATGGGTGACTCTCCCTGCCTTCAGCTGGGGGGGACGCATGTTGGACTTGGCCAAGCGGCGTGGCCCTACTCCTCCCGCATGGCGGGTCCCGGACTACCTCGACCCCTGGTGCAGCACCATCCACCCTCCACGAGTGCCGCCCCTCCGGGCCGCCCCCAGCTCTTCCCCGGTGGAACTCGACCTCCTCTCCTCAACCCCCTCGGCTGGCCCGGACCCTTTCCCGAACCACCGTCTCCGGCCCAGCCGCCATCTTGGACCCTCCACGACCAGGCCTCGTGGCCTCGGCCCGACCCCAGCCACAGACCCAGTAAAGCCCCAACATCGAGGCACCACAATCCAACCAGGGGGTAAAGAGACCACTTGACGAGTCAATGGGGGAAGGAGTGTCGATGGTCCCCCATCCGCCTGGTTTTGATCGCCCCCGGCCTCCCTGGGCACTGGCTCCACCCCCCTGCTGGGTGTCTGGACTCGCACATCCCGGACCCTCCGACCTCCAAGTGCGAGGGTCCGGACATCAAAGGGCAACAGACCTATAACTGGGGCAGCTCCGGAGCAGGTCGGGAGTTGTATCCTGGAGTCGAGAGACACCGATACAAACTCATCTTCTTGCAACCACCCTTGGAGTCCTGCTGGCGCTGCCGCAGCTCATCTTCGTGAACCATCCTTGGAGTCCTGCTGGCGCTGCCGCGGCTCATCTTCGTGAACCATCCTCGGGGTCCTGCTGGCGCTGCCGCGGCCCATCTTCGTGAACCATCCCTGGAGTCCTGCTGGCGCTGCCGCGGCCCATCTACGTGAACCATCCTTGGAGTCCTGCTGGCGCTGCCGTGGCTCATCTTCGTGAACCATCCTTGGGGTCCTGCTGGCGCTGCCGCGGCCCATCTTCGTAAACCATCCCTGGAGTCCTGCTGGCGCTGCCGCGGCCCATCTTCGTGAACCATCCTTGGAGTCCTGCAGGCGCTGCTGCGGCTCATCTTTGTGAACCATCCTTGGGGTCCTGCTGGCGCTGCCGCAGCCTATCTTCGTGAACCATCTGTGGAGTCCTGCTGGCGCTGCCGCCGCCCATACCGGAGAACCCTCCAGCTCTAGGATTGAGAGCTGTGCACCAGATATCCCTGTACCAGACCGGTACTAAGACTGTCCCGCTACCCCCTTCCCACAGAGACTAAGTTTAAGGGGATCCCAGAATCCCGTTCCTCCTGTATCGTTACAATAACCTGCCAAAGAATACTGATAAAAGTGTTAAGAACCTATCTTTGTGTGGTGTCCATCTGTAGGGGGGTGGTTGCTCGGCTGTACGATCTTCAGAGAGGGCCCTCACCTGGAGGCCTCTCCCCCTGGCTCGGCCGACCTTCAGATTTCCCGTCTAACAGTAATAAACCCTGGACAAGGTCAAATAGAGAGGATACCTGAAGACGATGAAAATCAAATTGTGCCACAACTAAAAGATAACAAAAGAACATCTGAAGAAAATGAAAGCACAGTGCCAGCTAAAAGACTCAGAAAAGGTGATAAATGGCCTGGTTTTGTTAAAAGACTGAAATATTGCCTAGTCACAATAAATGAAGAACCTGAACAAGTGGACGAAGTAACCAGTCATACTGAACCGTCAACAAGTAATCACAGAAGAAGAAGTCCACGCTTGAAAAGATTGAACAATAAATTCAAAGGTCCTGAATGGACATACGTTATCGAGAATTTGGAAATCAGTGATGAAAGTGATGAAGAATTGATTGCTGATCAATCTATCGAAGAAGTGAGACCAACTGGAGATAAAATTCACAGTTATATTCTGTGTACAGTTTACAAAGAGCGGCAAAGTCTCCTTAGTCAAAAATGGCTGATACTAGAGTTACTGGAAACTCTAAAAGAAATTGTATAAAGCCTTGCTGTAGGATATGCATATGTAGTGTATTGATAGTGCTTATAGTATGGCTAGACCTGACAATAGCAATACCTTACTTGATGGCTGCTAAACAGAATGACACTAGTATACACGGAAGGGTAGAACACCACAAACAAGATAGAGTAGACTTAAAAGCACCAGATGAGATAGAATTACATCACTTTAGAAATAGAAATGAAACAGATTTGAATGTATTTGCTTATTTATTAGTACAATATGTAGAGACAATGCAAGTTAGTGATTGCTATGACTGTATGAAATTACCAACATCAGTAGCTGAAGGAGTTACTTACCATCATTTACCACTGACATATGGTATTTCATATTGTATATTAACTAGTTTGTTTTATAGAAATGAAAAGTTACAGTATTATTATTCTAATCTAGACGTCATTTTTTCTGAAATTCCTATACGCAGAAAACTGAATCCTGTTCTTAGCAGTAGAGACTCACAGTTCATGGGTGAATATCTTTTGACAATGAAAACAATAGATATAGCTGAAGCACACAAAGACAATTTAACTTGTAGATTACATGAAGAGGAGAAAATATTTTTAAATTTAGTAGAAAAAAGGAGACAGGATTTTCATAGAAAAGCCACTGAACCGAAACCCAAGATACCCAAATGGGCTGAAAGGGAGGAATTTATGGCAACTGGCAAGACTCATGCTGCTATGTCTCTGGATTTTGAAAAGAAGGGGAAAATCTGTCTCCATAGGTTGAAAACTGAATATAACAATGTATTCATTGGTTCCATTGAATGTGAACACAATTTCCTCATAATTGGGGGTTGGGGACTAAAATGGGGAACTGATCCAGTCTTTCCTGGAGTCTATTATATTTGTGGGAACAAAGCTTATTTTAAACTGCCTGATCATTGGTATGGAAGTTGCTATTTCGGAATAGTATTCCGAAAAGTATACCATGTAAAAAGAATCACTAGAAGCAATGAAAACGATAATGAACTAACATGACATAAAATAGCTAGTTTTTCAGAAATTGTAGGTGACATATTTAGTGCATTGATACCTACAGTGAGAGTAAATCTGAACACTCAAAGAATTTGCAAATTGTCTACAGTGGTGGATCGCTTATCGACTGACACTGCTGGAGGATTCTTAATGATCAATACTGAATTAGTTGCGATCAGATCAATGGTTTTACAAAATCGACTTGCTCTTGATATATTATTGGCAAAAGAGGGCGGAGTCTGTAGAATGTTGAAGGCGAAACATTGTTGCACTTACATACCTGATAAAACTGTTGAAATTGAAAGGTATGTAAGAAATATTACTCATTTGGAAGAAGAACTGAAACCACTGGAGTTTGATAGTGCATGGAAGAGACTAAATGATGTTCTCTCCTCAGTAGGCAGTTGGCTTTCTAATGTTGGTAGAAGCATTGTGGGTAAAGTACCAATAATGGGGATATCACTAATAATTTTGGTGATAATGATTTGGTGCAAATTCTGCAGAAACAGAAAGCGATATACAGTAAATGAGAAAAGGAAGAAAAGAAAAATTGACGAAATTCTAATGGAGGAGTTATAGGGGGATACATATAAAAGAATGAAAGTTTTCCAAAATAAAAGTGTAAAAAGAACTCCCAAAGTAATTGAAGAAATTGAGCTGGGGGGCGTGGCCAAGATGGCGTCGGAGTAGGACGCACTTTCTAACCTCTCCGGCGCCGCTCCTACAAAGCAGCGTATAGCGGGGTCCCAAGAGTGCTGCCCGGCGCCCTACGAAGTGTAGCGACTGGCGGAGTGCTCCGGTGCCACCGGAGAGGAGTTCTGAGGCCAGCGACGCCTCTGGGGGCCGATCCAAGTTGCGGCCTGTGAAGCCTCGTCCTCGCGTGCTAGAGGGCCCGGCCTCGACTCGAGCGGCGTCTCGCCCCTGGCGGGCCCGGCTGCTACTGGTGACCCCCCGGCGTGGATCGGACGCAGTGCGGGCGTGTCCCTGCGGAGTGCAGCGAGGAGGAGCGCATCGGCGGTCCCAGCGAGGCGGGCTCATAGACGGCAGCCCTACCCCCGACGGAGGTGGACCGGCCAGGGCGCCTTTACTTCCCTCACCACCAGAGCACGGCGGGGGACACACCGGAGCGGCGGAGGTGCGCAAGGTACTGGCGCAGACGCGCAGAGCATTGCAGCTGAAGGGGACCTGAGCCGGGGGCGGATCGAGAGCGGCGCCTCGGCCCTAGAGGAGCGAGGACTTGACCGACGGCACCGGGGGAGTCCTTTCGGCTTTCCGGCGCTCTGAGCTCCTCTCCGCTATTGCAACTGCCTGCTAGAGCGCCGCGTTATTGTGGAGCCCTCGACCTGGGGAAGGTCTGTGCAAACTTTGGGGGCTGCCTTCGAAGACGCTCCTCGTCCCATAGGTGCTGCCACGTGTGAGCTTGGAGGGACATTTCATTAGCTGCCCTGAGAGCCCCTCGCATATCACAGCCTCTGCGAGGCGAAGGTACTTCCTCTGCGTTGCTTGGTCCTGCCCGAAGGAGCACTCTACCCTCATCAGCGGTTGGGACGATTAACTGCCTGAGGTGGGCGACTCACAGTGCGGACCGGCGCCGCCATCTTGGTGTGCCCCTGTTTGGTGCTCGTCCTCGCTGTGCTGCTAACTGGAGGCGCCCACCGCGTTTTCCCCACACCTGCAACCAGCTGACCGCTAGCGCTGTGAAGCTGACTCGTGCACCCTGAAGTAGAGGGGGGGACGCGGCTGGAGGACACGGAGACCTGTTGGAGGCGAGCTGCATTCACTGACCACCGGAGGGGGTCTCTCTTCCCGCGACGGCCCGCGTGGTCCTGCAGGCGCTGAAGGTGGGTGTCTAACCCGGGCATCGGCGTGCAGTCAGCGCCCCGAGAGGAGGAAGCCGCCTTGCCGACTGGGCACGCCTGTTTGAACACGGGATAAGGTGTACTGCGCCGCCGACGGGAGGCCCGACGCTGTGGGTCCCCTGCTGGTGACTGGTCCTCCCAACTGCGTCTGCCTAGAGTTTGGTGGTGGGCACGAGACGGAGATCGCGGCCATGTCCAACTCACAGCGCAGAGGAGGGAATAAGGGGAAGGAGGGGGCCTCCAAACCATCGCAGCAACCTGCGTCGCCGGGAGCCAGCGGTTCCTCTAAACAGTCGGATGATGAGGCACCGGCAACCAAGGCCTTTATGAAGGAACTCTTCGCTACCATCAAGGAGGACATTACCGAACTTCGCACACAGCTGGCCTCGGACCTCAGGGAGGTGCGGAGGGATGTCGATGGGATCGGCGAGAGGGTGGCGACGCTGGAGGACCATGACCTTAGCATGGCTAATGATGTGCACCAACTCCAGCAGGACATCCTACGTCTCACAGAGCAGAATCTGAGTTTGCAGACCCACACAGAGGACTTGGAAAACCGCTCCAGAAGGAACAACATCCGTATTAAGGCGGTCCCGTGGGATGGCGAAGCGGGGGACCTGCGTGGGTACGTCCAAGCCTTGTTCCTTCAGATCCTAGAGGATGAAGATGTGCGGGAGGTCCTGATGGACAGAGTGCACAGGGTGGGGCTGCCCAGGAGAGGGGGGGGCCCACCGCCGGACATCCTTGTCTGTGTGCATGACTTTCAGTTGAAGGAGAGGATATTGAGAAAGGCTAGAACCATTTCTTCATTACAATTCAGGGGCCATCACCCCCAGCTTTATCAGGATCTGGCGGCGACGACCTTGCAGAAGCGGAGGGACTTCCGACCTGTGACCGCCTTCCTCCGGGAGCGCGGGGTGTCCTACTCCTGGGGTCACCCCTTCCGGATCGTCTTTCGGTGGGAGAATAGACTGAGACAGATCAACTCCCTGCAGGTGGCGAAGGAGCTGCTGGGCATCGAAGAGTCGACACCATCACAGGAGGCGCGTGGCTCGCCCTTCCGTAGGCGACGGCGCTCTTCCTCGTGGCAAAGGGTGGGCCCATCTCCGGAGCGGCGACGACCAGATTCGGCGGCTAGCGCACAAGAGAGGGATGCAGCGGTGGCATCGGTGGCCTCCGCCACTGTGGCGGACTCCCAGCTGGGCTCTGGTGCAGCTTGACCCCACTTCAGCGAGGTGGCGTCGGGGAGGGCTCTTGGCCTGAGGTCCTCGGGGTTCTGAAGTACTTTTGGAGAAGACACCCCGGATTTCGGACCTGGGGGTCCCAAGGAAGACTCCCCTGCCCCTACTACAGTCCAGTGGGGGACTCTTGAACCGTGACCTGCTGGAACTGAAGACTGCGAGGTTCAGGTTCAGTGCCCTGGGTGGCATTTTGTTGTTCTTGGTTCTTGGAGGGGTGCTGGGGGGGTTTGTTGGCGCTCTGATTATGGGTGTCATAGCGGGGGGTTTTGGGTTGGGGTTGGGAGTTCGAGGGGTGGCGGCGACACTGTGTGGTGAATGTGTGATGACAGGTTCATTTTCGTTGTTTTCACTTGTGTTTTACGTAGGGTTCTGGAAACTGCCCTTGTTGATCCTTATGTGCCTTGGGATTGTGGTTGCCTCATGGGACTCGCGAGGTGCACGGGAGGGCCTCCTGGGTGGGTTGTGGCTGGGTTTCTTCCCTAGAGAACCCGTGGTTGTCCATTTCCTTTGGGTTTGGCTTGTGGGGCGAGTACGAGTCTGGAGCGGGCCTCGTGGCTGCTTGAAGGTGAGCTTGGAGTGGTATCTGTGTGAATCCTTATGCCTGTTAACGTAGGGACTTGGAATGTCAAGGGCCTTAACTCCCCACAGAAGAGGCAGAAACTCTGGAAGTACATCATAGATCACCATCTGGATATAGTGGCCCTCCAGGAAACCCACCTGGCTAGGAAAGACGAACTGAGGCTTCGTCACCGGCAGTTCCCCCTTATCTACAGGGCCTCTGCGGCCACGAAGCACAGAGGGGTGGCCCTACTCTTTCGGGCTTCCCTTCATTTTCAACCCATGGGTGTGAGGGCGGATAGAGACGGCCGTTGGCTTCTGGTGAAAGGTCTGTTGCGGGACCGCCTGTGTACCCTTGCTGTTTTGTATGCCCCTAATGCGGGTCAGAATGGCTTTCTACAGGACTTGCTGGATAAAATGGGGGACTTTGTGGAGGGTCACTTGATAATGCTAGGCGATTTCAATATGGTGTGGGACAGAGGTCAGGATAGCTCTGGGGGCCGCAGAGCGGACACAGGCGTCTTCTCGGACAAAACTAAGCAGCAATTGGGAGATCTGGGGTTGTTTGACAGTTGGCGCTTTCTTCACACACAGGCCAGAGACTACACCTTCTTCTCCAGCGTGCACCACACGTACTCCCGTATTGATTATATCTTACTCAACCAGGCCCTTCGGGGAGATGTACAACTGGCGAATATTTTTCCACTCTCGCTATCGGATCACAGCCTTGTTGTTCTGGGATTGCGCTGGACCGCTGGGGGGGATGGTTGGCGCAAGTGGTACTTTCCGGCGGCTCTAGTCCGGGATGAGACGTCGTGTAAGGCGCTGCGCAAGGCAATTAGTGATTTCTTCCTCCTTAACCCGCCCTCGGACACGTCGGTGTATACCACGTGGGACGCGTGCAAGGCCTCCCTGCGGGGCACATGCCTCGCTCTCAACGCAAACCTGAATAAGCTGCGGCGCGAGGAGAGGGAGGCTTTGGAATTGGAATTGGCTACCTTGGAACAGGCCCACAAGGCGAACCCATCCAGGGTGACCCTACGCCCCCTGACAGCGGTCCGAGGGAAACTGAGGGCCCATTACAATAACAGGGCGGAATTCACCCTTCTGCGACTCAGGCGTACCTCCTACTCCCAGGGCAACAAGATCGGGCGTCATCTGGCCCGACAACTGCGGGACAAACACGAGAAGGACTATATCGGGGGTATTCGCGATCAGGCGGGCTCTGTCCAGCATAGTGACGCGAACAAAGCAGCCATCTTCGGGCGCTTTTACGCGGCACTTTATTCGAGTGACACTCTCGATCCCGACGCCCAGTCCAAATTCCTGGAGGGACTATCTCTCCCGAAGGTTTCTAGAGAATGGAACGAATCGCTATCCTCCCCCGTCACCCGCGAGGAGATCCTGGAGGCCATTAAAAACCTGAAATTACACAAGGCCCCCGGACCTGATGGCTACACGGCCCTCTTTTACAAAACATTTGCTTCTGAGATATGCGACTACCTGGCTTCCCTCTTCAACGCAATGGCGACTGATGGCAGAACCACAGATTCTATGGCTGAAGCGCTAATTAGCATTATTCCCAAGTCGGGGAAGGATCCTACCCTTTGTTCATCCTACCGCCCGATAGCGCTCCTCAATATAGACGCCAAACTGTACTCCTCTATCTTGGCGACTAGGCTGCAGGACCTGATGCCGGCCCTGATCCATCCTGACCAATCGGGATTTATCAGGGGCAGACAGACCCATGATAACCTGCGCCGCGTCATACACCTCATCGAGAAGGCGGAGCGCCTCCACATACCCGCGGTGCTCGTGGGGCTCGACGCGGAGAAGGCTTTCGATCGCGTCGACTGGGGCTTTTTGCATCGGACTCTGGTGGCATTCGGCTTCTCACCCGCGTTCGTAAGGATGGTTGAGGCTAATTACAGTGGGCCCACGTCCCGTGTATTGGTCAATGGCCATCGATCCACGATCTTTCGCCATTCCCGAGGGACGCGACAGGGTTGTCCCCTCTCACCCCTTCTCTTTGCTCTGAGTATTGAGCCCTTAGCGTTAGCAATCCGGGATAATGAGGGGATTTTGGGTCTTCCCTTTACGGGCGAACAGCACAAGATCTCGCTCTTCGCGGACGATGTTCTGCTGTCCATCAAAGATCCGGCGCGGTCACTGCCACATGTCCACTCAGTGCTCGCGGCCTACGAGGGAGTGGCGGGCTTTAGGGTGAATTTTGATAAGTCCTACATCCTCAACCTGACTCTCTCGGCGGGGGAGGTACGCGCGGCCGAGCAGCTCACTCCACTTGCCTGGGCTTCAGAGTCCTTGCTCTACTTGGGAGTACGACTGACCTCTACCGTGAATGCCCTGTTCCACGCTAATTTCCCTCCGATGCTGTCCTCCGTTAGGGCTGAGCTGGAACGCTGGAAGCCTAAATACATATCGTGGCTAGGCAGGGTGCACGCCCTTAAAATGGTGCTCCTTCCCAAACTGTTATACCTGTTTCAGGCGTTACCTATTCCGATAGGGCTGGCCTACTTCCGCCAATTGAAGACCGTGATGCTCCGGTATGTCTGGCAGGGTGGCCGAGCGAGGCTCCCATTCCACGTCCTGAGGCGCCCACGCTTGGAGGGAGGGGTGGGTTTTCCGGACATGCACTTATACTACAAAGCTGCCCAACTGAGGGTCATAGTAGAGTGGTCCCAGCAACAGTCGGAGAAGCACTGGCTCCACATGGACCGTAGCGTGGCGGGCCGCTCCGTTTGGGACTTAGCCTGGAAACCTAAGGCGGACCGCCCCAGGAATGCCTACATTAGCACCCCCACGAGCACGGTGCTGAAGGTATGGGACACGGTGAGCGGTGACGACCGCTGGACCACGTTCCCGTCCCCCTTCACCCCAATTCATTTCAATCCGGCTTTTCCACCGGCTCTGGAGGAGGGACCGTTTGACGGATGGAGGGAGGGTGGCTGCAGAGCACTCACCCACTTGTTCCATGGCGCCGAACCCCTCACTTTCCACAACTGTATGAGGGACTATGGCGTCCTCCCGACGGAGCGCTACAGGCATCTCCAACTCCTGCATTGGGCTACATCGCCTGCAGTGGTGGACGCGGCTACCAGGCCCTTGTCGAAATTTGAGTCCTTCCTCCTTCACACTACTACCATGAAGGGTGCGGTTTCCTTCCTGTACAAACTGTTATTAGACTCTGCCGTGTCACCACGCCCACGATATCAAGATCACTGGGAATCCACGCTGGGGAAGGACATATCTGCTGTCGAATGGCGGGCCCTATGGGGAGACGTGACAGCGCACAATCACTCTGCTGATCTCAGAGAAGCACATATGAAAGTCATCTTTGATTGGTACCTATATCCCTCCAAGTTGCACCGCATCTTCCCAGCTACTTCAGATAGGTGTTGGCGGGGCTGTGGAATGCTAGGAGACTTTAAACATATTTGGTGGGACTGCCCTACCATCCAGCCGTACTGGGCTGAGATACTATCCCACATTAGAGACATCCTGGGTTACCCGATACCACACTCCATGGACTTTGTCCTACTGGGACTCAGAGACCCGCTGCTTGAACACCAGACTAGGGCGGATAAGAGGGTGATGTGGTTGTGTTTGGGAGCGGCCAAAAAGACTCTAGCGGCAGCGTGGAAATCCTCCTCTGCCCCGGCTATTTCCTTGTGGCATGCCCGACTGTGGCGTCTGTTAAGCATGGAACGCCTTTCTGACATCTTCCTGGGGCGCTTTAAGAACTTCATGTATAATTGGGGCCCACTTGTGCGATTTCTGTCCCGAGGTTTGCCCTCAGCTGTGTGCCCGCCAACGCTGCGATCTCTTCATCTCTTCCAGATTTGATTTTAAGAATGCCTGTGTTGAGTGCTATGAGTGCTAGTCGCCGTCACGGGGGGGAGGGTGATGTTGGGGAGGGTTGTGGGTGGGGGATAGTTGGGGTGTTCGTCTTCTGTTCTCCCTTCCCCTTTTTCTCTCGCTGCAACTAACTATGCCTGGGGAGGGCTACAGAGCCACGGGCGGACTCTGAGCGCTGCCTCGCTCTACCACTTCCTATGTTGGACTAGAATCCCTATTATGGATGGACTATGGAGCTCTATCGCCCTTCCCCTTTAGATGAGTCCCTCCCCCTTCTTTGCGCCCCCTGTGTGGGGTTTCGTGGCGGTATGTCGCCTTTTCTTTTTATTTTTCCCTTTTTTCCTATACTGCAAAATAAAGTTTTTAAAAAAAAGAAATTGAGCTGGGAGAGTGCTAAAGTTGGCATCTGGTTCCGTAATTAGTGATGATATAAAATATCATCAAAGAGGGGATTGATGGAGCAAGGTTTCATATGTACAGAAACTTGCTTGGACTCTCGAAATAACCTATAATTAATTAATCAACAGGTTTTGTTTACTAATATTTGCATTACACGGCCAAGTCTGTGGTTATTACAGGAAAGGTAAAATTGTTAAATACTACTTATTATGCTAACACCCTTTCGATCCCTAGGACTTATAGCATAGGTGACAAGGATTGGTAAGTCATGGTTTACAGGTATAAGTTCTAAAAGGGCTCAAAGTACTGATAAGCTGGAAATAGAAAGCAGGACTACTAGTTCAAAGTGTGAATGTTTATGGGCCCAGGTGAGTATGGTAAATTGAGCTGGTGGTCCAGCGCGCCATCAGTGGTCTGACCACAAAATGGGGCTAGATGTGCCAACAATCAAAGCTGGTGAATTGGTGAAGACTTGGTCGAGCAAATGTCCTAAAATGTGCATAGGGCTCATAACCCATTTAGATAATTGGATGATGTCAAGCTCCTCAAGCTACAAGTGTAGAGGTCAGGCAATAATTGACATCCTCAAGTTGAATAGTAAAATCCCCAGTGGCCCCCAGGTTGTTATTCCCCAGTGCACAAGAAGGTAAGCAGTCCGTTAATGAGGAAACCAAATTGGCAGCAGGAGCAGGGCCAGGGGGCCAGTAGGTAATGCAACCAGCCATTGAACAAGTGCTGGAGAAGGCCAAAGTAAAAAAGGAGACCTCACATTCTTCCAGCTCTTTATCAGTGAAAGCGCAACTAATAGGGTGTTTAAAAATATTCGCAATCCCCCAATAGGTAGGTAACTTAGCGTTAGAATTGTGCAAAATGTGATACCAACATGAAATTTTGCACAGGGCTTAATAATAATGAGTGATGATATAGACTCCAAAAACTGTATGGGTACTTTGCCAGTATTACGTCATAAAAGAAAATGGCTGCCGATATTATTTGTATAGCGATTATGAATCTCATGTTAGGTGTTAATCACATAATTTTACATGCTCTTCTGGTTGGGAATGGCAAATGTGGTACAAATTCTGCATTTTTGGTGACCCCTGACGAAGTATGAGGCATTTTTAATGGATCCAGTAAGTAAATACCTAATGATGTTGTACTGCCCTTGTAAACTAACAAATATTTTGTTGTTGTTGCCGGTTTTCGAAATTGTGAAAAGATTATCCATTGTAAATGAGTAAAAATGTCTACTAAAAGAAGATGTGAATTTGTAAATATTAATTAAGAGATTATATCTAGTACACAAAATGTTGGAATCTGTGTATTGTGTCAACAAGATTTACCTGAGGTTTTGATGTGTCCAGCTAATAGTAAAAGTTCTGATAAAGGAACTGGGTACAAAGGTTTGCTTGATGATCTGTTTGCTTTTGATTAAATAAAAGGACTTCCATTAATCATCAAGACCAAATTGTTAAAAAATCATGATTTAGTTGAACAACTATTAAATGAAAACTGTGGAAAATTCCATAAAACATGTAGAAACAAATTTGACAAACAAAAACTTGCAAGGTTATCAAAAAAACCTAAACTAGTGCTTTTTTTAAAGTTGGTGAATTGAAAGACACATGTTTCTTCTGTGACGAAGTGTTAGAAGCAGAGATTATACATGTGTGTACACTTGAACTGAGTAATCGAGTTTGAGATGCTGCAGTTGCATTAAGTGACTCAAAAGTACTTGCCAAGTTAAGTGGTGGTGATATGGTTGCGACTGAAGCGAAGTACTACAAAAAGTATCTTGTTAGTTTTTATTACCGGCTACCTAGAAAAAGGTGAAGAAAACAAATTGACATTAATCTATTGCATGGTACTAGGTGAAATTGTAAACCATCTCCAAGATACACTTCAAGATTCTGAAATATCGCCAGTATTTACTTTATCTAACATCAAATCACTCGTAGTTCATCATATGACAGAATTAGGTGTAGAAAAGGCAGACAAATATGTACACAAAAGGTAGAGATATTCTTCTACTGTGCAAAAATGATATAGGAGAATATATATTCAGTATCTGTAAACAAAATGCTCCTCAGGGTGGTATGTGCCTGGCCAATGCAGCTGTTATTATTCAACAAGCATTTGCAATGCAATAGGTCTCGCATTAGGAAAGTTTGAGCTATTGGTATTGTAAATGACACATTTTTAGGTTTTGCCTGGCGATGCGCACGTAGTGCGCATGCGCCAAAAAACCTTACGTTTTCTCTGTGGGGTCAGGTATCCGCCCCCTGCTCCTATTGGCTAGCTCCATAAATGGAGGCTAGCCATTGGGAGACAGCTCTGTCCGTCAATCCCGGACCAGATTCGGGGGCGTTCCCGAGAATTTTTCGCTTTTGGCGACGTCACGCTACATCAGCCAAAAGCCCTCAGGAACGCCCCCGAATCTGGTCTGGCATTGAGCCGGCACCCGCCTTCCTGCTCGCGTGGGCATGGTCGCCTTTCCCGCCCCCTCTCCCGCTCCTCTTCCATGCCGACCACGGCCGCCGGAAGAAGTCCAGGTGAGTGCTTTTTTTTTTGTTGCCTTATGTCTGTGTGTGTCTGTTCCCGCACCCCCCCTCCGCTGTTGAGTCCTGGCGGCGGCTCAGACACCCTGTGTTTCCGTGGGGGTTGCTTTTGGCTAGGCATAGCGCACTTGGTGTAGCGTTGTTGTAGAGGCGATTCCACACGTTCTCAGTCGTGTGGTAATTGTCCCAGGTTGGAAGGCCACAAATTGCGGAGAATGTTTACCCCGAGGCAAACCGGCAGCACTCCCAGTGCAGTGGATTGAGACGGTGGGGAGCTTTGGTGTAGTGGGGGGGGTGGTTCTATGTGCAGGAGTGCAGTCGTGGATCCGTGGGTGGTCACTTGCGTATTGCGGCGAATTTCCAGGCGTGTTGTCTGTGTGTCTTGCGGACACCTGCAAAGGGTATGCGTGTGGAGGGTGGGCCATTGCATATGGAGCTGTGTGCAGGTGCGGGAGAGCTGGACTGTAGGGGTTGCTTTCTCACGTGTGTTGGTTCTGTGCACGTCGTCAAGTACAAAGTCGTGCTTGGGTTGCACAGAGCGTGGGTGCACATTCGTGGTTGAAACACACGGGCTGTAGACGGTCCGGAATTGTGGAGGTACGCACGTTCTAGGTGTGTTCTATTTGTGTGTGCATAAGTGCGTTCTTGGTGCTTTAAATCAGCATGCCACAGCGGCCTCCATGGTAAGGGCCTGCAGTCAACGATCTGCCGTGTCAGTCCGGGCGTGTCAGCACTTCTCTAGTTGTGTATCACAAGATAAAATCAGCCGCCGATATACATGCGTATTCAAAAAGTGCCTTACAACACGCTCCGGGTGCTTTGCGATAAACTGCCAAGTGCTCATCAACATTCTCAAAGTGCTTCATGATAATCTACTGAGGCTGTCTCATGTTAACGCTCGACAAACCCAACCCGTAGTGCCTGCTTCATGATAATCTACTGAGGCTGTCTCATATGTTAATGCTCGTTCTTCCCAGTTTCCAGTCGGCTGGCGTTTCCGTCTTTGCGTCCTCCTCACCTCCCCCACCCCCCTCCCCCTACCCCCTACCTCCCTCGTTGCTTGTTCTTTCTGCTTTGGTTATCTGGGAGGAACAGTGCCCTCAAGCTACTCAGCTTGCACCTGGGCACTTACACATTTGCAGCATTTTGTTGATATTGGGTAGTGGTTGGTGATCAAGGTTCAGATGATGCAGACCACCTCCTCATTTCCTCTGCTGTATTCTAGAGTCTCTCCATGGGACTTGTCCTTAATGCTATTTTACAACACATGGTGAGTGCATTTTAAGAATTCCTTTAGATTTATTTTAGAGTTGGCCATGTTAGACCATGAGCCTTAATTTACATTTCGTCAAAGATAAGGTTTGGTTACCAACTGAGCCAGCTTTTAAGCAAAGTGTCTTCTTATAGGTTTCATTCTGAGCAAGAGTTGGTCTTCTCCCTCGAGGTCCCAAGTCAGTAGATAACAGTATGTCTTGATGCTTGCAGAGCTTGAGACTATCTCAATAGAACTGCACTGTTTCGTAAACCTGATGCATTGTTTGTACCGCTTGGGGGTTCAGTAAAACGCTCATCTACAAGTACCCCAAGTAGGTGGATTTATATGGCCTCATTAAAAGCATATGAGACAGCAGAGGCTCATCTTCTAGGTAAAAGTGGTCGCTAGGTGTACTATCTGGCTTTTTGCTTCACATGCTGAGATTCTTTGTGTTGTTGCTCAGCCATGTGGGCAGTCACTAATAACAATTGTGTCCAGTGTTATAAAATAACGGTGGGAGGACCATTCTATTATTGTTTGGGGGTTTTGAACACAGTCCGTACTTGAATGATTTGCATTCTTAATACATTTTCATAGTGGTGCATAACATGTAGTGTTTGAGGTTATTTATTGTAGCTTGGTAATTCTCAAACTTAATGACTGGCATGAGCAAAGCAACGGAGATGGTAATGTTGCAATTACTCATCTCTACACTTCCTTGTCCCAGTCCTTTGCAATGTTGGCAGAGTTTGAAGTAGAGAATGGTTGTCGGAACTTTAAGCTACCATTTACACTTTATTTGTCGTTCTGTTTGTGGTGAGTGTTGACGAGGATTGTAACACAGCAGTGGTTGTAATGCGTTCGGACATGAAAAACAGTATTGCTGCCTGACTATTTTTCTGGTGGCAAAGGAGAGCTTGGGGTAAATTCCAGTCTCTTCTGCAATGCATCTTCAAGCCTCTAGCCGTCCCAGAGTCTTGTGAAATTGCTTGTCTGTGTTGCTATTCAGTTCCATGAGTTGGCTTGCTCTCTGTCAGATTCATGACTTTTAGCCTTCATGCCTGTCTCCTCTGCGACTGCTCCCTCAACACCCACCTGTCCCACCAACCCACTGGTTCTTAAAGAACACGTTCTCCAATATTCATCATGAGTTGGGTAGCTTTTCTGTGAGTTGGGTCCGTTCAGTTCTGCAAGTTTATGTCGCAGGCTGTTACTCTTGGGACTTTTTCGTGGAATCTGCAAGCAGTGCACACTCTGCCAAGTGCCTCTCTGAGTAGGCCTTCACCAGAAATATGTCCCATTCGGTGCTCAGCAGCAAGAACTACCACAGGACATCCCTGCCCACAGCCTTTCACTAGATTTGCGTTTATCGCCATCTTCTGCTCATACTCTCATCCCGTCACTCACTCTTCCCTTTCACCACACTCTCCTTCTCTCACTGCCTCTCTTCTGCTTATACTCTCATCCCGTCACTCACTCTTCCCTTTAACCACACTCTCCTTCTCTCACTGCCTCTCTTTCTTCTGCTCATACTCTCATCCCGTCACTCACTCTCCCTTCACCACACTGTTAACTCTCTCCAATGCACCACTCTCTCTCACCCTAATTTGTTTTTCCTTCTTATTTTTCTGTCCTGTCCTGCTCTGCTTTGTTATTTTCCACTACCTGCCTCTCTTTCTTCTGCTCATACTCTCATCCCGTCACTCACTCTCCCTTCACCACACTGTTAACTCTCTCCAATGCACCACTCTCTCTCACCCTAATTTGTTTTTCCTTCTTGTTTTTCTGTCCTGTCCTGCTCTGCTTTGTTATTTTCCACTACCTGCCTCTCTTTCTTCTGCTCATACTCTCATCCCGTCACTCACTCTCCCTTCACCACACTATTAACTCTCTCCAATGCACCACTCTCTCTCACCCTTATTTGTTTTTCCTTCTTGTTTTTCTGTCCTGTCCTGCTCTGCTTTGTTATTTTCCACCCCCATTTAGTTTCGTTTTGTCTTTATTTCTATCTTTCTATAGTTCATTATCCCATGGATATTTTTGCCTTCTTTACTTCTCTTGTTGACCATTCTCTTTGTGTCCCGTTTCCATTCTTCTCAATATCTTCTTTTTGCCTCAATTTCACCCTTTCCTCAGATTCTTTCAATCCGAATTTCATTTCTCGTTCAATCTCTAGCATCCTTTATACTGCAATTTTCTTTCCTTTCAACATCAACATTGCTTTCAATCTGCTCTCTCCTAGTCTTTTTCTTCAAATTTCACTTTTCTTCTATCTCCCCCTTCCTTAACCAAGAAGGCTCGCGGTGAGTGAGAACGGGGGTCCAGAGGGGAGGCTACAGCCCGGCCTGTCAGAACTGCTATTTGAAGTAAATTCTTCTGCATTTGCAGTTCACGTGGTGGCAACAACATAGGTTTTTTTTCTGTTGCTCTCATTACAGAATCTCTACATTTTCCAAAATAATCGTATTTCACCTCAGGATCATTAGTGGAACTACACCATCGTTTCCGGTCAGTGGACTGGTTAGTTTGTCGAATCATGGGATTTGTAGTTCATATCAAAGCTTTTATTACTGTTAGAACAGTTTGTATACCCTGTTATTTGTGCCGCAATTCTTGGCCATATGACCCTGCTCTACCGTCTCTGTTCCACCCTGCAACCTGTCAATCCACCCAGCCGTCATTCCCTTTGTGACCTTGCACCCATCCCGTTGCTCGTGCTTGCTGTCTTCCCCCCTTGCTGTCCTGTTGTTGCTTGTGCTTGCTCCCCTGTCCCCCGTTGCTTGTGCTCGCTGTCCTGCCCCCTTGCTGTCCTGTTGTTGCTTGTGCTTGCTCCCCTGCCCCCCGTTGCTCGTGCTTGCTGTTCCCCCCCCGTTGCTTGTGCTTGCTGTCCTGCCCCCTCGTTGCTTGTGCTTGCTCTCCTGCCCTGCTATTGGCATTGTAAATGACAATGCCATTTATTTATGTTTAAAAAAAAAACATAAATAAAAATAATGTCATGAGCAATGCCAATAGCTCTAACTTTTGCAAAGGCAAAACCATTGCATTGTAAATGCTTGTTTATTTATGTTTTGTTTTTGAAAATAGCGAAATTAACAACTTTGTCATTTACAATGCCAATAGTTATAACTTTCGCAAATGTGACACCAATAGCATTTGTAATGCAATATGTGTTGTATTTATGTGACATACATGTATTGATATTACTAAATAATAATGGCTTTTAATTTTTTTCAATAATTAATACTTAAATAAAAATTATTGTAATTTATAATGGCAATAGCTTAAAGTTTTGTAAATAACTTTTGTGAAGATTATGTTCAGTGTATTTTATTGTGACGAAAATCCAACAACAGAAGTGAAATATTAACATCTTTTTGTTACATTTGTAATAAAGCTTAAAATATTGAGAGAACATATTTGAACCAGGTGTTGTTGAATGGTTGCAAAGATTGATGATGTGGTGGCGCTGAGTGATGTTGTGATGGTGAACGAGTGATGCTGAGGCGTTCAGTGATGCTGTCGTAGCACATAGTGATGTTGTGGTGCCCCTGAGTGATGCTGTGGTGGTGCGGAGTGATGCTGTATGCTATGCTATGTTTTGTTTTGCTATCCTATGTTTTGTTTTGTTATGCTATGCTATGTTTTGCTATCCTATGCTGTGATTTGCAATGTTATGCTATGCTGTGTTTTGTTATGCTATGCTATGTTTTGTTATGCTATGTTTTGCTATGCTTTGCTTTGTTATGCTATGCTATGTTTTGTTATGCTATGCTATGTTTTGTTGTGTTTTATTATGCTTTGTTTTGCTATGCTATGTTTTGTTATGCTTTGCTATGCTATGTTTTGTTGTGTTTGGTATGCTATGTTTTGCTATGCTATTATATGTTTTGTTTTGCTATGCTATGTTTTGTTAAGCTATGCTATGTTTTGTTGTGTCTTGCTATGTTTTGTTATGCTATGTGCTGTTGTGTTTTGTTATGCTATGTTTTGTTATGTTATGCTATGTTTTGTTATGCTATGCTATGTTTTGTTATGCTATGCTATGTTTTGTTTTGCTATCCTATGCTTTGTTTTGTTATGCTATGCTATGTTTTGCTATCCTATGCTTTATTTTGTTATGCTATGGTATGTTGTGTTGTGTTTTGTTATGCTATGCAATGTTTTGTTGTGTTTTGCTATGCTATGCTTTGTTATGCTATGTTTTGTTATGCTATGCTATGTTTTGTTGTGTTTTATTATGCTATGTTTTGTTTTGCTATGCTATGTTTTCTTATGCAATGTTTTGTTATGCTGTGCTATGTTTTGTTATGCTATGTTTTGTTATGCTATGCTAAGCTTTGTTTTGATTGTTATGCTATGCTATGTTTTGTTGTGATTGTTATGCTATGCTATGTTTTGCTATGCTTTGCAATGCTATGTTTTGTTATGTATGCTATGTTTCGTTGTGTTTTGTTATGCTATGCAATGTTTTGTTATGCTATGCTTTGTTTTATGTTATGTTATGCTATGTTTTGTTATGTTATGCTATGTTTTGTTCTGCTATGTTTTGTTGTGTTTTGTTATGTTATGCTATGTTTTGTTCTGCTATGTTTTGTTGTGTTATGCTATGCTATGTTTTGTTCTACTATGCTAAGTTTTATTTTGCTATGCTTTGTTATGTTATGCTATGCTTTGTTTTGTTATGCTATGTTTTGTTATGCTATGCTATGTTTTGTTGTGTTGTGTTATGTTATGCTATGCTTTGTTGCGTTTTGCTATGCTATGTTATGTTTTGTTATGCTATGTTTTGTTTTGCTCTCCTATGCTTTGTTTTGTTATGCTATGCCATGTTTTGTTATGCTATGCTGGTGAGGGTGTGTGTGTGTGTGAGGGTGAGTGAGGGTGAGTGAGGGTGTGTGAGGGTGAGGGTGTGTGTGTGAGGGTGTCTGAGGGTGAGGGGGTGTGATGGTGAGGGTGAAGGGGTGTGAGGGGGTGTAAGGGTGTGAGGGTGAGGGTGTGTGAGGGTGAGTGAGGGTGTGTGAGGGTGAGAGGGGGTGAGGGTGTGTGAGGGTGAGGGGGTGAGGGTGTGTGAGGGTGAAGGGGTGTGAGGGTGAGGGGGTGTGAGGGTGAGTGAGGGTGTGTAAGGGTGAGGGGGTGTGAGGGTGAGTGAGGGTGTGTGAGGGTGAGTGAGGGTGTGTGAGGGTTTGTGAGGGTGTGTGAGGGTGAGGGTGTGTGAGGGTTAGGGTGTGTGAGGGTGAGGTGGTGTGAGGGTAAGGGTGCGTGAGGGGATGTGAGGGTGAGGGGGTGTTAGGGTGAGGGGGTGAGGGGGTGTGAGGGTGAGGGTGTGTCTGAGGGTGAGGGGGTGTGAGGGTGTGTGAGGGGGAGGGGTGGGGTTGTGACGGTGTGGGGTTGTAAGGGTGTGAGGGGGGTGAGGGTGAGGGAGTGTGATGGTGAGGGGGTGTGAGGGTGTTTGTGGGGGAGAAGGTGGGGTTGTGAGGGTGTGGGGTTGTGAGGGTGTGAGGGGGGTGAGGGTGAGGGAGTGTGATGGTGAGAGTGTGTGAGGGAAGGGGTTGTGAGGGTGTGGGGTTGTGAGGGTGAGGGGTTGTGAGGGTGAGGGTGTGGGGTTGTGAGGGTGAGGGTGTGTGAGTGTGAGGGTGAGAGTGTGTGAGGGTGAGGGAGGGTGACAGGGATGAGGCTGACGGGGTTGAGGGTTTGTGAGGGTGTGTGAGGGGGTGTGAAGGTAAGGGTGTGAGGGTGAGGGGGTGTGAGGGTGAGAGGGTGTGAGGGTGTGTGAGGGTGAGAGGGTGTGTGAGGGTGAGTGAGGCTGTGTGAGGGTATGGGGGTGTGAGGGTGAGGGTGTGTGAGGGTGAGGGTGTGTGAGGGTGAGATGGTGTGTGAGGGCGAGAGGATGTGTGAGGGTGAGAGAATGAGTGAGGGTGAGGGTGTGTGAGGGTGAGAGGGTGTGGGGGGAGGGGTGTGAGAGTGAGGGGTGTGAGGGGGTGTGTGAGGGTGAGGGTGTTAGGGTGTGTGGGGGTGTGGGTGAGGAGGTGTTAGGGTGAGGGGGTGTGAGGGTGAGGGGGTGTGTGAGGATGAGGGTGAGGGAAGTGAGGGTGAGAGGGTGAGGGTGGGTGAGAGGGTGTGAGAGGGTGAGAGGGTGTGTGAGGGTGAAAGGGTGTGTGAGGGTGAGAGGGTGGGTGAGGGTGGGTGAGAGGGTGAGTGAGAGTGAGGGGCTGTGAGGGAGAGGAGGTGTGAGGGTGAGGGGTGTGAGGGGGAGGATGAGAGAGGGCGAGGGGATGTGAGGGTGAGGGGATGTGAGGGTGAGGGATGTGGGGATGTGAGGGTGAGGTGGTGTGAGGGTGAGAGGGTGTGTGAGGGTGTGTGAGGGTGAGGGGGATGTTAGGGTGAGGGGGTGTGAGGGTGAGGGGATGTGAGGGTGTGAGTGTGAGGGGGGTGAGGGGGTGTGATGGTGAGGCGGGTGAGGGTGTGTGAGGGTGAGGGTGTGTCTGAGGGTAAGGGGGTGTGAGGGTGTGTGGGGGGGGGTGGGGTTGTGAGGGGGGGGTTGTGAGGGTGAGGGTGTGGGGTTGTGAGGGTGAGGGTGTGGGGTTGTGAGGGGGTGTGAGTGTGATGGTGTGAGGGTGAGAGTGTGTGAGGGTGAGAGAGGGTGACGGGATGAGGCTGACGGGGGTGAGGGTGTGTGAGGGTGAGGGGGTGTGAGGGTGAGGGTGTGTGAGGGGGTGTGAGGGTGAGGGGGTGTGAGGGTGAGAGGGTGTGTGAGGGTGTGTTTGAGGGTGAGGGGGTGTGAAGGTGAGGGTGTGAGGGTGAGGGGGTGTTAAGGTGAGAGGAAATGAGGGTGTGTGAGGGTGAGGGTGAGGGGGTGTGAGGGGGAGGGGGTGTGGGTGTGAGGGTGTGTGGGGGTATGGGTGAGGGGGTGTTAGGGTGAGGGGGTGTGAGGGAGAGGGTGTGAGTGAGGATGAGGGTGAGGGGATGTGAGGGTGAGAGGTTGAGGGTGGTTGAGAGGGTGTGTGAGGGTGAGAGGGTGTGTGAGGGTGAAAGGGTGTGTGAGGATGGGAGGGTGGGTGATGTGGGTGAGAGGGTGAGGGGCTGTGAGGGGGAGGGGGTGTGAGGGTGAGGGGGTGTGAGGGTGAGGTGGTGTGAGAGTGAGAGGATGTGTGAGGGTGAGGGTGTGTGAGGGTGAGGGGGTGTTAGGGTGAGGGGTGTGAGGGTGAGGGGGTGTGTGAGGATGAGGGTGAGGGGATGTGAGGGTGAGAGGGTGAGGGTGGGTGAGAGGGTGTGTGAGGGTGAGAGGGTGTGTGAGGGTGGGTGAGAGGGAGAGTGAGAGTGAGGGGCTGTGAGGGGGAGGGGATTTGAGGGGGTGTGAGGGTGAGGGGATGTGAGGGTGAGGGGATATGGGGATGTGAGGGTGAGGTGGTGTGAGGGTGAGAGTGTGTGAGGGTGTGTGAGGGTGAGGGTGTGTTAAGGTGAGGGGGTGTGAGGGTGAGGGGATGTGAGGGTGTGAGGGTGAGGGGGTGTGATGGTGAGGGGGGTGAGGATGTGTGAGGGTGAGGGTGTGTCTGAGGGTAAGGGGGTGTGAGGGTGTGTGAGGGGGAGGGGGTGGGGTTGTGAGGGGGTGGGGTTGTGAGGGTGAGGGTGTGGGGTTGTGAGGGTGAGGGTGTGGCGTTGTGAGGGGGTGTGAGTGTGATGGTGTGAGGGTGAGAGTGTGTGAGGGTGAGGGAGGGTGACGGGGATGAGGCTGACAGGGGTGAGGGTGTGTGAGAGTGAGGGGAGTGAGGGTGAGGGTGTGTGAGGGGGTGTGAGGGTGAGGGGTGTGAGGGTGAGAGGGTGTGTGAGGGTGAGGGGGTGTGAAGGTGGGGGTGCAAGGGTGAGGGGGTGTTAGGGTGAGAGGAAGTGAGGGTGTGTGAGGGTGAGGGTGTGTGAGGGGGAGGGGGTGTGAGAGTGAGGGTGTGAGGGTGTGTGGGGGTATGGGTGAGGGGGTGTTAGGGTGAGGGGGTGTGAGGGTGAGGGTGGGTGTGAGGATGAGGGTGAGGGGATGTGAGGGAGAGAGGGTGAGGGTGGGTGAGGGTGGGTGAGAGGGTATGTGAGGGTGAGAGGGTGTGTGAGGGTGAAAGGGTGTGTGAGGGTGAGAGGGTGGGTGACGGTGGGTGAGAGGGTGAGTGAGGGTGAGGGGCTGTGAGGGGGAGGGGGTGTGAGGGTGAGGGGGTTTGAGGGTGAGGATGAGGGAGGGTGAGGGGATGTGAGGATGAGGGGATGTGAAGGTGAGGGGATGTGGGGATGTGAGGGTGAGGGGTGTGAGGGTGAGAGGGGTGAGATGGTGTGTGAGGGTGAGAGGGTGAGTGAGGGTGAGGTTGTGTGAGAGTAAGGTGTGTGAGGGTGGGGATGAGGGGGTGTGAGGCTGATGGGGTGTGAGAGTGAGGGTGTGTGAGGGTGAGGAGGTGTGTGAGGGTGAGGGGGTGAGGGTGAGGGGGTGTGAGGGTAAGGGTGAGGTGGTGGGAGGGTGAGGGGGTGTGGGGGTGTGAGGGGGTGAGGGTGAGAGGGTTGTGAGGTTGAGGGTGTGAGGGTGAGGGTGAGTGAGGGTGTGTGAGGGTGAGAGGGTGAGAGGGTGTGTGAGGGTGAGGAGGTGTGAGGGTGAGGGTCAGGGTCCGAGAGAAGAGACTGCCTGGTGACTGCATTGGTCAGTTTCAGAATCAGGAGGGGCAGAGTCAGCACTGTCTGCAAGGGATCAACGTGTCTAGAGGCAAAGCATGGCGGATGTAGCATTGCAGCTGGCAAGTTCAGTGTTTTCAAGCTGAGTGTCCCTATAGAGATGGACACTCAGAAACAGCATTTGAGGAGCAAGCTACTGTAAACAAGCACGGTAGGCTTTCACTTTCGTCCAGAAAAAAACCTGAGAAAGTTTCAGAGAACGCCGAACAAAACACGGCTTCCCTGCAAAATGGATGCAAAAAAACAAGCTCTTGGCATTGCTGTGGCAGGGGGGGGGGGCGGGGAGCGAGAGCGCATTCTTTTGAAGTCTGATGCCAAGGCTCAGACAAATGGTGGTGTGCGATGTGCACGCGGGGGCGGGGGAGCGGCAGCCTTTGAAGTCTGATGCCGAGGCACAGACAAATGGTGGTGTGTCAAGTGTCTGGCGATGATGTGCACGCGCATAGCTCACATGAACTGTACGCGATCCGCAGGCTAGGTAGACTTTTCTTTTCCGCTTACTATAATCTCGCCTATTTATCCCCGCGGGATATAATAGGCGAGACCTAAAAAGAAATGTTTCAACTTGAAGTAGATGGATTTAGTGGACAGTTTGAGCAAAATTACCAAGACAAGTCAGTAGGGACTGCTATTCTAAATCTAATATGAATGATTATGGAAGGTTGTCACATTTCAAATGATAGCACAGTAAGTGATGAGGAGTGCAGCTTTGTTAGTCTGACAGCTTGTTTGGTAGCATACCAGTAAGTGTAAGAAGGAAAATCCAAAAGAAAACATCTGCCACAAAAAAAAGTGAAACTCCACTACCTCTTTATATTGGATTACTGGTGCATGCTAAAACAAAAAAACGGAATTCGTTAACCAACTGCACAAATTGGGCGTATGCATGTCATATGAGTGTGTCCGAGAAGTGTCAGCAAAAATAACTAACATAAAATGTAAGCAATTCTGAAATGACAGGGCTGTGTGTCCAACAGGCCCTCAACTCTGCACTTTCACTTGTGCTGCAATAGACAATATTAATCACAACCCCTCGTCATCTTCATCCACTCAGTCATTCCATGGAACAGCCATATCTCTGATACAGAGAAAATCAGATGCAGAGGGTATATCATCCTTCTAAAAAATGTAAGAAAATGAGTGGACCAAGAAATGTACTTCATCCCTACCAGAGTGGTATTTGCAGTTACCATGTACAATGACAAATAACAGCCAAATGTACCAGTAAGTAATATCAATGCCTTCCAGCCTCCTCCTATTCATAGTGAACCTATGTCAGAAGAATGACTGCAGATGATTCAAACTCTTGATCTCCATAATCTAACAAATATAAGCCAGACCAGTTGGGCTGCTTTCCACTCCAACAGAAGTGGTTCTGTCACAAAAAGCCATAGTTTATTGCTACCTTTATTAAATGAGTCAATAAATTCTCCTTCCATGGTATGCCACTGCTTTGATATACTAAGGTGTATACTGGCCACAATTAATCTGAATCAGACTGCTGTGGTGACATGTGATCACCCAGTCTATGCAACAGCTGAACAATTACAGTAGTTACTTTCAGAATTGTATGGGGAAGACAAATTGGTAGTCATGATAGGAGCATTAAACATTGAAATGTCATTCCTTTTCTGTTTTAGGAGATTGGCTTGATGGTAGTGGCCGATATTTTAGTTGCAGCCAATGTTACCAGTGGGGGTAGAGTTGGACAATGTTGTTAGACAGGAAACCTGAGGGTCGGCCGAGCAAGGGGGAGAGGCCTCCTGGCGAGGGTCCTCTCCTTAGATCGTACGGACGAGCAACCACCCCCCCACAGATGGACGCCACACAAAGATAGGTTCGTAACGCTTTTATCGGTATTCTTAGGCAGGTTAGTCTTAACGATACAGTAGGAACAGGACACTGGGATCCCTTCGATTCTAGTCTCTGTGGGAAGGGGGTAGCGGGACAGTCTTGGTACCGGTCTGGTACAGGGATATCCGGTGTTCAGCTCTCAATCCTCGAGCTGGAGGGTTCTCGGGTAGGGGCCGCGGCAGCGCCAGCAGGCCTTCAAAGATGGTTCACGAAGATGAGCCGCAGCAGCGCCAGCAGGCCTTCAAGGATGGTTCACGATGATGGGCCGCGGCAGCGCCAGCAGGCCTTCAAGGATAGTTCACGAAGTTGAGCCGCGGCAGCAGGCCTTCAAGGATGGTTCACGGAGATGGGCCGCGGCAGCGCCAGCAGGCCTTCAAGGATAGTTCACGAAGATGAGCCGCGGCAGCGCCAGCAAGCCTTCAAGGATAGTTCACGAAGATGAGCCGCGGCAGCGCCAGCAGGACTCCAAGGATGGTTAACGAAGAGGAGCCGCGGCAGCGCCAGCAGGCCTCCAAGGATGAGTTCGTCTCGGTGTCTCTCGACTCCAGGATACAACTGACTTCCTGCTCTGGAGCTGCCCCAGTTATAGGTCTGGTGCCCTTTGATGTCCGGACCCTCGCACTTGGAGGTCGGGAGGTCCGGGATGAGTGAGTCCAGACACCCAGCAGGGGGGTGGAGCCAGCACCCAGGGAGGCCGGGGGCGATTGAAACCAGGCGGATGGGGGACCATCGAAACTCCTTCTCCCATTGACTCGCCAAGTGGTCTTTTTACCCCCTGGGTGGATGGTGGTGCCTCGATGTCGGGGCTTGGCTGGGCCTGAGGCTGAGGTCGACCCGAGGCCACGAGGCCTGGTCGTGGAGGGTCCAAGATGGCGGCTGGGCCGGAGACAGTGGTTCGGGAGAGGACCCGGGCCAGCCGAGAAGGGTGCGGATATGAGTTTGGGTTCCGTCGGGGAAGAGCTGGGGGCGGCCCGGAGGGGCTGGAGGTGTGGCTCTTGTCCGGGGAACAGGGGTAGCAGTAGTCCGGGACCCGCCATGCGGGAGGGGTCGGACCACTCCACGAGGCCGGGTCCAACAAATGTCTAAAAGGGTCTGATGTAAATCGATCCCGCTACATAAACACAGTTAGTTATGCATCACTGTATATGCCAGGGGCGTATCACAGGCCCCCCGCAGCCCCCGTGGTGCGGGGGGCCCCAAGCTCCAGGGGTCCCCTCTGCACAGCACTCTGGCTGCCGAGCTCCTGATTGAGCCGGGAGGAGGCCCCCCCCACGTGCCCCACCACATGCCTTACGCCAGTGGTATATACTTTTGAAGAAGACTTATGATGTATCTACTGCTGGGCAAATATCCATGAAAGAAAGGATTCCACAAAGAGTTGCAGAGTCTGTTTGTTTCAAATATTGGTATATTACACTTCAATTACTGGTATTCCAATTTCTTGATACCATTCGATCAGCAAATTTTGAGAAGTTTATTGTAACCCTGCAAATGATCTGTCCATGGATGTTTGCTATGGACCACACCCACTATGCCAGGTGGATGCCAATGTTAATTAAAACACTTGTCGAGCTGAAAACAAGAATTCCAGATGTTTATAAAGAATTTTCAAACAGATATTTTGTTGCTTGTAAAAGTGGTAGGCCTTATTCCTGCAGATCTCATGCTCAGATGCATAAGCAGACTAAAAAGGATATAAAATCAGCCGGCTGGGCAGTTGATATTCTTGATAATGCTAATGCATTGATGAAATGGATGGTGTCTGGACCTCTAATTGCCAGCTTACGGGGACAATTTGATGATGAAATGGGATTCAGTAAAAACTAAAATAACTGTGTTCACCATGAGGACAACGTCTCTTGCAACACTTGATTTGTAAATGATGTTAAGGAACACAAGTGGTTTCACATGATAAAAGAAATCCTTATTCCTGTAGCATTGGCAAAAATTGTATGAATATTGCATCCAACTTAATCATGAGTGATAATGCAATTACTGACGACGTGGGGAGAACTCAATATGGAATGTTTGTTCAAAAATGCCTGGTATGCCGCGAAAAATCTATTTTCGAACCTATTCCTTGAAACAAGCTATGTTTATTTCATAAGGTACTCCTAAAAATAGTGCACCACAAAGTATCCATTTTAAAAGGTGACTGCTCACTATTCACTAGACTGTATATTGCTTGCCAAGATAGAGAAGGAGATTTAGAGGAACTTTTTTGCCCATGAGAATCTTGATTATCCCCCATCACTCTGTGAAGAAGGATTGCTAAAAAAAAAGGGACAAAGTCTGACATTATCTCTTGTTTTGAAAAGCTTAATGGTGCTGTAGATAACATAAATAATATTTGAGCACTGCAAGTTGTATTACTATGGATGGATCGTCAATGATCCATTTCTTAAAATTTGACAACGTACGCAATTTTCAAGACTAGCACCTATATATTCTAGCCTTATGGAATGGATATACTTAACAAATCACACGAGTAGACATAGTATTTGACTGTTACATAGAGGGGTCTCTGAATAAGGAAGAAAGAAATAGGCGAGGTTTTGGTCAACGCTATTGTGTCAAAGGTTCAACAAATATACCAAGAAACTGGATGACGTTTCTACAAAATGAAGGTAACAAAAATGATTTGTTCCAATTCTTGGCTTCTAACTTTCTGAGGCTTGAGATATCAGAGGGTAAAATTGTAATACTGACAAATGATGATAATGTGATGAATATTCCTGAAAATCTGAATGTATCTGAACTCAAACCATATTATCAAGAATAAGCTGAAACCAGAATACTATTACATGCAAAACATGCTAGTGAAAGTGGCCAGAAGTCTATAACTATACATACTGTTGATTCTGATGTAGCAGTTATTGCTCTTGCATTTAGCAGCTTAAATCTTTCAAATCTGTGGATTGATTTTGGTATTGGGAAATATCAAGGGCTACTGCCAATCCATGAGCTTGCTAATGAACTTGGTAAAAGTGTTTGTGAAGGTATTTTATTTTTCGATGCATTTACAGGTTGTGACACTGTATCTGTATTTGCAGGTCGTGCCAAGAAAACAGGTTGGGAAACGTGGCAAAATGTACATGCTGTCACAGAAACATTTATTGAGCTCTCTCATTGCCCACCAGATATTTCAAATAACAGTTTCAGTCAGCTTCAACAATTTGTAATTAGATTGTACAATTAGAACATTAACACAGATTCTGTTAAAGAGTGTCGAAGAATGATGGTGACCAAACGTAATCCCTCTCTAGGAAATGTGCCACCAAGTGAGGTTGCTCTTTTACAGCACACCAAGAGAGCAATTTTGCAAGCGGGTTATGTGTAGTCTCAGTGGTGGAATGTGTATCCTGATATACTTGATCCAGCTCAGTGGGGATGGCAGAGGGAAGATTCTGGATATGATCCTCTGTGGTCACTTTTGCCTGATGCTTCAAAAGACTGCAAGGAACTTGTTAAGTGTGGATTTAAAGCCTTGTGTACCCATGCTCGTAAATGCAAACAATTGTCTCTTTCATGTTCTAGACTTTGTGTTTGTGATGGACAATGCAATCAGGCAGACTGCAATCAGGAGGACATGTTTTAGATGACTGACTATATTGTAACCTTTAAAAAAACTGTTGACTAAAATAACAATAAACATTAATAACAATATCATTTGTGTCTTCATTCTTTTTCATCAAAAAAAGCTTTAATGTTTAAATGTTACAAAATCTGTTTTTATATTATAACAAAAAATATAGCAAAAATATGCAGGGTGTCATTTAAAATGTTGTAATAGATTTTTGGTACACCCTGTATATGGGACCTAAGTGCCCCTAAAACTCTAACAACATAATCTAGACATTTTCTGATGAAACATTATTTTTGTTTGAAATTTCTATCTTTAGCTGTTCAAAAGTTATGTGGAACACCCTGTATATCTATGACATATCTACATACTTATTGTAGTGTAATATGAGTCAATTAAATTGCAACATTTTAAAATCCTTGGCTAAAAAACATTACAATAGCATAGCAGGTGGTGGCGTGGAGGGGGGGGGGGGGCAGCATGCGTTTTGGGGGGTGGCAGTCAGCTGCAGGAATCACCAGCGCCACCCCGGCTCTTAGATTCGGCCGCTGTAGGGGCCATCAAGGGTGACCTGAGGCCTAGCTACGTCACTGTGGAAGATTAATATTACATTTATGATCATTTACTGGCCCTATTGGCGGCCACTTTGTATTATGACATCACACGCTTAAAATGGGGGCTCAGATTTTTGGGGTCTATATCAAAAATCAATGTTCATATGACTACTGAAACAACGTGCCAAGTGCCATATTCGTATCACAGTTTGCACGATTCTGGGGATTTTTGATTCTAGGCTACCTCACTACCACCCCTTTGAGAGGAGCAATCCTTTCCAATCAGTGCATAGCCCTCAGAAATGATGCTCAGAATTTCAGTAGCAGAGCTTTTGGTCAACCACGTTTCAGTTAAAAATAACATGTCCGGATTATAATCCCTGAGAAAGTAAAAAAATCTTACTTTTATGTTCGGCCAAGAACCGACAATTCAGTACAAAACTACAGGCATGTGGCACACAGGGTGTTCCTGGCTCTACTGGAGGTGGCGCAGTTGTCAGTCTCACCAACGTGAACCTATATTTCTCACACCCAGTATTTTATTTTATTTTAAATGTTTTGTATAGCGCTATCTAGACCCGTAGGTATCAGAGCGCTTCACAAACACATTGTGAAAAACAGAAGGGCCTTACATTACCTAGGAGGCTGACAGTAAGTAAGCAAACCACGGATAAAGAATACAGCATGAACAATAAATAACTGTGCAACGGAGGGGGAGAAAAAAAAACAAGGTGATTAGCATCCTTACAATTCACCAAAAATCCTTGAATGGGAGTCAACTCGGAGTATTGAGGTCTAGGCATGGCAGCACTCCAAGGCTAACCCCGGAATCAACGTGCGGTCTGCGTTAGCAGAGTACCATCTGTGCAGGGATTCTGGACCGGCAGGGGTTGTGGCCCCTGGTGCTGTTCAGACACGGACAGGCTTGTCTTTGGCGTGTCTGCGCACTGGCCGTCTGTCTTGTTTTCGTCTGTCAGATTCCTTCTGACAGTGATGAGTTTTTGGATACCGAGGCAGTAGCCTCATTACTCCATATTCATTTCGATTTATTTAGTCGCTGTTTCGGTTGTCTTATTGATGCGTGACTCTTTGTCACAGTTGAGGTTGTATCACATGGTCAGCTCAGTGATGGGCCGCGGGTAGGGGTCAGTTGAGTTTGCAGAATTGTCAGCATGTTTCCTCAGAGAGTCTCGTCTTTGTCTATCTAGTGCCTTCTGATAGTGTTGAGTTTTGGGTACCTGCCGCGGCGATTATGCCATCAGACAGCGAAAGGATTTTGGTTGCTTGCCGAGGCGATTATGCCAGCTGGCAGCGGTGAGCTTTGCGAACCTGCCGGCGTTTGCCTTCAAGCAGTGATGAGTTTTTGGATGCTGCGTTGCTGTTTCAGTTTCGCAAGGTTAGCGCTTCAATGGGACGCGGGTAGCGGTCAAATGGGTTTGTAGAGATGTCTGCGAGTTTCCTGATCAGTGGGTTTTCCTTTTGATCTAATCCTTTGTAGAATTTCCTGTTGAGTTTGAGGAGATGGTCGTCCAACATCTCAATGCCTAAGTCTCTGTGGAGGTCTGCTGTTCTTGTGAACATAGGTGCACCTGCTGCAATCCGTAAGGCCTTGTTCTGTAGTCTTTGTAGGTCTTCCCGAAGCTGCGGGCGGCAGCCACTCCAAACTGGTGAAGCGTATGTCAGAGTTGGTCGAATTATTGCGGTGATTGCTCGCACCTTGCTCTGCATGGGCATCGACTTGGTCTTCAGGAGTGGGTATAATACAGCTAGTTTGGCGCGCACTGGCCGTGGACTAAATCAACCCCTTTCAATGGGGTGTGGCTAAGGTGCTGGGTGAAAACCCCCTAAAACAAAGGAAGGACAAACAATCATGAACCAGAGCTCAGCACTATATCTGGCATGAAGGCTCCCCTTTCAGTAGGCAAAACTGCCAAAATTAAAACAAAATAAAATAATAACCATAAAAGAAGTAGGAGAAAGGAATAAACAATAAAATAATCAAATGCTAAAATGCTAAAATGAACCGAGGTAGTCGATCTACTGAGCCGCCAAGCCTCTCGTGGAGCCAGGCATCTACATGCGCATAGCTATACAAGGAAAATAACTTCAGGATAGTTCTGGCAGATGAAATTGTAAAAGCCCAAGCAGCACAAGCAGGTAGAAATAATGCTCCTATCAGTGAGAAATCCAAGGAGTCCATGCACCAACCATGGACTAAATAGCTTGCCTTCCATAGGGGCATGGCTAAGGTGCTGGCTGAAAACACCTAAAAACAAAGGAGGGACAAATATTCACAAACCGGAGCCTAGGAGCCCCGTACGTAGCAGGAAGGCTCCCCTTCCAGTTATCAATACTGGTGAAATTAAAACAAATGAAAATAATAACCGTAAAACAAGCAGGAGAAAGGGAAAAAAACAATAAAATAATCAAACGCTGAAATGAACCGAGGTGGTTGAGCTACCAAGCCGCCAAGCCTTTCATGAAGCCAGGCATCTCCATGCACAGAGTGCTAAAAGGAAAATAACATCAGTATAGTTCTGGCAGTGAGATTGTAAAAGCACAAGCAGCACAAGCAGGTAGAAATAATGCTCCTACCAATCTATATTGTTAGTCAAGATTCCTGGAATCACAAAGGAGGAGTGGGAAATAGTCATGTAAAATTACCAAATTCTTAAATTGGTGAAGGAGAAGATTGTCCAGGGATGTTCAGCCAAGCTTGGTAACTTGAAAGTGGATCTCAAGAACTTTTAAGATGTAAATAATGAGTTAAACATAAAGGATGGCAGTGTCATGAGAGGGGATAGATTGGTGCCCGCCAAGGACTTATGGGACAGAATAGCAGAGTTAGCCCATGAAGGCCATTTAGGTAGGAGCCTCACTAAATCAAAAGTTAGCGCCTAATACTGGTTCTCAGGTATGGATAGAGATTTCTTTATTTTGGGGAATAAAGTCAAGGAATATATGATCTGTGCTATGAGTGATAAAACCAAGAGCACAAGTGGTGCACTGTTGTCTCCTGTGAGTCTACCGCTCAAGCCTTGGGATAGACTTGGTCTGGACATCATAAGTCCTTTAAAACGCTTCAAGTAGGCAGGGAAATATATGCTGGTACTGGTAAACTATCATTCCCATTGGATAGTTACCAAAGTAGTCAACAACATTACCACTCAATCTCTCGTAAATGTCCTAACTGATGCATTTATGAGAGAAGGAGTACCAAGCACCATTATAACAGATAATGGGTTCCATTTGCATCAGAGGAAATCAGGAAATTCTTATAAACAATGTCAATTCTGCATCACAAAACAGCATTATGTTGTCCATGGATAAATGGTTTACTGGAACTTGTTAATATCATGATTAAAGAATGTATTCAACTGGTGCATATGTCAGGAAATCCTGCAGATAAAGCTCTTCAAATTTTTTTAAAGTTATACCACACAACACCTAATTAGGTCACCAATGATTTACCATTTCTGGCACTCAAAGGCAGACTTCCAGCTACAAAATTGACTCTGAATTGGTTAGATGGCGGAGAGCCCAGATGGGTATGCAAAAATAGGATGGGCAAACAAGTTAAGGTGTATAAAAAGGGATACAAAAAAAGGTATGATCACAATCATGGAACCAGGAGAAGTAAATGGAAGGTGGGTGATTGAGTAATGGTCAGAATTCCTGATTCCCGCCAAAAGGGTGGCAGAACATTTTCTAAAACATTAAAAGTAGTCAGAGTGTAGAAAAATGTTGTGACTCTATAGGATGGTAGGACATGGAGCATGGAAAGAATTACACACTGCAACCATTCTCAGAGTCTAGAGCATCTGAGTGAGGAGTCTCAGGAGGATTTGAGTTCTAATAAAACATTCCGCAGTATTAGGGCTCACACTGTACCTTTTTGGCACAAAGATTATGTTTTTCAATAATTATAGAAGGGAGAAGTGTTATCATTTATCCCACTGTAATTCATTATTGATGATATGTTGTCCCTTTCACTATGTTCCCTAGGTGTTCCATTTTACCTTTTCCCCAGCTCCCTTGTCCTTCCCTATAGTTGGTACCTGCCAACATTCTATTATAGTTGGCTTTGACAGTTAATGGTTTGTGAGCTCTGAACTGAGCAGCTGAGAGGCTGTTGTCTTGCACTCAATAAAACATCACATTGACTTATATGTGAATTGTTTTTAGTTCGTAATACCATTGATAGGCTTTCCTTTGTCTCACTTTTATTGGTCAGCAGCAGCTGGTTAGGTCAAAGCCTACCAGTTAACAACTTCTTGTGGGCTTTCTGAAAGCTTCCCTGTGAATGCATTCTGCCCATTGCTTACCATTGGCTTTGTGGTTTGTAACTCACAGTTACTTGCTTTCTATTTGCTTAGCTATATTTGTTTTAGGTTGTCCGGCTTGTGTTCGTCACAGTCACTCCTGTGGGGCATCAATGGTACACTGTATTCTTTCTGTCTGTAAACCGGCCTGTGACTGTCATTCTTATCTTGTCACACTTGCTGTGCATTCAAAGACAGAGGTCAAATATCAGGCTCTGTTTTCAGAGGGAACAAGGTGTTTACTTTTCTTTCTCTGTCATCAAAGTGAGGGAATTTATGTGAAAAATGTACTGTGAAAGGAGAGGATTTATTTAGCTTACAACAAAAAAACACATGTTTGTAAATTAGCTGTGATGATACTTCAGAATATAACAGTTAGGAAAGTAAAAATGAAGCACATTTTTTTCTAATTCTGAAGTGTGGTGGGAACAAATATTTGAATACAATCAAAAACATCAATACACTAGGTGATGACATTTCCACACATGATCATCTGTGCACAATAAAACTGTATGTCTGTACAAATATAATGGCCATTTCAACTGCAAATGTGTTGTCTGTAAAGGCAGTGCGCTGCCACACCATGCATACTCCTCACTACGCCACTCCACTCTACAACACTCTACTCCACTCTATCCCCCTTCACTCTACACCACACCACTCCATTCTACAACACTCCACTCCACTATATGGCATTCCACTGCACTCCATTACATTTCATATCAATCCACTCCACTCTATGGCGTGCCACTCCACTTTACGCTACTCCACTCTAAGACACACTACACTATGACACTCTACAACCCTTACCTCCACTCTATGACACTCCATGATATACCACTCTACTATAAGCCACTCCACTCTGAACCCCTCCACTATACACCACTTACTCCACTCCTCTCCACAACAATCTACCCCATACCAAGTTACCCCACCCCACTCCACTCCAATGTACCCCACTCCAATCCAATCTATTTTAAACCACTCCACGCCAATCTACCCCTCTTCACTCCAGTCTATACCAATCTACCCCACTCCACTGTACTCCAATCTCCCCCACTCCACTCCAATCTACCACACTCCAGTCCAATCTACCCTAATTTAACCCGCTCCACTCCACCTCAAGCTACCTCACTCCATCCAATCTATCCTACTCCACTCCAATCCACTCCAATCTACCCCACTCCACTCCAATCTACCACAATCTACCCCACTCCAATCTATCCCCATCCACCCCAATCTAACCCACTCCACTCTACCCCAATACAGTTTGCTCCAATCTACCCTAATCTACCCCACTCCACCCCAATCTACTCCATTTCCAATCTGCCCCACTCCAAAGACCCCGCTCCCCTCTCATCTACCCACTCCACTCCAATCTCCACTCCACTGCAATCTATTCCACTCCAGTCCAGGCCACTCCAAACTACCCTACTGCAATCTGCCACAGTCTACCACACTCCAATCTAGCACAATCTACCCTACTCCTCTCCAATCTGCCTCACTGGACTCCAATTTTTACCGCAATCTATTCCAGCCCACTCTAGTCCTCTCCAATCTACAACAATCTACATCACTCCAGTCTATCCAATCTACCCCACTACACCCATTCTCCAATCCACCTCACTTTGCTCCAATATACCCAACTCCATGCCAATCTATCCCACTACACCCCACTCCAATCTACCCCAATACACCCCACTCCTCTCTAATCTGCCTCACCCCACTCCAATCTACCCCACTTCACTCTACTCCAATCTACCACACTCCACTCCAATCTACACCAATCTATCCCACTCAACCTCAATCTACCCCACTACACCCCAATCTACCCATTCCACCCCACTCCACTCTATCCCAACCCACCCCACCCCAAACTGCAACAATCTACCCCATTCCACTCCACTATCGCCCACTCCACCACAATCTGCCCCAAGCCACTCCACCCAATTCCACTCCACTACAATGTACCACAATCTACCCCACTCCACTCCAAACTACCCTACTCCACTCCACTCTAATCTAACACATTCCACTCCGCTCCAGTCTACCCCACTTAACTTCACTCTACCCCACTCCATTCAGTCTAAACCAATCTACTCCACTCCACTTTATTCCACTCCACTCCAATGTACCCCACTCCACCTCACTCTACCCCACTGCACCTCAATCTACCCCAATCTAAACCACTTCAACATACCCCACAGCAGTCTACCCCACTCCAGTGCAATCTACCCCACTCCAGTGCAATCTACCCCACTCCACTACAATCTACCGCAATCAACCCAAATACAATCTACTCCAATCCACTCCATTGCACTGTATCCCACTCCACTCCAATCTTCCCCACTCCACCCCAGTCTACTTCACTCCATTCTACCTTACTCCACTCCTATCTATCCCACCCCACTCGAATCTGCCCAACTCCAATCTATCCCACTCTCCTTCAAACTACTCCACTCCAATCTACAACAGTCCACCCCACTCCACTCCAATCTACCCCAATCTACCCACAACACTACACTCTACCCCAATCTACAACACTCCACACCAATCCACACAACTGCAGTCTACCCAAATCCATCCCACTCCACCCCAATCTACCAAAATCTACTCCAATCTACCCCACTCCACTTCAATCTACCCCACTCCAGTCTACCTCACTGAACTACCGTCTACCTCACTCCACTGCAATCTACCCCACTCTACCCCAATTTACCCCATCCCACTCTAACTCAATCACCACACTCCAATCTATCCCAAATCTATCCCACTTCACTCCACCCCACTAAACCCTACTCCACACCAATTGACCGCCCTCCAATCTAATCCACTCAACTCCTATCTACCTCACTCCACTCCAATCCAATCTACTCCACTCCATTCTACCCCAGTCTACCCCACTCCAATCTACTCCACTGCACTCCAATCTACCAACTCCAATCTACTCCACTCCACCCCAATCGCGACTCCACACCCGTCCATCCAACTCAACTCCAATCTACCCAACTCCACTCAACTCCAGCCTACCCCACTTCACTCCAATCTCCACTCCACACTCATCTATCCAACTCCACTCAACTCCAATCTACCCCACTGAACTACAATCTACCCCACTCCACTCCAATCTACCGCACTCCACTCCTGTCTCCACTCCACCCCAATCTACCCCACTCCAATCCACCAATATACCTATTAGATCTGTTGGCCGCTTTCGACACGGTGGACCACAACATTCTTCTCCACCGTGTCGAGCAGGCCGGCATCCAGGGCCTGGCGCTGGCATGGGTCGGATCCTTCTTGACCGGGAGGTCTCAGACCCTCAGCTCGGGTACTTTCAGGGCACCCAGGGAGCACTCGCTCTGCGGGGTCCCCCAGGGCTCCTCTTTATCTCCTCTTCTCTTCAACCTTTATCTTCGACCTCTTCTTTTCTCTCTGAGGCAGTGGGACGTCCTCGTCTTCAACTACGCTGACGACCTGCAACTCATCTTTCCTCTTAACTCCTCTTCTGCTATCTCTAATTTCCAGGCAGTTATGTCCCATATCCTCCAGTGGATGTGCCTGAACCAACTTAAACTGAACCCCGGAAAGACGGAGCTCCTTCTCCCGGGTAGGAGCTCTGCCCACTGGGGTCCGCACTTCTGGCCGGCAGAACTTGGCCCCCCCCTACCCCTGTGGCTTCGGTGAAAAGTCTCGGGGTCACTATTGACTCCGAGCTATCCCTTAGGCCCCAGATAGGGGCGGTGGTCTCTTCCTGCATGCATCAGTTGCGGAGGATCAGGAAGGTGGCTTATCTCCTGATTCCCGAAGCCTTGCTTCAAGTTATCATGGCCCTTGTCCTCTCCCGCTTGGACTTCTCGAACTCTATTTACCACGGTCTGCCTAAATCCTCTCTCCTCAGACTGCAAATTGTTCAGAACCAAGCGGCGAGACTGGTTTTCGGGATCCCGAAATGGCAATCTGCCAAACCTCTCCTTACCAAACAGCATTGGCTCCCTGTCACTTCGAGGGCAGCCTTCAAGATCGGCTGCTTTACTTTTAAATCTTTAACCGGTGTTTGCCCCGCCTTTCTGAAATCCCTCATCAGGCCCTACTGTCCCTCACGCAATCTGAGATCCTCTCACCTTCACCTCCTGGCTGTCCCTTCCATCAAACTCTGCCGATCTGGAGGTCGGAGATTCGCACATCTAGCCCCTAAACTTTGGAACTCTCTCCCTCTTTTGGTCAAAACCTCTAACTCTCTCATCCAATTTCGTAAATCCCTTAAAACCTGGCTTTTCCCATAACTTCGCTAAATCCCCCTCTGCCTCTCTCAGCATCAGATCAGCGCCAGGAAACCCACGGTGACAGTGCGCTTTACAAGCATTCCTTAACATAACATAACATAACATACCCCACTCCAATCAACCCCAATCTACCCCACTAAACTCCAAACTACCATTCTCCAATCCACCCAGTGTACCTAAACCACTTCAATCTACCCCACTCCACTCCAGTCTAACTAACTTTGATATAATTCACTCAACCTACCCCACTCCACTCCAACCTACCCCACTCTACCCCAATCCACCCAAATCTACCCTAATTTACCCCTTTCCACTCCACTCGATCCCACTCCACTCCAGTCGACCCTACTCCACTCCGATCTACCCCACTCCAATCTTCTCCACTCCACCCATCTACCCCACCCAATCTGCCCCACTCCACTCCACCCCATGCAACTCCAATCCACCCCACAGTCCTTCACTACAATTTACCCCACTCTACCCCATTCTTCCCCACTCCAATCCCCCCTACTTTACTGTACCCCAATCTACCCCTCTCCAATCTACCCCAATGTACCCTACTTCATTCCACTCCAACCAAATCCACCCTACACAACCCTACCCCACTCCAATCTACCCCACCCTATTTCAATATGCCCCACTCCATTCTACATCAATCTACCCCACTCTAATCTAGTCCACTTCACTCCAATCTACCCCACTCCACTCCAATCCAATCTACCCCTCTTCACTCCTCTCCAATCTACCCCACTCCACCTAATTTAGCCCAGTCTATCCCACTTCACTTGAATCCTCCCCACTCCAACCCAATCTACTTCACACCCCACTCCAACCTACCCCACTTCACCTCACTTCACGCGACTCCAATCTACCCTATTCTACTCTACTCCAATCTATCCCACCCCATTCTATCTTCAATCTACCCCACTCTTCTCTATTCCAATCTAACCCACCCCATTCTAGCCCCAATCTACCCCACTCCAATTTACCCCCAATCAAATCTACCCTCCACCCCACTAACTTTTAGCCACTCTGAATAGCAGCCACACTTGTGTACAACATGGCTAAAACACATTGACAGGCGAGACCTATTGGATTTGCCAATGCGTGTGTCATTTTGCTGGTCTCGCTTGATTCAGATGGCTTTGGGGGTATTTTGGTTTCAGTTTTTTAGATTCGACACACAAGAGCTATTGTTTATGACAATGTTTGTTTTATTGTACAGCTGCCTGATTAAGTCAGCGAGCCAGAACACGCCCATGACTTTTTCCTCAGTAGAAAAGACATCTCTTTTGGTGTCACACATGCTCGATTGCTGCAAGCTCGATGTAAATATCACTTTGCATTGGAGGAATGTCAAAGGAGCCCTTATCAACTCACATGCTATTGTTTGATTACATTGTCCTTCACCTGCATGCTGGTGGGCTCCCTGGGGGAAATACCTTGAGCTCAAATGTAATTCATGGCTCTTGCAGGATGCACTTAGTTTTAAAGTCTCTGAATGTTTCATAACAACTATACGAAACATTTAATAATCAGTTTTAAATATTTACATGTGTTTCTTCAGGAGACTTCAGCTGAAGTTGTTTTTATTACAAAACAAGCACTGGCAAAGCAAATAGGTCACCTCTATGCAAGAGCTATTCGCTTTGCCAATGTGTTTTAGCCATGTTGTACACCAGCGTGGCTGCTATTCAGCATGACTAAAAGTTAGTGGAAGGGGAGAGTGGCATGAAGGGTCATAGAGTAGAATGGCGAAGAGTAGAGTGTTGTGGAGTGTCAAAGAGTGACGTGTCTTGGAGTGGCATAGAGTGGCGTAGAGCATCCCTGGTGTCTAGTGGCTTGGGGCAGATGGGCCTAAAAATATGGCCGATCAAAACAATGCCCAACTTATTGGGAGCGACCCTTGGCCATGGGGATGCTCCCATACACCAAATAAATCCAAATTGCCCAATATAAAACATCCCTGGTGTTTAGTGGGTTCATTCCTCTGCACGATCACAGCCCCACCTATGATTGCGCAGCAGGAATGCACTCTAAAGAGACACCGGTGGAAATTTAAAACTCTTTCCCCTGGTGCCTCTTTGCCTTCACTGGAGGAACACTCACCTACCTCCTTGAATGCGCTTGAAGACATTTGCCTCCCCAGCCTGCACAGATGATGTTGGCATACGACCTGCTCAATGACATCATCAGACAGCCAAGGGAGGAGAGGTTTGGGGGTAGCAGCAGAAACGCTTCTGCTGCCATCCCTGATGGGGGCATGTAGAGGGGCGGCACATGGGGGGAGTGCCAGCGCTTCCCAGTAGGTGGGTGTGAAGACGGGTTGGAGCCATCCTCACGGTGCACAAAGGATTCAAATAGGATAAGAATGGATAAATGTTCCAGAATGCAAAGAAAACTAGTATTGGCAAAGCCAATTGGTGTCACCTCTGGGACCTATCAGCGCTGTCAATGTTTTTGGTGATGATGTACAGCATCTGCAAGATATTGTTTAGTATGGCCAAAAGAAAAAAAGGTGCAATGACACTGCCGCGTAATTTTGTAGACATGTGCATGAGCGATGATGTGTATGCGTATGTCACTACGCATGCACGCCTCCAAAAATTACGCATGTTGCATTTTTTTCATTGATTTGGTAAATTAAAAACAATTGAAAAAGAAGTAGCGCAAAAGACAGTGGTCTGGTGGCAAGAGGTTTAAAAGGTTCAGACAAGGCAGAGCAGACAAGAACAGACAAGGCAGAGCAACACAGAGGCAAGGCTTTAAGTGGGCCACTGCTGAGACGGGTCTCTATCAGCCTCTCAATTTTTTCCCTCACGATCAAGGTGAAAAAAAAATCTTACCTCTGCAGCAGTACCATCCTTCAGTGCCTGTGTTGGAAAGTGAGTTATTGGTAGGGGCAAATGTAGGTCTGCCACTGGCAAAAAGACCACCACCACATGATAGGACTCAGCATAGGTCTTAGAAAATTATTCCTTTGCTCAATCCTTGGTAACGTGGCTGCGAGCAGACAGGCTTAACTTCAAAGACAGGTATGTAAAGCATTCAAAAACACCATTTCAGTAAATAATTAAGACACAACACAAAATAAAATTCCAACACCAATTTATAAAAATAGGTAATATTTTTATCTTTTAAATGGCACCAAAACAAAAATAATCCACTGTAGGGAACCAGAGATATGAATTTTTAAAGATTAGTCACTTTCTAGTGCTTAGAAACCAACAGTGCCCCTTAAGTCATTTCGTTTTCTCTGTCAGGGACACACCTTTATAAATTGTTCTGAAGAATTCTCACCACTGTAGTGGGCCGCCTTCTTCAGCAAGCGGGGTCCAGTTAGAACACCTTCCTGGCGTTCTGCTTGCGGGTCCCAAGGTATCCAACACGCAATCCAAGGTTCTGGAATCTCCAAGAGGGTCCTTGAAAGTGTGAAACTTCAATTCCGCAATCCACTTGAACAAAACCCTTACAAATCCACTGGTACTCCAATCTTTGAATTCTTTGTGGGGCTGTCCAGGTGAGCTCTGTTAACCTGTAGCTTGAGTCTTTTGGCAGCAAGGTAATCCACAGGGCTGTAGTTTCAAATGGTGCAGTCTTCATAGGTCAGGCCTTAGAGTTCCTTGCACAGCAAAATTCAGCAGGGCACTTCTTGCTTCATTCAGTTTCAAGCAGCAGACCTGGAGGGCTCTGCCCCTCTCAGATACTTATTCAAAATTCTCTGGGCCAAGCACCAGGTCACTGCTGACCAATGAGAGCAGGGCAACTCCTCATAGTTATGACCACATCCTGTGGAGTGTGGCATTAGTTTGTCCCAGAGTGCATCATCCTTCCAAATCCATAATGGCTGATTTTCCAGCAAGGAGGTAAGAGCTGACTAAACACACCCCCTGGGGTATCTCATTTCCATGGACCATCCCTGTGCCATCTGCAAATACCTTTCTTAAGCCTAGTCGTGACTCTGGGTCACGACTGTCATCGTGGACTAAAAGCCAGGCCTCCCCTCTTGCCTTTGAAGAGCGTAGTTTAGGACGCCACCTCCTGGCCTGGCATTCCTATAGAACAGATCACTGCCCTCCCAGCAGCCTGGTTAATCCACTTAACTCTGACTAATCAGGGCAGACCACTGAAAGGCTGAATTTGGACATACAAACAAGAAAGTCTCATAACTTATTGCTGTGTGTTGTTCCCTCCTGAGGCGGAAAGCCGGGAGGTTGGGTTGTGTGTGTGGACCTCTCTGTTGTGACCAATTTAAATCTTACTTTAAAAAGCGTCATGTTTTAAGATTCACATTAGAACACTTCCTACAACTCACTTTGAAACAGACCTTGCTTTCTGCTGACCATTCGGCAATCGTCAGCTCCTTTCCCGCATTTTGTGGTGCTCATCCGGTGCTCAGCCGATTCAGGCGCTGAGACACACGGACCTTGGAAGTAGCAGCGGCCATCTTGGGTGGGTGGGAGGCTACACCTGCAGCGTTCTAGTCGCCAGCACATAAAAGAGCATCCCAAGCAGGCGTAAGTCCTTGCTGTTTGTTGTTCCCTCCTGAGGCGGAAAGCCGATAGGTTGTGTTTTGTGTGTGGACCTGTCTGTTGTACCCTATTTTAATTTTACTTTAAAAAGCGTTGTGTTTTAAGATTCACGTTAGAACCCTTCCTAGAACTCACTTTGAAACAGACCTTGCTTTCTGCTGACCATTCGGCAATCGGCAGCTCCTTTCACGCATTTTGTGGTGCTCATCCGGTACTCATCCGATTCAGGCGCTGAGACACACGGACCTCGGAACTATCAGCGGCCATCTTGGGTGGGTGGGAGGCTACACCTGCAGCGTTCTAGTCGCCAGAAGATAAAAGAGCATCCCAAGCAGGTGTAAGTCCTTGCTGTGTGTTGTTCCCTCCTGAGGCGGAAAGCCAGGAGGTTGTGTTGTGTGGGTGGACCTCTCTGTTGTGCCCTATTTTAATTTTACTTTAAAAAGCGTCGTGTTTTAAGATTCACGTTAGAACCCTTCCTACAACTCACTTTGAAACAGACCTTGCTTTCTGCTGACCATTCGGCAATCGCCAGCTCCTTTCCCGCATTTTGTGGTGCTCATCCGGTGCTCAGCCGATTCAGGCGCTGAGACACACGGACCGCGGAAGTAGCAGCGGCCATCTTGGGTGGGTGGGAGGCTACACCTGCAGCGTTCTAGTCGCCAGCACATAAAAGAGCATCCCAAGCAGGCGTAAGTCCTTGCTGTTTGTTGTTCCCTCCTGAGGCGGAAAGCCGGGAGGTTGTGTTGTGTGTGTGGACCTGTCTGTTGTACCCTATTTTAATTTTACTTTAAAAAGCGTTGTGTTTTAAGATTCACGTTAGAACCCTTCCTAGAACTCACTTTGAAACAGACCTTGCTTTCTGCTGACCATTCGGCAATCGGCAGCTCCTTTCACGCATTTTGTGGTGCTCATCCGGTACTCATCCGATTCAGGCGCTGAGACACACGGACCTCGGAACTATCAGCGGCCATCTTGGGTGGGTGGGAGGCTACACCTGCAGCGTTCTAGTCGCCAGCAGATAAAAGAGCATCCCAAGCAGGTGTAAGTCCTTGCTGTGTGTTGTTCCCTCCTGAGGCGGAAAGCCGGGAGGTTGTGTTGTGTGGGTGGACCTCTCTGTTGTGCCCTATTTTAATTTTACTTTAAAAAGCGTCGTGTTTTAAGATTCACGTTAGAACCCTTCCTACAACTCACTTTGAAACAGACCTTGCTTTCTGCTGACCATTCGGCAATCGCCAACTCCTTTCCCGCATTTTGTGGTGCTCATCCGGTCCTCAGCCGATTCAGGCGCTGAGACACACGGACCTCGGAACTAGCAGCGGCCATCTTGGGTGGGTGGGAGGCTACACCTGAAGCGTTCTAGTCGCCAGCACATAAAAGAGACGGTGATGCCTCCGCGCAGCGGACGCGATCAGCGGAAGCATCTCATCAGCGCCGGAGTCACGCCAGACTCCAGCCCGTCTGCGCCCGTCCGCGCTGAGGCCGTGCTAAGGGCTGGGCTGCCCGGGCCTCTCTTCCCACACTCTGCTGATAGTGATTCTTATACACTCTCCATCTTGCTCGCTCTTAGACCCCCCTCCTATGCCATGCCATCACACCCGATCTCCGAATGATATATCAACCAATAACTGTGGTTGTTTCACACTCAGACCTGCTCGCACTCGACATCTCAGAAAGCACCGGGCAAGTTCGAAGGTAGCTAAGGTTTTAGATAATCCTGTAAAGGAGGCAGGCTTTCTTATTAATGCCAGGTCACTGGTCAAAAACAACGTAGCATTCAACGACTTTGTCCTACAGAGGAAACCCCCATGGGTCTTCATAACGGAGACCTGGGGCTCGGATTCCTCTGGCCCAGACCTGGTTGACGCCATTCCAGATGGTTATGCCCTAATTAGAATGGATCAGACCGGGCGCAGGGGTGGAGAGCTGGGAATCTTATGAAGAGACTGTTTTACTTGCGTACTGACCCCATCTTGTCCCCCTCGGATAATTTTGAGGCATTGTATTTCTCCATACAGTTTGCACCTTCAGCCTCATTTTCCGGCATTCTTTGTTATAGGCCCCATGGCCCCAGGGCCACCTTCTCTTATGAAATACTCAAACTGTTAGAGCCCTACATTAATAGGCCCAATCTAACCCTCCTTGGCGATTTTAAATTTCATTTAGTGGGTGGTAGATGACAGAGACACGAGGTCTTTGGTGGAGGATTTGACTGCCTGTGGGCTGAGCCAACTGGTTGAAGGCCCTACACATCTTGCTGGGCACACGCTCAATGGTATCTTTTCGAATGACACCAGACTGGTGGCGGGAATTTCGATTCCTCTATCCTGGTCGGATCATCGGGCTGTACCTCTCCATCTTAACATCTCTTCCTCAGCCTCCAATCAAATAAATAGGAAGGTATGGGAAACCAGAAGAAACTATAGAGAGGTTTCTAACATTTCCCTCGCCCATTTATGACGGCCGTTAGTTCCCCCTCCTCGTCAGATCCCAATGCCACTGCACTTGGTCTGTCCAACGCCTTATTTAACGCTATGGACACCATAGCGCCACCTAAAAAACATTACTCTGCCAGGAAGAGTCCCTCGTTGCCTTGGTATTCGGAACATCTAAGAATCTTGCGACAGAAGTGCAGACAAAAAGAAAGATCCTGGTATGCACGTCCTGACTCCCCTGGGAAAATGCAACACAAATTAGCTCTGAGGGAATACAAAAGGGCTATAGCGGAGGAAAAAAAGAATTACTGTAGCAATATCACTAACTCGCTAAAATCATCGAGAGAGCTCTTCAAAATCATTGATACACCTAAAGCTGCCGATTCTGTTGTTGAGAGACAGGAGCTCTGTGACAATATCGCAAGCTTTTTTCACTCTAAAATTGCTGACATCTACAACTCCCTTAAAACCCTCAATTTGGAGTTGGACACTAATCTTGCATCCCTGTCTCCACCCCCCCCCCTTCTCCTGTCCAAGATGAGGCTTTCGAATCTGGTTCCATTCCTGGTTTTGCAGGCTTTCCTCCTTTGACTCGGGAAGAACTAAATTGCTTCCTAGACGCCATCAAGTCATGCTCGCCTCTGGACCCCTGTCCTTTAAAAACCTTTAAAGCTTGTAGAGAGACTGTCCTTCCTCCTCTGTTAGAGGTCATGAATATAGCCATCACCGAGGGGATTTTCCCAGTACCCTGGAAAACTGCAGTTGTCAAACCCCTTCTGAAAAAGGCCTCTTTGGACCCTGAAGTCCTAAAACACTTCCAGCCCATATCGTTACTCCCAGCCCCGGCCAAGATACTTGAGGCCCATCTCAATCGCCATCTGACCTCCTACCTAGAGAGTGCGAACCTGCTTGACATCTCCCAACATGGGTTTCGCGCTGCCCACAGTACCAAGTCTGCCCTCACGGACGTGGTTAACAACATCCGATCTGAGGTCGACAGGGGACAGACCACGCTGTTGGTACTGCTTGATCTTATGGCAGCCTTTGACACCCTGTCCCCTTCAATCCTGGTTGACAGGCTGAAGGGGATAGGGGTGGGAGGCAGTGCCCTTAATCTCCTATCTTCCTTCCTCCACCAGAGACAGCAGAGAGTGAAGTTGGGTAACTTTCTGTCCCCCTCTCAGTCTGTGCAATGTGGGGTTCCACAGGGCTCTGCCCTGAGCCCGCTCTTATTTAACATCTACGTAACCCCACTTGCCAAAGTAGTACGTTCTTTTGGTTACCAGGTATTGTCATATGCTGACGATACCCAGATTATTGTCTCCATTACTCAGTCTTTAAAAGATTCTGCCTTAAAATTTCGAGTATTAATGGAGGCAGTCTCGCAATGGATGGTACAAAGCTATCTAAAACTAAATGGGGAAAAGACTGAGGTCCTGATTTTTGGAGGAAGCCAAGACATTTGGTCTGGAGATTGGTGGCCTCCCTCCCTGGGGGAATGTCTCCACCCGACCCACTCGGCCAGGAATTTGGGCGTACTTATAGATCCGGCCCTCTCCTTTGACCTCCGGGTCAACAGAACAGTGTCCAGCTGCTGTGCCATCATACGGACGCTGAAAAAGATCGCTCTGTATCTGTCGCCTGATGCCCTCAAACAGTCAACAGTTGCCCTGGTCTCTTCCATGCTCGACTATTGTAATGCGCTCTATGGCGGCATTAACAAGAAGTCCCTCCATCGCCTCCAGATGGTCCAAAATGCCGCAGCCAGGATGGTCTTGAACCTCCCCAGGCTTGCATCTGCAACCCAGGCCAGGAAAGAGCTCCATTGGCTACCAATACAAGCCAGGATCTCTCTTCAAGCTGATCTGCATGGCCCATAGAGTAGTTTTCGGATCAGGTTCTGAAGGTACTAGGTCCCTTGTCAGCCCCTACACCCCTAGCAGAACCCTTTGCTCGGCCTCTAGAAATCTGCTCTCTGTTCCCAGATTTAAAAGGGCGGAGGGAGGAAGAGCCTTTTCCACCATTGCCCCGAAACTATGGAATTCTCTCCCCAGTGAACTCTCCAGTCAACCCTCAATGGGAATTTTTCGCAAACTTTTAAAGACCTGGCTCTTTTCTCAGGCTTATTAATTTGTGGTTTCTGACACTTTATGTCTGTCTTTTTCCTGCGCCTTGATGCCCTCTGGGCTAAGTCTGCGCATTATAAGACTCCTATTCATTCATTCATTCATAATATCGTTGGATTTACTACAACCATTCTGGGAAGTCTTTGAATGGTCCGGCTAGTCCTCTCCTATCAATATTTATTAATCAATCACTTCCTACCATGTTAACCTATGGGCCATGGGATTTGCAATGGGGAAAATTACTTGTGCCACGTTTGTAGCACCAGGGCTTATAAAACCATATTTTATAAGTATTTCCCTAATTTCTACCGGACCCCGACCCCCTGTACAACTAGGGGAAACTTCAGGGGTTCTGAATCTGCAGAAATATTGCAGATCACCCTTACCCAATTCTTCCAGCATCAAAGTCTTTGGATGGTCCGGCTAGTCCTCTCCTATCAATATTTATTAATCAATCACTTCCTATCATGTTAACCTATGGGCCATGTGCTCCACATCCAGTCTTGAACGATACTTCGTCTTTAATACCGCAAGTGCTGAGAACTCAATCTCTCATACATAGGACGTGCTAAAAGGCAAGAGAGTTTTGATAGCAGTTTCTCCCAAAGCTGAATATTCTGCAGACATTTTAAGCCAAGACAGGGACTGTAAGGGAGACAGTGTTGTCAGATGTTTTGAGAACTCCCAAGCTCAGAGCTGGTACATGAGAAACAAATCTTCTCTAGAAATCATTAACAAACGTTTTAGGCAGTATTATAATGGGATAATTGCCCACCAACCAGTTATGGATCCTAAGACAGTTAAAAGTCAACAGAGAAGGTGCTGAACAAACACCTCATTGAGAATTCCTTAGTGGTACGATAAGTTGCTTGCCTGAAGTAGCGGAGGTTTGGGACACGTCAGGCTTATGTTTAAAAAAATAGAACTAATAATAAATGAATGATGTTGTCTGACAGACTTTGTGTAATAAGGCACATACTAGAAGTTGTATAGTTTAAGTAGGAGGTCTTTATTAATCAACCTCATCCAGAATCTCACAGGAATAACTGACAAAGCTGGAACATAGACGACATTCCACTGACTTGGTTCCAAGCAGGAACACACCCATGGAACCAAGTCATGGAACCAAGTCACGTCATCACACTCCTTCCTCTTTACATTTTACAAGATCAAACTTAAAGATAAAGAAGAAGAACAGAGATCATAACTAAATAAAATAATGACACAAAATTACACATGGTTCTAGCTGACATACAACCCACACCTCCCTTACAATAAGAGAAGAGATGTTATACATAGTCATTCAAATAGGCAGGTGCTCTAGTAACTCTGCTAGAGCTGCGAGAGTCATTAACCCTCGTGACAGACTCAGAGTATTTTTTTTTATAAGAAACAGATGGTAACAAAACATCATTTGAATCACTAATATGCACATGAGCAACCCTATTAAGGTTCCAAATTCGCCCATCATCTGTTTTCACTGCATTTTTGAACAATTTTACAATTTTCTTTGCATCAGTAAACTTAGACCACCTCTTACAACCTACAGGAACCCTAACTTTTACCATGTCACCAAGTTTGAAATTGGGAACCAAAACATTTTTCTTCTCATCATAGTAGATTTTCCTTTTCCTCTGTTGCTGGACTTCTCTGACTCTCCATTGTCCAATACTGTTATCTTTCAGACCTTTGTCCAGATCCATCCAACCTGGACACAAATTTGTATTAGATGATCTACCCCTAAACAACTCGAAAGGAGTCTTGCCAGTTGTGAAATGAGGAGTGAAACGATAAGCAGAAACTCTATTCTGCAATTCCACCCTCCAATCAATCGAATTAACTCTAGCTAACTGAATTCCTTATTTCAAAGTTTTGTTTACCCTTTCCAGGGAACCATTGGATTCCGGATGATATAAGGAAATCCTTTTGTGAACAATACCACATTTTGTCAAATAATCCTCAAACTCAACAGAACAAAATTGAGGCCCATTATCCGAAAGTAAGGACTTTCTCTTTTAAATAAAATTTCTAGAAAATGCATCACACAACGAGTGGTGACGTCACGTACAGCACTAACTTCCACCCACCGAGAATATAAGTCCATCAACACCAACAAATAAGGAGTATTCTGCTCTCCATGTAATGGACCTACAAGTCTATTGCGACTTCATCCCACGGGCACAACGGCAAAACTCTACACACCATAGGCGTACACCTTGGTTTGGGTACCTTGTCACTTACACAACATGCCACACAGTCGCGAACAGCCCTTTCCACCATCAAATCAAGACCAGGCCACCAAAAATTCTGTCTAATACGCTCCCTTGTCTTTGAAATTCCCAAATGACCAACATGGGCCATATTGATAATGTTGTTCCTCAAAAGGAATAACTGACAAAGCTGGAACATAGACGACATTCCACTGACTTGGTTCCAAGCAGGAACACTCCCATGGAACCAAGTCATGGAAACAAGTCACGTCATCACACTTTGTGATGGCTGGGACATGTTAGGGATTATGGGTGCCCTGGACCAAAACTATTTTGGCAGCCCCTGTTCAGTACAGGTTTGAGTTTAAATGATTTATTTTCAGCTCTGCCATACCCTATTTAGCCAGGCAACTAACGGTGCACAGGCACTGTAGTCGAAATTCTAAAATCGTTTACAGCTAATATTCAGAAGTGTCTCTATCAAGGGCCCCCTGGAAGGCTGGATTGTAGTTCATTTAGATGTTTCCTTTTGTAATTTAGGACGAAAACTTTAATGGGGCACGACATGCCCATACTTGTGTACAGGGGGAGTGAGGCGACCATATGAAATTGGGGGCGCATGTTTGTGCAGAGTGGGACGAATTAATGTATGGTTAGTGGTGGGCTTATTGGAGTGAGATTGCAGATTGAACAGTGAGGGGGACAGGTGAGTGAAGTGTGACAAGTGCAGGTTAAGTAGTGGGCTTGTGTGACTGCAGGCTGAGGCACAGGGTGAAAAGCGCAAGTGCATTGTGAGCGCAGAGTGATCACTGTGAGTGGAGGGTAAGTGGGTGAATGGTGTGAGAACATGGTGATCAGTGTGAGTGCAGGGTGAGCGAGTGAATGGTGCGAGTGCATTGTGATCAGTGTGAGTGCATTGTGATCGCTGTGAGTGCAGAGTGATCACTGTAAGTGGAGGGTAAGTGGATGAATGGTGTGAGTGCATCGGGGCCAGTGTGAGTGCTGGGTGAGAGTGAAAGTGAAGGGTGAGAATGAGGAGTGAGTGAGTGGCCTGAATGCAGGGTGCTTTCCCAGACACTTGAAGTAACTCAGCATGTTATTGACGGCAGCGTAGGGTTTCAAATGTGTTAAACTAGTAATATTATGGCGGGTAATCAGGAATCAGGGTGGAGGAAATAAATAATGTGCTGATCCCTCAACAAACTTCCAGTCTTATGATTACGGTTGCCAGCTCATTATTTTGATGTCACAGATGGTATAAAAATAAGCAGTCACCTAAAGCTGTATTTTCAGCACTTGTCTGTGCATACTTTGAACAGCAAATATAAATAGAAAGCACTTTTAATTGTTTCCTAGAGCTGCATGAATGATCCATGACTGACAATAAAAGGGAACAAAGATAGAAAAGTCACATTACAAATGAATCAACAAAAGAAGGGGGGACCGGGAGCTTTTTAACATTACAAATGAATATATACTTCTTATTTATAACCATATTTAGCAATTTGAAAGCTGTTTAAACATCACATGGCTGCCTGGCATTTGCGCGCCTGCCTATGTAATTTTATAATAAACTTTCAGGGACGTTTTAAGGATTTTGGGGCCTGTGGCCCAAATGTATTTTTGGGGCCCCTGTTCGAACCAGCTTTGATTTTATGATCTAGTTGCAGCTCTTTCATGCCTTCTTTGGTAAAATACTAAATGTGTGTAAATCGGATATTCAGGGAAGGTGATGTGTGTTTTCAGTATGGAATACAACAGCAGTTCACTAATATTACTGTAAATAATCTGTCACACCCTTCTATTCCTCATATGTGAGGTCATGTATTGATCTAAAATAATTTTATATGGATGTCGCATGACGCATAAACACATTTTGTCTGCAAAATGTCTGTAATAGACTTTTACACATTAAAAATGAATGATTGAAAAACGCTATTTACAACATTGTGTTTTAAAAAAAAAAACGGTGATGGATCAAGCCCTGATCTTTGGACTGGGTAAGAGTGGTCTGCTTAATTCAGACACTCTGTTCATCACCACCCCCTTTTCTGAATCATTTTTGTCCACCATAAGCGTGGAAGGGTATACTCAGATGTGAGTCCCTAGCTCATTGCACCATCAGGATTCAAGCAAGCCGGGCCGAAGACGGCTGAAATGCCAGAAACCGGTCCCCGGTAGCTTGTTTCCTTCCCAGTATAAGAATTGGCTTGGTAGTTTGGTCTGCCCTGTTCCCATGATGCACTGGGCCAGGGTCAGACTAATTTGCATATAGCCAAGTTCTGAGCTGGGATGGTGCAGTGAGCTAAAAAACGGTGATGGATCAAGCCCTGATCTTTGGACTGGGTAAGAGTGGTCTGCTTAATTCAGACACTCTGTTCATCACCACCCCCTTTTCTGAATCATTTAAAATGATTCAAGGTCATGAGGGCAAGACTCTGTAGAATAGAGCTGGCTCTTTCAGTCCCCCCACCCAACCCCTTTATTTATTTATGCGTTTTTATATAGCGTGGACTTTACCCGAAGGGGTCAGAGCGCTTCACAATAGGAACAGAACTGATACATGAGAACATTACAAGCGAACAAATTACAAAATCAAACGTTACATTACATGAGGCAAAAGTGACAATTGTGAGCAAACAAATACAAGAGGTAGCAAATGGTGCATTATGCCTTGAAAGGTCCCTGGAAACTTTGTCTCCTCTCTGGGAAGAGCTAACTCTCCCAGGAGGGGGTTAATTCATAGAGCTGACATGCTTCAGGTGCAGTGGGAGGCGCGGGGTCTCCTCTGCTAAAACCGAAAGTGTGTCTGTTGGTTTGCTTTTGGTTTTAGCAGAGGAGACGCCTCGCCTCCCACTGCAGCTGAAGCTGTCTGCTCTGTGAATTAACCCCCTCCTGGGAAAGTTAACATGTCAAAAGAACGGGCACCTCCTGCCCCATCGATCTCCCCTCCCTCCCCCTTCCACATACCGGAGTCCTTCAAGAAGACTTGCACGGACAGACCGACGACGCAGGGCACAAAGGTCAGATTGAAGTGGAGTGCGCGCCCCCCTCTGGGAAGGTGTCGCGCCCCCCCAGGGGGGTGCGCCCCACAGATTGAAGAACACTGTACTAGGGGCTTAGGTGGTAGGTCATGCCAACTACAGGGGTACCCCACCATACTAAAGTGTACCCTAGTGTATGTTGGGTGTCTTAACTGTGTTCTAATGTGTTCCTTTTGGCTTGGCACTGGCCCTGGGCCTGGTTAAACAGAGCCCAGGGTCAGTCAGAGTCAGTTACCACCAGTTCTAGTCAGCAAAAAGTTGGGGGTGCCCAGGGCACAGTATGACTATGCAACATAGCCCCCCCCCCCCCCCCCCCCCAAACGAAAGGTGATGGGTTAGTAAACTACACCCTGGTAGTCCTCATTGGCTAAGTGGAAAAACCTGGAAAGACCATCTGCATTGGCATGGGCAACCCCAGGTCTGTGTTCCACTGTAAAGTCCATTCCCTGTAGGGAAATGGACCACCTTAACAGCTTGGGATTCTCCCCTCTCATCTGCATGAGCCACCTGAGAGGCATGTGGTCAGTTTGAACACGAAAGTGAGTCCCAAACAAATATGGTCTCAACTTTTTCAGTGACCACACCACAGCAAAAACCTCTCTCTCAATGGCACTCCACCTCTGCTCTCTGGGAAGAAGCCTCCTGCTAATAAAGGCACCTGGCTGGTCAAGGCTCCCTTCATTCAGCTGTGACAAAACTGCACCAACCTCTTGCTCTGAAGCATCAGTCTGAACTACAAATTATTTTGTGTAGTCAGGGGCCAGTAACACTGGTGCTGAACACATAGCAGCTTTCAGAGTGTCAAAAGCCGTCTGACACTGGGGTCCAAATCACCTTTTTGGGCCCCTTTTTAGAAGTCAGTTCTGTTAGAGGCCCCACAATGGTCCCATAATTTTGAACAAACCTTCTATAGTACCCTGTCAGTCCAAGGAATGCCCTGACCTGAGTCTGGGTAAAAGGAGCTGTCCAATCCAAAATAGTTTGGATTTTAACTTGGAGAGGCTGTACATGGCCCCCACCTACCAGGTGGCCCAGGTACACCACAGAACTCTCCCCTATTTGGCACTTGCTTGCCTTAATAGTCAGGCCTGCCTGCTGCATGGCCTGAAGCACTTCCCTTAGGTGGCTTAAGTGATCCCCCCAGGTAGAACTGTATACAGCTATATCATCCAGGTAAGCTGCACTGAACTGTTCTAACCCAGACAAGACCCTGTTCACCAACCTTTGGAAGGTGGCAGGTGCATTCTTTAATCCGAAGGGCATTACTTTGAACTGAGAATGTCCCTCTGGTGTGGAGAATGCTGACCTCTCCTTTGCTCCATCAGTGAGGGCAATCTGACAGTAACCTGAAGTCAGATCAAAAGTACTCAGGTACTTAGCAGCCCCTAACCTATCAATGAGCTCATTAGCTCTAGGTATAGGGTGAGCGTCCGTCTTTGTGACTGCATTCAAACCTCTGTAGTCCACACAGAACCTTAACTCCTTGGCCCCCCTGAGGATTAGGTTTAGGTACCAGTACCACTGGACTGGCCCATGGACTCTCAGGCGGTTCAATTACCCCCAGCTCCAGCATCTTAGCAACCTCAGCTTTAATGCTGGCTCTGACATGGTCAGACGACCTGTACATTTATTTTTTGACAGGTCGGCTGTCACCAGTGTCAATGTGGTGCACACACCACTCAGTGATGCTTGGGGTCAGAGAGAACAGGCCAGCAAACTGCTCCAGCACCTGCTTACAGTCTCTGTTGTGCTGGTCTGTCAACTTGGGAGAGAGCACAACTCCCTCCATTGACCCATCTTGCACATTGGTGGAAAGGAGGTCGGGCACAGGCTCAGTTTCCTCCTCCACACCCTCATCAGTGGCCAGTAACATGGTCATGTCTGCCCTGTCATGGTTTCAATCTATTCACATGCAGGACCCTGTGAGGGTTCCTGGGGGTGCCAAGGTCAACCAAATAGGTAACCTCACCCTTCTTTTCTAAGATTGGATAGGACCCACTCCACTTGTCATGGAGGGCCCTGGGAGCAACAGGCTCCAACACCCACACCAACTGTCCTGGAGTATACTCAGGCATAGTAGCCTTTTGATCATACCAGTGCTTCATGAGCTCCTGGCTGGCCCCCAGTTTCCTGTTTGCCTTGAAAATGTACTCCGCCATTCTAGATCTCAGGCCTAGCACATAATCAAGCACATTGTCCTTAGCTTCTTTAAGAGGATTCTCTAAAGACTCTCTAAGCAGGCTCAATGGCCCCCTCACAGGGTGTCCAAACACCAGCTCAAAAGGACTGAAACCAACCCCTTTCTGTGGCACCTCCCTCTAGGCAAACAGTAAGCATGGGAGGAGAACATCCCATCTCCTCCTGAGTTTCTCTGACAACCCATTTATCATGCCCTTCAGGGTTTTGTTGAATCTCTCAACAAGACCATTTCCTTGTGGGTGATAGGGGGTGGTGAACTTGTAGTTGACACCACCCTCATCCCACATAGCAGTCAGATAGCTGGACAGGAAGTTTGTGCCCCTGTCTGGCACCACCTCTTTTGGAAAACCCGCTCTGGTGAACACACCAAGCAGTGCTCTAGCCACCGCAGGTGCATCAATGGTTCTAAGAGGTATGGCTTCAGGGTATCTAGTAGCATGGTCAACTACCACTAAGATATACCTATTCCCTGATGCAGTAGGTGGGTCCAGGGGACCAACAATGTCCATCCCCACCCTTTCAAAAGGAACCCCAACCACTGGCAGTGGTATTAGGGGAGCCTTTGTCTTGCCCCCTGCCTTGCCACTGGCCTGACAGGTGACACAGGAGCTGCAAAACTCTTTTACCTTTTCAGACATATTAGGCCAGTAGAAATGGTTCCATGTCTTTGTCCGTCCCAAATGTCCTGCCAAGGGGATATCGTGACTCAAAGTCAGGATGAACTCTCTGTACTTCTGGGGCACCACCAATCTCCTGGTGGCCCCCTCCTTGAGGTTTCTGGCCTCAGTATAAAGCAGTCCATCTTCCCAGTAGAGTTTATGAAACCCACTGTCATCCCCTTCCTCTTGCTTAGAAGCAATCCGCCTCAAGCTCTCAAGGGTGGGACAGTCACGCTGTCCCTGACTGAACTCCTCTCTGGAGGGTCCACCTGCTCCTGACAGTTCTGCCAAATCTGATAGCTCTGGCAGGGATGGAGTCCCTCCCTCAGAGGCCAAATCCTCACCATCAGGGTTAGATTCTTCCTGCGCCTCTGGAGTTCCCTGGGCTGGCTCACCAGACCCAGTGCCCTTGTCCTTGGATGCTTGGCCCTTTGTTCCAGGGTCCAAGTGTCCAGCCCCTCCCTTCTGGCTAGTCTGTGACCTAGTCACAACACATACCCACTCAGGGAGCTCCAATATTTTCATATGGAGTCCTCTCACCGCCTCTGACCACGCAGAGGCTTCAAGATCATTGCCCAGTAAACACTGGACTGGGTGCACCCTTGACACAGCTACCTTCATAGGGCCTGTCACACCTCCCCATTCCAAATCCAGCACAGCCATGGGATGGAGTTTGGTAGTGCTGTCTGCATATGTCACCTGGTGAAACTCACCAGGTAACAACCTCTCTGGGGGCACCAGTTCATCCAGGACCATAGTTACACTAGCCCCAGTGTCTCTGAAAGCCTCAATCTCAGTCCCATGCACTTTAGGCCTCTGCCTGTACTTGTCCATGTTTGGAGGAAAGGCAGCAAGGGTGGCAATACTCACCGCACCCAGGGACACTAAGGTTGCTTCCACCACCTGCCTGTTCTGTACACCACCCTCCACCCCTACACTGACACTGGCAATCCCTGTGGATGGCCCCTTAGGGGGGAGCTTCTTGGTGCAGACAGCATCTCCCTGCTTATGCCCTGGCTGGTTACAGTCAAAGCACTTACCCACCTTTGAGGGATCAAATAACCTACCAGGCTTTCCCTGAAACCCCCTCCCTTTAAATTTGGGTTGGCTCGGGCCCCCCCCCCCCTCCTTGTGCAGGTTTTTGTGGGTCTTTGGAGGACTCCTTAGGATTTTGACCTTCATTTCCCTGGGCTTTCCCCTGTGGAGGGACCTGTCCTCCGTTCTTCTGGTCAACCCCCTGATGCTGAATGGAAACCCGGGTTCCCACCCACTCATCAGCTCATTCCCCCAGCTCTCTGGGGTCTGTCAGCTTAGAGTCCACTAGATACTGGCGAAACTTCTCTTCTGCACAATGAGTCAAAATGTGTTCCTTCAAAAACAAATTATACAATCCCTCATATGTGTCAACTTTGTTACCCACAATCCAGCCTTCCAGTGCCTTTACTGAAACGTCCACAAAGTCTACCCAAGACTTTGAACTCAATTTCTGCTTGCGTCTAAACTTCACCTTGTACTGTTCTGGAGTCAGACCAAATCTCTTGACTAAGCATGCCTTCATCTGCTGGTATGATTCTACATCCTCTCCCTTCAGGGTCAGGAGCCTATTCCTACCAGCTACTGGAATCAACTCCCACAGGAGTGCATCCCAATATCTAGAGTGGACCCTACTCATTTTATGAGCCCTCTCAAAAGCTGCTAGCCACTTGTCAATGTCATCCCTCTCAGTGTACTTGGGTACTATGCCCTTGGTAAATTTAGGTTCAAATCTACCACCCCTGGACATCTCAGCATCTTCTTCACTTTCGCTGCCACCATTCCTTTTCTCCTCCCTCTCCCATTTTCTCTTAGCCAATTTGAATTTCTCCTTCTCCAAGGCAATCAACTCTAATTGAGCCTGAAGCTGTCTCTCTGCAAGGGACAGTAGTGGTACCTGAGTAAGGGACCCTTCCCCACTCCCACCACCCCCTTGATTCACCTGGCTAACACTAGTCACAATGGGAAAGGTCTCATCCTCACCCCCCTCTCGGGTGAGGTTGGGGGGAACATCTTCCCACCCCTTTGGGTTCTCCTCAGCTGCCCTGGCCCAGGCCTTCAGGGACTCAAGCAACCCTGCCTTCCTGATCTTCTTGGCAGCATGCAGCCCCCTAAGCCTACACTGTTCCCTGAGATCAGTCATCTTAAACTGGGACAGTTTAGCCTGGTCCAGCTCCATGGTTCCCTAGTTTTGGGTCACAAAAAAATAGGCAAAATGGACTTAGACCAATTTGGAAAAATCAAAACAATGGATTAAAAACAGTTTAGTCCAAATTCCAAAAATCACACTTAAAAGTTTTTTCTAAGGCAATTTAGAGGATTTTTATAATCTTAAAATATTCACTGAAAGGTGTACTTTTTAAACACAAGTCCTCATCCACACCGCTGAACACCAAATGTTGGAAAGTGGGTTATTGGTAGGGGCAAATGTAGGTCTGCCACTGGCAATAAGACCACTACCACATGATAGGACTCAGCATAGGTCTTAGAAAATTATTCCTTTGCTCAACCCTTGGTAACGTGGCTACGAGCAGACAGGCTTAACTTCAAAGACAGGTATGTAAGGCATTCAAAAACACCATTTCAGTAAATAATTAAGACACAACACAAAATAAAAATCCAACACCAATTTATAAAAATAGGTAATATTTTTATATTTTAAATGACACCAAAAAGAAAATAATCCACTGTAGGGAACCAGAGATATGAATTTTTAAAGATTAGTCACTTTCTAGTGCTTAGAAACCAACAGTGCCCCTTAAGTCATTTCGTTTTCTCTGTCAGGGACATACCTTTATAAATTGTTCTGAAGAATTCTCACCACTGTAGTGGGCCGCCTTCTTCAGCAAGCGGGGTCCAGTTAGAACACCTTCCTGGCGTTCTGCTTGCGGGTCCCAAAGTATCCAACACGCAATCCAAGGTTCTGGAATCTCCAAGAGGGTCCTTGAAAGTGTGAAACTTCAATTCCGCAATCCACTTGAACAAAACCCTTACAAATCCACTGGTACTCCAGTCTTTGAATTCTTTGTGGGGCTGTCCAGGTGAGCTCTGTTAACCTGTAGCTTGAGTCTTTTGGCAGCAAGGTAATCCACAGGGCTGTAGTTTCAAATGGTGCAGTCTTCATAGGTCAGGCCTTAGAGTTCCTTGCACAGCAAAATTCAGCAGGGCACTTCTTGCTTCATTCAGTTTCAAGCAGCAGACCTGGAGGGCTCTGCCCCTCTCAGATACTTATTCAAAATTCTCTGGGCCAAGCACCAGGTCACTGCTGACCAATGAGAGCAGGGCAACTCCTCATAGTTATGACCACATCCTGTGGAGTGTGGCATTAGTTTGTCCCAGAGTGCATCATCCTTCCAAATCCATAATGGCTGATTTTCCAGCAAGGAGGTAAGAGCTGACTAAACACACCCCCTGGGGTATCTCATTTCCATGGACCATCCCCGTGCCATCTGCAAATACCTTTCTTAAGCCTAGTCCTGACTCTGGGTCACGACTGTCATCGTGGACTAAAAGCCAGGCCTCCCCTCTTGCCTTTGAAGAGCGTAATTTAGGACGCCACCTCCTGGCCTGGCATTCCTATAGAACAGATCACTGCCCTCCCAGCAGCCTGGTTAATCCACTTAACTCTGACTAATCAGGGCAGACCACTGAAAGGCTGAATTTGGACATACAAACAAGAAAGTCTCATAACTTATTGCTGTGTGTTGTTCCCTCCTGAGGCGGAAAGCCGGGAGGTTGGGTTGCGTTTGTGGACCTCTCTGTTGTGACCAATTTAAATTTTACTTTAAAAAGCGTCGTGTTTTAGGATTCACATTAGAACACTTCCTACAACTCACTTTGAAACAGACCTTGCTTTCTGCTGACCATTCGGCAATCGTCAGCTCCTTTCACGCATTTTGTGGTGCTCATCCGGTGCTCAGGCGATTCAGGCGCTGAGACACACGAACCTCGGAAGTAGCAGCGGCCATCTTGGGTGGGTGGGAGGCTACACCTGCAGCGTTCTAGTCGCCAGCACATAAAAGAGCATCCCAAGCAGGCGTAAGTCCTTGCTGTTTGTTGTTCCCTCCTGAGGCGGAAAGCCGGGAGGTTGTGTTGTGTGTGTGGACCTGTCTGTTGTACCCTATTTAAATTTTACTTTAAAAAGCGTTGTGTTTTAAGATTCACGTTAGAACCCTTCCTACAACTCACTTTGAAACAGACCTTGCTTTCTGCTGACCATTTGGCAACCGGCAGCTCCTTTCACGCATTTTGTGGTGCTCATCCGGTACTCATCCGATTCAGGCGCTGAGACACACAGACCTCGGAACTAGCAGCGGCCATCTTGGGTGGGTGGGAGGCTACACCTGCAGCGTTCTAGTCGCCAGCAGATAAAAGAGCATCCCAAGCAGGCGTAAGTCCTTGCTGTGTGTTGTTCCCTCCTGAGGCGGAAAGCCGGGAGGTTGTGTTGTGTGGGTGGACCTCTCTGTTGTGCCCTATTTTAATTTTACTTTAAAAAGCGTTGTGTTTTAAGATTCACGTTAGAACCCTTCCTACAACTCACTTTGAAACAGACCTTGCTTTCTGCTGACCATTCGGCAATCGTCAGCTCCTTTCCCGCATTATGTGGTGCTCATCCGGTGCTCAGCCGATTCAGGCGCTGAGACACACGGACCTCGGAACTAGCAGCGGCCATCTTGGATGGGTGGGAGGCTACACCTGAAGCGTTCTAGTCGCAGCACATAAAAGAGACAGTGATGCCTCCGTGCAACAGACGCGATCAGCGGAAGCGTCGCATCAGCGCTGGAGTCACGCCAGACTCCAGCCCGTCTGCGCCCGTCCGCGCTGAGGCCGTGCTAAGGGCTGGGCTGCCCGGGCCTCTCTTCCCACGCTCTGCTGATAGTGAGTCTTATACACTCTCCATCTTGCTCGCTCTTAGACCCCCCTCCTATGCCATGCCATCACACCCGATCTCCGAATGATATATCAACCAATAACTGTGTTTGTTTCACACTCAGACCTGCTCGCACTCGAAATCTCAGAAAGCACCGGGCAAGTTCGAAGGTAGCTAAGGTTTTAGATAATCCTGTAAAGGAGGCAGGCTTTCTTATTAATGCCAGGTCACTGGTCAAAAACAACGTAGCATTCAACGACTTTGTACTACAGAGGAAACCCCCTGGGTCTTCATAACGGAGACCTGGGGCTCGGATTCCTCTGGCCCAGACCTGGTTGATGCCATTCCAGATGGTTATGCCCTGATTAGAATGGATCAGACCGGGCGCAGGGGTGGAGAGCTGGGAATCTTATGAAGAGACTGTTTTACTTGCGTACTGACCCCATCTTGTCCCCCTCGGATAATTTTGAGGCATTGTATTTCTCCATACAGTTTGCACCTTCAGCCTCATTTTCCGGCATTCTTTGTTATAGGCCCCATGGCCCCAGGGCCACCTTCTCTTATGAAATACTCAAACTGTTAGAGCCCTACATTAATAGGCCCAATCTAACCCTCCGTGGCGATTTTAACTTTCATTTAGAGGTGGTAGATGACAGAGGCACGAGGTCTTTGGTGGAGGGTTTGACTGCCTGTGGGCTGAGCCAACTGGTTGAAGGCCCTACACATCTTGCTGGGCACACGCTCAATGGTATCTTTTCGAATGACACCAGACTGGTGGCGGGAATTTCGATTCCTCTATCCTGGTCGGATCATCGGGCTGTACCTCTCCATCTTAACATCTCTTCCTCAGCCTCCAATCAAATAAATAGGAAGGTATGGGAAACCAGAAGAAACTATAGAGAGGTTTCTAACATTTCCCTCGCCCCATTTATGACGGCCGTTAGTTCCCCCTCCTCGTCAGATCCCAATGCCACTGCACTTGGTCTGTCCAACGCCTTATTTAACGCTATGGACACCATAGCGCCACCTAAAAAACATTACTCTGCCAGGAAGAGTCCCTCGTTGCCTTGGTATTCGGAACGTCTAAGAATCTTGCGACAGAAGTGCAGACAAAAAGAAAGATCCTGGTATGCACGTCCTGACTCCCCTGGGAAAATGCAACACAAATTAGCTCTGAGGGAATACAAAAGGGCTATAGCTGAGGAAAAAAAGAATTACTGTAGCAATATCACTGCCTCGCTAAAATCATCGAGAGAGCTCTTCAAAATCATTGATACTCTGTCGACACCTAAAGCTGCCGATTCTGTTGTTGAGAGACAGGAGCTCTGTGACAATATCGCGAGCTTTTTTCACTCTAAAATTGCTGACATCTACAACTCCCTTAAAACCCTCAATTTGGAGGTGGACACTAATCTCGCATCCCTGTCTCCCCCCCCCCTTCTCCTGTCCAAGATGAGGCTTTCGAATCTGGTTCCATTCCTGGTTTTGCAGGCTTTCCTCCTTTGACTCGGGAAGAACTAAATTGCTTCCTAGACGCCATCAAGTCATGCTCGCCTCTGGACCCCTGTCCTTTAAAAACCTTGAAAGCTTGTAGAGAGACTGCCCTTCCTCCTCTGTTAGAGGTCATGAATATAGCCATCACCGAGGGGATTTTCCCAGTACCCTGGAAAACTGCAGTTGTCAAACCCCTTCTGAAAAAGGTCTCGTTGGACCCTGAAGTCCTAAAAAACTTCCAGCCCATATTGTTACTCCCAGCCCCGGCCCAGATACTTGAGGCCCATCTCAATCGCCATCTGACCTCCTACCTAGAGAGTGCGAACCTGCTTGACATCTCCCAACATGGGTTTCGCGCTGCCCACAGTACCAAGTCTGCCCTCACAGACGTGGTTAACAACATCCGATCTGAGGTCGACAGGGGACAGACCACGCTGTTGGTACTGCTTGATCTTACGGCAGCCTTTGACACCCTGTCCCCTTCAATCCTGGTTGACAGGCTGAAGGGGATAGGGGTGGGAGGCAGTGCCCTTAATCTCCTATCTTCCTTCCTCCACCAGAGACAGCAGAGAGTGAAGTTGGGTAACTTTCTGTCCCCTCTCAGTCTGTGCAATGTGGGGTTCCACAGGGCTCTGCCCTGAGCCCGCTCTTATTTAACATCTACGTAACCCCACTTGCCAAAGTAGTACGTTCTTTTGGTTACCAGGTATTGTCTTATGCTGACGATACCCAGATTATTGTCTCCATTACTCAGTCTTTAAAAGATTCTGCCTTAAAATTTCGAGTATTAATGGAGGCAGTCTCGCAATGGATGGTACAAAGCTATCTAAAACTAAATGGGGAAAAGACTGAGGTCCTGATTTTTGGAGGAAGCCAAGACATTTGGTCTGGAGATTGGTGGCCTCCCTCCCTGGGGGAATGTCTCCACCCGACCCACTCGGCAAGGAATTTGGGCGTACTTATAGATCCGGTCCTCTCCTTGGACCTCCAGGTCAACAGAACAGTGTCCACCTGCTGTGCCATCATCCGGACGCTGAAAAAGATCGCTCTATATCTGTCGCCTGATGCCCTCAAACAGTCAACAGTTGCCCTGGTCTCTTCCATGCTCGACTATTGTAATGCGCTCTATGGCGGCATTAACAAGAAGTCCCTCCATCGCCTCCAGATGGTCCAAAATGCCGCAGCCAGGATGGTCTCGAACCTCCCCAGGCTTGCATCTGCAACCCAGGCCAGGAAAGAGCTCCATTGGCTACCAATACAAGCCAGGATCTCTCTTCAAGCTGATCTGCATGGCCCATAGAGTAGTTTTCGGATCAGGTTCTGAAGGTACTAGGTCCCTTGTCAGCCCCTACACCCCTAGCAGAACCCTTCGCTCGGCCTCTAGAAATCTGCTCTCTGTTCCCAGATTTAAAAGGGCGGAGGGAGGAAGAGCCTTTTCCACCATTGCCCCGAAACTATGGAATTCTCTCCCCCGTGAACTCTCCAGTCAACCCTCAATGGGGATTTTTCGCAAACTTTTAAAGACCTGGCTCTTTTCTCAGGCTTATTAATTTGTGGTTTCTGACACTTTATGTCTGTCTTTTTCCTGCGCCTTGATGCCCTCTGGGCTAAGTCTGCGCATTATAAGACTCCTATTCATTCATTCATTCATTCATTCATAATATCGTTGGATTTACTACAACCATTCTGGGAAGTCTTTGAATGGTCCGGCTAGTCCTCTCCTATCAATATTTATTAATCAATCACTTCCTAGCATGTTAACCTATGGGCCATGGGGAAAATTACTTGCGCCACTTTTGTAGCACCAGGGCTTATAAAACCATATTTTATAAGTATTTCCCTAATTTCTACCGGACCCGACCCCCTGTACAACTAGGGGAAACTTCAGGGGTTCTGAATCTGCAAAAATATTGCAGATCACCCTTACCCAATTCTTCCAGCATCAAAGTCTTTGAATGGTCTGGCTAGTCCTCTCCTATCAATATTTATTAATCAATCACTTCCTATCATGTTAACCTATGGGCCATGTGCTCCACATCCAGTCTTGAACAATACTTCGTCTTTAATACCGCAAGTGCTGAGAACTCAATCTCCTATAAATAGGATGTGCTAAAAGGCAAGAGAGTTTTGATAGCAGTTTCTCCCAAAGCAGAATATTCTGCAGACATTTTAAGCCAAGACAGGGACTGTAAGGGAGACAGTGTTGTCAGATGTTTCGAGAACTCCCAAGCTCAGAGCTGGTACACGAGAAACAAATCTTCTCTAGAAATCATTAACAAACGTTTTAGGCAGTATTATAATGGGATAATTGCCCACCAACCAGTTATGGATCCTAAGACAGTTAAAAGTCAACAGAGAAGGTGCTGAACAAACACCTCATTGAGAATTCCTTAGTGGTACGATAAGTTGCTTGCCTGAAGTAGCGGGGGTTTGGGACACGTCAGGCTTATGTTTAAAAAAAATAGAACTAATAATAAATTAATGATGTTGTCTGACAGACTTTGTGTAATAAGGCACATACTAGAAGTTGTATAGTTTAAGTAGGAGGTCTTTATTAATCAACCTCATCCAGCATCTCACAGGAATAACTGACAAAGCTGGAACATAGACGACATTCCACTGACTTGATTCCAAGCAGGAACACTCCCATGGAACCAAGTCATGGAACCAAGTCACGTCATCACACTCCTTCCTCTTTACATTTTACAAGATCAAACTTAAAGATAAAGAAGAAGAACAGAGATCATGACTAAATAAAATAATGACACAAAATTACACATGGTTCTAGCTGACTTACAACCCACACCTCCCTTACAATAATATGAAAACCTTAGACAATTTCCTGCACCAAAAGAGATGTTATACATAGTCATTCAAATAGGCAGGTGCTCTAGTAACTCTGCTAGAGCTGCGAGAGTCATTAACCCTCGTGACAGACTCAGAGTATTTTTTTTATAAGAAACAGATGGTAACAAAACATCATTTGAATCACTAATATGCACATGAGCAACCCTATTAAGGTTCCAAATTCGCCCATCATCTGTTTTCACTGCATTTTTGAACAATTTTACAATTTTCTTTGCATCAGTAAACTTAGACCACCTCTTACAACCTACAGGAACCCTAACTTTTACCATGTCACCAAGTTTGAAATTGGGAACCAAAACATTTTTCTTCTCATCATAGTAGATTTTCCTTTTCCTCTGTTGCTGGACTTCTCTGACTCTCCATTGCCCAATACTGTTATCTTTCAGACATTTGTCCAGATCCATCCAACCTGGACACAAATTTGTATTAGATGATGATTGAGCTTTTATTCGATATGCAAGATATCTTGTAAGCGTACACAAAATACAGCCATTTACAAAACTACAAAAAACATTTTTTTAAAAAGCGATATTAAATGCACATTTAAAAAAGATAAAAGGGCATGTGGTGCCAGAATAAATGAGCTAAAAGTGAATTAAAACGCTATTGACAGTCTCTTGCATCGAATCAACCAAAACTGTTTTAAAAATTTGGCTATACCACAAACAATAGGGGGGGAAGTGTCCGTCATTAGGATGCGCAGGGCTACTAGATAACTACGTGTGCCCATATTGCGGCAAAGGGGTTTAAGCAAAAAACTCCTGGGCTTTGCATAGTCCGGACATTCAAATAGGATATGCGTGATGGACTCTATCCTAGTAGGACAACCTGCACAAAAAGGGGACGTGTGAGCACCTGATTTCCACTTAGACACCAGAGCCCCAACTGGAAGGGAGCCCACTCTAAATTTAAAATACAGTGCTCGATCAACTGGAAGAGTAATTAGGTCCAGATAAGGCTCGTAGACTACTGCATCTTTTACTGTTAAAAAGGCAGCTGTGGATTTACAATATTCAGAGTTTGTAACTAGCTGTTCCGCAACCCAATTCCAGTATAGTCTCTTCAGAACCTCTTTTGGTGGAGCCGATCTTGATAACCAACAGTCCCCCAGTCCAATATCCTCCAAAAGTTTTTTGGTATCTCTCAACCATCTAATTTTTGCCCAACCGCCCAAGCTCATTATCTCCGCCAACCCTTCAGCATACGATTTTAACTCTTCACCCCTCCAGATACGTGTCCATAAGAGGAGTGGGCGGAGCCGGGCTTGGTCTTTAATGTTCTTACAACCTGTGTCCAGCAGTACAGGTACTGTTGGGGTGCTCGGAGGGATGGCGATTAAGGATTTCAAGAGCTTGCTCTCTGCTGTTGCCAAGGAGTCCAGACAGCAATGCCCCCACAGTTCGGCCCCATACAAGGCTGATGTTACTACCTTAGCCTTATAGATGTCAATTACTGGGGTAAGCGACCTCCTCTGTGATGCCCGGAATTCCCTCAGGAGGGCCCCTCCTACTCTCTTATGGTTGAGGACCATCTTAGCAATGTGAGGTGACCAGTTCATGCTATCCGTGATCCGAATTCCGAGGTAGTCAAATTCGGATACTTTCTCCAAGGCAACAGAATTAAGAATAGGAGGGCGGCCCAGTTTCCTTGGAGGATTTAGGACTAAAAACTTAGTTTTATCCACATTGATTACTAGGCCCTTTGCAACACAGAAGTTCTGGAAACGAGTTAGCAGTTTCTGGAGGCCTTGCGGAGTCTTAGAAATCAAGAGCGTGTCGTCCGCAAAAAGCAGGGTGGGGATCCGCACTCCTCCGAGACAGGGGGCGTCGGCTGGTTCTTGCTGGAGATATTCCACCACCCCATTCACATATAATGAGAAAAGGGTGGGCGCCAGAACGCATCCCTGTCTCACACCCCTAGACACTGGTATTTTCTCTGTTAGCTCTCCATTTCTTCCCCAGCGGACCTGAGCAAAGGTGTGGGCGTGAAGGCTAATAAGGAGGGACAAGATGTAAGGAGGCAGTCCCAGCCCATAAAGCACCCTCCATAGCTCCTCCCGGGGGACTAGGTCAAAGGCAGTCCTCAGGTCTATAAAAGCCAGATATAGACTGCCCTTGCCTAGCTCCACCACCTTCCACCCAAGAAGTGCCAACCTAAACACCTGCTCTATCGTCCCCATTCCTGCCCGAAAGCCTGCCTGGAACTCTGATAATATTTTATTTTCCTCCACCCAATGGAAAATCCTACCAAGTATAGCTTTCCCTGCTATCTTTTGGGTGGAGTCTATCAGGCTTAGATGATCTACCCCTAAACAACTCGAAAGGAGTCTTGCCAGTTGTGAAATGAGGAGTGAAACGATAAGCAGAAACTCTATTCTGCAATTCCACCCTCCAATCAATCGAATTAACTCTAGCTAACTGAATTCCTTCTTTCAAAGTTTTGTTTACCCTTTCCAGGGAACCATTGGATTCCGGATGATATAACGAAATCCTTTTGTGAACAATACCACATTTTGTCAAATAATCCTCAAACTCAACAGAACAAAATTGAGGCCCATTATCCGAAAGTAAGGACTTAGGAAAACTTTCTCTTTTAAATAAAGTTTCTAGAAAATGTATCACACAACGAGAGGTGACGTCACGTACAGCACTAACTTCCACCCACCGAGAATATAAGTCCATCAACACCAACAAATAAGGAGTATTCTGCTCTCCATGTAATGGACCTACAATGTCTATTGCGACTTCATCCCACGGGCACAACGGCAAAACTCTGCACACCATAGGCGTACACCTTGGTTTGAGTACCTTGTCACTTACACAGCACGCCACACAGTCGCGAACAGCCTTTCCACCATCAAATCAAGACCAGGCCACCAAAAATTCTGTCTAATACGCTCCTTTGTCTTTGAAATTCCCAAATGACCAACATGGGCCATATTGATAATGTTGTTCCTCAAAAGGAATAACTGACAAAGCTGGAACATAGACGACATTCCACTGACTTGGTTCCAAGCAGGAACACTCCCATGGAACCAAGTCATGGAAACAAGTCACGTCATCACACTTTGTGATGGCTGGGACATGTTAGGGATTATGGGTGCCCTGGACCAAAACTATTTTGGCAGCCCCTGTTCAGTACAGGTTTGAGTTTAAATGATTTATTTTCAGCTCTGCCATACCCTATTTAGCCAGGCAACTAACGGTGCACAGGCACTGTAGTCGAAATTCTAAAATCGTTTACAGCTAATATTCAGAAGTGTCTCTATCAAGGGCCCCCTGGAAGGCTGGATTGTAGTTCATTTAGATGTTTCCTTTTGTAATTTAGGACGAAAACTTTAATGGGGCACGACATGCCCATACTTGTGTACAGGGGGAGTGAGGCGACCATATGAAATTGGGGGCGCATGTTTGTGCAGAGTGGGACGAATTAATGTATGGTTAGTGGTGGGCTTATTGGAGTGAGATTGCAGATTGAACAGTGAGGGGGACAGGTGAGTGAAGTGTGACAAGTGCAGGTTAAGTAGTGGGCTTGTGTGACTGCAGGCTGAGGCACAGGGTGAAAAGCGCAAGTGCATTGTGAGCGCAGAGTGATCACTGTGAGTGGAGGGTAAGTGGGTGAATGGTGTGAGAACATGGTGATCAGTGTGAGTGCAGGGTGAGCGGGTGAATGGTGCGAGTGCATTGTGGTCAGTGTGAGTGCATTGTGATCGCTGTGAGTGCAGAGTGATCACTGTAAGTGGAGGGTAAGTGGATGAATGGCGTGAGTGCATCGGGGCCAGTGTGAGTGCTGGGTGAGAGTGAAAGTGAAGGGTGAGAATGAGGAGTGAGTGAGTGGCCTGAATGCAGGGTGCTTTCCCAGACACTTGAAGTAACTCAGCATGTTATTGACGGCAGCGTAGGGTTTCAAATGTGTTAAACTAGTAATATTATGGCGGGTAATCAGGAATCAGGGTGGAGGAAATAAATAATGTGCTGATCCCTCAACAAACTTCCAGTCTTATGATTACGGTTGCCAGCTCATTATTTTGATGTCACAGATGGTATAAAAATAAGCAGTCACCTAAAGCTGTATTTTCAGCACTTGTCTGTGCATACTTTGAACAGCAAATATAAATAGAAAGCACTTTTAATTGTTTCCTAGAGCTGCATGAATGATCCATGACTGACAATAAAAGGGAACAAAGATAGAAAAGTCACATTACAAATGAATCAACAAAAGAAGGGGGGACCGGGAGCTTTTTAACATTACAAATGAATATATACTTCTTATTTATAACCATATTTAGCAATTTGAAAGCTGTTTAAACATCACATGGCTGCCTGGCATTTGCGCGCCTGCCTATGTAATTTTATAATAAACTTTCAGGGACGTTTTAAGGATTTTGGGGCCTGTGGCCCAAATGTATTTTTGGGGCCCCTGTTCGAACCAGCTTTGATTTTATGATCTAGTTGCAGCTCTTTCATGCCTTCTTTGGTAAAATACTAAATGTGTGTAAATCGGATATTCAGGGAAGGTGATGTGTGTTTTCAGTATGGAATACAACAGCAGTTCACTATTATTACTGTAAATAATCTGTCACACCCTTCTATTTCTCATATGTGAGGTCATGTATTGATCTAAAATAATTTTATATGGATGTCGCATGACGCATAAACACATTTTGTCTGCAAAATGTCTGTAATAGACTTTTACACATTAAAAATGAATGATTGAAAAACGCTATTTACAACATTGTGTTTTAAAAAAAAAAACGGTGATGGATCAAGCCCTGATCTTTGGACTGGGTAAGAGTGGTCTGCTTAATTCAGACACTCTGTTCATCACCACCCCCTTTTCTGAATCATTTTTGTCCACCATAAGCGTGGAAGGGTATACTCAGATGTGAGTCCCTAGCTCATTGCACCATCAGGATTCAAGCAAGCCGGGCCGAAGACGGCTGAAATGCCAGAAACCGGTCCCCGGTAGCTTGTTTCCTTCCCAGTATAAGAATTGGCTTGGTAGTTTGGTCTGCCCTGTTCCCATGATGCACTGGGCCAGGGTCAGACTAATTTGCATATAGCCAAGTTCTGAGCTGGGATGGTGCAGTGAGCTAAAAAACGGTGATGGATCAAGCCCTGATCTTTGGACTGGGTAAGAGTGGTCTGCTTAATTCAGACACTCTGTTCATCACCACCCCCTTTTCTGAATCATTTAAAATGATTCAAGGTCATGAGGGCAAGACTCTGTAGAATAGAGCTGGCTCTTTCAGTCCCCCCACCCAACCCCTTTATTTATTTATTTATTTATGCGTTTTTATATAGCGTGGACTTTACCCGAAGGGGTCAGAGCGCTTCACAATAGGAACAGAACTGATACATGAGAACATTACAAGCGAACAAATTACAAAATCAAACGTTACATTACATGAGGCAAAAGTGACAATTGTGAGCAAACAAATACAAGAGGTAGCAAATGGTGCATTATGCCTTGAAAGGTCCCTGGAAACTTTGTCTCCTCTCTGGGAAGAGCTAACTCTCCCAGGAGGGGGTTAATTCATAGAGCTGACATGCTTCAGGTGCAGTGGGAGGCGCGGGGTCTCCTCTGCTAAAACCGAAAGTGTGTCTGTTGGTTTGCTTTTGGTTTTAGAAGAGGAGACGCCTCGCCTCCCACTGCAGCTGAAGCTGTCTGCTCTGTGAATTAACCCCCTCCTGGGAAAGTTAACATGTCAAAAGAACGGGCACCTCCTGCCCCATCGATCTCCCCTCCCTCCCCCTTCCACATACCGGAGTCCTTCAAGAAGACTTGCACGGACAGACCGACGACGCAGGGCACAAAGGTCAGATTGAAGTGGAGTGCGCGCCCCCCTCTGGGAAGGTGTCGCGCCCCCCCAGGGGGGTGCGCCCCACAGATTGAAGAACACTGTACTAGGGGCTTAGGTGGTAGGTCATGCCAACTACAGGGGTACCCCACCATACTAAAGTGTACCCTAGTGTATGTTGGGTGTCTTAACTGTGTTCTAATGTGTTCCTTTTGGCTTGGCACTGGCCCTGGGCCTGGTTAAACAGAGCCCAGGGTCAGTCAGAGTCAGTTACCACCAGTTCTAGTCAGCAAAAAGTTGGGGGTGCCCAGGGCACAGTATGACTATGCAACATAGCCCCCCCCCCCCAAACGAAAGGTGATGGGTTAGTAAACTACACCCTGGTAGTCCTCATTGGCTAAGTGGAAAAACCTGGAAAGACCATCTGCATTGGCATGGGCAACCCCAGGTCTGTGTTCCACTGTAAAGTCCATTCCCTGTAGGGAAATGGACCACCTTAACAGCTTGGGATTCTCCCCTCTCATCTGCATGAGCCACCTGAGAGGCATGTGGTCAGTTTGAACACGAAAGTGAGTCCCAAACAAATATGGTCTCAACTTTTTCAGTGACCACACCACAGCAAAAACCTCTCTCTCAATGGCACTCCACCTCTGCTCTCTGGGAAGAAGCCTCCTGCTAATAAAGGCACCTGGCTGGTCAAGGCTCCCTTCATTCAGCTGTGACAAAACTGCACCAACCTCTTGCTCTGAAGCATCAGTCTGAACTACAAATTATTTTGTGTAGTCAGGGGCCAGTAACTCTGGTGCTGAACACATGGCAGCTTTCAGAGTGTCAAAAGCCGTCTGACACTGGGGTCCAAATCACCTTTTTGGGCCCCTTTTTAGAAGTCAGTTCTGTTAGAGGCCCCACAATGGTCCCATAATTTTGAACAAACCTTCTATAGTACCCTGTCAGTCCAAGGAATGCCCTGACCTGAGTCTGGGTAAAAGGAGCTGTCCAATCCAAAATAGTTTGGATTTTAACTTGGAGAGGCTGTACATGGCCCCCACCTACCAGGTGGCCCAGGTACACCACAGAACTCTCCCCTATTTGGCACTTGCTTGCCTTAATAGTCAGGCCTGCCTGCTGCATGGCCTGAAGCACTTCCCTTAGGTGGCTTAAGTGATCCCCCCAGGTAGAACTGTATACAGCTATATCATCCAGGTAAGCTGCACTGAACTGTTCTAACCCAGACAAGACCCTGTTCACCAACCTTTGGAAGGTGGCAGGTGCATTCTTTAATCCGAAGGGCATTACTTTGAACTGAGAATGTCCCTCTGGTGTGGAGAATGCTGACCTCTCCTTTGCTCCATCAGTGAGGGCAATCTGACAGTAACCTGAAGTCAGATCAAAAGTACTCAGGTACTTAGCAGCCCCTAACCTATCAATGAGCTCATTAGCTCTAGGTATAGGGTGAGCGTCCGTCTTTGTGACTGCATTCAAACCTCTGTAGTCCACACAGAACCTTAACTCCTTGGCCCCCCTGAGGATTAGGTTTAGGTACCAGTACCACTGGACTGGCCCATGGACTCTCAGGCGGTTCAATTACCCCCAGCTCCAGCATCTTAGCAACCTCAGCTTTAATGCTGGCTCTGACATGGTCAGACGACCTGTACATTTATTTTTTGACAGGTCGGCTGTCACCAGTGTCAATGTGGTGCACACACAACTCAGTGATGCTTGGGGTCAGAGAGAACAGGCCAGCAAACTGCTCCAGCACCTGCTTACAGTCTCTGTTGTGCTGGTCTGTCAACTTGGGAGAGAGCACAACTCCCTCCATTGACCCATCTTGCACATTGGTGGAAAGGAGGTCGGGCACAGGCTCAGTTTCCTCCTCCACACCCTCATCAGTGGCCAGTAACATGGTCATGTCTGCCCTGTCATGGTTTCAATCTATTCACATGCAGGACCCTGTGAGGGTTCCTGGGGGTGCCAAGGTCAACCAAATAGGTAACCTCACCCTTCTTTTCTAAGATTGGATAGGACCCACTCCACTTGTCATGGAGGGCCCTGGGAGCAACAGGCTCCAACACCCACACCAACTGTCCTGGAGTATACTCAGGCATAGTAGCCTTTTGATCATACCAGTGCTTCATGAGCTCCTGGCTGGCCCCCAGTTTCCTGTTTGCCTTGAAAATGTACTCCGCCATTCTAGATCTCAGGCCTAGCACATAATCAAGCACATTGTCCTTAGCTTCTTTAAGAGGCTTCTCTAAAGACTCTCTAAGCAGGCTCAATGGCCCCCTCACAGGGTGTCCAAACACCAGCTCAAAAGGACTGAAACCAACCCCTTTCTGTGGCACCTCCCTCTAGGCAAACAGTAAGCATGGGAGGAGAACATCCCATCTCCTCCTGAGTTTCTCTGACAACCCATTTATCATGCCCTTCAGGGTTTTGTTGAATCTCTCAACAAGACAATTTCCTTGTGGGTGATAGGGGGTGGTGAACTTGTAGTTGACACCACCCTCATCCCACATAGCAGTCAGATAGCTGGACAGGAAGTTTGTGCCCCTGTCTGGCACCACCTCTTTTGGAAAACCCGCTCTGGTGAACACACCAAGCAGTGCTCTAGCTACCGCAGGTGCATCAATGGTTCTAAGAGGTATGGCTTCAGGGTATCTAGTAGCATGGTCAACTACCACTAAGATATACCTATTCCCTGATGCAGTAGGTGGGTCCAGGGGACCAACAATGTCCATCCCCACCCTTTCAAAAGGAACCCCAACCACTGGCAGTGGTATTAGGGGAGCCTTTGTCTTGCCCCCTGCCTTGCCACTGGCCTGACAGGTGACACAGGAGCTGCAAAACTCTTTTACCTTTTCAGACATATTAGGCCAGTAGAAATGGTTCCATGTCTTTGTCCGTCCCAAATGTCCTGCCAAGGGGATATCGTGACTCAAAGTCAGGATGAACTCTCTGTACTTCTGGGGCACCACCAATCTCCTGGTGGCCCCCTCCTTGAGGTTTCTGGCCTCAGTATAAAGCAGTCCATCTTCCCAGTAGAGTTTATGAAACCCACTGTCATCCCCTTCCTCTTGCTTAGAAGCAATCCGCCTCAAGCTCTCAAGGGTGGGACAGCCACGCTGTCCCTGACTGAACTCCTCTCTGGAGGGTCCACCTGCTCCTGACAGTTCTGCCAAATCTGATAGCTCTGGCAGGGATGGAGTCCCTCCCTCAGAGGCCAAATCCTCCCCATCAGGGTTAGATTCTTCCTGCGCCTCTGGAGTTCCCTGGGCTGGCTCACCAGACCCAGTGCCCTTGTCCTTGGATGCTTGGCCCTTTGTTCCAGGGTCCAAGTGTCCAGCCCCTCCCTTCTGGCTAGTCTGTGACCTAGTCACAACACATACCCACTCAGGGAGCTCCAATATTTTCATATGGAGTCCTCTCACCGCCTCTGACCACGCAGAGGCTTCAAGATCATTGCCCAGTAAACGACTGGGTGCACCCTTGACACAGCTACCTTCATAGGGCCTGTCACACCTCCCCATTCCAAATCCAGCACAGCCATGGGATGGAGTTTGGTAGTGCTGTCTGCATATGTCACCTGGTGAAACTCACCAGGTAACAACCTCTCTGGGGGCACCAGTTCATCCAGGACCATAGTTACTCTAGCCCCAGTGTCTCTGAAAGCCTCAATCTCAGTCCCATGCACTTTAGGCCTCTGCCTGTACTTGTCCATGTTTGGAGGAAAGGCAGCAAGGGTGGCAATACTCACCGCACCCAGGGACACTAAGGTTGCTTCCACCACCTGCCTGTTCTGTACACCACCCTCCACCCCTACAGTGACACTGGCAATCCCTGTGGATGGCCCCTTAGGGGGGAGCTTCTTGGTGCAGACAGCATCTCCCTGCTTATGCCCTGGCTGGTTACAGTCAAAGCACTTACCCACCTTTGAGGGATCAAATAACCTACCAGGCTTTCCCTGAAACCCCCTCCCTTTAAATTTGGGTTGGCTCGGGCCCCCCCCCCCCCCCTCCTTGTGCAGGTTTTTGTGGGTCTTTGGAGGACTCCTTAGGATTTTGACCTTCATTTCCCTGGGCTTTCCCCTGTGGAGGGACCTGTCCTCCGTTCTTCTGGTCACCCCCCTGATGCTGAATGGAAACCCGGGTTCCCACCCACTCATCAGCTCATTCCCCCAGCTCTCTGGGGTCTGTCAGCTTAGAGTCCACTAGATACTGGCGAAACTTCTCTTCTGCACAATGAGTCAAAATGTGTTCCTTCAAAAACAAATTATACAATCCCTCATATGTGTCAACTTTGTTACCCACAATCCAGCCTTCCAGTGCCTTTACTGAAACGTCCACAAAGTCTACCCAAGACTTTGAACTCAATTTCTGCTTGCGTCTAAACTTCACCTTGTACTGTTCTGGAGTCAGACCAAATCTCTTGACTAAGCATGCCTTCATCTGCTGGTATGATTCTACATCCTCTCCCTTCAGGGTCAGGAGCCTATTCCTACCAGCTACTGGAATCAACTCCCACAGGAGTGCATCCCAATATCTAGAGTGGACCCTACTCATTTTATGAGCCCTCTCAAAAGCTGCTAGCCACTTGTCAATGTCATCCCTCTCAGTGTACTTGGGTACTATGCCCTTGGTAAATTTAGGTTCAAATCTACCACCCCTGGACATCTCAGCATCTTCTTCACTTTCGCTGCCACCATTCCTTTTCTCCTCCCTCTCCCATTTTCTCTTAGCCAATTTGAATTTCTCCTTCTCCAAGGCAATCAACTCTAATTGAGCCTGAAGCTGTCTCTCTGCAAGGGACAGTAGTGGTACCTGAGTAAGGGACCCTTCCCCACTCCCACCACCCCCTTGATTCACCTGGCTAACACTAGTCACAATGGGAAAGGTCTCATCCTCACCCCCCTCTCGGGTGAGGTTGGGGGGAACATCTTCCCACCCCCTTGGGTTCTCCTCAGCTGCCCTGGCCCAGGCCTTCAGGGACTCAAGCAACCCTGCCTTCCTGATCTTCTTGGCAGCATGCAGCCCCCTAAGCCTACACTGTTCCCTGAGATCAGTCATCTTAAACTGGGACAGTTTAGCCTGGTCCAGCTCCATGGTTCCCTAGTTTTGGGTCACAAAAAAATAGGCAAAATGGACTTAGACCAATTTGGAAAAATCAAAACAATGGATTAAAAACAGTTTAGTCCAAATTCCAAAAATCACACTTAAAAGTTTTTTCTAAGGCAATTTAGAGGATTTTTATAATCTTAAAATATTCACTGAAAGGTGTACTTTTTAAACACAAGTCCTCATCCACACCGCTGAACACCAAATGTTGGAAAGTGGGTTATTGGTAGGGGCAAATGTAGGTCTGCCACTGGCAATAAGACCACTACCACATGATAGGACTCAGCATAGGTCTTAGAAAATTATTCCTTTGCTCAACCCTTGGTAACGTGGCTACGAGCAGACAGGCTTAACTTCAAAGACAGGTATGTAAGGCATTCAAAAACACCATTTCAGTAAATAATTAAGACACAACACAAAATAAAAATCCAACACCAATTTATAAAAATAGGTAATATTTTTATATTTTAAATGACACCAAAAAGAAAATAATCCACTGTAGGGAACCAGAGATATGAATTTTTAAAGATTAGTCACTTTCTAGTGCTTAGAAACCAACAGTGCCCCTTAAGTCATTTCGTTTTCTCTGTCAGGGACATACCTTTATAAATTGTTCTGAAGAATTCTCACCACTGTAGTGGGCCGCCTTCTTCAGCAAGCGGGGTCCAGTTAGAACACCTTCCTGGCGTTCTGCTTGCGGGTCCCAAAGTATCCAACACGCAATCCAAGGTTCTGGAATCTCCAAGAGGGTCCTTGAAAGTGTGAAACTTCAATTCCGCAATCCACTTGAACAAAACCCTTACAAATCCACTGGTAATCCAGTCTTTGAATTCTTTGTGGGGCTGTCCAGGTGAGCTCTGTTAACCTGTAGCTTGCAGGGAGTTTCCACTCTTGAGTCTTTTGGCAGCAAGGTAATCCACAGGGCTGTAGTTTCAAATGGGGCAGTCTTCATAGGCCAGGCCTTAGAGTTCCTTGCACAGCAAACTTCAGCAGGGCACTTCTTGCTTCATTCAGTTTCAAGCAGCAGATCTGGAGGGCTCTGCCCCTCTCAGATACTTATACAAAATTCTCTGGGTCAAGCACCAGGTCACTGCTGACCAATGAGAGCAGGGAAATTCCTCATAGTTATGACCACATCCTGTGGAGTGTAGCATTAGTTTGTCCCAGAGTGCATCATCCTTCGAAAGTCTCATAACTTATTGTATGTACACTTTAGGAGAAATTCAACAATATAATATCGTTGGATTTACTACGACCATTCTGGGAAGTCTTTGAATGGTCCGGCTAGTCCTCCCCTATCAATATTTATTAATCAATCACTTCCTACCATATTAAGCTATGGGCCATGGGATTTGCAATGGGGAAAATGACTTGAGCCACTTTTGTAGCACCAGGGCTTATAAAACCATATTTATAAGTATTTCCCTAATTTCTACTGGACCCCCAACCCCTGTGCAACTAGGGGAGACTTCAGGGGTTCTGAATCTGCAGAAATATTGCAGATCACCCTTACCCAATTCGTCCAGCATCAAAGTCTTTGAATGGTCCGGCTAGTCCTCTCCTATCAATATTTATTAATCAATCACTTCCTACCATGTTAACCTATGGGCCATGGGGTTTGCAATGGGGAAAATGACTTGCGCCACTTTTGTAGCACCAGGGCTTTGCTTATAAAACCATATTTTATAAGTATTTCCCTAATTTCTACCGGACCCCCACCCCCTGTGCAACTAGGGGAGACTTCAGGGGTTCTGAATCTACAGAAATATTGCAGATCACCCTTACCCAATTCTTCCAGCATCAAAGTCGAATTTGAGCGCCTCTTTAAGACAATGTGGGGAGTGAAATGTAAAATTACACTTTACCCAGGCTTATAAAAACTCATTTATAAGGGCGCTCCTTATAGATAACTGACCCCCCACCCCTGGGATACTAGGGGTGACACTGGAGGTCCCAAAAACATGGTAGGTTTTTAATTTTTAAGGGCCCCTACCCCCAAAGTCGAGTTTGGGTACAATTTAAGGTTTAAAAAGCTGTCCTGGCCACCGGTGCAGCTTTTAAACTGACCCCAGGCTTCAGCACTGCACACATGCTGGTGCAGAGAATCTGCTGGCCTCTAAACTGCCATGCAGTTTAGAGGCCAGCAGAGACTTCTAGGTAGTTTCAATCCCCTGCCGTATTACATACTAGGGGCTTAGGTGGTAGGTCATGCCAACTACAGGGGTACCCCACCATACTAAAGTGTACCCTAGTGTATGTTGGGTGTCTTAACTGTGTTCTAATGTGTTCCTGCCCCATCGATCTCCCCTCCCTCCCCCTTCCACATACCGGAGTCCTTCAAGAAGACTTGCACGGACAGACCGACGACGCAGGGCACAAAGGTCAGATTGAAGTGGAGTACGCGACCCCTCTGGGAAGGTGTCGCGCCCCCCAAGGGGGGTGCGCCCCACAGATTGAAGAACACTGTACTAGGGGCTTAGGTGGTAGGTCATGCCAACTACAGGGGTACCCCATCATAATTAAGTGTACCCTAGTGTATGTTGGGTGTCTTAACTGTGTTCTAATGTGTTCCTTTTGGCTTGGCACTGGCCCTGGGCCTGGTTAAACAGAGCCCAGGGTCAGTCAGAGTCAGTTACCACCAGTTCCAGTCAGCAAAAAGTTGGGGGGTGCCCAGGGCACAGGATGACTTTGCAACAGCCTGTGATTTAACTTCAAAGAGACTTGTTATAGTTCTTGCACAGTCCCATTTCAGAACTGAAGCATTTTCAATATTGTATACAGTGTAGCCATTGTTATTGCTTATTTTTCTTACGCAAATAACAACCATTGATAAAGCCAATAGTCCCGCTTTATTATAGGTGAAATGTCACTTGTTGTATTATATATCGAGCAGAATACTAGTCGGGCGGCACACTATGCTAAGCACAAATTTTTAGCTTATGTGTTTTTAAGCCAGACCCTTAATTAGTAGGACCATGCCACTTTGAGAGACCCCACCCATGTTTTTTCATCCCACTTATATCCCTATGTGGGGAAGAAGCACACGAGAAAGTAACAGGAGTTTGACAGGGGAGAGGTACATAGAAGAGAGGTTATGACATGACGGAGACAGTAGCAGGGAGTGCTGGGGAGAAGAATATGAGATGGAAACCACATGCACCCTCATAGAATGCTTAATGTTGGAAGGTAGGATCCTTCTGCATGGTTAACTCCACGTTTTGCCTGGTGTTGCTATGGTTTCTGACCAATCTGACTGGGATCCTGCTAATCAGGACCCCAGTCTCTGTGCGCCTTCCCAAATTTGGACATGGTGAGTACTTAGGTACACTCCAGAATGGCTAATGGTGTACCCTTGTAAGTCCCTAGTAAATGGTACTAAGGTACTCAAGGTATAGATACACCAGGGGTCTCACATTAGCTGAAGAATGTATGATGTCACCCATGAGACACCAGTCTAATCATGACTACAGGCCTGCCATTGTAGCTTGTGTAAGCTGGTGCTAGCACCGCTCACGACAACGGTGCTAGCCTTAAAACCTAAAAGTCATCCCTAAGGCAGGTCTTTCAATCCTGAAGACAGAGTGTTAGGTTCTAAGTGTGAGGGTGCCCCTGCATGAGCAGGACACCCCTACAATCCACGGAGTCCATTCTCCCGGGTTGTAAGTGCATCAGCCATTGCGATATTTAGAGTGGCAATTCGTCATTATGAGATGACCATCTCTGAACTGGCTGTAACGAACCATGTCATGTTTGGTATCAAACATGTTGGAATCCATGCACTGTAAAGCTCCTTCGGGAGACTCTTGATTCTCCTGGTACCAGTATTCTAGACCCGGACAGCAAACTATAGCTGCTGCCGACCAGAGACATGATTCTGCCCTCCTGCTGCTGAGCCAAGCTTGAGATGAGAAAGGCAGGACAATAGGTATCCTGCCACAGGTAAGTGTGACCACCTCCCAGACAGGACTTGGTGTATTGGGACAGGGTGGGGGGCTTGCCAGCACCACTCAGACTGCTTGAAGGGCACATTTGTTGCCTTCCTTGCGTACTCTAGTTCGAACCAGTTCAGGGAGCAGGTGACTCCTGCTTTGGCGTGAAACTAGACAAAGGACATGGGAGTGTCCTCCCCGCTGTCCAGCTCCTCCTCTGGGAGGGACCCCTGAATTGTTCCAACCCTTTCCTTAGGGTGCTTAAGGGCTTACCTGTGGGTGGCTCCCTTGATTAGTCATGAGACAAGATTCAGATCCAATACCACTTCAACTTCGACCATCTGGGCACTCTGGACATGGCTGGACTTTGCTTTGGGAACCGAGACTGCAACTGGGAAGACTCCTGCTTCTCCTGGTCTCGTCATCCTGCAAGTCTGCTGCAACGTCTGTGCCTGTGCTCCATACAGGTTCTTCACAAGGCTGTGCCTGTGTATTTTAAAAAATGTAAAAAAGAGAAAATAAAGAATCCATTAAAGAAAGAACAGAAGACTCACAAAATCTATGAACTTTTTGATTTATTGACTTCACCGAGTGCACCTCTCAAAATCTCTTGTGAAACTTTTCGTATGACGGACATCCTTGGCAGCGGATGGTGAGAGTGGTTGCACCACTAGAAATTCTGAAACAGAAGAAGTTGATGTGCTAAACCTTGGTCTGCTGCTGTGTGCTTTGGTTTTTTGTAAGGTTCTTCACAAGCTGTCTTCAGCCCGGCTTGCTTGAATCCAGTGGCAAAGTGAGCAAGGGACTTACGTCTGAGCATACCCTGCCACACTTATGGGAGCCAAAAGCGGTACAAAAGGGGGTAGTAATGGACGGAGCATCTGAACCAATCAAACACTCACACCCAGTCAAGAGATTCATATAGCCATGTCTGAACTGGGGTGGCAGAGTGGACTAAAGAACGCTGATGGATTAAACCCAGATCTTTTGACTGGGTGTAAGTGTTTGATTGATTCAGATACTCCGTCCATCACCACCCCGTTTTGTACCGCTTTTGGCCGCCATAAGTGTGGCAGGGTATGCTCAGACATGAGTCCCTTGCTCACTTTGCCACTGGATTCAAGCAAGCCGGGCTGAAGACGGCTGGAATGCCAGAAACCGGTCCTCAGAAGCTTTTTTCCGGTCCAGGGAAGACACGGCTTGGCAGTTCGGGGTGGACTGTTCCCATGAGGCACAGGGTCAGACTGATTTGCATATAGCCATGTCTGAACTGGGGTGGCAGAGTGGGCTAAAGAACGGTGATGGATTAAACCCAGATCTTTTGACTGGGTGTGAGTGTTTGATTGATTCAGATGCTCCGTCCATCACCACCCCCTTTTGTACCGCGTCTTGTGACTCCTGAGCTTCCGGCCTGTGGGTCCTCTTGAGGGTCTTTTTCGACTCTAGTAGGCTCCCCTGCTTGCTCGGGCCTGCTCTGACTTACCTGCTCATGGTGAGTCACTTGGACGTTGCTGGTCCCAACACTGCACCTTTTTCAACAACTGCGTCGCTTGCCGCTGCCAAGACTTATTGGTGCCCCTGCCGGACACTGACTCCTTGGCTCTCAACATCCAATATGGGGCAGCTAGTGAACAGCTCCTGGTCTTCCTCAGTGTTGCCTGGTCCGCACAGCTGCAAATAAAAGGGCACCATCAACTCTCCTCCATTCCCAGCATTGGTGGGCATTCGTCTCCCATGCCTCCTTGTCACTCCTAAGTGGCATAGACTCTATCCCCTCTGCTTGCAGGTACTTCTCATCTCAAACCCACCTTTAGGTTCCCCTTCTTCACCAGCGGCATCTTCCTGAAATCCTCCATTGTGGTCTATGGCGGTTTTCGATGTCACTTTGCACCTATGCACCCGGCTTCCCTGGTGTAGGTTTTCTGGCTCCTGGGGTATCCATGGGTGGGGTAACTCTCCTACCTTCTATCTTCCACAGTGTTTCTTCCAGGTCCACTGGGAAGGGTCCTTCTTCTTTAAAATTGCTTCTGCGACTTACTCGTAGACTTCAATTAAGCACAGTTGTGTTCCCACTCTGCACCCAGCCTCTGTGGGGTTCCTAGATACTCACCTTGTGGGAATCCTTGGGTCCCCGACTCTTCTACGTCTTCTGGGTCCATTCATGATGTAAGTTGTGGTTCGCATTCCACTATTTTAGTATATGGTTTGGTCTCCCCTTAGAGACCACTGTGTATTCTGTACTATTTACGTATTCAATTGACAAAGTGTTGTGTGTATTGTGTTATATCTCCGGGTAGGAGATAATACATTGTGTTAGTGAGTGTTAATAATAAATATTTTTTATAACTACATTGTGTGGTTCTTTTTCACTTAACCCATACCATAAGATTAAGTGCTGGTAAAACAAGCTGCTGTACACTTCTTCTGGACTAAGCCGAAGGCTGCTCTTCACAGCTACCACTTAGAGAGATTTCTTAGGTTGTGTAAGACAACTAAAATCACAATAGGTGTCTGGATTAGTGCAGGGTGCTATACTTATTCATTGTACAGCGCTCTGACACCTTTGGGTAAAGTCTGCACTATATAAAAATACATTAAATAAATACACTTACATAAGTGAGCACCCTAAAAGTGAGATGTGGAAGTATAGTAACTAGCCAATCCTAGAGATGGTAAAGAGAATATTGCTCCAGGGAGGCACACATACAAGATGGCCAAGCTAGACAAGGAAAGGTATTGAATGAGAAGCAAGTAAATGAGAGTGGCAATATGGCCACCCAATGGTAAGCGACGGGTGGGCTGTAAGCTCCTGTAAGTCCTTGCTAAGCACGCAATACGCATTTTACAACCAACCTGGGTACCTCAGCTACTCGTACGTCAATTAAGAAACTCGAAAGCTATCCTAAGATACGCAGCTGTATGTGGGGAACGACATTTTAAATCGCTGTAATCATTTAAAAATGACAATTCAAGAAAATCGCTTTCATGTTCTTCAATAATAAACGTCTTCTATGCACTAACAAAGTACAGCGATAAAACCCATCTTCTTGTATTGGTTACAACTTTAAAGCTGTGAATTTGATAGATCCTGCTCTTTTCCAGTTGCCTCACTTTCAGCCGCTAGTGTAGCGCTCCCCTTGTTTTACAACCCTGTGAAGGACATTCATCATGCACCTAGTTCGAGCTGGAAGCCATTTTATTATCATAACACCCCTCTTAGCGCTGTATAGACAGATGAGACAGAAACGGGGCTCCAGTTACGAGACGCATGTCTTCAAAATTGCACCCATGACATTTTGTTCTAGTGTTCCTGGTGTTCGGTTCGTCTTACTCGGTGCTGTGATTGGACCATGGAGGCGGATATCCGGTGGCTGCAGGCGGAAGTGTGTTTCTTGCGGAGCCGGTGCAGAGAGGCATAGTATTTGCCGCACAATAGAGTGATCGACTGCCTGCAGGAACCGCAGCAGCATGTCCTTCCCAGCACCGGTCAGCAAGCCTTCATGTCCAGACAACCCTCGGCTATTTTTCGACGTAGAGGTCGGCGGGGAGCCCGGTGAGGCAATGTTTAGCCACGGAGAGTGGGAGGTGGATGAATGGAGTTTACAGCGCCCGCCAGTTGCACGCGGTCTATGTCTCGCTGACCCTTTACAAGGAGTCATGCAATCCATTAAAGCATTAACCCCATCTATACCTTACATGTGAGCTGCATTGAGTTAGTTGTTTGTCCTTTAAGGGAATTTAGTATGGCATTTCTTGTGAATCCCTTCCTGACCGACCCATTAAATATCTTAAGGTTTTGTAAGGGGTTCGCCGCCCCATCCGTTCACCCGCGTGGCTGGCTGCATGGTAACGCCTGTGGCCTAAAGCTTGTAATAGGTAACACGCTTTTACACATTTTACTTAGGAAAGCTGGGGTAATAATCGCAATGTGGCAACTATTTGTTTTTTATTTAGTAGCGTATATCGCGCTATGTACGGCACATTTCCTCCGTACGAGGGCTTTTGTAGCGCATACTGCCCTGCTCCGTCTGTTACGGCCCTGCGGCGAATCGGGATACACCCGACCGTTGAGTAACTATGGCGATGGGTGAAGCGCTGTAAAAGGAGGTAATTCGAGACCCACACCGACGCTCAAATGGCCGTCCGTATGCAGTACGGGTGCGGCGCTCTGTTGCTCGTTTACAGTAAACCATAGGGTGCTTAGAATACTTTCGCTTTTCTTTGCTTTTATAGTGTTGTAGTGACGATGAACGAGTTACCCCTGTGACCCCCACACCAGTATTGTATATCCTTGCCGTTCATTGCAATCTGATATAGCCCATGATCCCAGGCGGTGTTGTAGCCCCACAATAGTGAGACACAACCATTCATTTCACTGACAGTAATGTCGTTTCTTCATCTCTTTCAGTTGGTCGGATTGTCTTTGAGGTATTTGCTGATATTGTACCCAAGACAGCGGAGAACTTCCGCGCCCTCTGTACTGGAGAAAAGGGCATCGGCCCTGTATCTAAGAAACCTCTTCATTTTAAAGGATGTCCGTTCCACAGAAGTGAGTTTTATTTTGTATTATACTGAAAAAAATCTTTAAGTGTTTTGAAGTTGTATTGGGGTTAGTGTGCTCCACCCCCAGATATTGTCATTCACACAAGTCAGCAACTGAAACCTGTCCCTGTATTTTAATGTACTGTAAGAGCAGCTTACTTTGGTTTTATGCAATACATAGGCCCTGATTATAATTTGTGTGCTGGTAATTACTGCATGTAGGAGTGAATAGTGCATGACTAACGAATAGTCTGATCACGGATAAAACACGAATATTAGGTTTGTATTTCACACATGTTATGTACAGCATGTTGTAAATAACACCCAATTACACGTATGAGAAAAACCAGTGGAAAGTACCACATAAAAGTATTTCCAGTCAAAAGCGGGTGAATAAAATTCCTGAAAATGTAGGGAATGAAAGAAAAGTTGTAAAAACAATACAAACCCCCCAAACCAATACTGCACCCACCCCACATGTAGGGAATGAAAGAAAAGTTGTAAAAAAATGCAAAACCCCCAAACCAATTCTGCACCCCCCCTCCCCCAAAAAACTTTCTGAGTTTTGGGGGTGGAGGGGGGACATTTCACACGCAACTGCACACAGGCCTAGACCTTCTAAAACAGTGATGTGCAACTAACGTTCTCACAAATTGATTGCAGCAGCTCACACTTCCATTCTGCAGTATACCACCATGACTGCAGCACTGCTAGGCCACTAAATCATGCTATGCCAGATCCATGTTCTGCTACAACAAATCGCGAAGCATGAGGATGGAAACCTGGCTATCAGCTACAACAAATCGTGAAGCATGAGGATGGAAACCAGGCTATCAATTAATGACCTCAAATGGCGCAGCAATACAGGGCGAGAGCCAGGATTGACAGTCTGGAACCTAAAAACATGGGTCATGTTGAGATCGTATGTACAGGCTCGTTATGGGCACCATACAAAAACATATTCTCATTGGTAGGGATGCCAGCCCCAACACCCCTAAAAATGTTAGCAGCGCTAGAAGTCTTTGCAATAGGTAACCCACAGGAGACAGTAGTATTGGTGCTTGATATCACTTAGTCAACCTTTAGCAGAATACTCTGGTAACTTATGAATGCCTTGCAGAGAATGAGTGCAAAGCAAAAATCTATGCTACAGCATGATTTTCTGGCATCCTAGGGCCAATTGACTGCACTAATCTACACCCGGTTACCTCTCGTAGACAGGCGGAACAAGTGTGCCTAAACTAAGCACACCATTTATTTATAAAGTTTTATATAGTTCAAACTTGATCCCGAAGGATATCGGAGCGGTTTACAACCCTTCACCATCAGATTACAGTGCAGCAGTTAAGGGGGTGTTGGCAAGGGGTGGATTGTTGTGATGTAGTATGAATATAGAGGTGTGGACCAGCTGATTAGGTAGGGAAGAGGGTTGATAGTTGTTGGGTCTGGAAGGGGATGTCTGTGGAAGGGGCAGCAGAGATTGGGTTAAGATATGGTAGTAAGCCAAGGGGAAGAAAAATGGGCTGGGGAGTGTAAGGAAATGGGGCTTTTTCCAGAACCCCCCCCCCACACACACACACACTTTTTGCCCCCATGTGGATGCAATGCTGGTTTTCGACTCTGACACCTGCTGACCAGTGCCTTTTCCCTAAAACTGTTGTGTGAATTGGCAATCGACTGAGACTTTACCTCCTTATAAGTCCCTAGTTACATGGTTCCAAGGGCATAGCTGGTAAAGGGGACCCCAGGGATGTAGCACAGGTTGGTGCCACACTGGACAAACCAAGTAAACTAAATAAACACTGACAGGTCTGCTATTGCATACTGCAGGAGCAGTGCTAACTGCTCAATCTCTTCTGCCCCCTCGTCATGTGTGGCACAGTCAAAGGAGGAAGTGTGCAGTATATTAAGACTGTAGACCTGTAAGTGCAAGCTTATGTTTCTATAATGTCTTTACCATTAAAGTACACTATAAGTGATAGGCTGTCCATAGGATAACATTGAAATTGCACCCGGGCAGACTAGAGTTGCTAGCTTGTTTATGGTATCACCTAAGTATGTTGAGTTTGGTGTCAAACTACGTGCCCTCTCTTCCCTGACACATATCTTGCGTCAGGAAAGGCGGCATGCATACCGGTGGCACCTTAGAAGTTGCCCACCTGGTTGCCCCAGCTTCACTGTGCTCTTGCTGATGAGTCTGCATTTTCCTGCACCTGCTGCCTCTAAGACAGGATTCTCACCTCATGTCAGGCAGTGTGATCACTCCTAGGAGTAAGTAACAAGGGCTGGGCCGGAAGTTGGTCACACCACCTCCCTCATACCCTGCTGGCTAGTGAAGTGACACATGAGAGCGGTGAGCTTCAAAGGCTGCACCGCCTCTAATGTGCTTCTAGTCTGTCCCCCAGAAGAGGACACAGACCTCCTCTTACCGCCGTGCAATTGGGCAAGATGGGAAAGAAGGTTTTCAGGAGGTGTACACCTACAGGAAAGCTGGCCACGCTGAGCAGCCTGATCTGTACACCTAAAATAGAATTCTGCCATCTTTGAGGGCAGCAATAGTGGGTTCTGGGTAGAAAAGGTGACCTACACCATGGGGTGTGGTCACCTCGGGCGGATTAACTGCAGGGACTAGCTACCCATTAGCTATGTCCCCCAGCTCCCCTTAATGTTGGATTTAAGACTAGAACCTCCGATCTGAACAACTTATTTTTTGGGAGGGACCAAGAGGAGACCTGTGTTGCAGACAAAAGGACTTTGCCCGGTGCACCAAAGCAAAAGAGGAATACTGTGTCCCTGAAGCAACAGTCTTGGAACTGAGTAAACAACTCTCGTCCTCTGCTAAAACTCAGTACTCCCTGGAAGACGGACCCCTGCAGAAGTCAGAAGCACCTTGAGTCTCCCTTGGACTAGTCCCCTGCAAAATACATGTAAAAACACTCATTGGATCCAAAGAACCGCTGGACATTGGTCCCTCTGTGGGATCACCCAAATCCAGATGGTCCATTGTATTGTGGGAGTTGTAGTTTCAGCAGCCCCAAAGTTTCAGGCAGCCAAGTGACCGGATCCAGTGACGTTCCAGAAGCTTTTCACTGTGCTTACCACTCCCAAGGCCTATTAGTCACCAGCCTGGTAACCAACTCCTTAACTCAACGCTACATTAAAAGCACCTGCAACCGATGTTGACAACGACCCACTCTGGTGATATTGCATTTTCTTTTCAGCAGCTTTGTCTCAGTGGTATAAATCCACTCTCAGTGGTATAAATCCACTCTGCCACAGGTCCTGTTTAGCGCCAGGACTCCACGGGCTAGGTAAAATTGAACTGACTGTTCGGGGGTGGACCTGGATCATCTTTGGGGTATAGTGATACAATTACATAGTAAGGCTACCCAGCTATACCAGATTCCACTTTTCTACAGACATAGTAGGGTGGAAAAGAGGTGCTTGTGTGTAGGGAGGAAAACTGCAAGAGTTACTAAGATGATTAAATCTCGAGAGAGTGGATGATTAGTTGGTCGGTGGAAGAGGTTGTGCTGGGGAGAGAGGGAGCTGAATGCGAAGAGGTGGGAATCGATTTAAAGATGTTAGGTGGGAGAGTGAAGAATGAGGGAGCTGGAGTCTTTATAAAGAGTATATGGTCTGGAGACGAATGGAATGGTGGGCAGAGAGTTCCATAAGTTGTGGCAAGAACAATGAAGGAGGAGGCACTATTACTTTTCTTAAATGCCATTTTTTCCAATGGTGAACTCTATTGGTTTTGAGAGTGCAGTGTGGTGTACATCAGGGGAGTTGGAGCTGGAAATAAGTCAGGCCCATAATAAGCTCTGCGAATGATGCACTAAGTTTAGAATTTAACTGTGCAAGCAGGAGTCAGTAGAATATCTTAAGGACATGGGGTGTGGTGGAGAATGGCTGCCCTTATTTGTTCCACTTTTTTTGGAGACTTCCTGTGAGGTGTGCAGGTAGGTCCATAAAGAATGCATTTGTGTAGTCTAGTGTCAGGATGAATTGGGTTATGCCCTGAAATCATTGAGGGTGCTTAAGTAAGGTTGTGTGCTACAGAGGGTGCGGGCAAATTAAAAACAGGGGTGTACTCCTTTGTTAGCATAGGGCTCTCCTGAGTTTTCTGAACCCAGAACTACTCAAGGTTTTAATTGTCGTGGGAGAACACGCCGGCCAGGGTGAAGTTGACAATGCTTCGATCGAGTAATGGAAAATTAAAATGTCTGTTTTATTTGGGCGGAGCTTACGCTGATTCTCGATCATAAAGAGGTTGAATTTATACAGGCAGCTCTGAAGGATATTGGCTTTTCATTCTAGTGGCTTTGCTACTTAGACGGTTATATTTGTATCATTGGCTGAGTTATAGCACATTACACCATACGAGTGGGTGAGCAAGGTTGGTAGTGCCATTTAAGCATTTAAAATGGTTGCGGTAGTTGACCCTTCAAGGGCTCAACCGCTCACGTGGCTGGTCTCTGATTGATATGGGGCCAGGCCTATGATTTGAGTTATGTTCAAGAGAAAATAAGTGAAAAAGGGTAGTGCAGTGCCCTTTTATCTGTCTCCATGCTGTTCAATCTGTTGAGCAGAATCTTATGGCTCATTGTGTTGAATGCTCCTGAGAGGTCTTGAAGAAAGAAGATAACTCTTTCATTCTTGTCTATTATGCTATTCACATTGTCCCAAAGGGAAAGCTTTGCCCTCTCATGGGTCTGAATCTTTCTTGTGCCGGGTTGATGTAAGAAAGTGCTCCTTTTTTATTATTTACATGGTTGCCCCTACGTTTTGCCTGGTACATGATGTGATTTCGACTGAAAGTACAATTGTTTCTTGCCAATCAGTTCCCCCGTGTCAGATCTTCCTCTAAACTGTACAATTGGGGCTGCAGCACAAATTGTGCCACCCTAAAGGACCCCGCACCGAGGACATGCACAACTACCATTGCAAGCTGTGTGTCTTGGTGCAGACAAAAGTGAAAACGCAACATGTCACACATCACTGTATTGCAATCAGTTTTAGCAAAATGGACAATATGCTCAATAGAAACAAACTGAATTTAATTACAGTTTGCACCCTCTGAGGCGGTTCTACCCCACCGCCTGTACAAATTTGAAAGGGGAAAACTAGGACAGAAGTCTTAGACAAAGTGCACTACTACCTACACTCAATAGTGTTTCACAATTGTTAAACTCCGCTTAAATCAGTTGATACTATACACATTGTTGGGAGTTCTAATGGTAATACATGAAGGCAAACGATTGTCCTTGACACCATCAATTCATTTCTGCATGAGTCTCGGTTTATTCAAATTTGAGTCTTTCCAAACCAAAATTCCTTTATATCACATTCATATAGTTCCAGCATGGGTCACATAAATCCCAGTGTATTTCGGGTGATGAAACCACCCTTCCCCAGGGGAATCTACAAACAAATGATACCAATAAATATGTTTAACACAGTCACATTGGTGCATTTGGTTAATCAAAGGCTCTTAGTCCTGTGAGGTTTAAACAAATGGGTGTGAATGCGATCTGCGATTGTGTGGTACATTGCTATCTGTGGTAACAATCGCAGTAATTGGATCCTGGATTAAATGGATGTCTGTATGGAAGAGGGGTTCCTACAGGATGCCTCCTTCTGGAAAGTCGAAGAAATGCCTTTACCTGAAGGGGACTTGTCCCCTTTCTGATTTTCAGTGACCGAGGCAGAAATGTCTGTTCCGTGCATAGTCAAGAGTGGATGCAAAGCTTTGATATTTCATTCATTTTTAGCAAGGAGGAGCATGACCTCTTTCCTATGTGACGTGCAAATGTTTACAATGTGCAAATTCAGATTCTCAATACTAGCTGCGGTGCTTATTTGTTTTTAAATTGGGAGTTGATTCAATTTTCAGAGGACTGGCTTTGAGAATTTAAAGTTATTAACAACACATTAGCACCTGTGTGTTGTCACAGTGAAGGCTCTAAAAACAACCTGACTTTTTAGAGTTGCCGAGAGGCTATCACTTTATACAGAGAACGCACACAGAAAACCCTGTTGTAGGTTACAAGCATAAAGAAAATTGTCTATTGCTTTCTTATTTTCCAGTATATTAAAGAATCGCCATTGCTTTCCGCCAACTCTCCCTGAATGTTCACATAGATGTAGTGTCGTGCAACATCTTTTGACATTAGTTTGGTTTGTGATGCGCTAACCTAGTCAATAGATAAAAAAAATATTAAGGAGATGTCCTGCAATTAATTGCTGGAAAACCAATACACTATGAAAAATGAACATTTACACCTGTCATTGAAACTCTGTTATGATAACCCATCGGAAAGGAGTTACTTTTTTAGTTGCACTTTAGACTTAGTCTTATTTCTTTCTTGTGGTTTATCTTACATGCACATGCTGTACGTTTTCTTCTTTATAATTACTGCTGTTAAAAGCTAGTTTACTGTTAAGTTCAGCTTTTTTTTCAATGTATCCCTTCTTTTAAAATGCCCATAAATTGTTTTCTAATTATTTTGCGTTACGACTCAGGATATTACAAACTTCTTTTGTTTGATATAAAAGTGGTATAGTAGTTTTATTTTTATTTTTTATAGTTATAAAAAAGTTCATGCTCCAGGGAGGAGACTTCACAAACCAAGATGGCACTGGAGGAGAAAGTATATATGGCGAAAAATTTGAAGATGAAAATTTTCACTATAAGGTAATGTTTTTGGAATAAAAGCATAGTCTATTTACCAGGTGTGCTCCACTTGAATTTCCTTACATAAGACTACTAGAAAGGATGAAAATCTTGCTAAAGGTGTGCTAGTATACAGCTCTGGCTTCCCCATACCAGTTGGGACTTATGTTCCTGGTACTTTTGATATTTTCGATTAAAGGCTACAGTTGGACCATAAATCAGATTGGTTTATGTGATGTCATACAAACCCTAGGTTGATAATGGTTGGACATAATTTTAAAATACTAAATGGTCTGCATTCACTTTAGCTTCTTAAGGACTATGTTGCCATATTATCTGCTTCTTGTTATGTATATTTCAAATGTGTAACCAGTTTACTCACTAGCTGAATATATTTTTCTGCAAGTTTTGTAGGTGTCACATTCAATTCATCACTATATTTATTATTGAAATCATACACCTTCAGGTTTGTATGTTGCACAAACCAAACTAAAAGACAGCCGAGTGTTGTACAGTGTCAAAGACCAGCAAAAACATAATGATTGATAGTGGTAGCTAGTTTGTGAACTATTAATACAAAGATTGGTGCCTTCTCTCTCTCTCTCCCTAAGTGAAGCAACATTGGAGTGGTCCTGATGGTTACAGGGATGTTATTCTAGACCTTTGGTGTATAGGTGGAAATGGTCTGCAACCTTGTTTTTTCTTATTTCACTGATTAGTCTCCAGTTTGATGGTGATGGCAGTCTTATGCACACGCTATCTGGGCATCTGGTTGAGCAGGGATCTGGACGAACTATGGAGATACAACTTTGGATATGCGGTGGATTGGCTGGAGTCTTCCTCCGCTATCCCTGGCTGGCCGGATCGCAATCGCCAAGATGGTGGTTCTGCCGAATTCCTTTATCTGTTTTAAAACGTCCCTATCCTTCTTAGCGCTCATTTTTTTTCAGCAAACTGCGCTCCTTAATTATTTTACTCTGGTAAACAGCCAAGAGTTGCGTATGATATTCTCACTCTCCCTATGTCTTTTGGCGGTATGGGTGCTTCTGACTTCAAGATTTATGCCTTATGCGCCCATGCCAGCTTTCTGCACTTTTGGATCCATCACTCCCCTTATCAGCCACATGTGGCCGTTGAGACGGATATTGCATCCCTATGGCCACAGCATTATTTGCTCCGGCGGTGCCCCGTGGGCAGAGGTGAACACGGTCGAGACACTGCGCTGGGCCTGGTATGGCCTGCGCCGGCTCTCTAATCTTCCCTTACTCTCTGCTAACGCTATGCCAATAGTGCAACACCCTGATTTTCCTCCACTCTAGCCTTTTAGCATGTCTAGGCATGCGTAGCGCCTAGGCTTGAGGACGGTGGCACACTTATATTCTGCGTACACTTTTTACTCTCTTCCTGATCCTTCTGTCCCGCTGGACACGCTTTTATTTTACCAGCTGCTCGCTATCTGTCGGAAGCTGCAGTCCCTCATCCCCCGTCCACAATTTCGGCTCTTAATTTCATATATACATCCCCGACCCCGCACAAAATAGTCACCAAATTATACGCCTTCACTCTAACGTCCATCTCTACAGATCAGGCATGTGTCGCGTGGGGCGCGAACTTTGGCATGGACACCACGCAGGCTGACTGGCTATACTGCTGCAATCAGACGAAGAAATTGTCACCAAATTACCGGCTTAGTGTGATACACTTCAAATATTTACACAGGCTATACCATACTCCTACAGCATGAAAGATGGGACCCCCTCAAGGAATAAGTTGTGACCAAGGAACAGAGGGGAAAGGAAGAAATTGTTCTAGAAAGTTGTTCCCTCAATGGTCATAGATATCACTAAACAATATACATTCATTATAATGAATTATGTCTTTTTTTATATAAAAAAGTGAAATGAAAAACTGCATTAAATGAAAATAAAAACTATGATAAAGTAAACATTGTTATATAATTCTGTCACCTTTCTTAAATAATTCGATGTATATTGTTTAGTGATATCTATGACCATTGAAGGAACAACTTTCTAGTACGATTTATACCGTACTCCTACCCAGCTCCACAAACTTGGTCTCATACCCAGTAACACTTGCATGCGCCGCCCCTGCCCCTGCAGTGGACTTTGCGCATTTGGCGTGGTTATGTCCTAGGGTTTCCGAGTTTTGGCAGGCGGTAAGTTCCTCTATCTCTGAAATTATGGTGCGAATTTCCTCAAAGGTGTTGAATTTTTTTTTTTTAAGTGCAAACACAACAATATAGTTGGTTTCAAAATCGATCAAATACATAATCTGTCATAGGGAATTTGTATAAAGCCCGGAATTCATTTGCTATGAAGACCATCAGCATTTAATAAAAAGCATGTAGCACAACCAAAATCTGTTCTCTACTGCCTGCAGTTAGCATACTGTATTTGATGACTAATTGCGTCTGTATGGGATGGCTTCTCTTTCTGCAGCATGATCAGGAAGGACTGCTCAGCATGGCTAATGCTGGCCCAAACACGAATGGCTCCCAGTTCTTCATCACGACTGTGCCCACCCCCCACCTTGACGGAAAACATGTGGTGTTTGGCCAGGTGATCAAAGGGATTGGTGTGGTAAAAACGTTGGAAAACGTTGAAGTCAAAGGAGAGAAGCCTGCAAAGGTATGTGGAAAAATTCAGTAGAGTTTTCGGCTAAAATAACTGCAGTATAAAAGATGCTGAAATCTAGCTTACATTTGAAAATAAATTATCAATCATTGGAAGGTGTCTGCTGTAGCACCTTTTTGTAGAAACATGCCATACTACTATGTTTCAAAATGATAATCTAGTACAGTGATGAATATTCCTTTAACAGGAATTAGCAACAAGCCAATGGGGGTTTATTAATCCATTTTTTTCTTTGTTTTAAACTGGTTTGAAAATTTTCTGCTAGTGCACACGAGGTGTTATAGCAGCTGCTTTTACTTAAACCTGGTTACCAAAATTATGCAAAACTTTTCAAGTCTTAGGAAAGGTAAAAGCAGAGCTGTAAATAGCAATATACATACTCTGTGGAAGTTGTGAGAATGTTAAAACGTTTATAACCTTTATTCAGTAATTTGCTGAAATTCTGTTTCCAGTTGTGCGTCGTTGCAGAATGTGGAGAATTCAAGGAAGGGGACGAATGGATGATGACTCCCATGGATAGCTCTGGTGACAGTCATCCAGACTTTCCCGAAGATTCCGATGTAGAGTTAAATGATGTAAGTATGCAAATGGTCTTAGGCAAGATAACATAACACAGCATATTAAATAGCGTAAAAATGTTCCACTTTCTCATGTTCGACCTTTTTATAAAAAATTATTTTATAATTTTTTTGCATCAAACAAAAATTGTGAAACACAATTTACTTGATTGAAATCCTTGCACCTTTATAGTTAATTGAGTAGGTAATGATAAGACATTCACAGCTTAGGCTGTATTTTCATAAGGTATACACTTGGTCAACAGTGGAGCTGCAGTGTTGAAATGACTTCACATACCTGTTTCGAGCAGCATGTGTTCCCAACATTTACCTTTCCTGACTAAATCTGATTTCCTTCTGTACAATGTTTTTGCAAAATCTTATTCCGTGAACACGAGCCACAACACCCTGCCTAACTTTCAGTGCAATTCTGCATTTAGAGGATGGATGTCTGTATGAAATAATAATGGCTGCACTGTTAGGAGTCAGATTCTGCACAACGCCTGGTAATGTTGATGCAAAGGCTCAGTTTGTGAACTAAAACTTATATATATATACCACCCTATTGGGCAGTGCCAAATCATGTTCTTGAATGCCCCATCATAAATTGGCACTGTTGCAACTCGCATTAAGGGCCTCAATACGATGTTGGTCGGAATACATTCCGACCGATTCCTTGTCGTACTCCTTTCCGGCCGACTCTGGTTCGGGGAGTCCGACTGATTACGATGGCTACGAACACTGTTCGGTCAGACTCCCATTGACTTCAATAGGAGCCTGTATTCCGACCTTTAACACAGGCTCCCATTGAAGAAAGGGGTAGTTGCAGAAAACCTTGCACCCTGTCGCAGGCACCCCATGCTCCCTGCTGTACTGTGCATGGTTGCAAAGAGGGGTCCCAAGTGTACCCCCACAAGCCCCAACCAGAGGGCTCGGGGAGAAAAGGGTGGAGGGCAGATATGGGCCCCCAAAGTCAGTTTCTGACAGCCGTTCCGGACTAACTGAATTGGAGAGCATGTCCGAATCCGATATCGTAATAAGGTGGTCAGAAACTTGGTCCTTAGAGCTGTATGGTTGGGCTCCGACCGAGTCTCCGAATGCTGGTTGGGACAGAGTCAGATAGACCGAGTGGTTACCTACCATCGTAATTGGTCAGATGGAAATGTTTCTGGGTTGGTCAGAAACATTGGTGTAGGAGAGTAGGGTCTGCAATCCTATGGTCACCCCCGATTTTTGCTTTTTGCTTCCCTGGCTGTGGACCTGCTAATCAGACCCACAGCCTAGCTGTGCTCTCTCTAGATTGACAACCATGTACCTTAGGTGCATATCTAATTGGATACTGAGTCACCTTATCAGTCCCTGTACAGTGTACCTTAGGTACCCAGGGCATAGGTGCACCCAGGGCCTACCAGGGGCTGCAGCATGTATTATGCCACCCCTGGCTGGCCATCCAAATCTGACACAACTGGCTGATCAATCAGCTGGGGCAAGGTGGTGTAATCACCCTTTGCTTTAGATATAGTATCCCTATATCTAACCCTAAAATGGACGCATATCCTCCTATCAGTCACTCCTATGGCAGGCCTTATCAATCCTGAAGGCAGAGTGCTTGGAATTATGTGAGATGGTGCTCTAGAATGAGCTGAGCCTGTCTGCAGCTTTCGGAACCAAGTCCTTTAGCTGGTTCCATGATAACGCTATACCATATACTCTTAAGTGCATTATAATCCTCGCGGTTATTGCCAACTTTGGTATAGCATTATCAAAACATGTCGAGTAAGGTGTCATACGAATTGGAATACTAACCCTCGCCAATTCTTGCGACGGGGGTAGCATTCCACCCTTCTAGAGGGACACGACATGTATGTAACTGAACCCCGGTTAAAGTTAACTCGAGCCTTAGCATCACAAAATGGATGCTGCCACCACAGACACAAGTCTGACCTCCTCCTGCTGGGAGTCCTTCCAGCGAGGGAGGCTCGGACAAAGGGTTTCCTGCCTTGGGAGGTGCTAGCACCACCCCAGACAGGATTCTGTGTATTGGGTAGGACAGGGCTGAAAGGAATGAGACATGCCTGGAGCACACAAGGCAGACCCTCCAGGATATCGCGATTTCGCGGTTTGCCGCGAAATCGGCACTTTTGTAAAAATGCCGCGATTTTTACAAAAGTGCCCGCGAAATCGGCACTTTTGTAGAAATCGCGCGGCATTTTAACAAAAGCCGCTATATCCTGGGCGGTCTGATTAAGGACCACAAATCCCATCGAGCAACATTAATGACTGGCCTGGATTAGCTATCTACGCACGGAACTAGAAGAACGCTGATGAACGTCCGTCCGGTCGAGTCAAGTGCAGCATCACTAGTTAAAATTACGCATTTCCGCATTTTTCTCACAGTGGAGCAAATACCAGAGATTGTCACGTAATTTGTTTGCCTTCTCCGAGAGCGGTATGCCAATCCGATGACTGACATTATTTTTAAGGCAGTTACCCTGGCCGCCCATTTCTGGCACTGACAATACAATTCTTAAATGGTAACCCTCGCTGTATCACTGTGTTGACAGGCATTCCCTTTGTGGCGGTCTGGGGTTCCCTCTGCGCCCTAGTTGCTGGCACTGATTGGTTGCTCAGAGCACAAACTCTGCTAATCGCACATGCACTGCTAATCCCAGTGTGGCCCGCCCACCCACGATCCTCGAGTGATTTTATGAAAGAAAGAGCCAAGTGGGTGATGAGTGCGGTCTAAGGGGCTTGGGTCACTGATGGGAAACACTCCCACCACCATTTGAGGAACATTCTTCCTTCCCTCCTCTCCAGTCGCGACGGTAGGTAATTGGTATTTTTCCGAATGGGGTCAGAGTTCTGGCGGATGTCTTGATTCTAGGAGAAAGCAACCAAAGGCGCAGTTGTAGATACAAGAAGCATTCAGCTTCTGGGAGTGGTTAAACACACACGAGGTCCTATGCAGGCCCTTGTATATTCCACATTTTCCCAGAGCGGAATGAATGGGGACGGGACATGAAATAACTCAGTCTTTACCTGATTGCTGTCATGTGCCGAATTTTAAGGCGGCCCTTGTGTTTGGGAATATTGTGTTAACGAGTTAACGAGCGTCCTCTTAATGAATGGGCGACCGCAGATCAAAGGTAGCACTTTTTGCAGCCGAAAAAGAGCTGGGGGTCCTTAGGAGGGCGCGCGAATGCATGACAGAAACACTGAATAATAAAACAGCAAACCCAAGCCATTGTCATGCCAAGGCGCGATCCGCCCTCCTGCAAGGGCAGAATGCGGCCCATTACCAAGGTCTTCGCCCTCAGCAATGCCACCTCGGGGCATGTCTAGAGTGGGACGCCCCGCTGCGGCCTGTGTATCTGCTGTCTGGCTTCAATCCACAAAAGGCCGGGCAGGTTCCAGCTGGAAGCCCTTGGCTTCGAAAGCACCAACCGCGAAGAGTGTGTGTCCAACATTTGACAGAGCCGAAAGTGTGCCATGGCAGATAGAAATTGTTTATCTAGGCTTGACTTTTATCTTTGTGTTCCGGTACTTCGAGTTTTGCAAGGAGCAATAATGCAACCAACACAAATAAGAAATAAAGCAACAGGATGCAAAGAGACAACAAGGAACAGGATCAACTAATCGTATCTGAAGCGGTATAACTGGAGGTCTCTGGTAGATAGCTCTGCTGCTCTGTGTTGGTTGTGGTGGCTATGAATGGGTGCTGTGATGGCAGACATCACTGCGTTGCAGTGCTTGGCAACACTGGGTGCTCGCACTGCAGGAAGCCTAGAGTGATTTCTATCCAGTACTGTAGTTCTACACTGGATCATCGTGACCCAGTGGCATAATGCAAAATAATGGGTCCCCCTGCAAATGGATGGATGCACATAAAATGCCGCATAATTGCCGCTAAATTTCCATATTTGTGCCGCTAAATTTCCATTTTTGTGCCGCTAAATTTGCTAATCCATGCCGCTATATCCTGGGGGGTCTGACAAGGTGTCCCTGTGCATACTCCAGTCTAAACCAGTTCCTGGGGCACTCCAGCCCCAGAGCTGGCGCAAGACCGGACAAAGGATAGGGGCTGTAACCATCCCCCTTCCTGGTCCCACCCAGAGGAGGGACCTAGTCGTAGTACAGCCCCCTTTAGCCGGATAAAGGTAGGAGCTGGTCCCATTCCAAATTAGATTATCCTGAACAACTTTACAAGAAGAAACTCTGGACTTCGACGTTCTGCTCCACAGAAGACTGACGAAATCTCCCTTGTGGGCAAGGAGTGTCCACCCTGCACAAGCAGGCACCATCAGCGTCCAGCGGCTTCCCTTTGTCGTCTTCCTTCAAGGATTCAGACTTTAGAGCCCGACGAGACCCGGATTCCCAGACCTCTCCGACCTCTACCTACATCTGCAGCACAGCTGAGATCTGTGGGTGCGACGAGACACGTGGGACCGGCCATCTTGAAAGAAGCAGCACTTCGCTCCAGCACGACTTCTGAGGTAACCTCGTCCAAGTGCTTTGGGGACTGAGAAGCCCCGACCCTGAGCAGCTCCTGCACCGAAGACCAGCCCTCCAGCATCCACGAGATCTGCATGGGGTCCTTCCTGTTTGCTGCTAGACGCATTGTCTGGTCACTTGCCGGCTGGCTAGTGACCTCCTAGACGACTAACTCCGAAATCTTCACTGCTGGTCTGGTTGCTCCAGACTGGCCCTTGCTCCCTTCCAAACGAGGAGCACCCCGGACCCTCCTGGTCCACTCCAGACGCCGTTTCCACTCACCGCGTGGGTTGCCTTTGCCAAGGCCTGTTGACTCCGAATCCGAAGCCGACACCGAGAGCCTGCGTGGGACAGCTCGTGCCTCCATTCTGGTCGTCGAAGACACCACCTGGTCCACGTGGCTGCAGAGACAAGCGTCCACCCTCACCTGATCGCGACGACGACATCTGGTTCCACTCCTGGTTCCTCTCCAGTCACTGGCTAGTGACTTTGAACATTGTCCCCTCTGCTTTCAGGTTCTTCTCTTCACTGATCCACCCTTGGATCACACCGGACATTTTCCTCCTGACCCCCTGCAGCATCTTTTCTTCCAGGCTCCATAGACTTCAACGCCGGGACACGACTTGGCACCTATGCACCCGCAGCCTGTGGGTGAGGTAACACGAGCATTTCGGTCCTCAATGGTAGATTGACTCTCCTAGTGTCCAGTTCCACAGTAGTTTTTAGTTCTACCTAGTCAGATTGTCCGTACTCACCTTTTTCTTGAACTGTACTGTCCATAGACACTGTTACGATCTCGCGTGTGAGTTCACACTCTGCACACACGTTCCGTGGGCCTCCTATTACCTACCTAGAGTTAGTATAGCGTGGTCCCAGCGATCCTACAGCCTCTGGACAGCTCCATTCCTTTTATCGACTTTCACATTCCACTTACTAAGTATATGGTTTGTCGTGCCCCTAGGGCACCATTGTAATTTGTGCAACTTAAACTTATTTTTCCTAAGAGATTGTCATGTGCTTAGCCCTCTTATCTCATAAAGAGTTAAGAGGTGTATGTTAGTTAATAAATACTTGTTTATTTTCATAACAACCTGTGTGGTGTCCTTTCACTTGGTATTCAAGGAGTTATATGTGGTAAAACAGCTGGCTTCACATGCCAAAAGAGTTTAGCCTAAGACTGCTTTGTCCATGCTACCATTAGGATAGCTGGTCTATTAGGTTGACTTACAACCAATCACCATAGGGGTTGTTTGGACTGATACACAGCGATCACTAGAACTAGTGAGCATCATATATCAGGCCAACTTCTCACAATTGGTTCCAACATCGATTCGAACAAACTGAATGCCGTTCGGAGCCTTTCCGACGGACATTGTTATGAGGCCCTAAGTGTCTAGCCTACTTAGCTATATTCATTATTATAAGTTAAATCAACATTTTAAAGTTTCTTGGTATTGATGGCCTTTTTTTAATGGGCTAAGTTGTATTTTTACTTTATTGTCAACCTTTCCCAAGATAGGCTCCCACGTATTTCTTTATTTGATGGCAGGCAGCATAGTAGATAGTAATTACTGCACATCAGTGTGTTTACTCTGTACCAGGCTCTAAATTTCACCATATGTTCTGTTGCTTGATTAAGGTTCACAGTACCAACTTTTGATTATTACTGTAGTCATTGTTCTGTTCATTTATTATTTTAGTTATGTAAATATTTGTTAAATTTTTTCCAAATGGATGAGGCCGTGATAGCAGGAACAGCCATTAGGCAGGCTTAATCCTTGTCATTACTTTGAGGAAATGGTTTTGTGAGCAACATGTTTGCCACTGTAAAGTATACATATTGCTGGAAAGTTTGTGAAATTTCTTGTATTGTTGTTGTTACACTTTTAGTCTACATATTTGAATGTGCCACTTTTACTGTCCGCTTTTACTGTTAACTTGGAGAAACTTGCATGATTATTCAGGCTGCCACATTACCAATAGAAATAGCTATCACAGCAGTCTGGTGGACCTGTACTGTTTATGAGATATTCAAGAAACACTATATCCCTAAATTACTATATGGAATCCAATGTGCATAAAATCCTATGTTTATTGACTGTTCCTGCCACAGTTACTGATACACAGCTAGTGATCGGTAATCCTTCCTTTCCTTATTAGCTTGTAACGAGAAGTGTGTTTATTTATTACCCTTATGGTTACATATCTTTATTGTTCTCCTAAAGATCTGTACTTCTTTTTTTGTTAGGTGGAGAAGATTGTCTCCATAGCAGAAGATGTAAAGAATATTGGAAACACTTTATTCAAATCTCAGAACTGGGAAATGGCAACAAAAAAATACAACAAAGCATTGAGGTAAAATAGTGATTCATCTTATTACTTTTTGTGTTTATTGTGGTCAATGTAATACAATAATTGTTTTGTAACTCATAAATGTGAACTTAATTTCGACTAATTGTATTGTGTGCTGTGCTGCATGTAAAACATAAGACCACAGCGTAAATTAAACTTTAGTAGTAAAATGGTTAAGTTTGAGGACCTTAAGTCAAACTGATGTTCTCTGAACATAGGTGTACTGTAGAATAGTTATGGTCGTATGGTGTACATAGCAGCATACCCTAAAGCATTAATACTGAAATAAGTGTACCAGTACCACTTGCTGCACAAAACCAGTTACGCTCTCCACTCTTTATTTTGATAAGTGGGGCACGTTTGTATTTTTGCTGTAGTTATCTTGAACACTTTTTTTTGTACCAAACTGCAAAATTATCTTTGTGGCCTGAGTTGCTTGATTTATATGACGGTTGGAATTTAAAAAATGAGCATTGGTCTATAAACCTATTTGGTACAATGTATTCATAGATTTTCATAGTTGTTCGAAAAATGGTATGGTGGCTGACCAAGAAGTGTGATATTTGGGGGTTATGTTTGTGTGGATCAATGCTTGGTGTAGTGTTGTGAGACTGTGCGCTAGGACAATTGCGGTTCTGGGCGAACTCAACAAGGAAATACATAACTTGCTGGGAGGTGTTATGGTGTGTTTATTAACATTTATTCATTAATACGAGTGCAATGTGTGATTGTATGTATGCTAAGGAATCGAGACGTACAATCCAGAGCTCCATGTGGGGCACATTCATTTGCTTGTCCCGGGCTGGTGAGGACGCTACACTTGGTTCCAGAGTATATAAGTGTTAGATCTGGGGGTCTCTAGTTGGCAGATGTAGGTACCACTGTCTAAATAGGGTCCCTTGCTTCTAGTCAGGGCAAGGAGGAAACTCTCTGAGATAACCCCTGCTCACCCTCTAGGTAGCTTGGCATGAGCAGTCCAGGCTAATCGGAAGGCAATGTGTAAAGCTTTTGTACCAACACTCACAGTAACACAGTGAAAACACCACAAACTGACTCCACAACAGTTTAGAAAAATAAAGGTTTTTAATCTAAACTACACAAAACGACAAATCCAACATACGCAGTTCAAGAATATGGTTTCAAAAGAGTTCTTTAGGTTGCGATAAAATAATCCACAGTTGCGTGAAAAGTTCAGTTGCGACACGTTTAGCTCGCAGTACCTTTAGTTGAGGCAAAATTCCAAAAGCAGAAGCTGGTGCGGTGGAAAACAAGCGATGCTTTGCTCCTGAGACCCTTGGGAGGCGTTTGCGACAGCCCCGCTGCAGCAGCGGGCGTGTTGCGACGAATCCGGTCTGTATGGGGAGGAAGGCCACTTGTCTGGATTCCGGTGCGTAGGTTCCGTAGGAAGTTTGTTTTCGCAAAAGCACGATGCGACTATCTTTGGAGTTGCGACGATCTCCGGGGCGACTATGCTCGAACCAGCAGTGATCTTCTCTCTCGCAGCTCCTCGATGCGATGGCTTCGGCGATGACTCTCGCAGCGACGTGATGCGGTCCGCAAGCAGGCGGTGCGGCGATCTCACCCAGCGACGACAGGCTCTGCGACGACACTCGCAGCGATGTTAGACTTCCCGCACCGATCAGGTGCGTCCCGCAAACGAAGGATGCGACTGATCTGACAGCGGCAACAGGCGCTGCGACGATCTCTACCTTCGTAGTGGCAGGAATATCATCGAACTGTCGGATGCGCTCCGCAGCGAGCGATGCGATAACTTTTCTGTAGCAAAGGCTCTCAAATCTTGGTTTCCAGCTTCCCAGCACGGGTATAACTTCCAGAGGCACCACACATGGGCTACGCACTCCAGGAAGGACAGAACTCTCTCAGTAGAGCTCAGGGGAAGCTGGGGGTGAAGTCCTTTTGTTCCTGGGACTTCAGAACAGGGAGCCAGCTCTTCTCGGGCCCTTGGAGATTCCTTCAAGCAAGGGGACACATCACAAAGCAAAGTCCTTCCCCTCTCCTTGGTAGCAAAGCAACAGCAGGGCAATCCAGCAGAGCAACAGCTGGACAATCTTCCTTCAGTTTCAGCTTTCTCCTTGGCAGAGGTTCCTTCTTGATTCCAGGATGATCTAATTTTCTGTTGTCAGGGGTCCTGTACTTATACCCCTAAAAGTCTTTGTTCTCTTTGTGCAAGTGGGCCCTGAGCCCGGTCTGAACCAGTTCTGGGTGTTTCTTGAGCACTTTGTTTTCCTGACTTCTCCTTTCCTTTCAGAGTGTGGGGCAGGGTCGTCAGCTGCCCAGCAGGAGGTGGAGCCAACATTTGTGGAAGGCAGGCACAGCCCTATTCAGGCCCAGGTGCCATCTCCTCCCACCACTCAAGTTGCAAATGCAGTCATTCAGCCTAGGGCTGACTCAGCCACCAGCCTCCTGGGGAATCCCCAGCCCCTGTCGCTCAAACCAGACAGTCAATACACAAACAGGCCAATGCACACAGGAAAGTCAGACAAGAGAACAGCAACTTTCTAAAAGTGCTGTTCTCAAACTCACAATTCAAAAACAACCTTTCCTAAAAGATGTTATTAAATTCTGAGTTCAGGGATACTAGACTCTTATGTCCTATCTTGTACCTATGGGAAGAAATGCTGGTGGCCACTGTAGCCAGCATCCCCCATGTTGACCAATGGAGCAAGATAGCCTTACAATAGTGAAAAACGAAAATGTCTGTAGATCACTACTAGAGCATGTCACCTGCACCAGTACATGCTCTACCTTTCACATACACTGCACCCTGCCCAAGGGGGGGGGGGGGGTACCTTGAGCCTTCCATAGGGGTGACCATTGTGCACAAAAAATGGAAGGGTTAGGCCTGCTCAGTGGGGACACTGACCAGGAGGACATGGCAGTTCAAACTGCACACAGGCACTGCAGTGGCAGGCCTGAGACATTTTGGGGCTACTCATGTGGGTGGCACAATCAGTGCTGCAGGCCCACTAGTAGCATTTGTCATCACCAGCCCTGGCACACCCAGGGCACTTTACTAGGGACTTCTTGGTGATCCAAATATGCCCATCTTGTATATCCAATCATCATAACAATTTACACAGGGAGCACTTACACTCTGGCACTGATCAGCAGTGGCAGAGTGTCCAACGCATCTAAACCAGCAAAAACGAAATCCAGCACAGAATCAAAAATACAGGAGGTAGAGGCCAAAAAGACCGGTCTAACAATAAGGTAGCCAATCCTTTCAAGAGAGTTGCATGTGCTCCTTTAACCAAAGACTAGATTTTATTAAAATTTGAATCTCACTGGAAGTGCTGGTTGTCCATGATGCCTAGCTCCAAGGTCACCATGCATTATAGGTACTCTCTCTGCGAACAATAATCTGAGACTATACACCATTAATATACTTTAATGAACACCGTATGCAGATATCTGTTAAAGAATGTTGCTTGAAACAAAAAACAAATGTTTCTGTAGCTGCAACGTAGGCCCTGTGATGGATAACTAACAAAATGCAAACCACCACAACTGTAATAGATGTAATAACTACTAAAGCACACAGCAGCCTATATGTCATATAAATACAGGAATTGATTATAATTTTAATGATTATGTATATATTCAATAACATGTTATCTCGCTAGCCAATCGAATGCTTAGACTACAGAAATTAACTGATATTAAATTGGAATCATTCACGCCCCCTGACCTACACTTTTCTTTTTCATTCTTGTATTTTTCTGCAAGCCATTGATTGCTGCAACAGGAGCTACGCAGAAACTGCTCCTTGTCCAGTGGTCAATGGCTTATTAAAAATATAAAAAAGAATAATAGGATTGGGTCCTTGGTCTTTTCCCACTACTTTTTGCTGGCATCTCCTATTGTACAGTTGCTGGTTATGCATATAGTGACTGCAGTAAATAAGTAACAAGGCTGTGGGGCGGATGAGTGTAGCTGAAGGTAAAAATTTATGCTTCAGGATTTCCATCAAGTCCTTGCATGTATCCTCAACCTGGAATTGAAACTGTAGGAGCTGACTTTATTTTGTAAATAATTGACGTTAATCCTCCAAAATGGTCCTTGGGCAGGACATTTATCTCACAATGCGCACGTTTTTTACAGTTGTTTATTTTCTAACATGGCTTGTTTTAATTGGAATTTTCTACCATAAATGGATTAATTGTCTAATAATGTAGGTTTACGCCTTTTTAGTTAACAAACACTTTTTATTGTTTGAGAGATTAAAGAGATCAGGATGCAAAAATCCTTTGTCACTGGGCATAATAATTAGCAACTTTGTAGTATCAAATTGTAAACCGCGTCTTTTGCTGATAATGGTGGTGTAAGGATCTCTAATTCAAAAACCTTTGTACAACATTGTTGTTCCCTCTGCCCCACAACTGAATTCCCAACTACCCTCCCACCCAATGTCCCACTCTTATGCTGTACACATTGTCCTTGTATAAATATAGATTACCAAAGAGATACCAAACTTCAAACAGCCTGTTAGATCAGTCAGTCAGTACGCAAGTAAACGTTTCAGTATTTCATGTCTCATATACTGACCACATGTCCCATTGTATGTTACAATGGTAGTATATTTAGTGCCTTCAGCCTTGGTGGTAGGCTAAAGAGGGATTTCCCCCCCCCCCCCCCCCTCCCCCTCCCCTCCTCCTACTGACAAACGGGTAAGCACTGGGTTCCAAACCACTTAAGTTTATTTCCCTAATGGATCACCTGACATTATTAGCTAACTTTTTCCATTGCTAACATTCCACAAGCGTCAGTGGCATTACGCCTAAGATGGGGGCTGCAGTCTGTTATAAAATGAGACCACTGTGGCTGCTCTCAGGCCGTTCTTTTACATCACTATCCATTGATTTTATTGTGGTAAGCCCCCTCCTAGAGAGGGGGGTGCTGAAATGAGCGTGTGTTTGCAAACGGGTGCTTTAGAACCTTCTGTCCCACCTGTGCTTCTGCCTTGGCTTGAATGTCAACACAAACTATTTTGAGGAAGTATGTATTGAGCACCATGGTCATGCTTCACATATGTCCTGCATGGAGGTGTTTGCCAGGAAGGCAAGCGTTGCACCCTTTTTCCTTGCGTACTGCCCACTCCTTCAGTGTCACACTTGCTCACATAACGTGCCTTTATTGTAGTGTAGTTCCTATTTTCCCAATAGGCTCTGCGCATTGGAATAACATACAATAGTTTAGACATAGGGCTGAGGTAGAGTTGGTCTCTATTGAATATGTTAGACTTAATTTAGGTTTGCCAGCTAGCTCAGAGGTCACTAGAAACTTTCTCGAATGAACAGGGAGGAGTGAACTTCCCTGATTAGACAAGAAGGGATTCAGCTTCTGACAACCGCATAAACATGACAACTTTGCTCCCTCCAGAATAAGGAGTATATCTCCAGAGTCGTGTGAAAACAATAGATAGCTATTTCACTCAGTCAATCGTGCATACTTAGTTTCACCAGAGTGCAGAGAAATAGAGAGACTGGCGTTTTCAATAAAAGGTGTTATTTATTGAACGGTCTTCTTTCACATGCAAGAGAAATGAATTGCCACAATTGCAATACTTGTTATAAAGTAAAGTGAGTACAGTAAAAGGAGTATTATGAAATAATACTGTAAAAGCGTTGATATGGTTTCTGAGCCATATGATACTTAAAAGGTATAAAATATATACAGTCACATACAATGATAAAAGTTTTGACTAAACGTACTCAACTGGTGCTTCTAAATACGCCTACCCCGATGTACATAACCCTAGCCTAGTACGTGGGAAAGAGTAAATGAGTTTAAGTTAAGTTAGTTTTTGCCAAGAATCTGACTCAAGAATTCTCTAAGGATCTAATCGACTCCGTACCTTGGTTTTAGAATGGAGGAGGTCTTGTATCTCGCTCTCCGGACTTGATCTTCCAGTAACCAGCAAGCGTGACTGGAGCTGGATGTGTGATGTCACTGACCATGTCATGAGTGATGTAATATGTGACGTCCTCAGCAGTGCATTGCACGCGCAAGTTATAGTGAGTCCAACTAACTATAACGTGGAAACTTCATGCTAACTATAAATGGTGTGAAACCTATGTTTTTTTTCAGTGAATTTCATAGGCTTTTTAAATGCTAATTCCTAACTATAACTGGTGTGAAACCTATGGTTTTTTCAGTGAATATCATAGGTTTTTTAAATGCTAACTCCTAACTATATATAGGGCCTCAAACCTCTGAAATGTAATATTTTTTATAATGAATCCTATATTGTACACTTATATAATAATGTAATTTTTTTTTTTCCCTTGGTACGCTCCCGGTGCGCGCACCGGTTAGTGTCCCGTTAGCGCCATTGCTGCGAACGAAAACATCATCGTGGCGTAGCCGCGTCCGCGTGATACGCATGGCGTAAGCGCACCCGGAAGCACTAGAGCGAATACGATCGCGCAACGTAAACATCCGACGCGTTTACGTGACGTGACCCGGGTCATGTGACCTGAAAATAACACTTCATTGGTTCCGGACAGTTTTTTTTCCAAATGATGAAAGACCCCACCTTCTTTCCTTATTCTGACTTTGTCCTTTGACTGAGGAAGACCTGTTTGAACATCTTTGAGAACTATTTAGTACTTTAAAATCTGCACCACCACCGAGAGGACCACCACAACATTACATTGGTGGTCAAGAAGAGGAGGCGGGGAGAAGGTGGCTGCAGAAGACAATACCCCATACAAGCCAAGGCAGCACATTGTATGGGAGTTTTTTTCTATACCAGAGGGCAAGAAGAAAGTCAATGCGCCCAAGGTGACTTGCCTAATCTGTGGCATGGAACTTTCAAGGGGGAACCTAACAAAAAATATTCCTTTGGTAATAATACCATGATTAGACACATGCAGCGCAAGCATCCGAACAACTATTCTGCTGCAGAGATGAGAGAACTGGCCAGTAACCCTCCCCAATCTTCAACCACCACCTCCAAAAGAAAGCAACCCACTCCATCAGGACCAGAGACCAGGGAGATGATCCCTTGCATACAACCACGGTTTGGGGAATTCTGAATTACATGTATTTTTTGTGGTAAGACCATCTCCTATGGTGAACAGAGCATAAAGCTCATCCTGCTTGCTGGTGACCACCACAATTGCCCCAAAAAACCCTAATTTTTTCCTGATTTTTTTTTAAATTATTTTTTTTATTTTTTTGCTCCAGTTGAGCTATTTTGAATTCCCTGTTTTGTTTCTCCCCATAAAAATAACAAAAAAAATATAAAATAGTTCATAAAAGCCAAAAAAAAGTACAAAATGTTCAAAAAACATTAAAAAAATATAAAACAAAAAGAAAAAAAATTCTTTTTAGAACTACCAATTTATAAAAAAAAAAAAGGCTACATTTTTTAAAAACTCTGTCATTCTTTTTTCCTTATGGTACTCTCCCCGGTGCGCGCACCGGGCGCTCCCCGCGCAAATCAACATTTTTTTTTCATTTTTTTTGCCCCGCGGGGCCCTTTTATGGCCTCCACATCAAACCTAGGGGATCAGGGGGGGGGTCTACTCTGGCCCCTTATGGTCATTTCCCCCTTTGTTTTTGCCTCCTTTTGTCTAGATCTTACTGAGACACAAGATGGCGGCCGCTCCGGACTGTTTCGAATGTTTACAGACACCCAAGAGCCAATCGGCTTTCCGCGCGCAAGTCGCGTGGCACGCCCGGAGCGCTCCCCGGTGCGCTTACCGGAGCGAGGCCATAGATATATATATTTTTTTTTAACCTAAATTACTCAAAATCCACTGGAGCACATATCTTGAGACATTGCAAACGCACATCGGGCTACCAGTCCCTACAATTTTGCCAAGTTTAGTGGAAATCCATTCAGCCGTTCGGGCTAAAATTGAGGTCGACCGCCCTATGGAAATTAACATGGGGAAAACACGTTTTGGGACCCCCCTTTTATCTTGGCCCCCGCTTGATGAATCCCCCCCAAACTTTCAGGGAAGGACCGAAGCGCCGCGAGGCAAATTTAAGGAAATTTTCAGGCAGATTCCTCAACCGGCGCCAAAGTTATTCCCAACAGAATGTTGAGATTTTGCATTGAAAAAAATCCTAACTATAATTACATATATATATATATATATATATATATATATATATATATATATATATATATATTTCACACACAAGTTAGCCCTGAAAAGAGAGAGGCCACCGGCAGTATACCAATTCACTTTATTCTAGATGCGAGCAGCTTGCAAACAGGCTCCCAACAGAAACGAAAACCTTGATATTGCCAAACGCGTTTCAGAAAATTCATTCCTTCCTCAGTGGCTGTCAGGCAATCAATGTTCAAGCCGCTGTTCGTGTGCACAAAATAAATCAAAGACCTGCCCGAGTGGGCGTGGCCACTCTCCTGGCTTTCTGGGTCTCGTAGTGCCACACGGTATTCCTCTTGTGAGTCCGTTTTGAGCATTGTGCCAAATTTAAACAAAATGTACTTGCCCAGGTGGGTTGTTGTTCGTGGCTGTAGGGCTGCCTGTCACGCTTTCCAGCTACCCACTGTGAATTACCGTCGGAACAAGGCTGGTTCCAACTCCGCCTCCCAAAGTGTTGACAATCGCTTGGCCCTACAGCCACGAACAACAACCCACCTGGGCAAGTACATTTTGTTTAAATTTGGCACAATGCTCAAAACGGACTCACAAGAGGAATACCGTGTGGCACTACGAGACCCAGAAAGCCAGGAGAGTGGCCACGCCCACTCGGGCAGGTCTTTGATTTATTTTGTGCACACGAACAGCGGCTTGAACATTGATTGCCTGACAGCCACTGAGGAAGGAATGAATTTTCTGAAACGCGTTTGGCAATATCAAGGTTTTCGTTTCTGTTGGGAGCCTGTTTGCAAGCTGCTCGCATCTAGAATAAAGTGAATTGGTATACTGCCGGTGGCCTCTCTCTTTTCAGGGCTAACTTGTGTGTGAAATATATATATATATATATATATATATATATATATATATATATATATATATATATATATACTGTAGTACATATATTAACTGGAAAAAAAGGTTTAGCGTTTTTTGATAAGTGCTTCGGTATTGGTGAAGTGATAGGATACGCAGATAGTGCTGGATGGATGATTGGAGAAATACATGGCACAGAAGGGTTCCAACATTGCATAGGCATTAACTGGGTATTTAGAAGAGCGTATTAATAGTATGTAGCTAGAGATCTGCATGCATAGTGTACAACACAATGTACCTGTACTTGGGTTAGTGGGTAGGCCATTCCTTAAGTATATGACTAATAACTGGAGTAATTTCAGTGCAGCAAAGAGTGTGCATGCTATAGGATACGTACACAGTGCTGGTTGGGTTAATGGACACAGTGCTGGTTGGGTTAATGGACAAGTGCATGGGACAGAAAGAAGGATTTCTAGACTGCATACCGGTAGGTACTGAGTATTTAAAAGACGATCAATGCTATATAGCCGATTAGAGGTCTGCATGCATATTGCACAGAATATTGTAGCTGTACTAGTATTGGTGTGTCTATGGTTTCGAGAATGGTAGTCTGTAATTTAAGGCGTGAGGAGGTGCATCAGATGATCACATGGATGATGTCATCAGTGATGTCATTTGAGATGTCAGTGAATTCACTGACCATGTCATGAGTGATGTAATATGCGACGTCATCAGCAGTGCATTGTGGGGGCGCGAGTTATAGTTGGCATAACTAACTATAACGGCCGAATTTCTCTTGTTTTGTATGAGTGAAATGTCCAACTAACTAGGACGTCCATGAAACCTGTGGTTTTTTTTTTCACTGAAGTTCTGAAGGTTTTTTAAATGCTGGGGTTTGTAAAGCGTGGCTACTCATCTGTGAGGGTCTCAAGGTGCGGGGGCTGTGGATCTGTCTGAGCGCTGAATTCATTTGAAGAACCAGGTCTTGAGGTGTTTCCTGAATTGGGACACCAATGAGGATTGCATGAGGTGGATCATGGTGTTTCAGGTCTTGGCGGTCAGGACTGACTCAAGATGGAGTAAAGTTCAGAGAAGTCGTTTATAAGAAATGGCTTGTAACCAAAACATCTGACCAAGTGTAAGAGGTCACTTCATCCCTGGGCTGTTCGCTGGGTGGAGGAGCCAGTGACTTAATTGGACATTGGGCATCCTTTCTGCCTCAGGAAGTGTGTAGTCTGAGTGTACCTGGGTAAATGAGACCACTCTCTCTTCATCAAGCAAATGGCCCGCCGAGCGACATTTCGTCAGGGTGTGAGAGGTGAGGGGGAAAAGGGTAGGGGCCCGCCTCTCCCGACCCCGTTCCAGACCTCCATGGTTGCCCTGGTGATGGGGAATATGTAAAAACTTTAGGGTCTGTGTGCTCTCTCTAAAAAAGGGATCCTCCATTAGTGTGATCCTGCTATTGCTTTACCTTGAAATAGCCAACATTGTTCCGACTCACCCCTATTCCTTCCTATGAGATCGCTCAGTTTTTCGGCTTGATAATACTGTTGGAGGTTTGGTAAGCCAAGGCCACCTACGTTTGGGGGCAAATGGATCAGGTCTTTTCTCATTTGTGTTTTTTTTAACCAGTCTTCGACTGAACCTCAGTAATTCAACGACCAGCAGTTTAGGTTGGAGGTATTCTGTATTGAAGAGGCCAGCTGGATTCCCAAGTAAGGAATACCCTGTCAGCCCATTATATTGGGTATAGTGCTTTAAGTCGGGATACCAGAGTTGGGGATTTATGAAGGTTGAGGGCTTATGATTTGTTAACATTACCCCAAAATCCTGAGGCATGGCCAAATTCTGTCAGTTACTTCATGAAAGCTGGGAGAGCGGAGGCAGGGCTTTCCAGGGACACTAAGACCTAATTGGCACATAGTGTGTTGCTCTCCAAGAAAGTTAATGCAGGTGATGAGGGGTTTGTGTCGAACCCGCTGAGCTAGAGGTTCCATGTGGAGAGGAAATGGTGAGGTGAAAATGGACACCTCTGCCATATGCCCCAGCCAACGGAAAATGGGGTTGAGATGTGACCATTCGATCTGACCATCGCACGAGCGGTAATAGCAGCTTAGTATCCATGCTGTGAACCGCTCTCCAAACCTGAAGTGGGTTAAGGTCTCTTCCAGATGGGGCCAGTGCACCAGATCAAAAGACTTCTCTGCATTGATCGTCGGCAACATAATTGATCTTGTCGAGCCCTTAGCTTTGTCGATGATATGCAGAATACATTTAGTGTTGTCGCTGCATTGTCTTTGGGGGGGATAAACCCAGATTGATCTGGATCAACAATGTGTAGCATGTGGGGGCCCAATCTAGTGGCAAGTATGCTAGTAAAGAGTTTTATGTCTCTATTAAGAAGGGATATTGGGCTATATGATCTGCATTGCTGTTTATCTTTTCCGGGTTTGAGTATGAGGACTATAGAATCTGTCAGCATCATAGGGGGGTGGGGGACTGTTCCAGGCCTGTGAATGAGCTAAAAAGTCTAGTTAGAATTGGAGCTAAGACCTTGCAAAAGGTCTTGTATAAGCTGGCTGGAAAGCCATCTGGTCCTGTCTATTTCAGAGCCCGTCTTCCTCTGGACGGGTGGGGCTAGCCAGAGCTATGGCTTGAGCCTCGGAGAGTTGTCACTTTTGCTTCTTGGAGGTATGTGATCTGGTGGGCTGAATCAAGTGTTTGCCCTATGTAAAATTCAGAGTAAAACTCTCTAAAAGTGGAAACTGTGGATTTGTCATGGAGTATTGCACTACAGTCTGCTGATCGTAGGGATTGAACCCTTTAGGCTTTTCTTTAAGCTTAGTTTGCGAACCAGGAAGTGTCTGCATCTATCTCCCCATATGTAGTAGGAGTGTTTTAGTTAAAGAGCTGCATATTCTGCTCTGTCTAATTCTATACCCGCCAACTGTGAGCCGGCATCCGTTCACTGGTGCCAAACTCTCAGGGCCCGGTACATTCATGGATCTTTTCTAGCTCTTTGACTTGATAGGGTAGGTGTTCTCTCCTTTCCTTGAGGGTCTTGTTATCCGTGACTGAAATAGCTATCAGCTCCCCCTTTATTACCGGTAATTACCGTAATCGCCACGACTGAGTGGGATGCTCCATTGGAGGGAGTGTCATGGTGGAGACTGCTGCGTGGTCTGACAGGGCAGAAGGCTCTATCTCTGTCGCAGTAGTCGGTGTGCGTATATTTTTGTCCCCAGAAAGTAGTCCAGCAGGGCATGTCTTATGGGCGTGTGAAAAAAATATATATATTTTAAGGCACGTGGGTAAATCTCCCTCCATATATCCCACAGACCTATATCCTGCAACCACTGAAGGTCCTCCCTGGGACAGCCCCCCTGTTTGACTATGTCATTGAGCTGTTCTGTCCATGTCCTTATTGAAAACTAGGTAGAGGTCCCCAGCTATAAAAAAAGTCTGCTCAGAAGTAGACATGACTTCTGTCATGGCCCCATGTAGGAAGAATTCCAGACCCTCACTGGGTGTCGTAAAGAGTGCCCATGACGAAGGAGCGGTCCCCAATGGTCACATTGTATCCTAGGAGTCTGCCTTTTATTTCATCTATTTTGGACTCCATTGTACCTTTTTAACCCTTTCGATGCTCATGACGAGCTCAGCTCGTCATGATGCACAGTTGAGCTGTGCTGATGACGAGCTGAGCTCGTCATGAATAAAGTAAAATATCAATGTCCAGCACAGGAGGGGGAAAACGCCTAGCAGCCAAGGTGTTAAAGGAGTGTGCCACTAGAATAGCCACTCCTGCTGATTTAGTAGAAGATGGGGAGGAGAATTGATGACGGAAAGATGGTGAACAGAGCTGTGGCAGTCGGTCGACAAAAGGTGTCTTCACATTCCACGTGAGAGTGTAAAATAGAAGTGCAAGTTATGTTAGTGTTTGGTGAAACAGAAGTGTGTTGGTAGGCTTCGTCCCGGATGTGGAAAAAAGCGGGTGTGATCCAAAGTGTACTTATTGCGATAAGGAGTACTTCCCCTTAAGAAAAAGCATAAAAACATATAACCTCAATGGTGATGTGAATATGGAGTCCAAAACCAATAGGTTGACTTACAGGTCCTTTGGAATGTGAAGAGATGGGGGTCTGTATTTTAGCCCCAGTCTCTTGCTGCCGCACAATTGCAAAGTTACTGATTATGATAGTGTGCCCGGCAGTCTCATTGGCTCTCTGTTCTGGTTAGTTCTCTGGGCAGTGAGTCTAGTGCCACTTGTTGCTCAAGTGCAATTGCCACTAGATCTGCCGTAGCGCCACCTAAAGATGTTTTGTGCCTATGCCATCGGGTCGTCGATTGGCCAAGTGAGTTTAAGATTTTGTAGGTTGGTTTTAAGTGGGAGTGACCTCAATGCCCAGGATCCAACATGTTTCATCCAAGGATCTCAGCGGGTGTTGTTTTCTGTCCAAGCGGAAGATCAGGCGGAATGGGTGGCCCCAGGAGTAGCTGACCCCAAACTCTGTAGATTAGGGGTAGCAGGTCGGCATGCACTGCACTTCTGAGTGGGATTGCTGCAAAGTCCTGATAGAGCGTTGGTGAGTGTTCCTGGAATTGAACTGTATGCTGCGAATGGGCTTTACGCAAAATAGTCTTTCAACTTGAAATTGTGGATGCACGCGAGGATGGGTCTAACCACTTCAATACGTTTTAATCAAGGCAGTTTGTTGTTTTGCGCCCTATTTCAGAAATTCTCTTTTGTGATTTGTTTGGATACCAAATCACACTTTTTTCTTTCTATAAAGACCTTTTATGTAGTGTCAGATTGATTTACCAGATGTTGCATGGCTCTTTTGTCGACCCCACACATTTAAAAAATGTTTTTATTAGGTGTCAACTCATTTAGATTTGGGATTAACCGTAAGTGGCTAAATTGTACTTGTGTCCATCTCCAGCTGCCCAAACTAAGGCCACTTAGCTTCCTGATAAATCTTTTTGCTTGGATTTCAGATTTAAAACCGTTTTGAAACTTTTCAAAATGCAGGATGTGCAGTGTACAAAAACGTATTTTATATGGCTCAAGATTATGTTTTTTCATTTGAAATAACATTAGCCATGTGTCTTGTGCACGCGGCTAACTTGTGTGTATTTCTTCACTCATGGCAATGTCTCTTACAGGCACTGGTGGCGAGGGATGTTTCCAGGTTTGTTTAGTAACTATTACTATAAAAACATCTCCCAAGACGTCCCTGGGTATGAGTGTGCTCTACAAGATAATTTCATTCATAAGTGTGTGCTTCAGATTTCTATAAAGTGAAGGACAAAAAAAATCTAAATTAAAAAAATGTGAATTAAACAAATGTGTGCTGTCCAATACACATTTTGTCCATAATAGCAGTCACAATGTGGTTTACGTCACTAGTGTCTGTAATGGTGAGTGCGCTTTTCTAATTGGAACCCCCTTCTGCAAGTTGCACGGAGAGGGTATATTTGGGTGTATGAAGTAATATGAGATGGGAAGCTATATAATGTATGTTACATGTTTATCTGACAGTTTGGATCCTTTGTTTTGATAGGTATGTGGAAAGTTCAAAAGATGTGACGGGGGATGACAATATCGAAAAACTGAATCCCATTGCTTTAAGTTGTAACCTGAATATTGCTGCTTGTAAACTGAAGATGGCAGACTGGCGGGCTGCTATTGAAAGCTGTTATGAGGTATGTTTGTGTTCAGTTGCTGGTTTGCTCTAAATGGAAAGGGGATGAAAGTTCTGTTTGTTTTCGAAGCATTTTGCATATTGTTTTGTTTTGTTGTGCCTTACTTTGAAAGCAAGGATAAACTGAAGAAAATTAAAATGCAGGATCATAGCTCCTGTTAAGAAGCAACACAGAAGAGCGTGGCTTCGCGTGCGTGCATGGCGGACGCTGCCTAGAAGAGCTCAGTCTTCGCCCAATAAATATCCGCCAGTTTATTCTGTTCCCCGACCCCTACCACTACCAAAAGTGTAGTCCAGCTTGTGGAACCTGCGGGGCACCCTCGGAGGACACTTTCAGACCTCCGGGGTTTCGGACGCCAGGTGGCAAGCTAAAACACTTTGCGGCCCAGTTTGACGCCGTGCAGCCGGGGCCTCGAGTTTGGCGCTCCCCGGGTCCGGGACATCGTCGGTGGTTGCATCTTCAGCGACTGGACCCGGAGGTGCGCGGAGGACCGGCTCTGCTCCTACTCAACGGTGGTCGCCCTGAAGACACCTGTGGCAGGCGCTGGACACCAGGGTCGTTCCCGTTGGGGGTGAGACCGCGGAGGGGGGCCCCCCGAGGCGTGGGGCCTAGTTGCTGACTCCCAGCCGGGGGACGGAGTTTGGCGACGCCGGTGCAGCGGTTTGTGCGCGCCTGATTTGGGTACCTGATGCGGCGGACCCCACTCTACCTGGGCTGCACCAGTGGGTCTTTTGCGGAGACATTGGGGAGCTGACCCCGCAGGCGTACAGTGGCAGAGGTGAGGACTGTAGCCCAAAGCTGTCGGGCAGGATGGGAGGTGCCTGACGGAGACCCCGGGACACTTAACGACGGAAGACTTGTGGCACGGCAGGGGGGACTTGCAGAATGGACCACAGCTCGCATTGCAGGTCGAAGGCTCGCACACTTGTGGCGCGCTTTGGGAATGAGAGAGGAGCCATTGGCTTGGACGTCCCCCGTGACCTGGCCTCCAGGACTGACCCCTCTGGTGTATCTGCCCGGGTGAGGACGACACAATCACCATTGCATCCGAGGTGGGTCAAGGCGGGTGTAGGATCCGCTATACAGGATTGTGCGGAGTCATCCTGGGAGTCGCAGAGTGCTGAAAAGGGGAGTGGACGTCGACTAAGATCCCCGGCGATTTAGGTGCCTGACCCCAGCAGAACTTGGATAGATACTCCCGACGCGGTCCGCCATGACCAGAGGCGGAAGTAGTGGTGGAGCCTCGAAGCAGGGTACGATTGATAAATTCACGGGACCGAATGGCGGCGCTGGAGCCGCCGGTAGCCAGCAAGCATCAGGGCCGGACAATGCGGCGCTAATGGTGGCGATCACACATGGATGCGAAAATCAGCTGTGGGGGCAGATGTCACACTGCTGCGCCAAGATCTATGGAACGCTGTGGCCTGCATCACGGAGGCCGAGACGAGGATAACTGGACTGGAAGACGATGTGGCGATCCTAAAGAAAAAGGTCGTCAGCATGGAGGGTCTCCAGAGGGGCTTGGCACCTGTGGAGGACGCGGAAGGATGGGCCTGGCGGAACAACCTGAGGTTCGTGGGATTCCCGGAGGGCTGCGAGAAGGGTAACCTGGAGAAGTTCCTGACTCAGTGGCTAGGGGGCTGGCTCCTGCCTGACTCTCTCTCCAAATGCTTCGTGGTGGAGCGGGCGCACAGGGCCCTTACACAAAAGCCACCGGTGGGGTCCCGTCCCCGGGAGGTGATAGCCAAATTGTTAAACTACCATGATAGGGACTCTATCCTACGTCCGGGCACGGGAGAAGGAGCCACTCATGTTCCACAATCACAAGATCCTTATCTTTCTGGACTATACCTGGCTTGTCCAGCAGCAGAGGCAGTCCTTTACGGCTGCAAAGGCGCGTCTGCGGGATCTTAAACTTCTGTATGCTCTACGGTACCCAGCCCGCCTCAGAGTGGTTTATCAGTCCCGTACTCTGTTCTTTGATATCCCGGAGGAGGTGTTCCACTGGACTGATGAAACAGTGAAAATTAGGGTGCATACACCTCCAGGCCGGGACTCGGATTCTTCGTCGAGTGGGGCACAGGGGCGGATCCCCCGTCGATCCCGTAGCCGGAGCAATTGGAGGTCCAGGTCGTGGAAGCGCTCCGGATCAGTGGGTGCGGCGGCGAACAAGGACGCCCCTGACCTACCTCAGGCGGACCCTTGATTCCAGATCTATTGCATGGCTGATGTAAGGTACATTTGACCGGCTGGGATGTTGGATAAGATGGAGACACTTGGGGCCGATGTCCTGGGAAATGCTGAACTGATACATTGAGACTGCAGACTTATGGTGAACTTGGTTGATGGGGAAGGTGGTGAGGGTGGGGGGGGGGGGAGAGAAGAGTTGTGTGAGGGGCAGACTAGTTTCTCCCTAGTTATGGGGTGTGTTCAGGGGATCCATTGGAGGGGGTGGTTTTCGGTTCCTCGTTGGGGACCAAGTCGCGATCCGACCGAGACAGGTGCTTGCAAGTTGGGAGATGGGGGGGGGGGGGGGGGGGGGTGGTTGATTTGGCATGTGGGGGGTTTTGGTGGTGCTTAATCTGCTGCTGTCAGTATCTTGGGTTGTGTGCATGCTCACCTTCGTGGCTCATATAGTGCCATTGTCAAATGTTGTCTGTTCAGAGTAGGGGGCAGGTAGCTCCAGGCGCATTGTGAGTTGGAATGTGAGGGGGGGGGCCCTGGACAAGGTGAAGCGGGGGGCGGTGCTCCGCTATGTCAAGAGAGCCGGGGCAGATGTTCTAATGCTCCAGGAGACCCATCTACTGGGGATGAAAGCGCTTTGCCTCCAGCGATTCGGTTTCTTACATGTTTTCCACGCAGGCTTTACCAGGGGTTCCCTGGGGGTTGCAGTCCTCTTACATCACAGAATCTCCTTTACACATGAGCAGAGTTGGTCTAATCCACAGGGTAGGTACATCTTTGTCCAGGGGAGGGCCGGGGGAGATAGAGTGACCTTTGGCAGTGTCTATGCCCCGCCGCTGCTACAGTGGCCTCTGGTGGAGAAAGTTATGTCCCTCTGGAGTGGCATGCCCGACATTCTGGCCGTGGTTGGGCGTGACTGGAACGATGTGATGGATCTGCGCCTGGATCGGTGGAGGAAGGGGACGATGGCCGCAGAAGTAGAAGTAGAGGTAGAGGTAGAATGGAGGGACCCCCCACCAAGCTTCGGGCCTTTGCCACGGGATTGAACTGGACAGATGTCTGGAGGTTTAGGCACGGCGCGAGCCGAGAGTATACATATTTCTCCTCTGTGCATGGATCATTCTCTAGACTGGATTACTTGTTTGTTCCTAGGGCTAAGGCACAGAGGATCGTGGCTTCTGATATCTTGCCGAGGGCTCTGTCAGATCACTCGCCGGTGGCCCTCACCCTTAGATTAGGCCCATCTGGGCTTCCGTTCCGTTGGCGCATGTCTGGATGGCCGCTATTACAGGCCCCCTATAGAGAACATATGTCTAGGGAAATTGACAGCTACCCGACTACCCATCATAATTCAGTGGAGTCCCAGACGACCCTTTGGGAGGCCCTCAAACCTACCCGAGGGGTAGACCTATCCTGGTGCGTGGCGGCTCTGGCGGAAAGGCGGCGGGATCTGGTGCGGCGGGAGATGGAGCTGGAGGCACTGGAGCGCAGGAGTAGGGAGGAGAGTGGTAGATTGATAGTGCGGCGACTGGTCCTAGCCCAGCAGCAATACACGGCGGTCTTACTCGAGGAGGCGAGGCAGGCCTGGCTTGCCACTCGTAGTCTAGTGTACCAATGGGTGACAAGTCCGTTAAGATGCTACATCGCCTGTGTCAGGGCACTCTCCATGCCCAGCCGCTGCCCCAGCTGTTGGACCAGATGGGCTCTCCGATCTCTGAACCGTCTGATATCGCAGAGAGCTTCCCAACATATTTTGAAGGACTGTATGCATCCCTAGAGTGCCTACCGGCGGAGACTGTTCAGCGGTTCATTGATGGCCTCTCCCCGCGGTCGGTTTCAGATGAGGTTCGAGATCTGTTGGATAAGCCCTTCACGGATGAAGAGCTGGGCTCTGCCCTAGGCGAGCTCAACCCGGGTAAGGCACCAGGCCCCAACGGGTTCCCCTGCAAATTTTTTAAACTGTTTCATGTGCAGCTGGACCCACGCCTGCGCCCAGTAATCGAGGAAGCGCGGGACAGTGGGGTGCTCCCACCGGACTGGAGGCAAGCTGAGGTAGTGGTCTTCCTGAAGCCGGGAAGGCCTCCGGAGAGCCACGTGTCCTACCGCCCGATATCACTGATCAATACCGAAGCCAAGGTCATGGCCAAGGCCCTAGCCAATAGGCTTAAGCCACAAATTACGGACCTGGTTCATCCTGACCAGGCGGGCTTTATGTCCCGGAGGGCCACCCGGCACAATATCAGGCGTGCCCAGGTGGCGGTCTCGGCTTGGAGAAACCTAGATGAGCGGGCTGCCTTGTTCCTGGCAGACATGGATCGTGCTTTCGATTCCCTACGTTGGACCTACCTGTTTGCCCTGCTACGCCGCCTTAACCTAGTTCCTCGCTTTTTGGCCTACGTGCAGCAGGTGTACACCGGCCTCCGTGCGAGTCGGGGGTGGGGGGGCTGTGTCCCGGCCCTTTGTGGTTCAAAGGGGTACGCGACAGGGATGTTCCCATTCCTGTTTGCGCTCGGCATGGGGTCTTTGGCCGCGTGGGTACGCATAGACGCCAAGCTCAAGGGCTTTCGCTGGTCCCCGAGCCCTTACGGACAAGATAGCATTATACGCTGACGACTTACTGTTCTTCCTTACAGATCTTGACCGATCGGGGCCACGGCTGTTGCGTATATTGCAGATCTTTGGGGAGTCCTCCGGCCTCTATGTGAACCTGGGTAAATCCACCTTGTGGGTGCTGGGCGGCGGGCGACCAGCTGGCGACTGGGCGGCGGGCCTACAGTTGGCCCCTGGAGGAATGAAGTACCTGGGAGTCTTCCTGTCTGAGGATGCAGGTTTCTCCCGTGCTCGTAACCTTGCCCTGCTGTGGGATCGCACGCGGGAGGACATGAAGGCGTGGGGCCGCATGCCACTGTCCATCTTTGGGAGGTCGGCCATATTTAAAATGGTGGCGCTCCCACGACTTGTATATCAATTCATCCCTACCCCGTTCCGCCTCGCTGGTTTCAGCAAGTTAATGCGACACTGGGCGGGTTCCTGTGGGAGGGTGGGACCGTCAGGGTTGCGCTGCTGACTTGCTTTCGGTCCACCTACGTGGGGGGGGGGCTTCGCTACCTCTGACATACTTTCGTATTAAGCCGCGCATCTTTTGGTCCTCGATTGGTGGTAAGGGGACAGGGGGATCTAGCATATGCTGTTGAGCGCCATCTGATGGGCTCGTCGTCCATCCATGCCCTTCTATACTCTGCACCGCTTCGGCGGAATCTTCCATCCGCCACGCAGGTGGTCTTTTCAGTCTGGCGATAGGCGCTGCGCCGGATGGGATGGTAGAGCATCCTCACTCGGGAGACCCCCTCTCTGGCACAATGGTCGCTTGCCCCAACTTCAGACCCTCGGGGTTTCGGCGAGTGGGACGCCATAGGAATCTCCTCTTTGGGAGATGTGATGTCCGGCGATGCCCTGAAATTGTTGCAAGATCTGAAAAATTACTTTGAGATGCCCCGCTCTCAATTCTTTCACTTCCTCCAACTTAGACATGCACTGACACCATACCTGACGGACATAGACTCCCTTCCGGACTTTAGCCCACTTGAAGCCCAGCTGTTTATGAGGGATCTGCCAGATAAGAAACTGTCCCGTATATACCAGTCCCTAGTGCGGCACTGCTCCCCGGACCTACAGAGGTTGAGAAAGGCGTGGGTGGGGGATGTTGGGGAATTAGAGGAGGAAACTGGATGGAGGCCCTGACGAGTCCTAGGGGGGCGGCGATTTCCACACGTCTGGGACTTGTACAATTTAAATACCTTCACCGCACATACTTCACCAGGGAGCGCCTGTGGAAGACTGGTATGATAGGGTCACCTGAATGCCTGCGATGTGGCTCTGAGGTAGGCACACTTCTGCACACAACATGGGACTTCCCGGCGCTGCATAGGTTCTGGACCGGGGTCTTTCGATGTCTATCAGAAGTGCTGGCGTGGGAACTGTCTAGAGAACCGAAACTGGCTTTGTTGCATGTTATGGAGGGGGTGGGGGCAATCGTTACAAACGTCACTTATTGTTGCTTGGTTTGACCTTGGCCAAGCGTGACCCTGCATGGCGGAACGACATGGACTTCTGCATGGGGCTGGAGCAACCCATCTTCCTAGCCAGGGGTTGTCCCCGTGGTTCTAGCATGTAATCATGGTTTCTTTTATTGTTCTCAGTCAACTGGTACGTGGTAGCTGCGCAACCCGGGGTGGGGGGGGATTCGTATTGTATGAAAATGCCTGACACTATTGTACTAGTTTTATTGCTGTGTGCAATAGAACCCGGTGATCGGGGCTTTGCATTTATATATTGGTGCAGACTAATAAAATGTGTTTTGAAGAGAAAAAAAAGAAGCAACACAGAACCTGGTGCATCCACATAAAGCATGCAGAAGCTAAATGAAGACTGTTGCATGTTAGTTTGTTTACTTGTCAGTTTGCTTTTTTTCGTTATAAACACCTGTAACTTAACCAGTTTCCGTCCTCCAAGGCTCCTTAACTTGGGTGGTAGGTTAGGTAACTGGTTTGTTGGAGTGAAAGAGGGATTCTCATTCAAACAAGGCTGATGGAGCCACAACTTCCCTTGGTTGCTGAGGGTAAAATGATTATCTACACGCCCAATAAAATGAGGAAAATAAGTGAACCAAACAAAATACGGTCTTTGCTTATCTAGATTTCATGCCAGTAAAACCCAAAAAAGGAAACCGAAAAGCATAATTTGTAAAACTGCAATAAATAGATTTAAGAAATTTGACTAGAAGGCACCCATTTTTAAAGTGTTGCTACTTTACCAAGCCCAAAACATTCCGATCAGACTGGTATTGTGCTGTATTTATATCATAGAAGGAATTTAGTGCTCGCCTTCACTACCCACACCAGAAATGAGTAAATCTACAAGCCTGTAACCTCCTGCCCATAAAAAAGGAGCACACAAACAGTGTTCTGCCTGAGGAAACCAAGGGATAGAAACCCAACCATCTCTGCACATTTGCTTAAAAAGGATCAGTGTTGGAACTGTCCTGCATACCCTTGTGAGCAAGGATTCTTGTTACTTTGTCCCCACATTGCTAGTGTTTTGGTGATTATTAATAATATGGCTGTTCGCAGCGAGGATGCATACAAATGTTGAATATATTTAAAAGCAGCTACACTTGTGAAGATTGTTTTAGAAGTCCAAATTACGTAACTTAAGATAGAAATGGGGGTCTCTAGTTGGCAAGGTTTTGCACCTTTGTCCAAGTCGGGGCCCTTCCTTCTAGTCAGGATAAGGGAGTTACTCCTAAAAAAAAAAACCTGCTCACCCCCCCCTTGGTAGCTTGGCACTAGCAGTCAGGCTTATTCTAGAGGGAGTGTGTAAAGCATTTGCACATAACCAACAGTAATGCAGTGTAAGCGCTACAAAAGAACACCACACCAGTTAAAATATCCAATATTTTTATATACTCAAGATGAGACCAAAAATGATAAAATAAGAAATTCACAATACAGTACTTAGAAATCTTTACTTATCAAAATAACCTTGAAATACAGTTCCTTGTAGTCGATAGCTCCGTCCAGGGCTATCACGGCGTCGTTAACGAACAAATCCAAACGGTTCTGACTGATCGTGGTGTTGCGGGCCAGCTACGGTGTCAGGAAGACTTGCAAAACAGTACCTTTTAGAAATGCAGGGCGTTGGCGACCTCTTGTTGAGCTTCCGAAAGCACTGCGTCTTTTCCGGAGGTAGGTGCAGGAGTCGTCGGGCCCTTGAAGTCGCACACGTTGCAGATCTAACTTCGCATGGTTGAAGTCCGCATCGTTGGTAGGCGTCTAGTGCTGTGCTGTAAAGTGCATCGGTGCGGCGGGTGATGCCCTCAGGTCGCGGTGCGAAGTGATGCAGTGGTCGTCGTTGTGCTGGCAGGTCACGGTGCAGGCAGGGACGTCCTCATTGCTGAGTCTATGGCACCGGCGTCGGAAGGCCAAGGCTGCAGTGCAGGGTGAGGGCGCTGCGTCGTGTAAGCTGTACCTCAAGCTCTTGGAGAAACTCACAAAAATAGATTGCAGAAAGTCCAGTCCTTTCACTGCCCAGGACTGAAGCAGCCACTGCAGGCCAACACAGGAAAGCACTCCGCAAAGTGGTAGTTCCTCCTCACAGCTTCTCCAAAAGAGTTCTAAAGTTCAGGGGTTTGGGCCCCACTTTTTATAGCCCAAAATCCTTTGTCCTCTCCGCCATAAAATGTCTGTGCCCAGCCAGAACCAGTTCTGCCCTCTGGTGTGGCTTCCTAGCAGGTGGAGACGGCATTGTCGGAGGCTGACCAGGCCCATTCAGGTATAAAGAAATCTCCTCGCCCCCCCCCCCCCCCCCCCCTACTGTAAATGCCGCCCAGGTCTATTCATCCCTTTCCTGATCCACCTAGACTTATCAGGAGCCACTCCCTTTTCCAGCCCCTGTCATCCAAAACCAGACGGTCAATCCACAACCTAGCAGAGACCTTCTGGATGGCTGAGCAACAGAACTGCCCACTCTAGTGATTGAGTCCGCCAAAAATCTTTACTGGTCTGCATCTTGACTTAAAATTGCAGGTCATGTGAAGTATTTAACTGAGTAATCTCATGAAGGAAAGAGAAAATTATCCATACCTGTAATATTTTGAATTACTTACAGACCACAACAGTATAGGACTGTGGCACTATGATTGTATGATGTCATCAGTAAGTCATTTAAAATGTTGAGTGATGTAATATGTAAGGTCATAAGGAGTGTATTGCTGGGCCGAAGTTATACTTATCTTAAGCCATAACCATTTGTTTTTTTTTTAAAACTAGATTTTATAGTAATACAAAGCCTAACTATTACGTCACTTTAACCTTTTGGTTTTTTGCAGTGACTACATATATATTATTGATATTTTTGTTATATTATATATTTGAAATACCTTTACTCTTGCAAACTGATGCAATGTCGTGCTGTCCCCTCAAAATAGCTTATTTCTCTACCCTCTTCCTCGGATGTGGGGAAATATGCACACTTGCAGCATGGATAAATGTAGTGCCAATATTTTTATTATTGAGGTCATTTTGTCAGAGAGAAGCCTGAAAAGCTAGTGAAAAAGTAGGCTTTCCTTGATTAGCCAACTGCTAAAAAGAGATTGAAAAAGTTTGGCAGAAGGGAGCTGGGAAGAAGAGCAGAGCTAATCATTTTGTAAGTACTGATGATAGATAGGGGTTTGCTGATTAGTAAAGCGTAGACACTGAAGGTGTTCACTTCTTCAAGTCCAAGAAGTGTTTTTGGTAAGTGGCTGATCAGCAGCAATAGCAGTTTGCTATCCATAAAATATGACAAGAGTGACATTGATCTACAAAGTGGCGAATGAAAATAAAATATCTACCTTGACTCAATCCCACTTTGACTACTGTGTTGTCATAAAAAGTACAAGCTGCGTGTAGGCGAGCTCTCTGTTCTGCCAATACATATCTATCAACACTGAAGTGCCCTGTTGCAGGTCTGATATATGCAGTATTACTTCACAGTGCTCTTTAGAGCCAAGTGGTATGACTCCTTTGTCTCTGAAATTCAAACAATACAATGTGGTAGAGGTCAGCGACCCCGCAATGGAATCCCATATCCAATCCAAGGTCCATTTACCTTAAAGAACAAGCAACTTACCTTCGGTAACACATTATCTTGTACAGCTAATATCTAGCTGCAGATTCCTTACCTCTGAATGTTCCTGGAATTAGGCTGAATCCTGAAACTTTTGTATGAGCAGTACCCCTGCACGGGGCACTGGGTGGCTCCATTTGGCTCCGCGTGACATCGTTGGCATCTTATGACCTGGCAGTCACCTATAGAATCGCCACCAAAGCGCACAGACATCAATACTTTTCACCTTTCCACGCCAGAAGCGTAGAGCCATAAAGTGACTTACTTGAGTGTGTGGTATAACTAGGGTCCTGAAAAAGAAAGCTACCATAACAAATAAGTCCGCAAAGAGGGGAGGCATGGGCGGGTTTGTAAGGAATCTGCAGCTAGATTTTGTTTCTACCAGATAATGTGTTACGAAAGGTAAGTAACTTGTTCATCTGATAGACTTCTAGCTGCAGATTCCTTACCTTTTGTATAGATACCCAAGCCATACCATCCTGGTGGTGGGCTGTGGACCGATTTCTCACACTACTAAGTTGTGCAGGACTGAACGGGCAACATGCCCGTCCCTACAGACCTGGCTGTCCAGGCTGTAGTGTTTGGCATATGTGTGCAAAGATGCCTACGTTGCTGCCCAGCAGAAGTCCAGGACTAGAACACATCGAGCCAACGCTGTGGCCGCAGCCTTACCCACTAGTGGAATGCGCTCTTAAGCCCTCAGAAGGCTGTTTCTTAGCCAGGGCATAGCAGATCTTAATGCAGAGAACGACACTGCGAAAAATTGACAGTTACTGCACTGCCCGACCTTTCTACAACACTCATAGAAAGCTTGAGCAACACAGAACATAGATTGCACCCCATCTTCACCACAAGCAACAGAGTGAAATACAACATCACTCCCATAGACCGACCACTCCATCATCCACTTCCAAATCAAAACGCCTCCAGTCAACATCCCAGCCAAGTTTAGCATTCCACTCCACAGCTGGGGGAAAACAAAATCATAGCAGACTGGCTCAGCCCCCCCGACATCCCCCCCCCCCCCCCCCTCCTCCCTCCAGGAAGGATCAACCTAGCCCTGCAGACAACCTCAACAAGCACATCAACAACGTCAAGAACTGAATCAAGAATTGAGCATAATCTCCTCGAACCAGGGAGCATTCCAGCCCGAGCAGCCAGGCCAGGTTCATACCTTAGGAGCAGGGTCAAGACTGACTTGCATACTGGGGTGGCGTGGTGAGCAAAAGAACAATGGAATGAACTCAGATCTTTGTGACTGAGGGTGAATGTTTGCATTGTTCAGCATTCCGTCCATTTGTTCCTTTTGCACTGTCAGTTGAAAATCCGCATCCAGTAGCTGAAAAGTGGGGGGTTGACTACTACAACAAAATACCAGTTTCCAACATCTGGACAGCTAAGTCCGCCAGGAGGGCACTTTGCCCACTTGGTCCTGCAGGATATTCTAGTTTGATTCCATTCACAGGCATACGCTGAAAAATGGAAATGATTTTGCTACTGGTGCTTGGAAAAGGACATACATCCTTTACTCTCGACTCGTCTGCACACTTCACACGGAAGATGCAGCCTCTACAGCCATCTTTGCTGGGGTATCGCTTCTAGACATATGTAGAGCGGCAACATGGTCTGACGTGCATACGTTTACAAAGCACTATTGCCTGAATTCAGCATGGAAAACGGATGCTGCAGTGGGGCAAGCGGTCCTGAGACATCGGTTCACTTGAGATACAGCCTTTTTTTAGATAATTTACCTCAGTTTTACTTAGTTCATTTCACAGATTTACAGGTTTCTAGTTATTTATATGGATTAAGCGATGCATATAGATATGTGTTTTAATGATATGTTTATTCTCTATGCAGACGAAGGTCTTCGCCTAGTCGCGATGATTTAACAAATGGCACTGCTAACTATTCTGATACAAGCATGTGAATCTATGAAAGATTCAATACTGAAGAAAAAACAAGTTACTTACCAGTATTAAGATCTTTCATAGATTCACATTTGACCCTCCCTCCTCCCCGTCTAGGCTTGCCACTTCTTACCTCATGCTACTACTTACCTTAGCGCAAAATCCGAGGTCTAGTGGCTCTGCTGGGGAGTTGAGGGCTAGGGCTCATCTCCGATTGGTCGAAGTTTGGATCTACATAAAGATTCTGACTAAATTAAAGTTTTTCTTTTCCGTTGGTGGTTTCTTATGTACTTATCGAATACTTCTTTTCTATCTCCCACGATGCTCCCACCATGACAACAGGGAAGATACAAGCATGTGACTCCATGAAAGATTCAATACTTGGAGAATCTGCACACTGCTCATGGCTAATTTGTGTTTGGGGTTCTGCTTATGGGGGTGCTGACAGCCTTGAAAACAGATGTCAGATTGCAGGGGTGGTGCCTAGCTGGGCTCCTCTTGTCCTTTCATAAACAGAACGGTGTCCGTGTTGTGCCACACTTCGCACCGAGGTACAGCTGAAAAGTTCCAGATCCAGTCTGATGCTGAAGTAACATTCAAAAGGTGAGTAATCTGCAGCTAGATAGTCTGTAGCAGAAAGCGTGTTGCTGAAGGTAAGTAACATATCCAATTAAGATGTAGTAATTTTGCACGTAAAATTTAAAAAAAAGATGAAGCATGTTTGAATTCTAACAAACCGAGCACCCTCTTGTAATCAGGTCAACTTTGAGAATAGTTGCACATGTAAACATGAATATAAGAAAAAACGGTTTCAGCACTAGAATGAATCAAAAAATCTATCCTATGTGAAATGCATTTTGTATGTAGGTTTTGTTTCCTACTGCAGTTGCTCCAAAAGACAGGGTGGCAACCCCAGACCATTTCTAGATGAACTAATAGTTTCTTCTCCAGTATTAGGGGTGTCTTTCATAGATTCACCTGCTTGAATATTCCCCGTCGTCGAAGTGGGAGTCCCACGGTACATAAAATAGCAATAACATATGCATGTATACATGAAAAATATCATAAATAAAAATATAAATACATATAATGTAATAAAATTGTAAATTCTAAAAGTACCATAGAACATAATAGGCCCATTGAAAAGCCTAAGGGAGAACTCACTTTAGTAGCATATTAAAGTCATTATGTGTAGGTTCACATTCCAGCCAATCAGGCTGTAGCCTCCTCTAGAACCTTCTCCTCAGAAGCCCAAGTCCTCAGATTTTCTACTGTACGTCGTGTGAAGGGAGTCTCCCTGAGTTCTTCTCAGTTTTCTTCAACTCTAGCTGTTAATTTCTTCAGAAATGTCTTCAAATAAGAAATCTTTATTTAAAGCCTGCCCTTCTTGTGGTAAATTGCTCCTTTTCCATGAGGATCCACACAGTAAATGCATTTACTGTCTCTACCCAGACCACGAGGTGAAAAACGAAGTACTATCGCACTTTTCCTCCCAAGACTCTGAGGGATAGAGAGGCCCGTCTCCTTATGTGGCTACAGAAGTTGAAGACTTCAGAGTCTGTGGTTTCTGAGGTAGAAAGTTTATTATCTGGCGTTTCTAAATCCTCTCAGAAGCGTGGGTCTGAAACTGAGGTTCCATCTCCTTTTCTGAAGAAGAGTAGACTGTTGGAATCCTCCAGGATTGTTTCCCCACAGGATTCGCTTCAGGTCACGTCTACGGGACCTGGTTCTCTGACGTCTGCGCCCAAAGCCTTGCCTTCCTCCTTTTAAACCTGGCATTGGGCGTCGGTCGACGTCTTCAGCGACGACTAAGTCAGTAACTGTAGCCTCTACGTCGACATGTACTATGTCTTTCAGTACTGGTCGACGACTATCACCTCGTCGACGACAGCCCAGGAGGTGAGACTCATAACTTCTATTGTGAAGATCTTGTCGACTAGTGTCAGATCTGTACCGTCGACTAAGAAGTCATCGTCGACGCGAACAACGTCGACGCTCCCATCGTCGACGCGAACACCGTCGACGAAGATAAAGTCATCTAAAAGCAGCTAGTCAACGGGCCCATCATCGTCGACGGCCGTCTCGTCGTCGGCGCCTCCATCGACGGCCATCATATCGTCGACGGCTGTCATCCCGTCGACGTCTACATCATAGTCGACTAGTAAATTCCATTCTCGTCGGCGGCTCCGTCGACAGACAAGAAATCTTCCACGAAGAAAAAGCCTTCAATTTCAGCATCGATTACATCTATTGCGACGACGCAAACGCCTCAGGTTGGTTTTAAGACTGCTGCAGTTACGTCAACGGGCTCGTCGACGTCTCATCAACCTTTGGCCACAGCTGCCACTTTTACAGTGGTTACTGCTTCTTCTTAAAGTCAAGTCAAGTCAACAAATTTGTATAGCGCACTACATACCCAGAGGGTTTCAAGGCGCTTAGGAAGGGGAGGAGGATTATTTGTCAAATATCCACATTTTAAGCTGCTTTCTGAACGCTAGGTGGTTCTGGGTGAGGCGAAGGTAAGCGTGGAGTGAGTTCCATGTTTTAGCAGCCAGGTATGAAAAGGATCTGCCTCCCATGGTGGTCTTGTTGATGCGGGGTACAGTGGCGAGGGCTTGGCTGGAAGAACGAAGTTGGCGGGAGGGGGTGTAGAAGGACAGTCGAGAGTTGAGGCAGTCTGGTCCGATATCGTAGAGTGATTTGTGTGCGTGGGTAAGCAGTCGGAAAGTGATTCTCTTATTGACGGGTAGCCAGTGGAGGTCTTTAAGGTGACCAGAGATGTGTTCGTTGCGTGGGATGTCTAATATGAGCCTGGCTGAGGCGTTTTGGATTCGTTGGAGTTTCTTCTGGAGTTTAGCGGTGGTACCTGCGTAGAGGGTGTTTCCGTAGTCCAGTCGGCTCGTGACCAGAGCGTGGGTGACTGTTTTCCTTGTTTCGGAGGGGATCCAGCGAAATGTTTTTCTGAGCATGCGAAGAATGTTGAAGCCGGAAGAGGATACGGCGCTGACTTGTCTGTTCATTGAGAGTGAAGAATCCAGGATGACTCCAAGGTTCCGTGCGTGGTCTGTCGGGATGGGTGCTTTTCCGAGGGCTTCCGGCCACCAGGAGTCGTCCCAAGCGGAGGGGGATGTACCTAAGATGAGGACTTCTGTTTTGTCTGAGTTCAGTTTCAGACGGCTTTGTTTCATCCATTCGGCAACTTCTTTCATTCCTTCGTGTAGGTTAGTTTTGGCGGTGCTGGGATCATTGGTGAGGGAAAGGATCAGTTGAGTGTCGTCCGCGTAAGAGATGATGTTGAGGTTGTGTTGGCGTGCGATGGCCGCGAGGGGGCTCATGTATACGTTGAAGAGGGTGGGACTGAGTGAGGATCCTTGTGGTACGCCGCAGATGACTTCAGAGGCCTCGGACTTGAATGGAGGAAGGCGGACTCTCTGGGTTCTTCCGGTGAGGAACGAGGTGATCCATTCAAGTGCTTTTCCTTGAATTCCGATGTTATTGAGGCGTTGTAGAAGGGTGCTGTGGCAGACTGTATCGAATGCTGCAGAGAGGTCGAGGAGGATGAGGGCGACAGTGTCTCCGTTGTCCAGTAGAGTTCGAATGTCGTCTGTTGCTGCGATGAGGGCGGTCTCAGTGCTGTGTTTTGCTCGGAAGCCAGATTGTGAGGTGTCGAGGGATTTGTTGGCTTCGAGGAAGGCGGCGAGCTGGTTGTTGACTGCTTTCTCGATGACTTTGGCCGGGAATGGAAGAAGTGAGATGGGGCGGTAATTTTTGAGTTCGGTGGGGTCCGCTGTTGGTTTTTTCAGAAGGGCGGTGAGTTCAGCGTGTTTCCAGTCTTCTGGGAAGGTAGCGGAGTTGAAGGAGAAGTTGATGACGTTTCGGAGGTGCGGTGCTATGATGGAGTCTGTGGGGGATCCTGAGTGGATGGAATTCATCAGGCGGATGGTGTCTTCAGTGGAGATTGGGTTCCAGGCGTTAAGGGTGTTCACGGGGGGAAGATGATCAGCAGATGGTGGGGTGGGTTGGATTCCGGATTCCTCTCATTTAACTGAGTCCAGTGAGGAGTGGAACCAGTCTTCCAGGCCAATTGTTTGTCTGGTGGGGAAGAATCCGGAAACGATTCAGAGGTGGAGCAACTGTTCGGACAGGCATCTAGTCCATCTGATTTGCACATTAAGTGCCAGGAGTATAGTGATGAGGGGGACTAAGAGGAAAACGTTTAAGATGGGATCGAATTATTTCCTGTAGATGAATCAGAACCAGTTACTTCAGAGTCGGTTACGCAAATACCATTTATCCTTGGTCATGAATTTGCAGCACATGCTTGATGACTATAACCACTGGTTCCCTCCATCTACACCTGCCTCTCCAGCATCACAACCTCCTCCACAGCCTCAACCTCCACAAGCACCTGCACCTGTTCCACCCGCGTCACCGGGGGGGGACTAGTCCTGACACAGACAACGAGGATCCTTATCCTCGCAACACTGATGATGACGACGACAATGACGTTGATATGAATGAGTGGGACAATTACAGGGCTCAAAAACCTTCCACTCCGCCCAACTCGCCTCTTGCATCGCCTCCAGTGGGCATTGCAAATTTCCATAATTTGATGGTCCGTGCTGCAAAGCGTTTTCATCTCCCTGTCGAAAAACAACATGAAAGTGAATGCTTCTTGTATGATTTTAAGGACCTTTCACAAAGGCAATCCCACACAATACCAATCATTGACTTTATTTGGCAGGAGGGCCTTAAATTAATGGAACATCCAAATTCGGTACCTGCAGTCTTGCCCAGATTAGACAAGAAGTATAAGGCTCCGGCGTCTGCTCAGGCCTGTTTGGTGTCACAACCGAAAGCAGATTCGGTTATCACTCAAGCAGCACAGAAAAGATCTCGCAATCCAGCTACACCACTCACGTCTCCTCCTGATCAGGAAGGACGCAAGTTGGACTCTACAGGCAAAAAATTTACCACAATGGCGGCTACTTCTGTGAGAGCGGCAAATACCTTGGCTATTTTGGGCCGTTACGACCGCCAGATGTGGTCCGAGATTGCCGCACTGATTCCTCAAATACCCGAGGCCATCCGTGCAGAAGCGCAGGCCATTATTCAGGAGGGAGAGAATTTCATCCGAAATTATCGAATGCGCGCTCTAAGTTTCCTCCACGGGCTTTCGTCAGTTGGCTGGGGCTGCAGTCTTGAGGCGTCAAGGCTGATTGAAGTCTACCACCTTCCGTCCAGAGGTACAAGCAAAAGTCCTGGACTTATACGATGGGGAGTCGTTGTTTGGCAAGCATGTAGACGATGCCCTTGAGGCGATAAAAAAGGACATCGACACTGCAAAGTCCTTAGCTACCCTCCAGTACAAGAAACGGCCCTTTCGGGGGGCAGGAGGTAGAGGCGGAGGTTCCTCTACTTTTCGAGGATCAGGCCAATATCGTTCGTACAATACCTACAACGATAACCGGCAGAGGGGTTCCTACCAGTCCCAAAATCGTCAGTTGTCCACCAGACCATACCAACGGAAAACAACTTATAGAGGTGGCTCAAACAATAAAAAGCAGTGACAGTCTCAGTTCCTTTCTTCTGCCGACTGTAAATCTTGGAGGTCGCATCTCAAGGTACTTTTGCAAATGGTCCGAAATCACCTCCGGCCAATGGGTCCTGGAAGTTATCTCCAAAGGACATACCCTGGAGTTTACAAAATTCCCTCCCACTCGTCCACCTTCGGGGCCACCCTCGCCCCATCTCAAAGAACTTTTGGCCCAGGTAAAATTGATGATCAAAAAATGAGCCATCGAGGTAGTGCCGCAAGGTCAACGCGGCAAGGGATTTTATTCCTGGTTTTTCTTAGTCAAGAAAAAGTCGGGAGAATGGCATCCAATTTTGGATTTACGGGCCCTGAACAAATTTATCATTTCGAAAACTTTTCAGATGTTAACTCTTCTTCAAATTCTGAATTCTCAATCCAGGGGAATTATTTTCAACGATCGACCTCCAAGACTCCTATTTCCATGTGCCAATTCACCCCAGACACAGGAAGTATCTACGCATCACAGTCGGACAGTTGCACTTCCAATTCAAAGTCCTACCATTCGGCCTTCGATCAGCGCCGGGGGTCTTTACCAAGATCTTGGCCCCGGTAGCTGCCTTCCTGCATCTGCAAGGCGTCCAATTTTATCCATACCTGGACGACTGCCTTATCAAGGCCAAGACTTTTCAACTGACGGAGCAGCACACTCAGCTCTGCATCTCCCTTTTCCAAACCTTGGAATTTTCAATCAATTGCCAAAAGTCACACTTTCATCCGTCGCAAAAGCGAGATTTTCTCGGAGCCTCACCTGATTCTCGGCGGGGGAAAGTGTTTGTTTCCAAAGAAAGACAGGACCGCATGATAAAGATGGTGCAACTCCTACAGTCAAAACTGTACGTTTCTGTTCGAATGTTCAAATCATTCCTTGGCATGATTTCCTCGTGCATCCAAATTATCCCCAATTGCAGATTGCACATGAGGACTCTACAGGAGGAATTAGACCAACAGTGGTAAAAGGTATCAGGGTCATTCGAGGACGAAGTCCTTCTAACACCTCGCATCCAGAAAGCGCTGGAGTGGTGGGCTCACTCTCCAAACATATCTATAGGCCGTTCATTCCAAGACTAACCTCCGACTCTGACGCTTACAACAGACGCGTCTCTCGAGGGATGGGGAGCACATCTCGACAGCATGTCTGTAAAAGGAAAGTGGACGGCAACCCAACGTACTTGGCATATCAATCGCCTGGAACTTTTGGCGATTTTCTTGGCCCTGAAATCCTTCCAGAGGTTAGTGCAGGGTCACACTCTGTTAGTGAGGACAGACAACACCACCAGCATGCACTACCTCAACAAGCAGGGCGGCACAAGGTCTCTCCTGCTTTCACAACTGGCACAAGAAATATGGGATTGGGCGATTCAACATCAAATCCATCTCAAAGCCATCCATGTGCCTGGTGTGGCCAATGTTCTGGCAGACTCACTCAGCCGGGCGTCGTCAGACAATCACGAGTGGGAACTAAACCAACCAACCAACCGTCGATTTCATCTTCCGGCGGTGGGGCCAGCCGCAGATGGATCTTTTCGTGACTGCTACCAACAGGAAATGCCAACGCTTTGCAAGTCGGCATCCCCACAGAGAGTCGAGCGGAAATGCATTTTCGATCAATTGGTCGAACGACTTCATTTACGCCTTCCCTCCACTTCCTCGCCTGTTACACAGAATGAGGTTTCAACCTTGCCGCATCATCCTGATTGCACCCAAATGGCCGAGGCGTCCATGGTTCACGGACCTGCTCCTATTTTCACAGTCCGACCCGATACCGCTTCATACTCTACCTCACCTACTCACGAGGAAGCAGGGACAAATCTGTCACCTGGATCCGGCATACCTCCAACTCCATGCCTGGAACCTGAATACAATGAATTTGCACGTCTAAATATCGACGAGGACTGCAGAAAGGTGTTAGCGCGCGCTCCATCCACCATTAAGACCTACCAATTAAAGTGGAAACGTTTCTGTGTTTGGTGCCGCACTAAAGATTTGGACCGCCTGACTGCAAAACCTGAACAGATCTTGACCTTCTTTTTATCCCTGGCCAGATCAGGACTTTCACACTCAACTCTTTAAGTGTTTCTAGCGGCGATTTCCCGCTTCCGTCATGATGGTTCTACATCTCTATGTTCCTCGAGAATCATTAAACCATTTTACAAGGGCCTTTTCAGGATGTTTCCACCAGCTTGGCGCTTAAATTTGGTCTGGTCTCAACTGCTTCTACCTCCATTTGAGCCTATCCACTCTGCAAGTCTAAAATTTCTCACATGGAAGGTTGCTCTTTTGCTCGCCTTGAAATCCTAGAGGCGTGTCAGTGACATCCAGGCATTTACCATACAGCCTCCTTTTTTACAATTCTCCAATGAGGCTGTGACATTGCGAACTAATCCTATGTTCATCCCGAAGGTTCCCAGTGATTTTCATCTCCACTAACCCGTAATCCTGAAGACTTTCTTTCCTGCTCCGCAAACTCCAGCTGAGCGGTCATTACAATCATTGGATGTGAAACGTTGTCTTAAATTTTACATTCAACTAACTGCAACTGTCAAAGTCAGATCAATTGTTTGTTGTGTATGGCCCAATTTGCAAAGGACAACCTGTTACCAAACAGACCATAACAAGATGGATATCTTCTACCATATCCTTTTGCCACCAACGGGCTGGGAAGCCCCTTCCTGCTCCAGTTCGTGCTCACTCAACTAGAGCGGTGTCTACTTCGGCTGCCCTTTTTGCGGGGGTACCCCTGAGGTAGATCTGCAAAGCTGCTACTTGGTCGAGCAGCCATACTTTTACAAAACACTACTGCCTGCAGTCAACAGACGCCGCAAATGCGGCAGTAGGTCAAGTGGTCCTGCGGAATCTTTTCAAATAAAGGTGACCCTCTGTTGCTACCCGCCTCCAGTCATAAAGGTTTTTTCTAATAATATCTTAATGTTCATTGCATTTTGACTGATATGTTTACCTTACTTGCTTTGGTATATCACCTTTATTTTTTATTTTTATTTTAAATTTTTGAAAACCTTTATTCGTGCATATTAAAAGAACAAATACGGGCCTACAACCTTCAGGCCGGCCACGATACAGTTAAGCACTGATACAAACATTACGGCCCCTTAGCTTCAACGGTCAAAATTAGCAACGATTTATGAATAATACACTGGAGAGATCCTTGACACCAGGGGGAGGAGAAGTGAAGGTTAATTTTAAAGTTTTTTATATAATTTTACCAGGGAAAAAGTCAGTGAAGAGTAAGAACCAAGGAGATTCGAGTCCGCACGATATCTTCACAACACGGGAGAGCGGCAGCATCATTAAAACAACAATGAAAGTAAAATCTCAGGCAGTGAGGCAATGCAGTTCTACAACAGGATAGTCACATCAGCAATTACGCACCCCTCCAGTGCCGCCCCCACTCAGTCAACCCCACACCCGGACCCAGAATCGAAACAAGTATAGCGCAGAAACATAAAAGGAAAAAAAGGCCCATATAACTAATTAGAATAGTAAATTACCCCCCCACCCTACACCAATGCGGAGGCTACGGCCTGCCCCCCCCCCAGCATAGTGCCTGTCGCCCGGTAAACCCGAAATATAGACAAGAAAGAGAATAGGAATAGAATAAAAGAAAGATAAGAAAACATTACACCTATGATAAAGGGGGTGAGAAAAGAATAGGACTATTCTAATCTAAACTCCCAAAAAGAAGAAAGTGGGGAGGAGCCTACGTATCATCAGAGCGCCCTAAACCCTCGGCCATCTATAGCTTCCACACACTGAAAACCCACTGCACCAAAAGCGGTCGTGTGAAAATGAATTGTCACAACATTATAAATGAAGGAAGACAGATCGTGACGAGTGTGCACAACATATACATAACAGTTCCATTCCCAGTCCAGCCCATCCGTGAAACCATGGCGATATAGATCAGTCTAGCCCTGGCCCGATCGCGGGCTTGAGATTAAGCCAGCCCCTACATGAAGGCCCCGCATCCCGTGCAGACAAAGACAATATGGCCGCTTAGGAGAAGATATTGAAGTAGGATCACAAAATGGCCACCGACCATCTGTAGAGGTCCCTTTGTCCACCACATAAAGTCCCAACTTGGCATTTAAAGTACAGGAGTTCCACAGGAAAGAAGACTAAGGCCACTGTGAACGAGTCCTCGAGGATGTTAGGTGCTGCCCAGCTGGATACTCATGCAGACGCGGTGAGGCAGGCAACAATGAAGCAGGCAGCAATGAACGGGGAAACAAAGTATCAGCAGTTGAGCTGGAGAGCGATTGATCCGGGGTGCCGGGAAAGCCAGTTGCAGGCACCAGTATAGCACGATCACACGCAGTCATTGTGTCCCCGTAGGAGGACAAAGGCACTGGCAGACCCACGCCGTGTTGGTGACAAACGGAGCGCTCACGACCCGCAGCCGACAGCATGGAGTCAAACTGCTCACTCAGCGCCTGCAAGCCAGCACACATTTGTAAACGAAAGTCCTGTAGGACAGCCAGGACGGAGCCGCATGTCAGTGGAAGCTGCACCCCCACATCGGCAGCAATCCGGGACGGCACTGTAAAGCTGGTGTCTGATGGAGGGAGGGCGTAGCAGGCAGCGGGCAGGACCGGGGTATCACCCCCCAGCCGCGGGCAGGCAAATAACCCTATGTTTACCGCAGGACGGTACAATGGCCAAGGGGGGGGGGTCGCAGCAAAAAGTCAGTTCCCCTCAGGTCTGCGCCGCCACAGGGAACGCCAACAGTCGCCACCCTTCCCTCGGGTTCCCTTAGCAGCCGGCTAGACAATAGAAGAAGGGGGTCGGCAGCCTCCCACAGCGCGGTCCACAGCTCGAGGCAGGAGACCCGTTTCACCGGGGCTTACCTTACAGCCCCAGTCCTTCAGGCGCAGGGTGCAGTAGGTGTCTGGCTGTCACCCCCCAGGCACAGCTGGCGGCAGTCCGTGATGTGAAGTGAGGTCGGGGACCGCGCGGCTCGGGTTGGCGCTAGCGGGTCCGGTGACTGCGGAGCCTCCAGGGGGCCGGCAAAGGCAACAATGGAGCAGGGGTCCAGGGCGGAGAACCAAAGCACCAAGAACTCCGGCATCCGGGCGGGCTGAGACTTCGGGGAAGCGGCGGCGTGAGCAGCGCGTCGTCTCACACGTTTCACCTCGAGAAACGGTGAGGATAGGAATCAGGATGATATTACAGGGCCAAGGGCCGACGGAGCCGGGCGCTCAAGCGTCTGCTCCGGTCGCCATCTTGGCTCCTCCCGCGTATATCACCTTTATGACTAATGTGGTGATTTACTGCTTTCTACTTTTATTCAAGCATGTGAATCTATGAAAGACACCCTTCATACTGGAGAAGAACAAAAGTTACTTACCTGTAAACTGTGGTTCTCCAGTATTGGTGTCTTTCATAGATTCACATGCGACCCTCCCATCCTCCCCTCAGAGGCTCTATTCTCCTCAGGCACTTTTTACTTACTCTGTGCTACGAAAATCTGAGGACTTAGGCTTCTGAGGAGAAGGTTCTAGAGGAGGCTACAGCCTGATTGGCTGGAATGTGAACCAACACATAATGACTCTAATATGCTACTAAAGTGAGTTCTCCCTTAGGCTTTTCAATGGGCCTATTATGTTCTATGGTACTTTTAGAATTTACAATTTTATTACATTATATGTATGTATATTTTTATTTATGATATTTTTCATGTATACATGCATATGTTATTGCTATTTTATGTACCGTGGGACTCCCACTTCGACGACCGGGAATATTCAAGCATGTGAATCTATGAAATACACCAATACTGGAGAACCACAGTTTACAGGTAAGTAACTTTTGTTCTTACCTGTCGGTGTAGTTTGCAGCTTGAAAATCTTTCTGGATTCACTATGCTGTGCATTATTCCGCGGTCTAGTGGTTGGGTCCGGAATCGTAGTCTTTTCTTTCTTATTTTTTTTTTCCTGTAGCCCCGGTGGGCGTCGACGTCTCCCCTTTTGGTGTACTTCCTGAGATGTCGGCACGCTTCCTGTGGAAGCTCCCACCTTTGGGCACCATCTTCGGATTCTTTCTTCTTGTTTTGTGCTCTGTTTGCGAATCCTTTGGCAATGTTCTGTTTTCTTTTTCAAGTAAGTGATTTTTCCGCTTGTCCTTCAAGGTGTCTGTTTCTGTATTGTCCTTGTATTACCACCTGCTTCTCCAGCCTCATCTTTCTGGTGGAGGTGGGTGGGTTCACTAGTGAATCCGGAAAGATCTTCAAGCTGCAAAACTACACTGACAGGTAAGAAACTATTCGTTTTGCAGCGTGAATCTTTCTGGATTCACTATTCTGTGCATAGACTGTAGCGGTTTGTTATGTTTGTGGCGGCTGGGTGGAAGATGAGCGTTGGTTGTTGAATATTTGTTGAAGCACTTTCTGTCCTACTTGTGCTTCCTTGTTCATTTGTATATCCACACAGTAGTGCTTAGTGAACGTGTGCACTGAAGCCCATGTTGCCGCCAGGCATATGTCTTGAATGGGTGTGTTAGCCAGGAAGGTTATCGTTGCTCCTTTTTTCCTGGTAGAGTGGGCTTGTGCCCCCTCTGCTAGTTCTTGGCCTGCCTGCTTGTGGCAGAGTTGTATAGTTTCTGCGATCCATCGTGCAATGGTTCCCTTTGTTACTGGTCTACCTAGGAAACTGCTTGCGAAGGACACAAAACTGCTTTGTTTTCCTGTGTTCCTTGGTTCTTTCTATGTAGTGCATTACTGCCCTTCTAGCTTCCAGAGTGTGCAGTGCCCTCTCTGCGCTTGTGGCCGGTTTCTGAAAGAAGCTTGGTATTTGTACTGTATAGTTGATGTGGAACCTTGACCCCACCTTTGGCATAAAGTGTGGGTCAGTTCTCATCACCACCCTATGATTGTGTATTTGGATGTAGGGTTCTTGCAGCGTTAGCGCCTGTAGTTCCCTCACCCTGCGCAGCGAGGTGATTGCCACCAAGAAGGCTGTTTTCATTGTTAGCATTTGTAGTGAGGCTTTATGAATGGGTTCAAAGGGTGCTTTCATGAGTTTGCCCCTTCCAGGAATCTCTTTATTATCTGTGATGTAAAGAAACTCTTCCCTGTTTCTCCTCTTGTGTAGGCTACTATCGCTGCTAGGTGTACTCTCAGTGAGGATGAACTTAGTTTTGCTTTCAGCAGGTGCGTGAGATATCTTAGCACCGTTGACATCCTTCATCTTCTTGTGTAGTTTTTTTTCTTGCTACACCATTGTGTAAACCTCTTCCATTTTGCCACATAGCCCCTTCGTGTGCTAGGTCTCCTTTCCTTCGTATTACCCGCAGGGTGCTCGGGTAACTTCAGGTGTGCAAACTCTGTCTTCAGGAACCATGCTGCTAGGCTGAGGCTCTCTGGCTGCCATAGCATCCTTCTACAGCGCCTCAAACATCGGAATCCAAGGAAAAGCACTGGAATGGATCACTTCGTTCCTCACCGGAAGAACCCAGAGAATCCGCCTCCCACCTTTCAATTCAGAGGCCACTGAAGTCATCTGCGGCGTACCGCAAGGATCCTCACTCAGCCCCACCCTCTTCAACGTATACATGAGCCCCCTCGCGGCCATCGCACGCCAACACAACCTCAACATCATCTCCTACGCAGATGACACCCAACTGATCCTCTCACTCACCAAAGACCCTAATACCGCCAAAACCAACCTTCATGAAGGAATGAAAGAAGTAGCCGAATGGATGAAGCACAGCCGCCTAAAACTTAACTCAGATAAAACAGAAGTCCTTATCTTAGGAACCTCCCCCTCCGCCTGGGATGACTCCTGGTGGCCAGAGGCTCTTGGAAAAGCACCCATCCCGACGGATCACGCACGGACGTCATTTTAGACTCGTCACTCTCGATGTCCAGACAGGTCAGCGCCGTCTCATCTTGCTTCAACATTCTTCGCATGCTCAAAAAAACATTTCGCTGGATCCCCACCGAAACCAGAAAAACGGTCACCCATGCACTGGTTACAAGCCGCCTGGACTACGGAAACACCCTATACGCCGGCACCACCGCAAAACTCCAGAAAAAACTCCAACGCATCCAGAACGCATCAGCCAGACTCATACTTGACATCCCATGTAAAGACCACATCTCCAGTCACCTGAAAACTCCACTGGCTCCCCGTCAAGAGGATTACTTTCCGCCTCCTAACCCACGCACACAAATCACTTTACGAACTCGGACCCGATTGCCTCAACACTCGACTTTCCTTCTACACCCCTGCCTCCCCCCCCCCCCCCCCCCCCCGCCAGCTACGTTCCTCCAGCCAAGCCCTTGCTACCGTGCCTCGCATCAATAAAACCACCATGGGAGGTAGATCCTTCTCCTACCTGGCTGCTAAAACCTGGAACTCACTCCCCACTCACCTTCGTCTCACTCAGAACCATCTAGCATTCAGAAAGCAACTTAAAACTTGGATATTTGACAAGTAATCCCCCCACCCTTCCTCAAGCGCCTTGAGACCCTCTGGGTATGTAGTGCGCTATATAAATCCATTTGACTTTGACTTTGGCTCTGGGTGTTGTACTTCTCTGTCTTGCATGGACAGTAAAGTACCAGGTCTGCCAGGCCCACTGGGGTGCCACCAGGATCAGTCCTGTTGCTGGTCCTGCACTTGTTGAGTACTCTGTGTATCAGTGGTATCTGGGGGACAGGCGTAAGCAAATGTTTTCGACCAGCTTATCCATAGGGCATTCCCCGGGGATCCTTCCCCCTGGTTGCCTGGATGCGAAGTTTAGGCATTTTGCATTCTGGCGTGGTGCAAATAGGTCTATTGTCGGTGTTCCCCCACCTTCTGAATAGCTTTTGCGTTTCCTGCGTATTGAGCTCCCACTCGTGGGATGCCGATGTCTGTCTGCTGAGCCCTGGTAGGTGTATGGCTAGCAGGTCTATCTTTAGTGGGATGGCCCATCTCCATATCTCCTGTGCTTGGTTCGATAGCGGGGCTGATTGTGTTCCTCCCTGCTTGTTGATGTAGAACGTTGTTGTGTTGTCTATCTGGATCAACAGTCTCTGGTTGTACAGTTTTGTCTGGAAGGCTTTCAGGGCGAGGAACCCTGTCTTTAGTTCCAGGTAGTTGATGTGTTCGACCGCATCCGTTGGAGTCCACAGACCCCTCACCCTGAGCTTGCTCATGTGTGCTCCCCATCCCTTCTGGGATGCGTCTGTGGTGATGGTCACTGTTTGGGTCGGTGGTGTTAAAGGCTTACCTTCTGTTATGTTCTCCTTGTTCCACCACAACATCTCCTCCTGCACTGCATGCGTTACAACCACTAGATCTTCCCAACTTCCTGTAGCTTGTGACCATTGTTCCTGCAGCCAATTCTGTAATGGTATAATGTGTAGCCGTACATTTGAGACCAGATGGATGCAGGAGGCCATCTTGCCCATGACCTTGCTCGCTGTCCTCACTGTCAGAACTCGCCCCCTCTGGTAGAGGCGCGTCTCCTTCAGCAGGGCCAGTGTTCTCTTGTCGCTGGGGAAAACCTTGCTCTGTATGGTGTGTATCTGTGCTCCCAGGAAGATTTTTACTTGCTTTGGTTCCATTGAGGATTTCCCTCAGTGAATGGAGAATCCCAGGTCCACCAGTGTACTTGTCACACGCCTTGCGTGCTCTTTGCATATCCTGTGTGAACTTGCCTTTATTAGCCAGTCGTCCAGGTAAGGGTATACATGGATCCCTTCCCTCCTTAGGTGCGCTGCCACTGCTGCGAGGCACTTTGTGAAGACCCTTGGTGCGGATTTTAGTCCGAATGCTAGGGCTGTGAACTGGTAGTGATCTTTGTTGAAGGTAAATCTCAGTAGATGTTTGTGCTGTCTGTTCATTGGGATGTACAGGTAGGCATCTTTGAGGTCTATGGTGGCCATGAAGTCTTGGTCCCTTATCTGAGGAATGACCTCTTGTAGGAACGTTCTCTTGAACTTTTGTGTTTTTATATACTGGTTTAGGAGCCTTAGATCCTGGATGGGTCTCAGTGTTTCGTCCACCTTTGGTACCAGGAAGTAGGTTGAGTACACTCCCTTGTTCCTTTCTCTTTATGGTACTGGTTCGATGGCCTCCTTTTGGAGGAGTTCCTTCGCCTCCTTTTGAAGTAGCTCTTGCTCCTTTCCTGACTGCGCCTTCCTTTTTGGCTTCCTGTTTGGCAGTGTCTTTTCCAGTTCTATGCAGTATCCAAACTGTATGATGTTGAGTATCCATTTGTCTGTGGTTATCTTCTTCCACTCCCGGAAGAAATGACTTAGCCTGCCTCCTACTAGTGTTACATGTTCGTTGAGGTTTTGTCCGTGTAACCCTGTACTGGTCTTGTTGTGCTCCACCCTGGGAGGATTTGTGAGTGGGCACATATTGCGTGATGGAGTCACTTTGAGGTAGGTTGTTGGCCCCCTCTTTTATTTTGTCCACGTCCGTTCGCCCTCCAGCGAAAGGACTGTCCCCTTAGCTGATAGTGCCAGGTTTGTTTTTGATGTCCCTGGTGGGATTGTTGGAAAGTCTGGTGTGACGTTTCTGGCTGGTTTCCCCCCTCTTCTGTTCGGTCTCCGTGACGGAGTACCCCTTTTCGTCCCCCTGAATTGTAAGGCCCCCATGGACCTTGCAGTTTCGTTTTCTTTTTGAGCTGGGTGAGCTTTTCATCCACCGATTGAACGGGGTGCTTAGAATGTTGTGCTGTACCTCTGGTTTAAAGCCTGAGATCCTGAGCTAGGCCTGCCTTCTCTCCGTGACTCCCAACATAATCAACCTGCTGGACGTGTCGGCTCCATCCAAGGCTGTTTTGAGGCAAGAATTTGCCACATTTTTCCTCTTCCACGGGGTGTGAAGCTCTTTGTTGGTACTAGTCTGGGAGGTGCTTGATCAGCTGCCCGATCTCGTCCAGAATTTGGTACCGGTGCCTGTTCAGCAGGGAGTTTTAGTTTGCTATGCGCCAGTGCATCGCTGCATTTCTTTCTATCTTCCTCCCAGTTAGGTCCATCCTCCTGGTTTCCTTGTCTGGTGGTGGCCCTGATGTTGTTGGCACATTTGCCCTTTTCCTGGCGGTCGCCGCAATAATGGAGTCCACAGTAACTGATCCTTGGATGTAGGGAGGATCCTTAGAGGAGTGTTTATATTTCTTCTCTGTCATAGGCCTAACGGACCTGCATGTTGCTGGTTCCTTGAACGCCTCTTTCCTCTGGGCCATGACACTTTCAAGCATGGGGAGGTACTGGCTCCTAGTTTGTGTGGGGAGCAGGGTCTCCAAGAGGAAATCTGCTTTCGTTTTTATTTCTCATCTAGCTTGACTCCAAAGGCTGTTACCTCGTTCTTGATGACCATATTGTAGACCTCAATGTCATCTGGTGGTGAAGGCCTCGAATGGTACGTATCCACGGCCTCTTCTGGGCTTTCGGTGTCCTGCCACTCCAGGTCCTGTGTCCCCGAGGATGCAGAGGATCGTCCGCTGATCGTAGTCTTCCCCCTCCCCCCCCCCCCCCCCCCCCCCCCCCCTTGTTGTAGAAGGCTTCTTCCTCTGGATGGTCCAGGGTCTTGGGACTTTTCGGCGGCTCTTGGGCATCGAAGTCCTCCTCTTCTACTTCAACGATCAGTCTTTGGGTTCGACTGAATCGAGAACCTCTTCAACTTTTCGTCAAACTCCTTCTTTCTTTGCAGGATGTTATCCATTTCGGCCTTGAGCCGTCTTTTCTTTCTCTCCAGTCTGATCGGCGGAGAATGGTTCGGCTGATCTCGTCGGAAGGGGGAGGGAGTCGGAAGAGCAATGTCGCCTCTTCGACTTCTTGTGCCTCTTACCTGAGGACTTGGAGCTCGAGGAGTGGTGTCGACTCTCCGAGCCGTGATGACTCCGGCCCCGCGACCGGTCTCACAACCTCCTTTCGGACCGGGACCTCGTACGGCGCGGGGCTGACTGTCGGAGCTCGAGGCGCTTGCGGGACCGCTCCCGCCTAGTCTTCAACGTCCAGGCCCGGCAGTCGGGGCACGACTTATCATCGTGGTCGGGCCCCAGGCAATGAAGACACCGGAGATGGGGGTCAGTAACCGATATCAGTCGGTTGCAGTCGACGCAGGGCTTGAACCCGGGCATCCCTACTGGCACCGTCTGAGTCGTTCGAATTCGAATAAAGATCAAAAATGATCGAAAAAGTTTAGTCAAAAATTGACTAAGGGTACCACTTTTTCCGGATCGGCGCTTGCTGGCATGGAAAAAATAGCAACTGACGTCTGCTCGTGAGGGCTGCGACTAAGTACTCCTGCGACGTCATCCCGACGACAGACCCGGAGCCACAGACGACTCCTACCGACGCACAAGGGTACTGCTACGCTAAAGTTTCCGGATCCAGTCTGACGCCTGGGGATATTCTAAGGTAAGCAATCTAATACTAACCTGTTTCTTTCAGATGTTCCTTTTCTGGGACGTGCTGCGACGACCGTGGCTTTTCGCCGCCTTGGATTCCTTTTCGAAGGATCTGCTGGGCTGTTTGTCCTTTGATGCTGCTGCGGCAGTTGAGATTTTCGGCGCCAGTTCTCCCTTCGAGGACTTCGACTCTGTTTTTCGAGAGGCTGACTCAGACTTTCGAGGTTCTGTCAGGGGCTTAGGGGTCGTCGACTCTCCTACCTCTTTAGAAGTCTTCTTATCGGTCTCTACGACTGTGTAGTCGTCGTCTTCTCTGGCGAATGTTGTCCTCCTCATCGCTCGAGAGTCCCAGGTCTCAAAGGGACGGTGGTTGTCCCCTGCCTTGCATGTTGTAGTTGGCTCTTCTCTGTCGCTCTCTAACCCGGAGAGTCTTCGGTGTGAAGGCGGAGCAGGCGTTGCAGCTTTCGTGGCTGACCGGTAGGCAGAGGTTACAAACCGGGTGCTGGTCCTTCTGCGCATATTTGTGGTGGCAGTTACAGCTGAATATAAAAGGAGTCTTGTCCATTTCTTGCGCTCGGGGCCCCCCCCCCCCCCCCCCCTGTGTGCGCATTCTCTGTTGGACGTGTAAGTTCTCGAAGTTATCCTTCTCCTTCGTCGTCCCAAACTCTGGAGCCTCTCGAACGATCCAGACCCAACGGCGGAAAAAAGAATCTGAAGATGGTGCCCAAAGGTGGGAGCTTCCGCAGGAAGCGTGCCGACGTCACAGGAAGTACACCAAAAGGTGGGACGTATATGCCCACCTGGGCTACGAAAAAAAAAAGAAAGAAAAGACTACGATTCCGGACCCAACCACTAGACCACGGAATAATGCACAGCATAGTGAATCCAGAAGGATTCACTAGGCACAGCATAGTGAATCCAGAAGGATTCACGCTGCAAAACCAGCAGTGCATTAATATGCTTTATTTACCACTCAAAGATTTGTTAAAATTGCAAAGTAGCTTTGCTGCTGCTTTGTGAATTTTTGGGTTGTATTCGATCAGGTTTCCTGGGCCACCAATTGGGCTAAACTGAAGATTTAGGTATCACTTCAGGACTACTTTGTACATAGAAAAAAAGTAATTATAATTGGGCTCTGGTTGAAATTTATCTTGATGGTCTCAATGCATCCCTAGCTTTAATGACTGTAAACGGGGCTGTGTTCTGGTTGCTTAAGATTTAGTGTGATCAAAACAACAAAAGAGTGTGCCTTCTAAAGAGAAGAGCTAGGCATGGAGAATCAAACTTGATTCTTTAGAAAGCCATCACTCACCAACCTGGTTGGTGACCTTCTTCATCATCGGGACCCACCAGGAAGGCTGAGTGCCTCCCCGGTGTGCTTCAACGCCAGAATTACTGCAGAGCAGGTTAGTGTTTAATCAAGTGAAAGCGATTGTGTGGTGGTTTTAAAAATGTCTCCATTGTGTCCAAAAATAATTGTATTCGTTTGCCAACCAGACACAAAAACAGAGAGATGTAAGAGCTGGATAGATTTATCAGCTACGTCTCACTGTGTGTGGTCAACATGTTTCTGCCTATATGGTGCTACTGGCCAGGCATTCTTCAGGACCAAAGTGTGAACCTCAGCTGTATTAGCGTGCTACAGCTCACCCTAACCATGAGGTCCAAAATGTTAAAAAAATCTAAATTCCTAGTAACCTACTGTTACTAAGGAGTCCTTGCAATTTGGAGGAACCAAAACATATCTGTAATGAGACAGACACAAACACACAAAGAAAAAGACCTACTATAGTTATTAGGTTGCAGTAATCGTGAATTTGCCATTCGATTTTTCTCATGCACCGGTGCTCTTCTTAAAGTGCACTATAACCATTCCTCATAGAGCTAGGGTGTACTATAGTGAGTAGTGTGCACATGTTCTCACATTATGAGCTGGCCTGGTACCCACATTTACCGATAATGTCAAAAGCGCTTTATCACCTGCACGCCAACTAGGGCGTTCACGGTATTGGTGGGTCTGTGAAGAAACACCATCTGTATCTATAGGAACAGGCCGGTGAAATTTTGCAGAGTGAAAGAAAGCTTATTTAAGGAAATATCTTGCATGCGGTGTAACAATTAATCACACCATGGGTCTCGGAAGGGGGGTGGTGGCTAGTAGGCACACCCAGTGGGGGAAAAACGAGGGGAAATCAATTCTGATATCAAGTGGTAAGCGAGTTACTTATCTCGTATTGTAGCAGTCTCTCATGCCGTCAAAGCCAGGCACCCGCTTTGGAGTTCTGGACTTTTTGGTTCCGTCCAGAGGTGTCAGGGTACAACACCCAAAGACCCCGGAGTTCCACCTGCCTTGGTGCACAAATGAACAGAAACACGGGCTTCTCGATGGTGGCGTCAAAGACCAAAGGTTTATTACTGCAGGGACACAGAAGTCATAGATACTACACACGGGCAGTAACCAGGAGCCTGTTCGATTTGTACAAAGAGGGTTGCTCCTTATATACTGTTTTTTATGCTAGGGGCAAATTCTTTACATGTAATACATTCCCAAAACCTTTGTGTCTGAAACAATAAATATTTGGCGTTACACAGGAACCGTCGATAATATCTGAGGCCAAACATTGCGAAAAGAGGGGTTCCCACTAGTTTGTCACAATTCCCTGTCAATATTGCATTCAGGACCCGGACCGCCTCATCGTAAAGTTCGTTACCTCCCCCTAATAAAGATTCAGAAAGAAAGAAACAGAGCCAGGTGTGGAAGATAGGAAAGCGGGATAAGGGATGCTTATGGGTTGTAAATGGGCAAGGCTACCGGCTTTGGCCGCCTAATCATGATCAGGTACAATGGACACGAAGACCAGTTTGGCAGGGCTGGCCTCGGGCAGAGGAGGCAGTCTTTGTCGAGTCATGCAGCTACAGCGTGATCTGGTTTAAGGTGCACGTGTCATGTAAGAGGTGAATCTCCGGCTAAGGCTACGTGTCCTTAATCAAAGTGGAGTGATCAGAGGCTATTGCATATGTGAGGGCAAGGAAACACAAAATGGCGGCCATGATCTAAGATGGATGCCGTGGGTAGATTAGAAATATGTCAATAGAAGGAGTGCTCTTGCTTGTAGTGTAGCGAAAACACCAGGATATACTAAATGGATCATTTGCGGTTCGCTGATACCAACATTATGTATTTCCGACAAACTTGAAAACACGGGTTCAAATTGTCACGGACCCGTCACGGAACCTCAGCTTGGCACCTGCAGCAACCCTTACTGACCGGACCCAGTTGATGGGCGGTCAGATGTCCGTTGCAGTGTTATAAATAAAGGACTGGGGAAACCAGCAGACTGAACCCGGACAGGAGCGTGGGCGTCTGTGTGCGTAATCGCGTGTGCTTACTTGCGTCGGGGACGCTGAATCAGTCAACCAACCCCACGTCATGTCTCAGGCAATCATGGCTGTAGTCAGCAGTCAGGTGCATAGCGGCATGTGATGTGCCACTGCACCGCTTACTGCCGTTTGGACTTGGTTTCGGAATTAACTTTATTGACAACGACCAAGGTACTTTATGAGCAGTAGCCATGCGCAACTGAGACCATGGCTTAATAAGAGGGAAATAAGATTGCAACGACCAAAGCACTATGAGCAATGGCCAAGCAGGACTTAAAGTGTGGTTTTAATAAGAGGGAAATACAAATTTGATGTTTTAACATGGGAAGAGCAGTCAGGACACACTGGTAATATTCCGTCTCCGAGACATATCTTACTGGATATGCATATCACGTGATTACTCTTGTATTATAAGAGTTGTGTGTAATGAATCTAACGTTGTTCGTCTTGTGTTTCTAAGGGTCTCACTAGGCTGTGAAAAGGTGCATCCATTGGAAATTCTTGTATAATTTCTCCTACATAAATGGAAATGTAACAAGTATTAGTACTAGGGGTGTTAAAAAGTCACCCTCGTAGCACGGTTCCCCAAGGGATGTTGTCATTGAGCCCTCGTTTGTGTGTGCCCAACCGATAGACCCACCTGTGAGAAGTTGGCCTGATATGCAGTGCTCACTATTCTAGTGATCACTATGCATCAGCCCAAACGACCCTTATGGTGATTGGTTGTAAGTCAACCTTAGACCAGCTATCCTAGTAGCGTGGATACGAGCAGTCTTCGGGCTAAACTCTAGAGGGCGTGTTAAGCCAGCTGTTATACCATCACGTATACCCCTTGAACACCAAGTGAAAGGACACCACACAAATGTTATGAAAATAAACAGTGTATTTATTTAGATCACAACAGCCCTGTTCTCTTTATGAGGACAGGGTACTAAGCACACAACAAAACTCTTATGAAAATACCTCAAGTGCACAATCTACACAAATGCCCGAGGGCACGGAAAGTTAGTGTTCTCGGGCGAACCCGATAAGGTAAGTCGAAAACGACAGTGACTCTGGACCCTTAGATAATGAGGCTATGCTGGGGCACCGAAATGCCGAAGTTACCTAGCCCAGGGGCTGCGGCTGCATAGGTCTTTACAGACGTCGGGAATCCTCGCTGACGAACCAGGAGCCTGAAGAAAGGATTTGCTGGCAGGCGACCAGTGAAGATAGTTCGAAGTGATCCAAGCCTGGATCGAATATGGATGACACCTGAAAGCAGAGGGGACCAAGTTCGTAACTACTAGCCAGTAGTCAGTGGGCACCAGGAGGGCACCGGATGGTAGTCACCTCGACTAGGTGAGTGGGCGACGCTAGACTCTGCTTTCTCACGGACCAGGAGGTGTTGTCGGCGACCAGGATGGAGGTGCGAGCTGTCCCACGATGGTTGATGCTGTCGGCGTCGCTGGGCCCAGGATTGGGGCAACAAGCCTTGGCAAATTCAGGCCCACGTGGTGGACCTAAAATGGCGTCTTGAGTGGACCAGGAGGGTCCGGGGTACTCCTCTTTTTAGAAGGGAGCAAGGGCCAGTCTGGAGCAACCAGACCGGCAGCGTTGTTGTCGTCGGGCGTCGTCGAGGGCCACAAGCCAGCGGGCTAGTAGCCAGACAACGTGGTGAGCAGCAAAAAGCAGAAGGGCCCCACGCAGATCGCGGAGATGCTGGGAGGCTGGACTTCGGTGCTGGAGCTGCTCAGGGTTGGGGCTTCTCGGACCCCAAAGCACTCACCAGAGGATCCCTCCGCGGTCGTGCTGGATAGAAGTCGTGCAGTTCTGATGATGGCCGGTCCCTCGAGGTCTCGTCGCACCTACGGTTCTCAGCTTAGCTGTAGAGGTAGGTAGAGGTCAGAGGTGCCAGGGAAGCCGGGTCTCGTCGAGCTGGGCAGTCGGATTCCGGAGGAAGGACGTGCAGCAAACCGCAGAGTTCTTAGATGGTGCCTGCGGATGCAGGGTGACTACTCCTTAGTCACAAGGGAGAAATCTTGAGAAGAGTCGAGAGTTCCTTTCGTAGAAAGTAGTTTCTTGATTCAAAGATGATCTAATTTGGAAGGGTCCCCGCTCCTGCCTTTATCCTAAAGAAAGGGGTGGGTACGCGACTAGGTCCTGCCCTAGGGGTGGGACCAGGAAGGGGGGTGGTTACACCCCTCTCCCATGCCGGACTTTCCCCAGGCCAGGGGCTGGTGTGCCCCTGGAACTGGTTCTAGCCGGCAGATGCGTAGTGAGCACCGGGGTGCCACTTGCAGTCACCTTCCTGTAAAGCCCTGCCTACCCAGGATACACGAAACCCTGTCTGGGATGGTGCTAGCACCGCCCCTGACAGGAAACCCTTTGTCCAAGCTCTCCTCGCTGGAAGGACTCCCAGCAGCAGGAGGTCAGACTCGTGTCTGTGGTGGCAGCATCCATTTTGTGGAGCTGAGGCTTCAGTTAACTTTAACCGGGGTTCACAGTTACATACATGTCGTGTCCCTCTAGAAGGGTGGAATGCTAACCCCGTCGCCAGAATTGGCGAGGAGTTAGTATTCCAATTCGTATGACACCTTACTCGACATGTTATGATAAAGCGATACCAAAGATAGCATTTAACGGCGAGGATTATAATGCACTTAAGAGTATATGGTATGCGTTATCATGGAACAGCTATTAGGACTTGGTTCCGCAAGCTGCAAACGGGCTCAGCTCATGCCAGAGCACCATCTCACACGATTCCAAGCACTCTGCCTTCAGGATTGTCAAGGCCTGCCATAGGAGTGACTGATAGGAATCCGTGTGTCCATTTTGGGGTTAGATATAGGTATACTATATCTAAAGCAAAGGGTGATTACACCACCTTGCCCCAGCTGTCGTGCAGCCAGTTGTCAGATTTAGATGGCCATCCAGGGGTGGCATAATACATGCTTCAGCCCCTGGTAGGCCCTGGGTACGCCTATGCCCTGAGTTACAGGGTCTGATAAGGTGGCCCAGTACCAATTGGAAATGTACCTAAGGTACATGGAATCCATTTTAGAGAGAGAGCAGTAGGCCTGGGGTCCTGATTGGCAGGGTCCCAGGCCAACTAAGTCGGAAAACCAGCAAAACACCAGGCAAAAAGTTGGGGGTAACCATAGTCGGGTATCCACCTTCCTACACCACCTTTCTTCCTTTTCAAACCGGATCTGTTGTGAATTTCGCCCTGTTTTCACCTGTTCGATAATTGTCCAACTCAAGTCATTCACTCTGTGGTTCTGTTGTATGTAGTGCTCGCTTAGTTTGGTCGTTGGTCTCCTACACCTGATGTTGCTTCTGTGCTCACACAGACGTTGCTTAACCTTCCGTGTCGTCATGCCCACTGGGTGTGGATACTAGCCACCACCACCCCCCTTTCGAGACCCATGGTGTGATCGTTAAACTGCATGTAAGATATTTCCTTAAATAAGTTTTCTTTCACTTGCTGAAATTTCACAGGCCTGTTCCTATAGATACAGTTGCATTTTCTCTAATTTGGGGGCTGGGGAATCTGGGTTTGCCTATTCGGGTGTCTGATTTGTGTTTATTGGAGCCTATCCATTTCTGACTATATGAAGGTCCTCCAGCAGTCTTGAAAAGATTTTACCTGAACTTTATCAAACACGTCCCTAATTAGTAAGCATTCCCCCACCCTGTCTTATTTGGACCGTATCACTGCGGTTAATAGTCAGTGCAAAGGGAATGGTTGACAGGGTAGCCTGGTCTAGTTCCTCTCCTCAGCAAACGCGTTTTTGTATATGTACCATTCACCCTAATTCTTCCCTCTAGGGATTTATAGTTGGCCAAAATAAAGGTTCTCTTGATCTCTACCCTCCTTAGTTTGATCGGAACTGCCTCCAGATAATCTCAGTTAATACGGTCCAATTCCTTTTCTGCATTATATCTGCAGTCACAGGGAGATTCAACATGTTCTCCCCTCCCCAGTGTACTATTTATAATTTCTGAACCATATCTCTAACAAATCCCAATTCCTCTGGTTCTATCAAGTGTCTGAAGTGGTTTGTCTATTCTAATTGTGGGAACCTTAGTCAAAATTTTGATTGTTTGCATTTAGCAGAGTTATGTGCTTGTATGATGTGCGACTTTCTGTTGGTTTTCCTGGTTTAGGGACTACAGGGATCTTGGCCTCTGTCATCGAGTGTGATGCCCATGCCGTTTCCTGTCAAATGAGTTAGTTAAATACGTTTGTTATTGATTGGTTGTTGAGACAGGATAGATTTATGTATTTTTCAAAGTTGCCACTTGTAAAGCTTTGTTAGGAGTTAGTATGTCAGGTTAGGTATAATTCCATTTTGGTCCATTCTGCCCTTATTTAAACAGATTTGAGTGAACAGTAAGTTTTGGGTTTGTAATTTGAATACGATAAAGAAAATGCTATAGTGAGCTGATTTTTGGTGTGTTTTGAGACCTTCTCTCAATTTGTTTTTCCTCCATATAATCTATTATGCTTCATGAATTTGGTCATTGACTTTGTACTCTTGACTGTCTCAGGAATGTTCCAGATCGCAACCTGGTCTTTGATGCATATATTCAACAAGTACTACTGCTGTGATTCAGATGATGCTGTCTGTAATGCTTGGTTCGGCCGAGGGTTTCTGTAGCTTTTAATTTTTATTTATTAACATGGATTAGCTCTCGCTGTTTCTGGTGTGGGTGCAGGAGTTTTTCTAGATATGGATGTATACAAAGGTGTTGCTAATAGAAAGTTACTTTTATTTTATGACTTCGTTAAGGATAGCTATATCTTCCTGTAAGTCTATTCATCACACTCCTGCCCTACCCTCTTTTAAGGACATGTTCATTCTTGGTTATTTCCTGATTAGTACACTTGCCGCTATCTTTTTTTTCTTTTTTGGCCTCTGAAATGGAGGAAGTTGGGCCCAAGTAATGTTACTGGTGCATTTGTGTTCTTTGGGTGGCCACTGCAATTGGTACATGGTATATGTATTGGCAGAATAGCCATGGACCTGTTCGGGAAACAGTCTCGATTTATTGTGATGCCCACAGCTAAATTCACATAAAGAAATATACATAGTGTAAATGATCAATTAGAATAAGTATCAATGTTAAAGAAAGTTCATCTTCTTGGCGCTTTTCAGCTGCAAATTGTTGTTGTACATGAATCGCTCTGCATTACATTACTTTAATAATACTCTAAGTATTCTTCATTTTTAGGCTCTTGAAATAGACCCGTCAAACACAAAAGCACTTTACAGAAGAGCTCAGGGCTGGCAGGGACTCAAAGATTACGATCAGGCATTGGTAAGACTTGGTTCTATTTTTGGGTTAAACGTTATTGTACTGTGTGGTGTACTAATTATGTTTTTTTCTTTATTTGAAGGAGGATCTTAAAAAGGCCCATGAGGTTGCACCTGAAGACAAAGGTAAATTCACTGTCGTTTATTTCAGTTTTTCAACTAAAGTACTTGCTTGTTAAGGCTGTTACCACCTCATGTGCATTGTTGTTTAGATGCCGCACTTAAATTGGAGTGATTCCTTAACTGTTACAATTGAGTTTTTGAACTAAATACCGCATTTCCTTTGATCATGTAATGTGTGCAGCATCTTGCAGCACACATGCCTATAAAAACTTTATTTATTGTTACCAGTGCTATTTTAGAGAGAAATTTCCAGGCCTTAGTGATATTTTTAAACATTGTAAAAGTATTTGGGACCCGTCCGCAATTCCACAGAAATCTACCCTGGCACGCATAAATGGTTAATACAGAAAATACATTTTCCTACCTCTAGATGACAGGCTATTCACAGCATGTGATCTACAGCTCCCATGCCTCGAACATACATTTTATTGAAAAGATAATTATTTACTTCAATAAATCGGAGAATTTTCTGGCAGAATAATGAAACAAAGACTACACTAAGCCTGAGTGACAGAAATGCGGTCTCCTGAGGCATTCATAGAAGAAAATAGTTATGAACTGAGGTGCAGACGACTATGCAAACTTTTTACCAAGTCATTCTTTACTCATCAATGCAGGGGTCTGAAATAAACATGTTGACACTTTGTGTTAGCCTGAAAATGTAGGGCCTTACAAAGATCAAGTTATAAGTATGAGTGTTCAAAATGCAACCTCTGTCAATGAAATAAATTCAGGGCAAAAATATATTTTTTCTGTACGGGAAACACATGTCTGTTTTCGTCTAAATTTGCAAGAAAACCACTGACAAAATGGTTAATTTGAAGATTCTTTAACTTGCACAGACAACTTGTGCAAATAGAGGCATCTTGAATGGGAATCTTCCTTTAGGACAAAGCCGGAATCATGCTGTTCCTTCACAGCGTCGGCAACAGAACACATTTCGTCTTTAGCACTTATTCATTCTTGCACTCAAGTTGTTATAACGTAATGGTGGAGTGGAGTTGGAATTAATCCAATCCAATCCAAAAAAATCTTTATTTCGGCCATTAAGACCATAAAAGATGCATAGAAAAACACACAACATTTTAAAATCAACATTTGAGAACATGTAAGTGCAAATGGATACAAATTTTGGGAGTTAAAATTAGATGGAATAAAATGGATAAGAAAGATACATCACAGTTCATATCAATTGAGGTAAGATAAACATTAATGTAAAAACTTTACCATAGGGAGCTAAAAATTATTTTGAGACAGTGGCTGGAACTATCATCCTATGTTGGTAAAACCTTAATCAACTTGGACCTAATACGCCACATGGCGAACAAATATTTTGAGACTGCAAAAACAATGTGAGGGGAGGAATCGGATTTCCAATATTGTATACGATGTTGAACAGTTTCTTATTGCCATGTTTCTGCATAAAGGCACCAATCAATACTTCCTTGGGGACCTACAGGTGGGATAGAAAAACAAGACCTGGGTTTCCTCCTCATCACAGGAATTGCAGCCAGGGCATAGTTTGTCCCCTCCATTGGTCCATTTACTCGTAAAGGATTTAAGGGGTAGGGTTCCGAACCGCCACTGTATAAAGAGCTTCCTTGCTGTGACCGGGTAAATAAAATCCAAAAAAGATTCAAATTTGTAGGTATTTTTGGATTGGGTAAAACAGTGGGTTAAGGTGCCAATGCTAGGTGCAGTCATTTGGGATACAAGATTTTGTTGCTTGTAGGCTTTCACTAGTCTTTTCCGAGGGACCTTGTTACAACCAATTTCGGGGGCCAGCCACAGTTCATTTAAGCCTAGCCGGAACAATTCTTTTTTAACAAAAGTTAGCCAGGGGATCTTGTCATTGACGTTTAGGTTCATAACATGCACGAGATCTCGCCTGTAGTGGCTAAGCTCCTTAGTTGACCAGAGTCTATGCCAGAATCTTAAAGGATTGAGTTCAGCATCCTCCCTGATAGACGATAAGCCCAAGTCAAGACGTAGGGGAAGCAAGGGAGTTGCAGCTGGGAGGGCCAAGAGACGCCTCATGAAATTGTTCTCAACACGTACCATCTCATTTGCAGCTTGGTGTCCCCAAAGTTCGCTGCCATATAGTGCAGCAGATTTTGCTTGGGTTTTGTACATCTCAACTGCGGGGGCTATGGGTTTATATGTTGAGGTGTTAGTAATCTTCAGGATAGCCCCAGACAGTTGAGAGAGCCTTATTCGCGAGCTTGCAATCTGTGGACACCATGAAAGATTCTCTTGAGGGGTACGCCCAGGTATTGAAATGTTTTTACCCTCTCTAAGACCGTGGAGTTTAGGGATGGGTTGGGTCTAGTTGTGGAGGAGGGGTTAAAGATCATATACTTGGTCTTCCCGGCGTTGATCTCGAGGCCGTGCTGCCTGCAGAAGAGATCAAAGCCATCCAGAATTCTCTGAATACCCATGGGCGATTTGGAAAGCAGGAGGGTGTCATCAGCAAACATAATTGCCGGTACCCTCCTGCCTGCCAGGACCGGGGTGTCGTTGTCTCCAACATTGGCTAAATGCAAGATGACACTATTCACATAAAGACAAAAAAAGGGTTGGGGCAAGGACGCACCCCTGCCTGACCCCCTGGGAAACAGGGAACCTTTGTGTCAAAGCACCACCCCGCCCACAACGCACCTGGGCGAAATTACCCTGATGGAGTCTTATGATTGCCTGGAGTAAATTGGTGGGTACTCCCATATCCCTCAGGACCTCCCAGAGTTTTTTCCGTGGTACAAGGTCAAAAGCTGACCTCAGGTCTACGAACACCATGTATAATCTCCCGCCCTCAATGGTCACTGTTTTCCAGTAAAGGAGAACGATGCGGAAGATTTGGTCCATGGTGGACGTATTTTTCCTGAAGCCAGCCTGGAGAGGACTTAAAATTTCATTTTCCTCCATCCAATCCATGAGTTGATCCAATAAAAGTCGCAAATAAATCTTCTGGGGGACATCTATCAGGCTGATCGGCCTGTAGTTGGATGGGAGCAGAGGACAGCCCTTCTTAAAGATGGGGACTATCTCTGCCCCCAGCCAAGTGCAGGGGATCGCCATTCCACATGCTATTGAGTTGAAGAGGATGAGAAGGTAGGGCGGCCAAATCTCTGAATGGGACCTGAAGAGGTCACCAGGTAGTTTATCAAGGCCAGGGACTTGCCCATTGCTAGGCCATCTATTGCACTGACCACTTCCCCTAACGTGAACTCCAGAGTATCTCCAGGGAGGGAGAGGAGTGTTGCAATAGTGGCATCAGTGTTTTCTAATTCATCTGCATAAAGTTTCCCAAAATGGTCTTCCCATATATGTGCAGCTATATTGGGCTCAACTGCAGCTTTGGGTTCCCCTGAGCCAGTGGAGACTATGGACCAAAATCTTCTAGTATCCTTAGCTATTAGTGCTGCTGAAAGATCGTGCCATCTATCCCAGTCCCAGTCTGACCTCGCACGGGCCATAATGTCCTTGTACAGTTGTCGCAAAGCGGACACCCTGGTACGGGGGGCACCCTCTTTGACTGCAGCAATAAGATCAGATTTGGCCTTTCTGCAGTCAGTTATACCAAGTGGAGGTTCTGGTTTTATGCTTGGGTTTAGGTACCTCTGGATAGAGGACCTCTCCCAAAGCACCCACTATGTCTTCATGTATGGAAGGTAAGATTTTAAATAGGTCCTGAGCACTGGAGCGACTGATTACTTCATCCAAAGCCTCAAATCTTGGGAGGACGAGGTTGTAAATTTTCCCAATGTTTTCTTCCGACTTGGAGAATTTCTGCCATCTCACCCTACGCCTGTTAGAGGTTAATACAAGGTTTCCCCGTTCATCTCCTTCCCCCAGGGAGGAGAGTCCGGTGGGCTCAGGAAGATAGTCCAGGGAAAGTGAAAGGGCATTATGATCACTATCAGTGCGGGGGATTATATTAAAATCCTCAACCTTTGGCCACAGACTGGTATCGACAAAAATGTAGTCCAGTCTAGACTCATGGTTTGGTCTATTAAATGTGCATTTTGAGGGGGTGTCTGAGGGTGTGCGACCATTACAGGCTCTTAACGCATAGTTGAGAGTTAACAACATAATTTGAACCGCAAGTGGAGACCAGGATCTGGGATGGGGGGATTGGCACGGTGGTATACCCCAGAAATCGTCTTCTGCCATGAGGGCCCCTTCCCTCAAGCCCTCTAAGGGTTCAAAATGACAGTTAAGATCGCCACCCAAAATCACCTTATAATCTGACGGCAGCTGGCTCAAAAAAGACGCAAGGTCTTCTAATGTAGTAGACTCCGCCGTTGGTCCTACTGGGCGGGAGTAAACATTTATTATTGCCAACTTCGGGGCGCCCGTCCAGGTTAGTAAAACACACTGGATATCTTTGGAGAGCGTGGCTATACTTTCCGCTATGCACCCAGTGTGAGATGCTATCCACACCGCCAGACCGCCTGAGGGCCTCCCCCTTCCATTCCAAGTAGCAGGAATTTCAAATACAGCATAACCAGTCTTATGAACCGGTTCCCTCGCCCATGTCTCTTGAAAAAGGCAAATCTCATTATTAGAAATCAGGGAATCCCATTCTTCAGTTTGTATTTTGTTAAAAATACCTGCAACATTCCATGAAAGTACCCTCAGGGCTCTAGACTTAGTGTGGAATGTGGGGCCCTGGCCCTCAGAAGTATCTCCACCACTACATACATGGGAGATGGAGATCCGTGGGGGGGGGGGGGGGGGGGGGGGGGGAGATAAACTATGATTGCTTCCAGCTGGGTGGGTTTGAGTTGTGCCATAGACATCGCCAAGCAATTGTCGGGGAGGATTAAAAGCTTGAGCAACAGAATTACCGTTATGTACACTTGGGGCCCCCTCTGCAGTAAAATGACCAGGGGAGCACCCCTCGAGTCAGTCACAAAAATCTAAACCAGAGAATGCTTGGAATCGGTTGCTAACTTCCAAGGGTGTGAAAGGAAGCAAATGGTCCATCCCCCCCAATTGGGAGGAATGGTCCATACTCCTATAATTGGAACCATAGCCCCTCTGAGGGACAAATTCCCACCTATGAGCATTCTTTGGAATCAAGGGGTCAGGGTGCAAAGGAGGATAGTGGTTGGTTTGTTTAGGACCATTAATACCTGTCGGGGACATAGAGGGCCATGGACATGACAGGGGGGCCACTAGAGCTCTAGGGTAGAAATAAGTGAGATCACACGGCATGATGGATTTGCCTAGGTTCCCTGGCATCCAGCTCAGAATGTGCCTGACAGCTTCCGGGTCCCTGAAGTTGATCACAATCAGATCGCCTTCTATGTCTTTCACCCGCCCCCCCCAACCAGGAGAGTCGGCGCACATGCACTATGTCCCCATTTACATTCCCAGGGAGTGGTCTGTTCTTGGACAGCCAATACATGGTCTTATTTTGGAGTTGTTGTGGGCCTTCTCGCTTATCAGGGTCAAGGGTGGGTACACCCGTAAGCACCACTACGTAAGGTAGTGATTCCGGAGGCAGTTCGACCTGAGGGATCCTACGTTTTTGTACTATACTAGGGGGTTCCCTCTCTTCAACCGTCTGAATTGATCTAGGTAACATACTATTTCCGCCCTTGGGAATGGCACCATTCGAGTGCATGTCAGGTCTAGAATCATTTTTGGAGGTTGAAGTTCCCAAGAGATTGTTTGCCACTATTTTGGCAGGGAGATTGGACATGGGGAGAGAGGCCGTTGTGGTAATGATAGAGGTTATGTGGGCCGCCTTGGCTAGGTTGGTAGAAGTTGGGTGGGGCTTCTTTGGTACAGAAGGTTTTAAACTATTTGAGCTGGCTGAAGCTGTCACTGTACTAGATATGGGAACACCCATCTGGTTGTCCAGTTTATTAAGAATAGTCTGCTCCAGATTCCCTAACCGCTCTTCAATGGCCCGTAATCTGTCCATGATTGGGGAAGTGAGCGTCTGAGCATTTGCCCAAGAAACTCCAAAGTGGGGGCGAGCGGGAGAATCTCCTCAGAATTTGGATTTGGAGGGGTAGTAACTACTATGGGAGATGGTGTGTCTTGTATAGTCACTGTGGGAATGTCAAGTCTTATGCCTTCAGTTGATTTAGAAACAGAGGCTGTCCCCCCCCCCCCCACCCCCCCCCCCCCCCCCCCCTTGCCCGTGCCAAATTCAGTATGACTAGTTTTACCTTTTTGTATGGGGCCCCCCTTCCTCATTCTCTTTTTGGGCGGGAGGACCATGATTTATCAGGGCCACAACCTTCCTCTGCAGATTTTTGGGGTTCATTTTTCCAATTGGATGTGAGCTAGCGGGGGATTCGGGGCTACATCAAAGTTACAAGATGGTGGGGGGGGCAGGAGGAGGTAGACTGAAGGGATCCACAAGAGAAAGTGGCGCAGGAGAGATATCTCTTAAGAGTTCTGGGACACCCTGAGATGTAAAGGGGTCCTCAGTGATCAGCTCTGTACTAGGTAGTCGATTGGGCAGGGATGTACCCAGGGTGGATCTAGCCTTATGACCCTCGATGGAGCGACGACGCTCCATCCTTTTCTCTTCCAGAGCTTCTTCTCTTTCAATCTCAGAGATGGATTTCTTGAAGTAGTTGTCCAATGTGCCCTTGTTAGAATTTGCCCCCGCTTTCCCAGGTGAGGCCATGTCCATTGTGACGAAAAATAAACAACTATGGGAAGTAACCAAGAGCAACCGTCGTAATAGTTACCCAGCCAGCAAGGTTAGAGGGACTTAACAGCCACTAGACAATCACATCAAGCGCGCGGTGCAGCACAATGAGGAAGCATACATTAAGTATTCAGGTCCAGGGTATACGCCACAAAGACTCGGGGACAGGGCCCAGCCCAGCCTCACCGGCCACCTAACGGCCACACAACGCCCCGGCCTTTGCCCCGCGCGCGTCCCGCGTGCGCGTGGCTGGGACACAATATCAGAGGGAGTGACAGGAGGGGGCGGGAAGAGGACCAGCTGCGGCCGATCTGCGCCGCTCAGCAGGCTGGTCCTCGCAGTCCCGCCTCTGGGCTTGTGTAAGGAGAGTACGTTTCTGTTAGCGCGTTGGTGCTCCGATGCACAACAGGGGAAGAAGAACCAGATCCCTTGTAGAGTGTTGAGCCTACGAGTGGCTCCCGCGGAGCGGGGGCCGCGAGGCGTTGATTCTTGCAGGCAGAAAAGAACAGGCAACCGGGACAGCACGGCCAAAGGACAAACCCAAGCAACACACTCTCCGCGATGATTTAAGCAGGTGAAGGGGGCGGGAAGAGGACCAGCTGCGGCCGATCTGCGCCGCTCAGCAGGCTGGTCCTCGCAGTCCCGCCTCTGGGCTTGTGTAAGGAGAGTACGTTTCTGTTAGCGCGTTGGTGCTCCGATGCACAACAGGGGAAGAAGAACCAGATCCCTTGTAGAGAGTTGAGCCTACGAGCGGCTCCCGCGGAGCGGGGGCCGCGAGGCGTTGATTCTTGCAGGCAGAAAAGAACAGGCAACCGGGACAGCACTCCCAGCACGGCCAAAGGACATTAAATTTCAACACCTTCCCTACTGTTGCGCACACTGGAGGTGGAACACCCCCTACCCCCCAGGCACGCCGTTAGAACGGCTTGAGTGCACAACAAATGCGTGCTAAAGACACATTCGTTCAAATGAGTTCCTAAGGCATGTGTTAAAATCTCGTGTGAAATTCATTCATACGTTCATCTTGAATATTCAGCTGAGGAATGTAATGTACGTTTCAACATTAAGGTTGAACAACTTTGTTACTTTAACTATGTGTAAGAAATGGTTTCTTTGCCTAAATTGTAATTCATTATACATTTTCCGCTCAATCCCTCAGGGCTGATTGTGCAAAATAAAAATATTCTTCCACAGAATTGTTTTCCTAATGGTATTTGTGCACCCCATCGAAACTCCCTGGAACTTAAAAAAGATGGGTCCAATTAGTTTGACATAAATAAGGGTTTCAATTTCAAACTAAGAATAATACCAACATCATGACCTTTGTGGGTATCCCTTTTGTTTTTGTTCCTGGGAAAGCAGAACTTAAAAAATGCAATTAAACCGACACCAATGATATTGCAATATGAAATTCCAAATTTGCACTTTTATAAATTGAAATATGTCATCTATGCCATACTTTTTCAAATCCTAGCACAATGACCTAAATCTTTTCCTCCCATGATCAGTAAAATAACTAGTGGCACCAATCCAATAGTCCGCCCCATTTTTCCCTTTAAACTACCCATGCCAAGGGTTCTTAAGCAACCCACTACGCCCAAGTTTCTATATTATATATCCTGCACTCTCCTCTTTTTACAAGTCTGTCAGTAGACTGAGCTCCTATATCTGACTAACGTGTCATTTGCAGCCTTGAACCTAGTGTGTACCATAAGTCACACACCAAATGGAATGCTTGTGACCTCACCCATAATGTGATAGATGCAATTACAAATGTCGCAAGTAATCTTCCAGAAGAGAATACCTATCATTACCTGTAACACTCCGAAAGGGGAGACTATGGATGTAGTATTTATAGGTTTGAGTACCTAATGTTAACTAGGCGGTGCTTTTTTTTAGGTTCTTATCTACTGGTACAAATAGTGTATACGCATTACATATGGTGTCTGAGTTATGGTTTAAATGTCTGTTGTGCGAGTTATAGATTGTGTTCCTAACAACTTTCAAATCTCAGAAGTTTTTGATTTTAATGAACAAGTTACTTGCTTTCGGTAACAATATATCTGTAAGAGACATAGATTAGTTATGGATTCCTCACTTCAGAATTAGCCCCAGGCGTCAGACTGGATCCGGAGAATTTTTCTTCAGCAGTACCCTTGCGCGTCGATGTGGCGTTGGTCGACTCCGCATTCGTTGCTAGCATCGTGGTTGCTGGAATGACATCCCGGTTGCTGGAATGACATCCCGGTATCTATTTGGACGCCGCCCACGCGCGCTGACATCAGTTCTTCACACTACATTCCATGCCAGAAGCGCAGAGCCATGCAAGACACTGACCACTCGTGCATGAAAACTAGGGCCCTGAAAGGGAGTCCCTCACTCTAGAAGTCAGTTCACAGAATGTGGAGGATGAGTGGTGCGGTGAGTAATTCATACCTAAACTAAGTCTCTTACAGATGTATTTTTTTTTTTAAAAAAAATTTGAAAACCTTTATTTTCAAGTCACAGGATAGATTCACAAATGGAACGTGTGTTGGGGTCATAGACTAAGGGGTCAGTCGTTCTTCCAGGGGGGCGGTGTCAGGCGGAATGCAGATGTCACCCCTATACTCGTTCCAGGCCCCCATATCTTTTGCCACTTTTTGGGTTTACCCCTGGCCCCGTAGACTGTCTTTTCTCGGAACATACACCAATCCATGTTGGCCTTCCACTGTACCACCTTTGGAACTATAGCAGCACCCCACATCTGTGCAATATCCCGTTTAGCGACCATGTTTCCCAAGGTGACCCATTGGGTTTGTGCAGTGTTATAGTCAGTAGGGCCCCAAACATTCAGGAGACCGCGCCAAGCTTCCGCCTGAACATCTACCCCGGTCACTTCACTCATAATCATATGTATCCGCCTCCAGTAGGAGGCTACTGCACTACACTCCCAGATAATGTGCATAAAAGTGGCTAAAGCACCACAGCCACGCCTACAGAGGCCGTCCACTGAATGACCCATGTGTATCAATCTGGGACCAGTCACATAAACCCTATGAAGAATTTTCAATTGAACCAGCCGCAGCCTGGCCGGGATTGCAACTTCCTTGGGGGAGGAGATTGCACATTGCCAGTCTTCATCGTCTAGCTCTATCCCCTCTCGCACCCACTGGTCTTTCACCCCGAGGAGGAGGTCAGTACGGACATTAATATGTTTTTTATAAATCAGGGAAATGGCGCTGTCCGGCATATGGCCGTCCAGCACCCTATCCTCCAAAGGGGAATGCTCAGGGATTCTCTCTCCCTCTGGCATAACTGCCAGAAGGGCATGACCCAGCTGGGCGTACCGGAAATATTCCATTCCACCCAGCTGGAACTCTGTCTGTAGAGCAGTAAAGGATTTTATCTCCCCTCTCACAATCATGTCCTCCACCTTGGATATGCCTATCGTGTCCCACTTGTCGAATCCCTTAGTGTGCCACAGTTTGCCCAGTATTTCAGAATCAAAGAGGGGGGGTTGCCATCGTGAGCCTATCCTTCCATCCCTGCGACTTTGTGATCGCCCGCCATATGTGTACAGCTGTCTTCGTTGGCCCCGACATTCGACCATCCAGAGATCTCTAGTATAGCGCCCTATGATACTTCCCACCGTCCAGGAGCCACCGATCCATGGCATAACCTAGGTTTACTACTGGGCCATAGAGGCCGTGGTTAAGAGCTGCTAACTTGGAAGCCCAATAGTATCTCCGGATGTCAGGCAATGCAATACCCCCGTCATACCACGGGAGCGTTAGCTTCGTAATAGCGATACGAGGTCTGCCATCCCAGAGAAGGGCCCGTTGCAAACCCTCAACCTCCCTAAAGTAACTGGCTGGGACCAGATCTTGGGTATTTTGTAGAGCATACAGGAACCTAGGCAGGGACATCATTTTAAACAGTGCTGCACGCCCGGGCAGGGAAAGCGGGAGTTTACGCCAGCCCTCTACGTCACGCCGGAGACGGACGAGGGGGGGAAGCAGGTTATTTATGTAGCGTACTTTGGGGTCCGTTGAAATATAGATCCCCAAGTATTTAAAACCCTGCCGAGAGACCTGTATGCCGCAGTCCCTCGGAAGTTGAGGCGTCCCCCCCTCTCAGCACATATAGGTGCGACTTCGACCAGTTGATAACCAGGCCAGAGTGCCGGCCAAAGAGACGGAGCACATCGCACACCACAATGAGCGAATTACATGGAGAGGTGAGATATAGCAAGATGTCATCAGCGTATAGCGACACCCGGTCCTCTAATCCAGTGGACCAGCGTATTCCGTTTATATCTGGGTGGTGTCGCAGCCATGCAGCCAACAGTTCTAGCGCTAATGCAAACAGGGGCGACAGGGGGCAACCCTGCCTTGTACCCCTGCGGAGAGCAAAGGACGCAGACACACGACCATTAACCGTTACATTGGCCAGCGGGCTAGCGTACAGCAGCTTGACCCACCTTACGAAATCCGAACCAAATCCGAACTTTGCCAACACTGCCCACAGGTAGTTCCATTCAAGGGAGTCTAACGCCATCGTAGCATCCAATGAAGCCAGGACGGCTGGCTCACTGAGCGTGTGGGCCCTGGCGAGGGCCCCATGCAGTCTCCGAAGGTTTAGGGCAGTGTTGCGGTGCAGAATAAAGCCCGATTGGTCAGGGTGCACCATGTCGCCGATCGCGCCAATCAGATGATTGGCCAGCAATTTAGCAAGAATCTTGGGTTCAGCATTCAACAGAGAAATGGGACGATACGATCGACACAGGTCTCTGGGTTTCCCTTCCTTATGAATGACCACAATGGTGGCCAGCCTCTGGTCAAGGGGAAGCATGCCCGTCTCCTGTGCCTCCAGGAACATGTTCCGCAGGGGCGGGGAGATGACATCAGGCTTAATCTTCTAAAGCTCCACGGGTATGCCATTGGGGCCGAACGCCTTGCCGGACCTAAGGGAGCGAATGGCGAGGGCTAGTTCATCAGCGGTAATATCCCTATCCAAATCGTCCCGGTCCGTTTCCGACAGACACGGGAGTAGCACCTCTGCCAAAAGCTCCCCAGAGTCTGTCTCGGACTGGTCAGAGACCGAAGTGTAAACGGCCTCAAAATAGTCCGCAAACGTCGCGACAATGGCACTCGGATCGGTGACAGTCAAGCCGTCATCCCCCAACACTTCCGGGACCACACGGCTGGCTTTCTTTTTTGTCCAGCCAAGCGATGAGCTTACCCGCCTTATCCCCGACATCGTAGATCCTACCCTGTTGCTCTCTACCCATGACCTTAGCAGCGTCAGTGACAGTGGCCCGATATTCCGACTGTTTAAGTGAGCGAATATGGAGTAGGTCCGGTGTCGGGTCGACTTCCAATTGGGAGTCCAGATCTTTAATCTCAGATTCTATACGCTCAACGTCCGCATCTCTACGTCTTCGAACATCAGCAATAAGAGAGAACGCTTCACCCCTCAAGACCGTCTTAAATGCCTCCCATAGGGTGACAGCCGATACAACTGACCCTGAGTTTTTGGAAAAATAGAGCTCAATAGCCTTGGCCATGAGTCCACGAGTCCTGGGGTTGCGGAAGTACCACAGATTAACCAATACCACCCTCTCGGACACCACAATGTCGAAGTCAAAGGACACCCAGACCGGGGAATGGTCTGAGATGCCCCTAGCCAGCAATCGGGCCTCAGAAACCGCCGATGCGTGGGCCGCTAGAGCCAGAACATAATCGATTCTGGAGAGGCTTCCATGTGCCCCTGAGTGGAAAGAGTATTGACTCTGGGTGGGGTGCATGAGTCGCCAGCAGTCAACAAGACCCATTGTGTCCAGGAAGTCGGGTAGCCAGGATTGCGAACTCCGGAGATCTCTGGGTGGATGCCTGTCTAGGGTCCCCGAACAAACTGAATTGAAATCGCCCCCTATAATAAGCATACCCTCGGGTAGACCCAAAATGGCGCCCCCAAGATCCTGAAAAGTGTTGTTTTGCAACCCAGGGGGAACGTAAACCGAAACCAGTACCAAAGACCGTCCCTCCCATCTCCCGAGACAGCAACGTACCGCCCCCTCTCATCAATAATACTAGAATTAATCTCAAGAGGAAGAGACGCGCGCACCATGATCCCCGCCCCCCGGGAACCCGAAGAGAACCCTGAGTGTGCCACCATCTTGAATCCCTTCCTGTTAAGCGCTTGGCACGTATTTCCCACCAAGTGCGTCTCTTGTAGCAGAATGACGTCAGGCATACATCTCTTAAACAGTTGTAGAACCACACCTCTCTTAATACGATCCCCCAGTCCATTGACATTCCAACACAGTACTTTTAGTTTCCTACCCCCCATCGTCAAATCGTGGGCCCTTGCCGATCCCGGCAGGCCTCATAGTTACATAAGTAGAAGTGTTACAGTAGTTACGTCGCCTTGAAGAAGAGAAAGGAAAAAACACACAACCAACAATCAAACCTCCCCCCACCCTGCACACCTGCATCAGACTAAGAAGCCCCCCAACCAGCAGTGTGCCTGTCGCCCCAAAAACTACGCTACAAAAAGACCCTAGAGGAGAAAGGAGATCACATAGGCCCCCCTGCCATCCTCAATAACGAAGCAAAGGATATGCATTATAAAGTGCAGTAGTGTGGCATCTGTTGTCGCCAACAGTTCCACCGTCCGATAGTTATGAAAGTGAGCTCTACTCTTGTGGCTCAGGGCCCCCCGAGGCGCCCTCTGAATGTTCCTCTCGTTCTTCATGCCTTTGCGGCAAAGTGTCCAACCACTCGCTCACCACTTCAGGCAGATCAAAAAATATAGCACGGCCATCATATTCGATGCGCAGTTTCGCAGGGAACATCATCGAATATTTCATCCCAAGGTCTCTGAGGCGCCTCTTCACCCTCGCGAAACTTTGTCGCTGCCGCTGTACTGACCGCGTGAAGTCCGGGTAAAAGTTTGTCTGCATTCTGAAACTTGAGCGGCCCATTCCGTCTCGAGGCTTGCAGGATAGCGTCCCGATCCCTGAAATTGAACAGCCGTGCTATAATGGGTCTCGGCGGGGCACCCAGTTTCGGGCGTCCCCCCGGCAGTCTATGAGCTCGCTCCACTGAGAAGAAGCGGCTGAGGCCCACAGGAGCCAGATGGGTTTGCACCAAGTCTTCCACAAAGAGATCAGTGGCGGATTCCTCTGCCCCTTCCGGTACACCGATGATTCGAACGTTCTGTCGCCTGGCACGTCCCTCAAAATCTTCCAGGCGCCTGGAGAAAAGATCGTTGGCCGACCTCAAATCTCGGACCTCTGTTTGTAGGTCCGATACATCAGTTGTGAGGCTTGTGGTTTTAATGTCCAACGATTTGACCCTGTCATTGGTCTTGCCCAGATCGGCTCTAATCAAATTGAGTTCAATCGCCAAAGTGTCGACTTTGTGTCAGGACCTCGTGTTTGTGCATCTCCGTTATGATGCCGGCAATGGCGCCCATAACATCTCGAAGTGTCGGGTCCGACGCGTCTGGTGACTCTTCTCGGTGAGTCTTTCGGACTGGTGAATTCTTCTGCTGGGCGTAGCGATCAATTTTGTTCGACTGGGAATGAGTAGTTTTCCTACTTACTAGATTCGTCGTCTTGTCTGGCTCGCCCTTGCCAGCCATGATGGAGCCGGGGACCAGAACAATGGGTCGTACACCAGGGCCACCCCGGTTATGCAAAGCAATCTCAAAGTGTCGTGGCCACCAATCGTTCCTCAGCGATAGACCACTCCGTAACTTTGCGTGCTTCGTAGGGCCAGCGGAGTAGTCCCTCTCACAGCATCGTATTCATGCGTTACAGGGTCGCCGTCATCCGCCACCACAGAGACAATAGCACGTCACTGGCACGACTCTTCTACACGATGTAACTCCGTCTAGGAGTGTCGGATTTTGAATCGGACAGCGGGTCCCATCTCAACAACCGTTCACCAACAGTATTCCACTGTCGTGGATCAGGATTTCCATCAGGATTTATGCGGAGGGTCTCCGGAGCTCCGAGCTTACGCGGCCATCTTGCTTGCCCGCAAAGCTCCTCCTCCTCAGATGTATTGTTACCAAAGGTAAGTAACTTGTTCATCTGAAAGAGACAATTAGTTATGAATTCTTCACCTTAGAATAGATACCCCAGCAGTACCAACCCCGGAGGTGGGTCTGAAAACCAATTGTCTTGTGGGATCCAGATAAAAGGAAAGCGCATGTTTTGGATCCAGACGATGTAGCGGCGCTTCCTCTTTAGAAGGATGCAGAGGTGGAAAGAAGGTGGGCTAAGTGATCTGTCTTATGTGAAAAGAGGTAACCACTTTGGGAAGGAAAGAAGACCTAGTGCGGAGGACAACTGTCCAGATGAACAGCCAGGATAGGAGGTTTAGAAGAAAGGGCTTGAAGCTCACTCACCCTGCGAGCAGAGGTGATGGCAACCAAGAAGGCCGTTTTCAAAGTTAAGTCTCCAGAGGACAATTATGTAACTGCTCAAAAGGAGTGCAAATAAGATAAGTCAGAACCAAGTTCCAGTCCCACTGTGCCATTACGAAAGAAATAGGAGGAAAGAGATGAGTAATGACCTTAACGAATCTATTTAGAAAAGGGGACTTGAAAAGAGAAGGTTGAACAGGAAGCCTAAGAAAGGCTGAAATGGCTGAGAGATAGCCCATTACAGTGCTCAGAGCCGAGCCCTACTAGGCCAAAGAAAGGAGAAACAAGATAACCTGAGAAAGGGGGGGTGGAAAGGGGATCCACAGCCTTTGCAGTGCACGTCTGTGCCACAAATATGTTCCATCTGCAGGCATGTACCGTTTTAATGGAGGGACGCCTGGCTGCCAAGATAACGTTACAGACTTCGGGAGGCAGGTCGAAAGTAGTTAACTGCCGCTGCTCTATCTCCACGCAAGGAGGTGGAGGCTGGACCATTTCGGTTGGAGGACCGTCGTCCCCTGCTGCTGTGACAGAAGGTCCTCCCGAAGAAGCAGTCTGACCGGAGGATCAATGGCCATGCGCAACAGCTTGGGATACCAGACTCTTCATGCCCAATCCGGAGCCACTAGAATGAATTGCGGCCGGTCGATCTGTATCTTCATCACACTGGGCTGAAGTGGTATGGGCAGAAAGGCATATGAAAGACCGCAACTCCACCCGCAACAAAAATCGTTGCCTAGCGAGTGCCATCGTAGAAAATTCCAACGTGCAGAACTGTTGAAATTGCGCATTCTCTTCGGTGGCAAATAGAACTAACCAAGGCTCTCCCCACTGCTAAAAGAGGCCTTGCACCACCTCCGACCGAAGACTCTATTTGTGATCCATCATGCACCTGCGGCTGACTTTGTCTGCTCTGGCACTCAGAGAACCTGCCAGGTGTTGAACAACCAGGGATATGCCCTGATGTTCCAGCCATGTCCAACGGCGGAGAGCCTCTTGACTTAAGGTCCACAACCCAACCCCACCCTGTTTGTTGCAGTACCACATGGTGGTGTCTGAACACCTGCACTACTCTTCCCAGGACAGAGAGAAGGAATGCCTTTAGTGCAAGCTGAATGGCCTGAAGCTCCAGAAGGTTGATGTGGAGACCAGAGGCCTCTGACCTCTGCCTCTCCCATGAGGCCGCCCCACCCCAGAAGTGATGTATCTGTCACCACTGTAAACTCTGGTTGGGGAAGAGCGAGGGATCTGCCATTTACCCAGTCCTAGTTCGTGAGCCACCACTGCAGTTGTCGAGCAGTGCCGTATCAGATCTGGATGCAATCTGACAGATTCCCCTGATGCAGTACCCACTGGAACTTCAGGTCCCCCTGCAGAGCCTGCATATTCCACCTGGCATGATCCACCAGCAGGATGCAGGAGGCCATGAGGCCCCGCAGCCTCAGTCATTTTGACTGAAACCCGGGATAGAGGCTGAAAGATCGAAATCAGAGCCCAAATATCCCGGACTCGCTGCTCGGGAGGATAAACATGAAACTGTGTTGTTTCCAGAACCGCTCTGATAAAGGATCTTCTGAGAGGAAATCAGGTGTGACTTAAACATTTTGAGGTCCGCCGTAGTCTGGAGGTGGGAGACTATTGCCTGGGGTGAGCCCGCCTTATACAGCCAGTCAAGATGGGGGAAGGCTGGAACCCCAGATCTGCGCATATGAACAGCGACCACAGCCATCACTTTTGTGATCACCTGAGGGGCGCTGGTAAGGCCAAAGGGGAACATGGTAAACAAAGTGCTTGTGGCCTACCGTGAACCGTAGGTAACGCCGGTTGGCCGAGGATTTGAAAATAAGCGTCCTGCAAGTCCAATGCTACCATCCAGTCTCTTGGGTTGAGGGCGGACAGGACCTGAGCCAGTGTCTACATTAACTTCTCGGTTGACGTTCCTGAAATCCAAGATAGGACGCTGGCCCTTGTCCTTCTTGGGGACCAGAAAGTAGAGGGAATAGCAACCACCAGCTACTTCTAGGACAGGAACTCGCTCTGTGGCTCCCTTGGCCAAGAGAGCTGTAACTTTCTGTTTGAAGAAGGGCTAGGTGATCCTCCGGCATACGATTGGTCTGAGGTGGCATTGATGGAGGGGTAGTCTCTAAGGGGAGGGAGTAGCCCCTTCGGACTATCTGCAAAACCCACTTGTCCAACGTGATAAGCCAGTGGATGAAGTGATGGCGAATCCTGCCGCCCACTGGCGATTGATGGGCCTGAAAGGCTGGACTAGGAGGGTTTGGAGGCTGCTGCAGAGGGGGTGCAGGGGGACTGGCCTGCCCTCTGGCCTCTTGACCCACGGGGGAGGGATCCACGTCGAGCCTGGACAGCTTGTGCAGGCCCATGGCTCTGGGCGAAACGTGGCTGGGCACCCCTTCCGTAGCCACAAAAGGGACGGAAAGCAGACTGCACTGGGCGGGAGGTGGAAGAAAGGCCTAAGGATCTGGCTGTAGCCCTAGAATCCTTAAAGCGCTCGAGCCCCAAACAGGCGACGGCTATCAAAGGGCATGTCCAAAAGCATTGCTGGGACATAACCTGAGAAGCCAGTGGACCTCAACCAGGCATAGCGTCTCAGTGCTACCGACGTGGAAGTTTTTCTGCCAAGTGAGTCTGGTGTCCAACCCACACCGGCTAGCAAATTTCACAGAGTCTCTCCCTTTGGCAACAGCACGGGAGCTCACGGCCTGGGCCTTCTCCAGGCACTGTGGCAGCACCTGCGCAACAGTGTCCCAAACAGAGTAGGAGTAACGTCCCAATAGACATGCAGTGTTCATCGACCGCAGTTCCAAGCTGGGGGAAGAAAACATCTTCCCAAGGTGGTCCAGCTTCTTGGATTCTCTATCAGGTAGTTCGTTAGGAAATGCGCCTTTGGAGGTTGAGGCTTCAACTACCAAGCTCTCTGGGGTAGGATGGGAAGAGAAGAAAATGGGGTCACCCGGACGGTGGTGTCAGGGGTCATCCTTTCCACAGGAGCCCCGTGTTGGGCTTGGACCAAGTGCCCAGAAGGATGTTCGTAAGGGCCTCATTGAACAGCAGCAGGGGCCCGAAGAGGCCGCTGTTGGCTGAAGCACCTCTGTCAGAAGGTTAGTATAGACCGCCACCGTAGGAAGCTTGAGGTTTAGGGCCTAGTCTGCCCTACGCAACACCACTGCATGAGACACACCCTCCTCCATAGCCACGGTAGGGGGAGAAAGCATGCTAAGGTCTAGGAAGGTGTCCAGACTACTGGCGTCATCTGGTTCCTCTAACTGGTCTGCAAGAGGGTCCACAGACCCCTCCCAGTCCTCCTCACCCTCTCCTGGTAGCAGGGTGGTAGGAAATGTCAGGGGAGAACAAGGGTACAAAAGTACTGGTTGGTGCCGGTCCTGACATCTGTCTGGCTCAGTGTCTTCATTGAGGGGGAGGCAGGGGCCGATGCCGGCTAGGGACACAACTGGCATTGGAGGCGGCAGGGTGTCGTCACTAGATTAGACGCCGGAGAAGGTATCACAAGGTCGACCGGTGCCGATCCGGATCCAGGCCTGGATTCTTGGGGGCCCTGCGGCGCCGAACCTGCAGGCATCGAAGGCCTAGAGCCTCCAGCAGAGTCCGCGGGGCCTGAGGGTGCGCAGGTGAGGTCAGGCTGCCCAAAGATGGGTTGTAAGGCTTCGTAAAAGCTTCGAAGCTGAGCAGGGCTTGCTCCGGTTCCCGGAAAGGGAGGGCTGGAGTCGACCCAACAGGCTCTGCGGGCGAAGTCGGATGACTACCTTTCGCTTCCCGCGTCAGCCAACAGACTGGGACAACGCATAGAGCGACAATGCTTCTTCGCCTTATATGCTTCGACCTACCCAAAGATGAAAACTTTGATGGTGGGTGGTGGTGGTGGCTCAACAAACTGTCCTGCAACATTCCTCTACCTCGCACGGAGCGGACTGCCAGGCCTCGAAGACTTCGGGGTCATGACCCGGCCATCTGAGCACGACTTCGGGTCGAGCTCCAGACACCATAGGCACACTAGGTGCATGTCTGTGACCATCCTCAATTTGTGACAGGAGTCACATGTCTTAAAGCTGGTCCAACGTGACATTCCTCCGTGCACCAGGAGTCTTATCGACTCAAAAAAGGGGTCGACAAAAGTCACAAAAACAGAGAAAAAAAGTGACTCTAGGTGCTGCTCTCTCCAGGTCTGCGCTGGCTGGCGATGAAAAAGAAAGAATCCAAGTAGATACCGCAATGTCATTCCGGCAACCACGACTCCAAGGACAAACATGGAATCGACAGACTCCACCTATCGACGTGCAGGGGTACTGCTGAAGAAAAGATTCTCCGGATCCAGTCTGACGCCTGGGGGTAATTCTAAGGTGAGAAATCCATAACTAGTTGTCTCTTTCCAGATTTTTAACGATAACTGTACTTTTAAAAATGTGAATATCTAACGTTTTTAAAACCTATATTTAGGTGTTGTATTCAAAGCTAACCATAGCTTCACTTTGACCTTTTTATTTTAAGGTGAATTTTCTTTTGATGTTATACCACATCCCTCAGTTTCTTGTGGCTAACCTATGTGGACCACCAGGTTCTGTGCCAAACTCACCTTGAGAACCTGCTTCTGGAGTGTGAGGGTTGGCACATGCCCCCCTTACCCATCCTTGGGATTTGCAACTCCAAAGATGGCTAAATGGGCAGTAAACACAAAACCACAGCAAGTTTTATGGGCCTCTGCTGGACCTTCATTGGAGTCTGAAAACCTGGTTCTGGGTACACCAGTCCTGCTCCCACTTATGGCTTCATTCATTAGCTTTTCCAAGGTCAGAGATTGAATCCCACATTCTGTAATGGAGGCCACACCAGTTGTTTTCAAATGCCAACCCAAAAGGGCTGATGGGAGTAAATTTCACCCATCCAGTCAGATTTGAACATGTTTCAAATGTTGTGTATTCTAGAACTCTGTGAATTAACCGTCCAGATATCTGTGTAACTTAACCTTCTATGTGCAGGTCGAAACAATTTTAAAACGCTAATGTGTTAAGCTACAGAACAGAGGTACACCTAACCAAGTAAAGGCAGTTCCTTAAGTAAAGTTCTACCTTCATCCCAAGTTAATTGTGATTTTCATTCGTCAGTTTTTTTTCTTGTATCGGACTGCAAAGATTACCATGGGAATTAAAATGGCAAATGTCGTATTTTTGGCAAACTCTCCAATTTAGTGGTGCCCAAGGTAGAAAAATATTTTTTATTTGAAAGTTTGGAGCAGATTCATTGAACAGTGCCAACGTTAGGAAAATGTAATGGTTACTTACATGTAGGAGTAGTATTTCAGCTTTCTGAATTACTCCTACATATAAGTAGCCATTTAATTTTGCAATGTGAATTTTTCTGAATTGGCATGCTGTGCATTGATAATGTAGCGATGATTCATTGTCCTGTGAAGGTAAACAACATGCCGGCTAAATGGTAAAAGCTGCATCACGGCTGAACCTAAAAAAACACTAGACCTGGCTCAAATGCGAGAGTATAATGGATGTGTTATTCTGGATCTGCAGACTCAAAATATATACCATATTCTCGGGCAAGCCTTGCATATGAAACCTCTTTGTACTCCATGTAATGACATGTGAGATCAACATCTTTATTGGCATTGCGAAAACCTGAATTAAATATGCAGGATTGTTTTCCACAAAGTTGATAAACGTTTTGACTTTATTTTTTTGCAGCCATCAGCGCTGAACTAATTCGGGTCAAGCAGAAAATGAAGGAGCAGAAGGAAAAAGAAAGGGCCGTATACGCTAAAATGTTTGCTTCGTAGTGGAAAATGTGAATTTTATTTTTGACTATTACGCACTGGTTGCCTGTTGCAGAGGCCTTCACAGCAGCTGATAGCAGATGGCTTCAACCTACCTTTTGTCATTAGTTTGTCTCAGTACACCAAAAAATCCTGTTTAAGAATATAGAGATACTGTTGTGTTAACAGTCACAATGTTTACAACTTACAAACTCAGTCTGTTTTTCCCCACACCTCTTAGTAAAACAGGACTGTTATGAAATTAATGTGATTTCCTTTTATGATTTTAAGTAGTTTTATTTATAGTTTGACCATTTTAAATGCAGACAATGTATTCGTTACTGTACACTGGTTATGTTTTCGTAACACTGTCAGTAATTGGAAAATGAATAAAAAAATACAGTATATCTTTAAAGGTAGTTTATTTCAGTACAAACGTACATTGAGTTTAAATGTATTCACCCAAAACATTAATTTCCGAGGCTTCACTTACAACAACCTAGCGCCTGCAATTTGTAAATAGCTGTCACGTTTAATTAAAAAAATAATACATATGTTTACCATCACAATTTAAACTGTACAGACCCCAGTCCATTCATGGACTGAAAGTTTATTTACAGCACTACAGAGTCATTAAAGGCAGAATGTTGGAACAAGGCCAACTACTTGAAGGTATTCGCTGTCTTACAACCATCTTTCCATAGTTCACAAGCCGTTATAAGCAGGACCCCCACCACCTTCAGGAACTACCCAGTTAATATTTTGGCTGGGATCTTTAATGTCGCATGTCTTGCAGTGAACACAGTTCTGGGCGTTAATTTGTAACCGTGACCCTTCACCAGATTCTAGAGGCACATATTCGTACACACCTGTAGAGAAAGGAAGAGCAGTTATTTCATATATACATTTATAGTGTGGTCATGTTTTAAACCTGTGACCAAAACTAACAAGTTACGTACTTTCTGCTAGAGACTTTATCATCCGATTCCTGACCTTGTGAATTTCCCCAGGTGCAAGACTTGGGATCTGTAAACCTTCATAGCAATTCCCTTGCACCCAATAATAATCGAAGTTATTGGCTAATAAAATCAGAACTAGCAACCAATTGGTGGAGATCAGACATATATAGTGCAAACAAGACCCCTAGGGTAGCACAGCGGTTCATATATTTACACAGGTAAACAGATGGTGTAGAGTAGTAACCTAAGGAGCGATATAAACTGAAGAAAAGCACAAAAACGGATAGGACCAATCGAATAGGTCATCTGAATGGAGGGCATGTAGGTAAAGTCATTGTAGTCTTAAGATCTGGTCAAGATGGATACAGACGCTGGATGAGAATGAATTGAAGTTGTTGCTTGAATGACATGCAGGATTCGTCCTGCTAGTTGGAGTGATGTAGTGCCAGACTTTGGAACCACTTTCCATGAAAGATTGTTTCAGAGCTTTTTTTTTTTTTTAAACAGTGTTTGAAGTAGGAGGAAGCCTATGCTCCCTAGGCAACAGGAGTCTCCTGACATGACTAGTTTATGTCTCAGGTAGTTTAATTTCCTACCATTTTGTGTCTTGTGAACGATGCAGGCCAGCTTGAAAATTGTACTGGTTTCTACAAGGAACACATTTAAAGTAATTATGACTGGGAGATCTGATCTGGAGGTGCCTCATACCAGTTAAACTAAAGCATTGACAGCTGCTTTTAGAAGAGTCTAGTGGATTGGATTACGCCAGACAGAAAGGAGTTTCCATAGTAAAACCTCAAAAGTGCTAGCAACTAAAATCATCAGTGGGGATTAAACACTTTCTCCTGTGAGGAGTCTAATTGGGTAAATTGCTACTCTGGACCGAGGGTTTATGCAAGTGCACATTTAGATTCTTGCCCAGGATAAAGGCCAACGATTTGGCACTCTGCAATAGAGGGTTTGCATTTTTGAGTCATGAAACCAGACTTGAGCTGGCAGGTCATTAGGGAGTAGAATGAATTCAGTTTTCAGGGGATTTGAGGATGGTGAAGTGTTAGCAATGCTTTAATGCCTCTACGGATTTCTGACAGATCTGGTATGCCCTATGGACAAACAGCTTTCAAATACAGCGGAGTACCATCATACACATGCAAGGATAATTTAGCTGGTCTTGGGAGGCAGCGGATTGGCTCCTTGTTTAGACTGAAATGTCTAGGATAAGATTTATCCTATTAGGGACGCCTTGCTGATGTTGCAAGGGACTGAAGGCAGAATTGCTATTTTTACTTATTATGAACAATTAACTAGATATGATTTAAGTCATCGAAGGAATGTGCCACTGATTTCCCCCATCTGGTGTTCTATGATTTGAAATAAGGGGGCATGACTGAATGTGTTCAATGTTGTGTTGCTGACCGGTCAAGAGGCGCAATTCACCCTAGTGTAATAGGCACATTGCATCATTCCGTATTTATAATCTAAAGCCTGACCGGAATTCATAAAGCAGACTGTTTAGCTGTTTCTCAACACTGCTTTCAATGATTTTAGAAATGAGTTATGAGGCAGTAGTTGTGGTCTTCCAGACCTACCCCTTTTTTTCGGTGAGGGAGAGTGGTGGTAACTTGACCGGTATTCAGCCAGTCCGAGACTAGCCCTTGAGTCAATAAGATATTGATTGTCCTTGTCATGAAGGATCATTACATGTTTTTCAAAAGTTTATCAGGATCACTTCAGCTAATTCTGAGAATGGTTTGTTATTTATATGAGCAATATGTAGTGATCACTCCACGCATGTAGATGATGTTCTGGAGGATTTATTCAAGATAATTGGAAGATCAGTAGTACAATAGTAATCCGTCCCACTAGGAGCAGCCAGCAAAGCGCTCAGCCCTTCTCCAACTGTCTGCTTAATACACCAAAATTCTAAGTGACATCAACTCAAGAGTGTTCTACAGGTGGAGGAGTGGAAAGCAAGTAAAACATAAAAACCAGGATGCTACACAATGCTCGGATGGTTAGGCACTCATTGAAAGATTAGCATGTTTCTGGTTTAGGGATCCCATGAGGAGACCTGGCTTAGGAGAGAAACGGAAATCACAATGTTTTTTGGTGTGGGAATTTCAAGTGTGCCTGTGAGGTTGGTATGATTTTCTAAGGTAGAAAAGATTTTACAATTTTTGGCTGCTACACTCCTCATGCCTCAATGATCTGTTTTGGGTATCCCTGGCATTTAATGCACTGAAATCTAGGCTTTTGTTGGGAGCGGATTTTGGCACAACATTCATCCAACAGCTCTAAGTGATTTCAGTTATTGTAATTCTTTACCACTGGGTGGACCTTGCCTATGGAACTTTAGGAGGCAAGTTCTTCAGCTATTTCGGTCATGACAGAATTGTGTTTATCCATGATCATTCTAGTTTCCAACTCTGCAGGGATAACAAATAGTGACACCTAAACTTACACTGGTGAAAATCCTAAGTGCTGAAGTTGGGTCCAAGGGGAAGCTAGCAAACTGATAACGCGGACCAGCAACTTGGAATTTAATGAACAACTGATGGCAAAACTTTGTTGGGATATAGAAATATATATTTAAAGGTCAGGTAAATGGAGTCTTGAAGTTGGAGGGGGTTTGGACACCTGCTCAATTTGTTGAATCTGTCCTGCAGAATTTCCTTACAAAGTCCAAGATCGGAATGTAAGCAGTATGATCTGGATTTCCAAATGACAATGTTGTGATAGAGAATGATGGAGAAGAGGTAACTATTGCCCAGATGCATCAAAGTACTGTTTTGGGATTCCTAATTTGCGAAAATTACCGAATCGCAAATTAGGAATCTCAAATGGAATGCATCATTTTTTTCGCTTTTTTTGTGATTTGGTAAAAATCGCAAATCGCATACAATGCGATTTTCAAATAGCGAATTCGCAATTCCCATTCATTTCTATGGGCTGAAATGCCCATAGGAATGAATGGCAATTGCGAATTCGCAATTTGAAATCGGAATTCAACAAAGCATTTCAAGGGTGGAGAGGGGGGTCCAAAGGACCCCCCCCTGCACCCATGAAATGCACTTTTACATGTAAGTTACAGACACACATGTCCTTAGGACATGTGTGTCTGTAACTTAACAGTTTAAAAAATGCATTTTTGTGCTTTTTTAAACAATTTTGCAAATTACCACGAGGTTCAAACTCGTGGTAATTTGCACTTGCAATTTTGAAATTCGCTAATTTTTTGACAATGATGCATTCCATTTAAGGAACCGCAAAATTGCGATTCCTTAAATGCAATTGCATTTAAGAAATTCGCAAAATTAGCGAATTTGAACAAAAACTAATGATGCATATCAAAAAGCATTTTTGGAGTCGCAAACGGCCGATTTTAAGGAATCGCACCGTTTGCGACTCCAAAAATGCTTGATGCATCTGGGCATTAATTCGATAATCTGGAGGACCGATGGGTCTGATCTTTGTCCTCTACATCCATCCAGAAAGAAAGCCCCTTTCCCTCTTCAAAACTTATCAACTTAATGTGGGTAACTGAGATAAAAGGATCACATCGATTTTAGTACAGATTGCTTTTTACCATACCCCTGCCTCGCCTCACTGAGAAAAAGTTGTTCCTACTATGTTTGGAGTTGAGGACTCTGGCTACGGAAAAAAGAGCTGTAAAACATAGCCCAGATTTACAAAGAAATCCTGCAGTGCAGCAAAAAAAAGTTGCTGGCGTGGGGCGGGGCCTGACAGAGCAGCAAGATGGTCGCTCTCTAGAGAGGGTCTGCCAGCCGTTATAAAGATCGGCATTAACCCTGCTTCCACGGGCGATCTAATCCTACCTGCACCTACTTCTGCTTTCCTCACACTATCTGGTCTGCCTTGTTCCTGCTGGGGCCCAACTGGATGACAGAACAGAGACTGATCCCAGGCACAGCTTAGTAGACTGCTGTGTGGCACAGCGACGCATCTGCAGAGTATGCTTTCCTCCCTGCTGCCCGTCTGAGAGACTGCAGGCAACTACCCGACCCTAATCGGGCTGTCTAGGACTGCACAGCAGCGGCCAACTGCAAAGTAGGCAGGCATGACGCCGCTGGCTAAATCAGAGCATTGACTGCACAGGCTCGCCTCTGTAACTGAGGAGCACCCCAGTGCTGGAGCTTAGAATGGGCTGCCTGGGCCTGTGGCGGTAGTCAGGGGCTTTACATTTGACACCGGGGAGAGCAGGTTAAGGTCTGGCTGGGCCCAATTGACTAGGGACACACCACATGCGCAGGGGCGCCTCCGTGCTTTTATTCGCCACCCGCCCACAGGGTGGTATGACAATGTTTGCTGCTTCATGCTCAGCCCGGGACTTCTGAGCTCTCCTGTCTTTTTGGTTCTCACCTCATGCCCTCTTGGACACTCCTGCACGGCATTGTAGATACTAAAAGGTTCTTTAAAGTGGCCATAGCACACATGGTGTGGCTTATTCCTCCCTCTTGCCATCTTGTAAACTCTGCAGCCCACCACCGAAGGAGTGTTGAGCCTGGCCCCCTGGATGTGTGACATCAGGTGGGGAACAGAAGGGCATCTCAGTTTGTGGAGGTGTCTGTGCATGGCAAGCTAACAGTTTCCTCTCGGGGTCCCTGGGATCTTTTTTCTTCTCTTCCTGCACCTCTGCTAGCTCCCTCTTGGTTTACATCACTAACTATCACCACTTGGGTGCTAGAACGCTTGGCGCTGCTCGACCTGCTCATGGCCTTTGGTCCTGATCAACTTTCTGGGGCGGTACGAATTTGCAACAGTCCACTGATGCCAGACACTGCTGGTATGGACTCTTGAGGCTGTTTACCACTGTGGGGACCCAGTTAAAACATGGATTGGAGCACCACAGAGCTACCGGCTCTGTCCTAGTTACTGTCCCGAATCCCAGGGGACACTCCCGCAGAAACTGGTGCCACTACTTCTGGGGGTCGAGACCTGCTCCCCGCTCTGCCTCTCCTATGAAGGCAGAAGACAGGCGGTGCACGCCAGTCAATATCCTGCACAAGAAGACCAACAAGGTGGCACAGATGGACAAGACTACCTACAAGAAATCTTAGTATGTCAAGTCCCGTCTCCGGAGTATTGACACAAAACTAGACACCTTTGCGAATTGCCTCAATCGAATGAAGGGAAGGGTCCACAAACACAACAACAGATTAGACAATCTTGAAACCAGGGTCTCTGCGGTTGAAGATGGCCTGGCCACATCCAGTGCACAACTCCTAAGCATGGATAGGGTTCTAGAAAACATTAAAGCCAACTACGAAGACTTTGAGGCGAGACCGAGCCGCAATAACATCCGGATTATAGGCGTGCCAGACTCTACAAACCGAGAATGGAGGACTACTTGAAGACCATGCTCCGTGATCTCTTGGGAAATGCCTCTCAGTATTCATCGTGGAAAGAGCCAACAGTACACTGGTACCCAGACCACCCAGAGACCCATTGTGGGCTGCCTGCTCAATTATAATGCACCCCGCCACGCCCAGAGCAAAAGGACACGCTGTCGTTTTACCTGGACTCTACAACCTCCCTGCAGGTGGCGCACAGTTACTCCCTTCCAAATGCCTACTACAGAAGATTGATGACACCTTCGCCCTGCAGTACCCCTCTAAACCGTGCATCACACATGATGGCAAAGCACATCACTTAACAGATCCGAAGGCCGCACTGAAATTTGCCAAGCTTCATAACGAAGGAACATGGCTCGAGCCACCCGTCGCCATGTACCAAGGAAGGGGGCACCATAGACTACATCAAATAGAGCGATCAGTTTCGTTAAAATGACTGACTGCAGCCCCCTCATCTCATATTCGGCAGTGAACTTAAGTGTTGTCCTTTCTTTGGACCCCTTTTGGATACTGACCGACCTGATAATTAGGGTGTACTTTCTTATTCAGTTGCTGGACCCTGGAATGACTCACTGGGCATATTTGCCCCATCAGCCACTCTGTCTACTTCAGACTGGGAACTGTGCTCGACTCCGCCTCCAAGGATGATTACTCTACAAGAAGTTCTACATGGGTTTGGGATGATGGGGGGGGGGCCTTATGCATTCGGCAGTGTTTAGGTGCAGAAGTAGGAGGGGTGGATTATTGGGCTAATGCTTAATCGTTTGCTGTAGTGCTGTTTGCACTAGGGCTGCATGTGCTGCGATGACACTCTAGTCACACACTGCACAGTTGAACTCTCTCCCATCCAATCTTTGTGTCACAATGAATGTTAAAGTTTCACCTATGCATCCGTTCTTTCAACTTTCATAGTGTCATGACCGCTATAATTCAATTCCTCACATGGAATGAGGGGGCTCAACAACCGGCACAAAGCAAGGCTATTCCACGCCTAAATTACAAGTTGCCAGACATATGCTTCCTCCAAGAATTTCATCTCACAACCTCAACTGCTTCTCGCTTAAAAGCAGGCTGGTGCACAGACACACGGCTCATTGTATTCCAATTATGCATGCATGACTGCCATCCTGATACGAAGGGGTATTCAAAGGCACTCAACACACATTGTAAATGATGCAGAAGGTAGATTCTTTGTAAATGACACACAAGGTAGGCTCACAGTTGTGGCTGGCGTTCTACACCAACACCCAGACTATGGGCCCCAACCAGGACAGTTCAGATTTTGTTTTGTGCCGGTAAGGCCTTGCATTTCAGACATGGGGCTGAGCACAATTATGTGGGTGGGGGCTTTAATATCTTATTAGACCCCTTCCAGGACCTTTCTGGCACGCAGCAACACACTATTATGACAGAGGATTCCCTTGTAGATGCCTGGTGATACCAGCACAGGTGAGACATGGAGGGTCCTTGCTTTTTGACTGGGTCATGGTCCCGTTCAATACTAGCTGATCTCCCACAACGCTGTTGCATGTGTGACTTAAGACTCCCACTTCTCCAGAACCTTATCAGACCATGCCCCTATTACTGAATTTGCTTTTCTGTAAACCGTACCACGCATTCACATGCTGGCTCTGCCCGTTGCCTTTCGTGATGCAGCTTTCTGCAGTGAGGCACACGTGGCCATTATAGAGTTCTTTGCTATCAACAAGGACTCTGTTGCTTCCCCCTCTGTACTGTGGGAAGCCTTTAAAGTTGTTATTTGAGGAGTGTATTTCGCAAAGCAAGAGGGCTTCCTTAAAGCACTAGAATGTGTCTGGCGACACTGGAGGACAGTCTCCGAACACTAGAATTAGACAATGGTGCGTATTAGTCCCCCTCTAGCATGGCTCATTTCCTGGAAGTACTGAGCGAATATAATGGCGAGGCAGTGCGGGAGATGAGCTTCCTCACTCATTACGTGTAGATATGGTGCAGGGGCCGACGCACGAGGACTCTTGCACACATGCTCCGGTGACCCCACGCCTCTGAATATGATTGAACTTCTTGATGAGCAGCAAGAGTGGCACACTGCACCCGAGGCCCTACTTCGCATTATGGCCTCATATTATGTCAACCTCTATAGTACTACTGTCTCTCCAAGCACGACCGAGATTCAAAACTACTTGGACGCATTACAGTTGCTCTGGCTTGACTGCTCACTCCGCGCGCTTCTTGACTCACTTTTTACTAAGGAGGAGATCCTGCGGGTAATACAGGGGCTAACTGGCAATAAGGCACCATGCCTAGATGGTCTGACTGCCTCCATATATAAAGAATTCGATCCTTTATTGATACCACACCTACAAGCCATGTTTAAGGCCTCTCTGCTGGCGAGCTTTCTCCATCATCCCATGAGGCAGTCATCCTTAAGCCTGACAAACTGGCTAACTGCTGTGATTCATACCAGCCATTATCAACTTGATGATATGATTCTTGCCAATTATCTACTGCACTTCTCCCCAATATAGTGCGCCTTGACAAATCAGGCTTTGTTCTGGGCTGCTCCACTGTGATACACTGGAGGTGCTGCCAAAAGTGAATAGCATTGGGAGAGGCTCACACAGGTATTGGGAGCATAGATCGAGCCAAGCACCAGTATTCTATCCAGGAAGCAAAGGTTTGTGAAGACCCTGCGACTTAATCCGTACAGGGCTTAAAGACTTTACAAGAGAGGTTCTGGCAGAGCAGAATCGTTATGCCACATTTTTTGGTGCGAGTGCTCCAGCAGAACCCAGTTGTCCACTACTACTAATCACCCTGCCCACACAATCCTATTTCGGTTTCAAGGATTCTTCAGTGACAAGTGAGTCTCTTTAAGTGCAACATCAGCCCACTGAGTGTGTCCAGAGACAATGCAGTACATTTTTGTGCTTAATATGCGGGTCATGCCATTTGCAAATCAGCTTGGCAAGAGAGAAAGGATAGCCCCTCCAACTGTGGCCGACCGCATCTGGCATACACAAAGGGGGTGGAGGAGATGGGATGAAACTTGGAAGGGGAGGACAAGAGATAGAGGGAGGTGTACAATGGAAGCGCCTGTGATATATATACGTCCTCTGCATGCTATCCCTGGGAGTCCCTAGGATACTCCTATTGGGGATTAAGGCTGACCTGCAGTCTTGCATCCGGAATGGTCACCGACCTTGGAGAGCTTCCAAACTGTGGGCAGATTGCGTCTCCCACACTTGTCATTTCATAGCTAGGCCATTCACCTCTCAGCAGACCCCTTACTGGCACATCTCAGTGGAGACCCCCGCCGTGGGTGTGTATTTAACCCCTTCCGTGCGGCCGCGATTTTCCCCGTGTCCGGACGAACACGGGCGGGCCATGACGAACCCCAGCCGTCATCAGCACACGAGCACCGTAGTGCATGACGGCTGGGGTTCGTCACCAGCATGGAAGGGGTTAACACCTCACCACCCCCCCCTTGTTTATCACCACCATGCTACACGTGACCCATACACCCTTCCTGGTGAGGAAATCGGGTTCTTGCGACCACATCATGGGAGGAGACCCCAGACTTGTGGGCATCTACCTGCGCCTCCATAGTCCAGCACCAGTGTGGCACAACTCTGCTATTCATATTGCTGGTGCCCTATTTTCTTGGATTTTGTAGTATACAAAGGGGCTGCACCACATTGATCACTTCATCATTGTGTGCACATTCAACCAGTTTCTTGCGTTTTGGGCACAATATGCATTCTCCCAGTACAATTATTGGAAGCACCAACAGCTGTCTCATTGTCCAGTCTCCCCATCCTGCAATATTTACATCGTTGGAGCAAGTGTCAGGGGTTTGTCTTCGGCCTCTATGGGATACTAGAGAGTATTCACTCTAGCCTTACACTTGCCCAGGTGCACACTAAATGGCAAATAATAGTTGGCAGGGAGTACTGGGCGGGCCTGGTACAGACCCATGCCAGGGTCCTTAAAGCATCCCGCCTCGATTTCCTATATTTCAAGGTGTATTGGACTCCAAGGTGACTGTCAGGCAAAGCTTTTACCCAATAGCCACTGTTGGCGGTGCTCGGTAGGAAATTATGACATATACCACATCTACTGGAGTTACCGAGCTATCCAATCCTACTGGACGGCGGTGTGGGCACACCTATAGAGGTTGCACGTCCCTCTGCCCACATGGCACTGCTCTACGATACTACAGATGGCCCGTCGTGGAGATTCATATTCAATGGTGGCTTGCCAAAGTGCTGGCAGTAGCCTAACTCTGTAAAACCGCACCCCCCCACCCTGAGTTGGGCAGGTTTCTGCTGCTGTCTTTGTCACAGGGTTGGTCCTGAGTCCCTTGTGTTTCCAATCCTCCTCCTTGCAGGGGTATCGGCCATCTTACTGCATGGTTTTCCTGCTCATTTCCACCTACCATCACCAACGGCTATCACCCCTCTTCCCATTGAATGCAGATAATCCGCCATGAACATTAGACTCCTCTCACCAATGCCCACAGTGTCTGCGGGGATGATGATGGCTGCGCAGGGCTTGTGCTCCCCAAGTTGGAAGCAGCCATCAGAGTGGGGGCTTTCACCACCGGGCTCCTTTGTGATCAACTAATGTGCACTGGATTGTCTTGAATGTAGGAGACTGCACTTGGTACTCTGATTTAGTGCTCTTTTTGATGGTTGTTATTGCTCTTAATGATGAGACCACTGGGTTTATTCCTGTACATGATCTCTATCTGCACTCATGGGGGACTTCCTCGGTGTCCCAGCTTCTTAGGTCTCCTAGCTACTCCCGCTCCTTACTTATAGCCCTGCTCTGCCTCCTCAATTCCTCCTTCCCTTAATTTGCCTAATGGACATCCAGAGGAGCAGCTGTTACATCACCCAGGTAGAGTTACAGTGACACCTAAATGCTTAGTGCCCACCTCTTGTTATGCTTCTGGCATTAGCACATTCGTCGTTCATACTTTTCAGGGACTCCTGTTTTCTGTGTGTCCTCCCCTCTCAATTCTGTTTCCTTTTATTCCTGCATTGTCTGGCATGGTTATTTGTATTGTATTTCTGTCAATTAATATTATAAAACAAATAAAGGTTGCAGGGGAAGGTACACTTTTTTGAGACTCCAGAAGAAGTGTGGGAATGGTTCGAGATCAGGCGAGATTCGATGCCCCCGCACATGGCACAAAATTAAACAATATGGGGCACTTATGCTAAGAGTGTCTTGTTGTTACAATCTGTCTGGGGATGACTAAGTAAAAAAAGTCCCTCTGGGAGAACAGAGGGTCACTGTCAATGAGGATGACATCATGAAGCTCTGCACTGTGGAGACACAAGGAACTACGCAGATTCCGTAACAGAGGGAGCGGTTACTAGGACTGAGCCCCTCACTGGACTTTGCCAGACACTCTGGCTGCTCCGTAACTAGGGTGTGATGTTGCCTAAACGCTTGAAAATTGCAGCAACTCTACTGCCGACATGACGGTGTATCTGTGCAAGGCTGGGGAGTTGAGTCAGTGAATGAAGGACGTTGTTGAGATGTAAGACTGCCTGGTGGACCCCTGGAATGGCTTATCTCATTGTGCAACTAGAAGAGATATAATGGCATGGGTTTACTCCTTGAAGAAAATGACTGTTCACTGTTACATGCTGCAATGATTATTTTACAATCCCAATTGGCTTATTTGGAGGAGTGTGACTGGGGTAGGGGGATGTTAGACAAAGTGAGTTTTCTGGTGACTGTTTGGGATGCTGTGCATGTCCTGACTCATGCTTGGCTGGACATTGATAGTCGCATAGTTGAATTATGTCTGGGGGTGTGTGTGGAGAGTTTGTGTTGCATGTTTTTGTCCGATCAATCGCCACTCAGATGTGTTGTAGAGTCAGCCAGCACAGGAGGCTCGATCCTGGAGGGAGGCACTGTTGCATACATACATGATTTTTAACTGGGGTGCAACAGTGACTAGGGCTCTGGAAGGGGAGGCCCTGAAACCAGTGATGAGGGGGCAATTGTATGGGCTTGACATGCGGCTCAAGCAGGAGCTCTGCAAGGAGGAGTCGTCCCTGGCCTCGTTGCATCCAAATGAATTGTTGCACCCTGATGTCGTTTGCCGGGAGCAGGCAGTGCGCTGACGCATTAGTGCTATCTAGATCGGCTAAATAAATATATACTTAAGCAATAATGATGATTGCGTGGAAAAGAAGATAAGTCACGTCGCTTGTTAGCTTGGATACTTCGTAGGGAGCACTCCCCTGCCACTGACCACGCATTTGGTATTAACAATGTCGCTAGTAAGTCTGGTATAGCAAATGTGTTTCAGCTGCATTTGCAGTAAGAGTACACGATGGACCCCACCATCGTGCCGTATCGCTATGCTCCTTTTCTGGAGGGCTTACCCGTCCCACGGCTGGAGGTTCGGAATACGGAGGGTATAGATGCCCAATTAAGCCTGGAGGAAATACACAAGGCGTTGAAGGCACTTCTGCAGGCAAAGGCTCAGGGAAGGGATGGATTCCCACCCTAGTTTTATCAAGGGTTTTCAGCGACAGTTGCACAGGGACTCCTAAAAGTCTGGACAAAGCGTGTGAGAACTGTGTTCTGCCCCCCTCTGTGAGAGAGGGAAATCTGTATGTTCCCTAAACCTGGTGGTAATGAGTCGGACCCTGCAGCTTATCGGATGCTCACCATGATTAATAAAGATATAAAAGTGCTGTGTAAATTAGTTGCTAATTGTCTGATGCCTCAACTGCTGCATGAGGATCAGTGTTGGTTTATACCACGCCGGAACACTGACATGAATCTGCAACATCTTGCCAATGTGCTCCATGAAGTGAAAAGTTGGGAGGAGAAGTTGGCACTGGTGTTGATCAACCTAGAGAAGGCCTTCGACACAGTGGATTGAGGCTACCTGTTGGAGGATCTGAGCGCCATAGGAATAGGGCTGCAGTTTTGGTGTTGGGTCCAGCTGCTGTATATGGGTGAGTGTGGGTCAGAGTTGCTTGGGTGTGTCCATTGAGGCGCGGAACGTGGCAGGGTTGCCCCCTATTGTTGCTACTCTTAGTCTTAGCAATAGAACCTCTGGTGATCTGGGTTTAACAGGTGTTGTTGCACTGGGCTTCTGTCCGAGTGGTGCTAGCCCTGTCATCTCCTACATAGCCTCTCCAAGTGAATCATTGCCTATATTGTTGCAACTCTTAGATGAGTTTGGAGACTTGTTAGGCCTTTGCCTAAACCGCAACAAATCCCTACTTTCCCCCCTAGCGAAACTGGCTGCCACATTGTTGGTCTGCCTCCAAGGCCTGTGCTGGTCACTGGGAAAGTTTTGTTATTTGGGCATTCAGGTGGTGCACACTGACGCTCAGCTGCTGCATTTAAATATGGACCAGGTCATTGCTGCATTATGAAAGTCTGTGGCCTTTTGGAATACATTACCACTCTTAATGATGGGCAGACTTGTGGTGTCTAAAATGGTGGTGTGTTCCCGTTGCTTGTACGTGTTACAGAACTCTCTGTCCCATCCCTAAGGCGGTCTTTAAACGGTTTAGCTCAGCACTCATCTCTTTGCTTTGGGCAGGACACTGCAGTAGAGTGGCCCTACACGTGCTGACCCGGCGTTACGTGGAGGGAGGCCTGGAGGTTCAGAGACTAGACTTGTATTACTATGAGGCACATTTACAATATGCAGGTCGGGGGCTAGACAATTGGGAGAAGCAGTTGTTGACAGGACTGGTGACTGTGGATTGACTGCCTGTAGCCTTGATGGAGGGAGCAGGAGTCACAAGGGACTTGCCAAACATAGAGCGCCACACCGCTCACATATGGCAGCAATACATAGAAGTGGTCTTGAAGCATGCCCCTTTTCAAACTGACTCACCATGAGGATATTGGCCCCAGTCTGGAAAATGGTGGACCATATATCCTTTCAGGTATGGAAAGATGGTGGATGTGCAATGTTGGGGGACTTGTATCCAGGTGAGTTCTTCATTACATGTGACCAGGCTTGTGAGGACTTTGCACTGGGACAGGGGCATTACGCTGGTTGACTCAAATAGCCAGAACAACTTGGCCCACATACCCCACTGCCCCTCAGACCATGCACAGACTAGAAGTTTTACTGTCCTGTGGAGCAGGATGACACCTGATCACTCAATTGTATAAGGCAGTATGTGACTGGTCCTCCGCCCCGGGCCCGAGAAGCATAGGCTGCTGACCTAGGAACCCATTTAGAGGACAGTATGTGGACTGCCATTTGTGGACTCACACACACCTTATCTTGTAATGCCTGATTTAAGTTGGTGCACTACAACTTCCTTCAAAGGGTGTATATATATGACACTCTTAGAGAGTCCAACTCATAACCCCCACATGGCCTGATGACTGCCTGCAGTGTAATGCCAGTGGTGTGGAGTTCCTATACCAGGCATGGTGGTTCTTTTGGACATGGGTGGTGTCTGACTGATGGAGGGTCACATGTTTTCTTATAGACCACCTACTGCTTCACCGTTTGTTGGGCTAACACAAAAAGCCAAAGGGACGTGAGCTGACATAAGTTCTTGCATCTGCCCTTGGTATTAACTAGGTGCACAGAAGCCATCACCTGCATAGGTCAGCGCATCTCTTAAGTAGAACTCTGGCCCCAGGATTTGCAGGAGTGGATGCTGGCTGAAGAGATGCATATAAAACTGAGCAGATGACCTATGAGTGTGGAGGGAGATATGTGATATATTCCTGATTTTGTGCAGATTCCACAGATGGTGTTGATATGGATGTGAGCATGGCTGAGGATGAAAAACACACAGGGGTGATGCATTCTTTACAGGGATGACTGAATGGTTGGACTGCAAGATGGGAGAGGATGAATGTAACTGTACGCCCTAAGTATGGAATATCCGAATGCTACTCATCAGGGGGAGTGCTGCAGGGTGGGGGGTAGTAAACTCCGGCTTACGGCAGAACGGAGGTAAGTAAAGAAAAATAAAACTAATTACATTGCCCACGCTGCAACGCCAAATGACGATGTAATTAGTTTTATTCATTTATTTATTTATTTACTTACCTCCGTTTGGCCGTATGCCGAAGTTTATTACCCCCACCCTTCCCTTCCCCGCAGTATTCCCTCGAGGAGCCGCTAATTATCAGGGGGTGTTGCCCTCGCCTGTGCCCGACCTTGTACACTGTATTGTCATACCTGTACTGCTGCTTGTTGTTTGTTCAAACTGAAAAATAAAGGTTAAAAAACACATAGGTGGCTTGTTTGGGAGAAACTGGCTCATTAGCGCAGAAGCCTCAACCACCTTGGAATATAAGATTCCGAAGTCCCGAATAAAATTAACTTATGTGTTCCGAATAAGCTATGCGTTTATTGTCTCAGTGTAGTTGTGCACAATTCAACTGATTTTTATCTAACACACTCCTCAATGTTCTTCCTAACTTTGGGTATCGCTATATATTCTACTTACCAACAAATTCTACAATCCTACGGTTTTAGACTGGTCTATCTATACTCTAATCGGTTTCCTTGCTTTATTGCATTTTATTACGATTTTAGTTTTATGTTACTGAGTCGTAAAAATCGCAATAATGATCATGAACTTAAATATTGCGGGGAATACAAGGTTATTCTTGAAAGCACCACCCTTGGCAAATGACCAAAGTCTTGCCTACACTTGAAACTACAGCAAAAGACAAGCACAAGAAACTAAGGGGTTGACTTGCCATTGACTTTTATTATAGACCCTGTTATTCCATTTGCATTATTTGACACATCCGAACACACACTACTTGCCCACATTATATGGTCTGTAGATCTGCACGATAATATCTAACGTATCGATGACATGCAGCCAATTTACATAGTAGCGAAAACAAACAACTTGGAAAACGTAAGGGGGCAATGGGAGATTAAAATTTACATGACATTCATATATAAATATTGGCAATTTTATTACGCTAAGACTGCACAAGTCTCAAAAAACAGTAGACATGGAGGAGCCAAGATGGCGATCGGGACGGTCGTGTAGGCTCCCGGCTCAGCAAGCCTTCTAATCCCGCACCGTAATCCTGACCTCCATCCTGTAATTGTGCCGCGGCGGGACGGCGGTATGAACGCGCTGTTGCTGTTCACGTTCCTCTGAGGTCTCTGCCTGCCCGGTAACTGGAGATATCGTCGAGATTGCTTGGAGACTTCCATAACCTCGGCTCCGGGACTCGTGTTGCTCTGCGCCGCTGGATGCTGCTGGAGCGGCATCGAACAGTCGAGCTGGGGCGGAACTGGCACTCAGGGACACGCTGCCTGCCGCAAAGGGAAACGGACGAGATCCTTTCCGCTGTGAGGGGATTTTCTGCTACATGCGGATTGCACACACTGGCGAGGTGAGAGCCCTTTTGAAACTACTTCTCCCTTGTGTAACGCTGGTGACGGGTTGTGCCGACCCCATCTTGGAGCTTGCACGTTACTGGCGGAACACCTTCGACTTGGCCCCCCGTCTTGAGCTGAAGGAGGAATGGCTCTCGCTGTGGATCGCTCCCTAGCAGTGTGTCCTGTTCTTATCAGCGGCCCGGACTGCAGCCTCCCAGTGCCGATTTCGCCCCCCTTCCATTGTGGTTCCTCTGACGAGGTGGAAATGGCTGCTGGCTCCCTGACTGGGAAGACAGGTGCTACCTTGCCTCAAGACTGTCTCACCCTGCCTGGCTATGAGCTGTGTGTTGGACCGCGTGTACCGCTTTGTTGTGAGGAGCTGTTGGAACTGCAGCCTGCTCTGACCTGCGGTGCAGTTCTGGCCGCCCTTGCTGATTTCCAAACTGCATGGCGAGCAGGCTCCCGCGCGCTGGGTCAGAAGCTTGACGATGTCGCACTCACACTGGGGCGAGCGCGACTGGCCAGCTTTCAGCGTTGCGTTGATTTACCTTTGCCTGTTCCTGAGGCGGCTACTATGTTGCCACACGTGTACAAAGAGGAGCGGACTATCCCTGGTTATATTAGTGTCTGCTCGTCCACCAGCTTTGACTGCGCTACAGTGTTTCTCTCCCCGCCGAAGGTTGAGACTTTACCCATGATGTCGCTACTGTTGCCTCAAACGCCATTTTCGCAGTTACTGGCCCCCCTTGCTGCCTTCGCCTTGCAAGCCTTTTTCTTCCTACAGTGGAATGAGTGTCATCGTGCGACCTTGGGGGTGCTCATCTTTTGGGACTATGGATTTGATGGTAACTGTCAACGTCCATTTTGTTGTCACACGCCTCCTCTTTGCCGAGTGTGGCCATCTTGTCCCTTTGTTCTGCTTGGGGCGGGCTTTTTTCGGGGGCCATGTTTTAAGGGATTTCTACGAACAGGCCAGGGCTGATGGTTTCCTTTTTGCTATTTCTGACTGCTTGGCTGGCGGAGACCCGGGTTGCAACGCTTTTATGATACACTTGGCTGTGCGATATGTGATGCCTCTCCCCATTTAATGCTGTAACTGACATTTGTTGTTATTGACTCTTGTTTATGGGGTGGAGGTCTTATGCAGGGCTGGGGAGTCCGGGAGCGAGTGGATTTGGCCCTCCTCCGGTTTTATATGATTCTCTTTTTCTTTTCTTCCTTTCTTCCTGTGTCTATATTTCGGGTACTCTTTTTTGGGCGACAGGCACACTGCTAGGGGGGGGTAGGCCGTAGCCTCTGCATGCGTGTAGGGTAGGGGTAGGGTTTATTTTGTTTGTTTTAGTCTCTATGCGCCTTAATTTTTTTCTTCTTTCTAACTTCTTTTCTTTCCTCCTTTCTGTCTTTGGGTCCGTGGGTTGCTTGATACGTGATGGGTAGCGACCGGCATGAAACATGATGTTTGCTTGAATATCCTGTTGTGTAAATCCTTCTGCCGCTATTCTGACCACAGTTTTTCTTAGTCGGGTTTCGTTGCTGAAGTTGCCCACTCATGTCGTAGGTGGATGGACTGGACTCTACTGTTTCTTAGTTTTACATTTAAAAATGGTAAAATTTTCTAAAAATTAACCTTCACTTATCCTATCTCTCGGTGGTACGATGATACTCAGTGTAATTCTGATAGCTTGTCAATTTGTATTGCGGTGCTATCGAGTCGCCGTATAGCCTGCTACAGTGCTTAAAATGTTTTCGAGGCCGGCCTGATGGTTGTGGGCCCGTATTTGTTTGCTGATATTGCGCAATAAAGGTTTAAAAAAAAGGGGTGTGGCCTATCATAGTAGGGGCGTGGTCTAAATCAAAATAACTAGCATTGTGTGCTTAAGAAAATCATGAAGTCTCATCCAGCAAAGGATAATAAAATAGGCAAAAATATATATTTATTAAGTATAAGCCATAAAATACCAAACACTTTAAAAAACATGTAAAAAGTATTTACATTACTTAGAAATCTATTGCAGGATTTCCCAAAATCCTTGAAGGTATTTACTGTGACTAATTTGCTGGGGTTTCTCACAACAATTTTCTACAGCAGACCTTTTGCCAGCCAACTCTTTACATACAGCTTTGCGTCAAATGGAGGACCATTGAGTTTTACCCATAGGCATGAAGAAATGGTCTCTACAAGAAGAGAGGCTCTTGTTGGATAAGCAATGAAGTTCATTGTGCTAAAACGACTAACTTTTTTAATGCTTTCCTTGGTTTTCTTTCCACCAAAATCTTTGAAAAGTCTAAAAGCTTGGATAGTATCTCTTGCTGGCAGCTGAAACTCATCACCAGAAGGCAAGTTGCCTGCATCTAGCACACTGAAGCTGGCTATAAGTTCCTTCTCAGAATCCGGGGCACATCTGATTTAGATTAAGGACAACAGAGTTACTTCTACCATGGAAAAGAGGAACATTCTTGAATTTGCCCTTGTCAACTGCTCTCTGAGCCGCAGAAGCAAACTCCCCTGGCGAGTCCTTCATTGCTCTAAATATACGTACTTGACTAACCAAAAGTCTGTGGGCATTAACAATTGTAATGTCCCTCCTCTGTAAGGAGAGTGATAAGTCTTTGAGCTCTTGAAGAGCATCACACATTAACCCCAAATCTCTGATAAAAGAATAGGCTGTAAGCTTCTTCAAGAGACCTTCATACTTACTCCGGTCTCTTATGGATCTGGATGGGTATTTAGAAGCATTCTCAAAATGTTTGCACAAGGCAGGGAAGCAGTTCCAAACAGCTTTCACAGATCTGTAACTGGATGTTACCCATCTAGTATCAAGCATTTTCCCTATCTTCTGAAGCTGTACACATAGCTCGCTGGCGGCCAGATTTAGCTCTCTCTAGTTTTTTGGTGTGGTGACATACCGTATGTGGCATACAATGAGTCCATGAAAATCTTGAAGTGATTAACCTCATCAACTGTATCTGCCACAGCAAGTTCTAGTCTGTGAGCCAAACAGTGCCATGTCAGTACAAGATTTGGAAATTCTGATTTCAGCAATGCTACTACTACTCCTTTTTTACCAAACATTACTGCTGCTCCATCTGAACATACTGCAATCAAGATATCCTGTAGCATTTTTGTGAGTCCAACTTTTTCAAAGTAGCTTAGGAGAGCTGTCTTTACGCCAAGGGCATTTGTTTCTGCCAGCTCCAGAGGCCGAAATAGATGGTCACTGGGGTATTTTCATTTCCAAAAATGCCACGGAGGTAGATGATTAAGGTAGAAGCATTGCTAATAGAAGTGCTTTCATCAATTAATACTGTGATCTTTCGTTTGTGTTGTCTGATATAACAGACTAATTTGTGTTGCATTTCCAGTGCAATGCGTTTTATTATTTCTGTTGCAATCACATTGCTGTGCAAAACACGGCCCATTGCACTGCCATGCTTTGCCTGAAGGAGAATTAGATCAGGGTGGTCAGTGAAAGGGTGATCTTTTTTTGCCACGTAGTAGGCAGTGTCAAATACCCTGCATGTGCTCTCCATATGTTTTGCATTACATTTGTGTACTGTTACCACCAATTGTATTTTTCTGCTGAGTTGTAAGAATGTCTTCAGCTGCCAAGTGACCAGCGCTCACCTTATGCTTCATAATCTTCTTCCTGAGCGGCTTCTGCCTGAAAGCTTTTCCGTCACCAGAAGGACCAACCTCACGATCTGCCCACTCTTTACTAATGCACATGCCCTGGGTGTTATTGTGCACTGAAAGACTTGTTGATTTAGCCTGTTTGCAGGAAGAATATTCAATATTGCCTGAGTTAAGATACAACTATTTATATTCCTCTTGAAAGTAATACCACTGGTAAGTGTTCCAGCAGTCTGGGAGTATGACTGTTTCTTTCTCTGGCACACGTTGAAGTCTTTGTAAAGGTGGACTATCCTTGGCAGACTCCTGCTGAGTTTTACTAGCATCATCACTAGTTGGTTGCACTGCACAAGACTCCCCTGTAACACGCTGGCGCTTCAGTGACGGTAGGAAGTCAATCATTAAAGACTGCATAGACTTAGGATTCAGAGCAGAAGCAGATAAGCCACAAGTAGCCATGGTAAAATTTAGACCTTCCTTCTTCAAGGCTGGACTGGTATATCTGAAAACTAAAAGAAAATCTTCCTCTGCTGATTTTGGTTTCCAGGTGATAAGGCCTTGCGTCACGCAACGAGAATATTAAGCCTCTTATCTGCAACAAAAATTGAATCGTTTACTACAGTAATCAACAATGTTTAATTGGAGTGCCATTTGGCAGGCAGATGTTACTCTTCATTTTTTGCTGCTCCTGAAAGCATCTCTCATTGTGCAGTGGAACAAGAATAGGCTATTGCATGGAATAAAGAATATCCTGAGGCACTGCCATCTTACTGCAGCAAATAAAGAAATATTATTTTACACTCCCACCCTTCTGCTTCGCACAACTGCTGAAAATAACCACTATCCTAGGGCACTTCTATCCATTCTGCTTCGCTTCTTAGAATATTAGCAAAAAATAAATATGGATAAATACAGACGAAAAATTGATTCAAATGGTGGCTTTTACACCACATATTTACTGCAAATTGTTGCAAAAGCGGGATCCAAATATTGCATTTTAAAGCACAAGTGTGAAGAAAAATTACAAACATATCAAAAATGTCCCCAATCCTCTAACTGGTCTGCTTGCAAAATAACCCCCAAGCCAAGCACACACAGCCAATGGAAACAGGCCCTCTAAGTGTTTTCTACACTTTGTCAGCCCTTCTCACCAGCGTTGTTATATTTAGAAAGGGACACTGCCAGCAGTTCTTTGCAGGCTGCTATATTTTAATGTGCCAGCACTTCTCATTTTCCCTCATTGTGGCCTAGTTTGCGCCAGTACCAGACTCTTTTTCGGTAACATCTGCATCCAAAGTCCCAATATGTGTATTTTTACCAACTACAAAAAAATGGTTGTATCCTCATGTAACGCAACTAGTGCTATTATTTAAAGCGCTATGATGCTCGATTCGGGTCAAGTTCGCGCTATATAAAGCACAGTGAAAAAAAACAACTAAGTGTACTTAGGAGAGGATATTCCCAAAACAGTTGTTTGGAGAAAATGCCAAATCAAGACTGGAGCAAACTTAACCATCACCAGAGAGAAATTCCACAGTAATCGGTGCAAATTTGCCCTAAGGTTGTTGAGCTGGCTTTAAGTGAGCACTCACGGTCCGGTCCATTCCTTCCCATTATTCTTTAATTATTCTCTCATTACACACTTTTAGGGAAACTGTCAAGTAAGTGTTATTTGGTATCCCAGTAGTAACTAAGCAATTTCGCTGAGACTGCATAGTTAACAAAGGCACTTGATGCGGACTAATGGTTTCCTTTTGTTTGATGTAATTTTTCGAAAACATAAAATATGGTATAATTCAAGCATTCCACCCATCACTTTTCCCTCACTGAGAAACCCAAGTGTAATGGATTTGTAAAATCACGAGTTGAAGCGAAGTTGCACATCAGCCTTATACCTGGTACCAGTCAGTGTGATTGTATATTCCCCATCTGTGTAGAGTGTCACACAGGACTTAATTACACCAGTGTTAGTAAACATAGGAAGAGCAGAGCAATGTGAAAGTCGATGAAAATGAAACTCAGAGGGGTCCGTCTGAGTCGGCTTTACAATTGACTTGAGATATCTACTTACTTCTGAATTGTGCCTGAACATTTTTAATGCAGCAACAAGTTACATTACACGAGATTATATACATTTTGGGGGGGCACAGTGAGATTAAGACTTAAGTGAGCACTCACGGTCCGGTCCATTCCTTCCCATTATTCTTTAATTATTCTCTCATTACACACTTAAGGGAAACTGTCAAGTAAGTGTTATTTGGTATCCCAGTAGTAACTAAGCAATTTCGCTGAGACTGCATAGTTAACAAAGGCACTTGATGCGGACTAATGGTTTCCTTTTGTTTGATGTAATTTTTCGAAAACATAAAATATGGTATAATTCAAGCATTCCACCCATCACTTTTCCCTCACTGAGAAACCCAAGTGTAATGGATTTGTAAAATCACGAGTTGAAGCGAAGTTGCACATCAGCCTTATACCTGGTACCAGTCAGTGTGATTGTATATTCCCCATCTGTGTAGAGTGTCACACAGGACTTAATTACACCAGTGTTAGTAAACATAGGAAGAGCAGAGCAATGTGAAAGTCGATGAAAATGAAACTCAGAGGGGTCCGTCTGAGTCGGCTTTACAATTGACTTGAGATATCTACTTACTTCTGAATTGTGCCTGAACATTTTTAATGCAGCAACAAGTTACATTACACGAGATTATATACATTTTGGGGGGGCACAGTGAGATTAAGACTTAAGTGAGCACTCACGGTCCGGTCCATTCCTTCCCATTATTCTTTAATTATTCTCTCATTACACACTTAAGGGAAACTGTCAAGTAAGTGTTATTTGGTATCCCAGTAGTAACTAAGCAATTTCGCTGAGACTGCATAGTTAACAAAGGCACTTGATGCGGACTAATGGTTTCCTTTTGTTTGATGTAATTTTTCGAAAACATAAAATATGGTATAATTCAAGCATTCCACCCATCACTTTTCCCTCACTGAGAAACCCAAGTGTAATGGATTTGTAAAATCACGAGTTGAAGCGAAGTTGCACATCAGCCTTATACCTGGTACCAGTCAGTGTGATTGTATATTCCCCATCTGTGTAGAGTGTCACACAGGACTTAATTACACCAGTGTTAGTAAACATAGGAAGAGCAGAGCAATGTGAAAGTCGATGAAAATGAAACTCAGAGGGGTCCGTCTGAGTCGGCTTTACAATTGACTTGAGATATCTACTTACTTCTGAATTGTGCCTGAACATTTTTAATGCAGCAACAAGTTACATTACACAAGATTATATACATTTTGGGGGGGCACAGTGAGATTAAGACTTAATCTCACTGTGCCCCACCAGCACCCCCGAAAATGTATATGATCTTGTGTAATGTAACTAGTGCTCATGTAGCTCACGTAAAGCGCTCCAATACGTTCGAGACAGAGCTATATTAAACTGTAATATATATATATTGACCTCAACTCCCTTCCTAATGCATCTAGAGTTATTATATTCAGTGGCTGGGTGGTTTATTGGTATTTTCCAGCGCTGGCACAAGTCCTTCTGATGGCTCATAGGCTGTGTGTGCAAGCACCCGCACTAGAGTGTATGCCAACGTCGGTATGTATTTCATGTGTTATTGTTCATCCTGTGTGTGATTTGACATGTGTGGTTCCACGTTATCACATATGTGTTACTGTAAACGTTATTTATTAGACGATCAGTGAACAGAAGCAGACACCCGGACGGACTAACACACAGAAGGGAATATAATGTAAATGAAACAACCAATGGATGGATAAACTGACTGACGGGTGGATGGCCGGTTGGTTAGAAATAGACATATGTAAATGTAAATGTGTAAGTCTTGTAAAGCACACAGCTGCCCTGAGGCGTCGTGGCGCTGTAGATCGCTGGGGAACCCTACTGGCTATCCCTGTGAGATGGTCCCTACTGGGTATGTCCAAGGTGAAACCAGACATCCCCGGCGAATGTGGGGGGCCTGGCAAGCTAATGCCCAGAGTTGTCGAGTGTGATCCCGGGTTAGAGTAGGCACCGAGGCGAGAATTATCGAGTCCGCTGACCCTGGTCCACGACTCTGCCGCGTCGGGAATCGAACCCTGGTCCCGGGCCGTTCTCTGCTTCCGGGTCTGCCGCCTCTAACCAGTGAGCCACACCACTCCACTCAATATGATTGAGAAAAAAGACGGACAGGTATCTAGAAATCAGACAGGTTTTTGAGGCATAGAGAAGACGGGCCGACAGGGGCAGGGCTGCACTGGTAGTGTGCATGTTTGGACAGTTAGTGCTTGTTAGACCTGGCACCACAGGCGTGGGTCTCCCTGGCAGATCGCCTTGACTGATGGGGCAAAGGAGAGGTCAGCATTCTCCACACCACATGGGCATTTCCAGTTCCGTGTTATGATGAAGAATGCCCCTGCCACCTTTCAGAGGTTGGCCAACCAGGTGTTGGTTGGACTGGATGAGTTCAGTGCCGCCTACCTGGATGCCATCGCAGTGTTCAGTGCCAGTTGGGAGGAACATCTGCGCCACCTCTGGGAAGTGTTGATGGCGCTGCGGAAGGCAGGCCTCACGATCAAGGCGAGTAAGTGCCAGATCGAGCAGAGTTCCGTGGTGTACTTGGGACACCAAGTTGGGAGCAGCCAGGTGGCGCCCCTACAACCCAAGATTTAAACCATCCTGGCTTGGGAGCCACCCAAAACCCAGACAGAGGTGAGAGCCTTCTAAGGTCTCACAGGAGGTTTGTCAAGGGGTATGGCAACATTGTTGCACCCTTGACAGAGCGGACTTCCAGGAAGCAGCCCAAGAAGGTGATCTGGACTGACACCTGTCACAAAGCTTTTGAGGCCCTGAAAGCTGCCATGTGCACGGTGCCTGTGCTCCTGGCACCCAACTTCTCAAGAGAGTTTATCGTTAAAAAGACGCTTCAGAGCATGGTGTGGGGCTGTTCTGTCACAGATGAATCAGGAGGGCCTAGACCAACCTGTAGCCTTTATCAGTAGAAGGTTACTTCCACTGGAACAGCGGTGGAGTGCTATTGAGCGAAAGGGATTTGCTGTGGTCTGGGTACTGAAGAAGTTGATACCATACCTGTTTGGGACTCACTTCCGGGTTCCGACAGACCACAGGCCCCTCAGATGGTTGATGCAGATGAGAGGTGAGAATCCAAAGCTGTTGAGGTGGTCTATTTCCCTACAGGGTATGGACTTTACGGTGGAACACCGCCCTGGTACAGAGCACGCCAAAGCTGATGGTCTGTCCAGATTTTTCCGCCTTAGTGATGAGAACTCCCAGGAGTTAGGGTAGTTCTCCCCACATTTCAGCTAGAGGGGACACATGCTAGACCTGGCACCAATGGTGTGGGTCTCCCTTCAATTTTTTTTTGCTGTAGCCTCATGTATTTTCTTTTTGTAAACAGTTTTTATTATGACCCAAAGCAACCTCTGGGCAAACATAGAATCATTTCGTGCATACATAGAGATCGGCTTATATAAAATCTTGATACAGGAACATACGATAGAGGGCATGTCAAGTGAAGCATGTGGTTACAATACATGTCCACCCGTAATACCACCACCCCCACCCCCTCACTCAGAATCACTGTCCCTCGACATAGTCGGAGGATCACGTATATACCTCCGGTATTCATTCCATGCGCTCCAAATCCGGACCCATTTCTGCGGACACTTTCGGTTCAGATACACTTAGTTCTGCCTGCATTGCGAGGTCAAGGTCTGCACACCAATCCCTGAGTGTCGGTATTGTTGGAGACTCCCAGTATTTAGCTATATTTCTTTTTGCATACATTATTCCCAATGTCATCCAGTCCTGGGAGGAGTGAGTGAGATCATTGGGTTCCCAAATATTTAAAAGGCAGCACTTAGGGTCCGGTACTATTGAGTCGATAACTACCTGTGACATAGTTCTCATTACTTTATTCCAATACTCTGCAATGTATGGACAGTTCCAGATGGTGTGAAAAAACGCCCCTTCCTCCCCACACCCTCGCAAACAATATTTATGTTTGGCCCTCCCAATTGCATGTAGCGTGACTCTAGTATAATATACCTGATGCAGTACTTTTAATAGCACTAGGCGAAGTCTGGAAGGGATAGCTACCTCCCGAGGGGAGGAAAGTGCAGTCTGCCAGTCTGACTAGTCTAGTTCTCCCACCACCGCAGTCAATTTGTCCTTTAATTTCAAAGTCGGGTCTGGTAGATTATTGACGAGCTTACGATAGACGTATGAGGTCGCTTTTTTGGGCATATGCTCTGTAAGAAGCCTGTCTTCTAACGGGGTAGATTCCGGTATCTCATCCCCAGGCCAGATAAGTGATCACAGGGCGTGACGAATTTGCAAATATCTAAACCTTTCAGTGGGGGCCAGATCGTATTGTTCCGCAAGCTGTTCAAATGATAATAAGGCCCCTCGTGTCCAGCGATCCCCCAATGTCCAAGTACCAATGCGGTTCCACGCTTGGAACCCATTACTGTTACACAGACGGCCATGGCCTGCGCGAGGACCAAAGTGGAGTCATCTGTGTAATGACTTCCTTACATTTAAGTCGGACCTGGGCCTCATACCATAGTTTGACCGTGTGGGCCGTGGGACCAAGCAAAGCCGCGTCGCCTTTTTTATCAGAGTGCGGCTAGCACTCCCCCGCTACCGAGGTCCTACCTATAAGATTTAAATGCCAGTTCTGACTGGGGCGCATGCAGCCATTGATTAATGATCTTCATCTGAGCCGCCCAATATTACAGTTGGATATCGGGGAGAGCCACCCCACCATCGTACCAGCTCCGGACTAGCTTCTGTCGGGAGATGCGTGCCAGCTTATCTACCCAGAGGAGACCAGAAACCAGTGCGTCTATGGATCTAAAATATTTTGGAGAAACAGAGAAAGGGGTGTTTTCAAGAATATAGAGCAGCCAGGGCAGTGTCTTCATTTTGTATAGTGCCTCTTTCCCCAGGAGGGTCAAGGGCAAGGTACGCCAATGATGTACGTCAGTGCGAAAGCGCTCCAAAGGGGGCGCCAGGTTACGGTGGAAAAAGGCCTCTTGCGTAGGTGTCACCCAGATCCCCAGATATTTAAAGGGCTCTTCAGTAATGATCAGCGGGCAGTCTGCAGGAAGTTGTGGTGGGGGACCTTTAAGGACAAATAAAACCGACTTGGACCAGTTAATAGTGTACTCTGAGACTCGGCCAAAAATTTCAAAAATATTAAGCAAAATTATAATAGAGCGTCTGGGCAAGGTCAAGTACAAGAGGATATCGTCCGCGTATAATGATATGCGGTCCTCCCATGTCGCGTTCCAGCTAAGTCCCTTTATCATTGAGTCCCACCGGAACCATGCTGCCAGTGGTTCAAGAATTAAGGCAAAAAGCAAGGGCGATAAAGGACACCCTTGGTGTGTGCCGCGACCAAGCGGAAAGGTCCTAGAAATATGGCTGTGAGCCAGTGGTTTAGCATAAAGCAGCTGTAACCATGCACAGAATTTAGGTCTGAAGCTAAGGTGCCGGAGGACCGCAAATAAATAAGGCCATTCAACCATGTCGAACGCCATTCGGGCATCCAAGGACAAAACTAGCCGCATGTATTTTTGCTGGTGTTAGATGCTTTGGGCACTGTGCCACTGCTATCCAGTGCCACAGTGCAAGCGCTCCCTATTGTAAATTGATGTATTAATCAGTGGTTCCATGTTTGGCTATTTGGTTTACTTGTCAGACCCTAGTCTAGTGCACCGAGTGTGCCAAGGGACTGTAAATCCAAATGCTGCTGGTGGGCCTGCAGCACTGGTTGTGCCACCCACAGAAGCAGCCTTGTTAAATGTGTCTAAGGTCTGCCATTGCAGAGCCTGCGTGTAGTCTGGTACTGTCATGCTGACTGGGCAAGTGCACCCACTTGCCAGTCCCAAAACCTTCCCTTTTCTTCATATCAGTCACCCCTATAGTAGGCCCAAGGGCAGGGTGCATTGTAAGTATAAGGTAGGACAAGCCCTGGTGTGTCTCCTAATAATGAATTACAGCCATTTTCGTTTTTCACTATGGCAAGGCTACCTGTTCTCCATAGGCCAGAATGGGCTGTTAGATTATTGCATGTTTATAATCCTAACTGTCTCAGAGAACATGGTAGAAATTTGAGTTTAGTATGCCTGAACTAAGAATGATAAAATACATCTTTTAGTGAAGTTGGTTTTAGCATTCTGTGTTTGCAAATACCACTTTAGAAAGTAGGTATTTGCTTGTCTAACCATTCAAACCTGCCTCTGCTAGGTTGTGTATTCCTTTGTCTGGTTTTGTGAGTGACAGGGCTGAGGGATTTCAAGAGACAGGCTGAGTCACCCAGTAGCGAATAGAGAGATCTAGATGGGAGGGAGGAGTTGCACCTGAACCTTTTATAGGGCTGTGCCTACCTTCCACAATGCTGGCTCCAACCCCTGGGGAGCGGCTGATGTCTCTGCCCTGCACACTGAAAGAAGAGGAGGAGTCCTGTAAACAAAGTGCTCCAGGACTGTCCTTGCCTTCCACAATGCTGGCTCCACCTCCTGTGGGGCGTCTGATGTGCCTGCCCTGCACTGTGAAAGGAAAGGTGAAGTCTGGTAAACAGAGTGCTTTAGAACTGGTTTGGACTGGGCAAAGGCCCCTCTCCCCTCAGAGAACAAAGGATTTTGGGGTATAAATATTGGGACCCTGATCCCATGAAATTAGATCACTTTTGGACTACAAGAAGAAACCCTTACTGAGGTGAGGAACCTGAAGATACTGAGGACAGACTGTTCCCAAGCTGAAGAGCTGCTTGGGGGATTGGCCTGCAGTGGTTGCCTTACTGCCAAAGGAAGGAGAAAGGAACTTTGTGTACTTTGCTTATGAAGGATCTCCAAGGGCTTGGAAAAGAGCTTGCCTCCTGCTGAAGTCTCGGGGACAACAGACTTCACCCACCCAGCTCCTCAGAGTTACTTTGGAAGTGCCTGCAGCTGTGTTGGGCCTTCTGAGGAACTGCGTGTCACAAGGAGCTGGAAGCGCAACTCAACGAGAAGAAGCGTGTCGCTGTGCCTGCTGTCGCAACTCCGAAGGAGGGTGTCGCCGCTGGAGCTGTCACACTGCACCGCATCGGAGAGAAGCGTGCCGCAACAAAGATGAAGCGTGTCGCCGCTGCTGCTGCCGTCGCAACTCCGAAGGAGAGTGTCGCCGCTGTAGTTGTCGCAATGCACCGCATCAGGAGAAGAATCTCGCAATGAGGTCTGAGCGTGTCGCCATCCCTGCTGTCGCAACTCCGAAGGAGGGTGTCGGCGCTGGAACTGTCGCACTGCACCGCATCGAAGAAGAGCACCTCGGATCCCCGTCGGAGCTGCTGCCGTTGTGTCTTGGATGTCGGCGCTGTAGTTGTCGCATCGAGCGGAAGCTTCACGCAGAGTGTCGACTCTGGAGCTGCTGCCGTCGCATCGCGGAACAAGGGTGTCTCCGCTGCAGTCCACGAATCGAACCGAGAAATTCTCGCATCCCTGAGAAGGGTGCCACATCTGGAAGATCTTCACGTCTTTATTTCTTTGCACCTGAACTTTGCCACATTTCCCTCGCTGCGACATTGCTTGTCGTGGAAGCGCAATGCAACCTAAGGTACATTGACGCAAAGTGTCGCATCTAAGAACTGAATTAAACTAAGCTTAATCTACCATCTTAAAATAATAGTATTGTGTATTTTTGTCGTTTATGGTCTTGTGGTAGGTCTATATAAAGTCTACTTATTTTTTATATAAAACCTGTGAGATGTCCATTTGTAGTGGTGTCACTGAGTTACTGTATATGGTCACAAATGCTTAACACACAACGCCTCTGAGATAAAGCCTGTCTGCTCGTGCCAAGCTACCAAGGGGGTAAGCAGGGGTTATTTTAGAAGTGTAATCCCCTTATCCTGACTAGAGGTGAGGGTCGCGATTTGTTACACATACCTACCTGTGCCAACTAGAGACCCCCAATTCTAACAGTGCTGTATAAGGTAGCGGACGGACGAACAAGTTACTTAGCTTCAGTAACACTTTTTCTGGTAGATACAATATCTGCCGCAAGGGGGATATTCACAAGGTGAGGAATCCACTGCCAGATGTATCTATCAGAATGGGGAACCAGTGACGCTCAATATTTGCCTTGATTTCTCTTCGAAGGGCTGTTCAATCTTTTCTACACATACGCAGTGCTTTCTATGAGTGTGCTTTACCACCGCAGATATAAATCAATTAACAGAACAAGTCAGCATTGGCAGTGAGAGTGTTTTGAAAAAGATGAATGGTGCTTTGCGGCGGAATGAGAAAGCTGTGGGGAAGGGGATTAAAAACGTCCATTAAAATACTCCTGTTGCAGGCTGGGAGGGCAAGTCTTGTGTGGCTTCAGAAGGATCCTGGCTGAGGCAGCTCTGATGCTGGAGCCAGGGTCCCGACGGTTCTGGTAGGGCTGGGGAAGTGTCACGAAGATAAGTTTCCTTTTCACTGCTGCTGGATTCTGTTGTAGACCCTCATCCCCCGCTTGCTTTAAGGCAGAGCAGGGTCACACTGGTTACTGGAGAAATCTTGCTGCAGGCCGTAAAAGCAGGGTCGTGCCGGTTCTAACCTGCTGTTGTTGTGCTGATGGCTGGCACAATGACGTAGGTAGCCCTGCCTGTTCAAAGAGAAGGGAAATCCCGAGAGAAAGCGTCTCTCTTCAAAGGATTTCCCTTCCTGCTACAATGATGTCACGCCTTAAGCAGTGCGCGCACATGCTCACTCAAAACTCCAAACAAAAAAAGGGACATCTGGAAATAGAGACCCGTGTCGAGGCCCTCCAAAACCAGCATTTGCAATGCAATAGGTCTTGCATTAGGAAAGATTGAGCTATTAGTCTTGTAAATGACTTTTTTTAATTTATGAGTTGTTTTTGAAAATAGCTAAATTAATAGCTTTGTCATTTACAATGCCAATAGTTATAACTTTCGCAAATGTGACACCTATAGCATTTGTAATGCAACATGTTTTGCATTTACGTGACTTAGATGTATTGATATTACAAATAACAATGGCTTTTCATTTTTTTAAATAATTAATACTTAAATAAAAGTGATTGTAATTTATAATGGCAATAGCTTAAACTTTTGTAAATAACTTTTGTGAAGATTATGTTCAGTGTATTTTATTGTGACGAAAATCCAAGAACAGAAGTGAAATATTAACATCTTTTTGTGACATTTGTAATATAGCTTGAAACATTGAGAGAACATATTTGAACCAGTGATGCTGTGGTGGTGCTGAGTGATGCTATGGTTGCGCTGAGGGGAGCTGTGGTTGCGCTGAGGGGAGCTGTGGTGGTGCTGAGTGATGCTGTGGTTGCGCTGAGTGATGCTGTGGTTGCGCTGAGTGATGCTGTGGTGGTGCTGAGGTGGTGCAGAGGTGGTGCAGAGTGATGCTGTGGTGGTGCTGAGTGGTGTTGAGTGATGCTGTGGTGGTGCTGAGTGATGCCAGGGCCTTAAAGGTTAGGAGGCTGGGCACTCGCCACGTCCTCCCACTTCATGGGTGATCGAGTTTTTATCATCCTAATTACGGGCACCTGGACGCCAACAAAGGTGATCCAGGGCCCATGGATGGCGCTGCAGCAAGGATTAACGATCGGATTTACCAGAGAGGTTGAAACTCCGGACTTTACCTGAACAGTGACCTGCGACTGGCGAGAGAAGCACTAGAGGGCTCAGGTGACATGGTAGGCGCTGCCATCGCTGCTTCCCTTCTGGTACCTCGGGTGAGTTTATTTACCTCCGTGTTACGTATGAGGAGAACGGGCAGTGCACGCCAACATCAATAGATTAAATTCTTAGTGCTCCAGAGTCTGGGGTTAGGGAGTCGGCATTTGTAGTTACCATACACAGGCTGGTACTCGGCCGCCGTTGGCAGATGAGAGTCAGTCCTGACGAGTGACGAGAAGACTTGCGGGTGGAGCCCCATAATTGCGGGGAGTGACTCTACTCTGCAGGGCTGGCCGCAGCAGGCAGGCTCATGCCTGCGCCTCTTCTGGTCATTGTCCAGGCACGGCTGTCTGGACTCCAGTGAGTCCTAGGGGATGGGAGGGGGTCCAGTGACAGACAGTAATTAGACACTGTGTCTGGCAAGCAGTGGGGCCCCCGGGGGGGGGGGGGGGGGGGCGCGGCCCTTCTGCGATCACGGCTCGCGGACACGGACAGCGGGAGAGGGGGGGGGGACGCGTACACGGACAGCGTGAGGGGGCACACGAACAGCGGGAAGGGGACGGGAACGGGCACACGGACGGCGGGAACTGGCACACGCTGGTTCAAGACGGCACTGCGGAGCTTCTCAAGTAAGATACTGCCCGGCCGGCATCTTCGAACAAATGATCAAAACAAACTTAAAAAAAAAAAAACACCGCCCACCGCCGCAATGACGATCCCAAAGGGGCGGAGAGCGAAAAAAAAAATCGCCGGAACGCCCACAAATCTGCTCGGGGAATGAGTGACGCATCTCTGTTCCAATGGCTAGCCTCCATTTATGGAGCTAGCCAATGGAACAGAGGCGGGACAAAGCCCCAGACTGCTTCTCAAAAGTTTTCGCCTGCGCGAACGCTGCTGTGCAGCGGACGCCAGGCGAAACCTAAAAAGTAGTGTTCTCCTTAGTTTCCCACTAAATGAGTCATTCTCATATGACCTGGCCCAAGCTCTTTAGTGAGATCCGATGTCATTCAGTGTGCTCCATGCCATGGCTTCAGTTCGGCTCTCCAGTACTCGAGAGGTGAACATTTTTCTTAAGACGTAACTATAATGGAGCATTTGAAACATGTCGAACCCAATAGAGAAATATAAAACAAATTGATGTAAAATCTGTGTCCTGTAGCATTGTGGGTTTCAGAGGAAGTATCACAGGTTAACTTAAAATTTAAAGCAGGGCTTGAAAGAAAAACAAATTGCAATGTTTTGAGTTCGATACTAGATGGCAAGTGTGTGCACAAATGTGATCTACTGTAGCACATGCTGCAGGTGAAAAATATATAAATGAATAGTTGAACCGGATTTCAAAGATTTTGTTTTGTTGATGGCCAAAGATTTCCTCCAAGTTCAAAAGATTTACTGAAAAACACATTCCTATCTATGGAAACTAGAGTACCATTAAAGCTTCTTGATACCACCTCCTCCAGGAATAAGAACAAGTTACTTACCTTCGGTAACGCTTTTTCTGGTAGATACTATATCTGCCTGTGGAGTCTTGGAGGACAGAGCGCGCAAAGTGGCCATCCCTCCTCACCTCGGTATCCAAGCAGTAATGCTTCGCGAAAGTGTGGAGGGAGGCCCAAGTCACGGCCCTGCAAATATCCTCAACAGGTACACCCCTAGACAAAGCAGATGTTGCAGACTTTGCTCTAGTTGAATGAGCTCTAATACCCTCAGGAGGGTCCTTACCCGCAAGGGAGTAGCAGATCTTAATGCACAGGATTATCCACCTGGAAAGAGTGCGCTTGTGCACCGCTCTGCCCTTCTTGCAGCCAGCAAAGCCAACAAACAGCTGGTCGTCCATCCGGAAGTCCTTAGTCCTATCCAGATAGAAAGACACCGCCCTCTTAGGGTCCAGGCGATGCAGCCTCTCTTCCTCCTTAGACGGGTGAGGGGGAGGATAGAAGGTAGGAAGGGTAATGGACTGCCCAAGATGGAAAGGAGTCACCACCTTAGGCAGAAAAGTAGCCCTGGTCCTAAGAACCATCCTTTCAGCATGAATGGTCAGGAATGGAAGTTTGGAACTTAGAGCCTGAAGCTCACTTACCCTCCTTGCCGAGGTGATTGCAACGAGGAAGATAGTTTTAAAAGAGAGAAGCCTCAGCACAAGATTTAAATCCCAATGAGGAACAATAAAAGGAGTAGGAGGAAACATATTCATGAGACCCCTCAAGAATCTCAAAACCACCGGAGATTTAAAGAGAGAAGGCTGATCCGGCAAACAAAGAAACGCCGATAAGGCCGAAAGATAACCCTTGACCGTGGCCACAGCCAAACCTTGCTGTGCCAGATAAAGGGCAAATTGTAAAATATTAGACAAATGAGCCTTCAAAGGGTCAATATCCCTCTCCCTGCACCAAGAAACAAATTTTGTCCACCTATAGGAGTAAATGGACTTAGTGGTGTCACGCCTGGCAGAGAGAATGACATCCACAACCTCGTGAGGGAGAGAAAAAGAACTCAAGTTGCCCCGTTCAATCTCCAGGCATGAAGGTGTAATGTCTGGAGGTGGGGGTGTAGAACCTGCCCCTCCATCTGAGAGAGGAGGTCTGCCCTGTGAGGGAGACGGAGCGGCGGGTGAGAGGAGAGGTGGAGTAGGTCCGAATACCACACCCTTCTTGGCCAATCCGGAGCAACCAATATGACTTGGGCCCGGTCTTGACAAATCTTCCTCAGAACCAGAGGAATCAAAGGTATGGGAGGAAACGCGTAAAGGAGTTGATCTCCCCAACTCAACTGAAACGCGTCCCCCAGTGCTCCTTGCATCGGATACTGGAGACTGCAGAATGAAGGGCAGTGAGCATTCTCGCGAGTGGCAAATAGATCCACCCGAGGAGTCCCCCACATCTGAAAGATGTCGTGAACAACCTCCGGGTGAAGCCTCCACTCGTGGTCGGCAGAGAACTGCCGACTGAGACTGTCTGCACGCACGTTCAGAACTCCGGCCAGATGATTTGCCACCAGACAAATCTGATGGTCCTGAACCCAGGACCAGAGACGCAGAGCCTCTCTGCAGAGACACTGCGACCCTACCCCTCCCTGCTTGTTGATGTACCACATCGCAGTCGTGTTGTCCGTTAGGACCTGAACCGAACGACCGCGAAGGGAAGGGAGGAAGGCCTTGAGCGCCAAACGTATCGCCCTCAATTCCAGAAGGTTGATGTGAAACAACCTCTCTTCCGGAGACCAAAGACCTTTGACCTCCAGGTCTCCCAGATGAGCACCCCACCCGAGAGTGGATGCATCCGTTATCACTGTGGCCACAGATGGAGGCAGTTGAAAAGGCTTTCCTTGCGACAGATTGCCTTCCACGCCCCACCAAGACAGATCCGCTGCAGCTTCCCTGGAGATCTTCACTGACTCCCTGAGATCTCCGTTGTGCTGATACCACTGCCTGCGGAGGCACCACTGGAGCGCCCTCATATGCCAGCGTGCATGACTGACCAACAGAATGCAAGAAGCCATCAGACCGAGCAGGCGAAGGACCTTCAGGACCGGAACAACCGCTCCATTGTAGAATAAAGGAATCATTTCCTGAATATACAGAAGTGTCCAGTACCGCACCTATGTACAGGTTGCGCTGGGAGGGCACCAGGTGAGATTTGAGTACGTTTATCGAAAAACCCAACCTGTGTAAGAACTGAGTTGTCTCCTGCAGATGATGGAGCACCATCTCCGGCGACTCTGCTTTGATCAGCCAGTCGTCTAGATAAGGGAATACAGGTATCCCTGACCTTCTGAGATGCGCAGCCACCACTGCCATCACCTTGGTGAAAACTCGAGGCACAGTAGTAAGTCCAAACGGGAGGACCGCAAACTGGTAGTGCTGCGATCCCACCGTAAAACGGAGATACTTCCTGTGCGACTTCAGGATCGGGATGTGAAAATACGCATCCTGCAAGTCGATCGACACCATCCAGTCTTCCATCAGCGCCAGAAGAACCTGAGCAAGGGTGAGCATTTTGAACTTCTCCTGTTTGAGATAGAGGTTCAAAATCCTGAGATCCAGGATCGGCCGAAGCCTGCCATCCTTCTTGGGAATCAAGAAATACCGGGAGTAGCACCCTTGACCCCTCTCCTGCTCTGGAACCACCTCTATTGCACCCTTTCGAAACAGAGCCAGGACTTCCTCCTGCAGGAGAAGCAGGTGGTCCTCCGAACAATAACCTTGGCAAGGAGGGTAATTGGGAGGGAACTCGTGAAAAGGAAGTGCATACCCATTCTCTAGAGATTGAGAACCCAAAGATCTGATGTAACCGATTCCCAATCTCGTAGAAAGTGAGTAAGCCGACCCCCTACTGGCCCTACATGATCCAGGATGGAGGATCTAGGGCTGCTTTGCTGATGCGGGTGGGGGTTGGGCATTATTGGAGGAAGTGGAGGAAGAGGAGGAAGAGGAGACTTGACGTCCACGTCCACGACCCCTCTGTCTACCTCTATAGGACCTATATAGAGGGTTCTGCTGCTGCTGCTGTTGTTGTTGTTGGCCCTGCTTGAAGGGACGAAAAGAAGATTTACCAAATCCCTTGAATTTTCTAGTCGTCGACCCTCTCATCTGCAGACCCAAAGATCTTGCAGTGGCACGGCTGTCCTTAAACCTCTCAAAGGCCACATCAGCCTTCTTACCAAAAAGGCCAGTTCCTTCAAAGGGTAAGTCCAGCAATGTAGACTGCACATCCGCTGAGAAATCAGATGACTTTAACCATGCGGCTCTCCTGGTCGCAATGGATGAGCTCATAATTCTAGCCACAGAATCCACAGTGTCCATGCCGCTTTGAATGACCATGCGGGCCGCAGCCTGAGTGTCAGAGACCACTTCATTAAAGTTTTTCTTATCCTCCTCAGGAAGTTTTGATGACAATTGCTTCACTGAGTCCATTAGCGCGTGCACATATCTACCTAAAAGGCAAGTAGCATTTGATGACTTAAGAGCCATGCTCCCAGAAGAGAAAGTCTTCTTCGCAGACTGATCTAATTTCTTAGACTCTTTGTCAGCTGGCACTTGAGGGAAAGAGCCTGCAGCCCTATTAGAGCAAGCCGCCTGAACCACAAGACTTTCCGGAGATGGATGCGTAGAAAGAAATGCAGGGTCATCAGGAGCCACCCTATAGCGCCTTGCAATAACCCTTGAAACTGCAGGAGCAGACAACGGCCTCTTCCAAATCTCCTTAATTGGATCCGTCAAGGCATCAGTAAATGGCAGTGTAGGCTCCACAATCGAAGAAGGAGAATGCAAGACTTCTGTGAGGATGTTGGGCTTGTACTCCACTGTGGGCAGCTTTAAGCTAAGAAGGTCAGCAGCCTTCCTAATAACCACGTGATAGGGTGCCACGTCCCTTGATGGTGCATCAGAAGTCGAAGGCAGACCCCACTCGGAGAGAGTTCCAGACCACTAGCATCCCGAAGCTCATCGAAATCATCATCATGATCAGGAAGCTCGCCTTCTTCCACATCAGAACTTTCATCATCCTTTTGTTCGAGAAGACGCTGAGCTCTTCGCCTCGACCACTCCAAGCGAATCGAAGTCGACGGATCCGGTAACGACTCCGACGGAGCCGGTTCCGACGTCGATCGAGGAGCCGGAGCAGGAGGACGAGAGTCATGAACAGGTGTGGTACCTCGATCTCGACTGCGAGGTCGATCCGGAGTCGGCGAAGCCGCATGCTGAGTCGAAGACCTCGGTGGAGCCGTACCGAGCCATGGTGATAGAGGCGCCGGCAAGAAAGGCATAAATGGAGCAGGGGCGTACGACTGAGGAATACCCAGATTGTACGATAATGGACCCATGGGGCCAACAGGCGCTCCAGTGGGGTACATTGCCCTAGAATAAACTCCAAACATCGCATTGAGAAAATGCGAGGGATCCTGTCCAGGACCAGGAAAGGAAGGGTACGGACCTACCGGATGTTGCAATGGAGGCCGCCCCGACACATCCTCACCCTGACCTTCTGGGTTCACAGGAGTCTCCGCTGAAGCCGGTTCTTGAGGAGTCACCTCTTCTTCCTCTTCATGCTCCGAGGAAACCGGCTCCGGGTCCGGCTCCGGCGCCGGAGAACCTTCTCTTGACAAAGCAGGCGAAGGAGAGACAAAGTCTTTACGATGTTTGTGAGACCTTCTCTTCGAGTCAGAGGATTCCTTCTCCGAATGATGTTTCGAACTGTGCTTCCTCCTCTTATGCTTAGATCTAGACCTAGATCTTTCTCTGGACTTTGACTTCGCTTTAGACCTCGACTCCTCTCCAGACCTCGAACCCGCTCTGGATCTCGACGCCGATCCCGACTTCGACCGAGACCTTTGCTTCGACTTCGATCTTCGTGACGTCGATCTCGAATGTCGTCCAGAGTCCTGTTTCACTTTCGCCAAAAGCAATTTTGCTTCACGCTCTCGAAGCGCCTTTGGATTCATTTTAAAACAGGAATCGCAGTTCTTGACGTCGTGACTCGAACCAAGACACCACAAACAATCCTTATGTGGGTCAGTGATGGACATCATGCGGGCACAAGACCTACATGGCTTAAAGCCTGTTTTCCTCGACGACATCTCCGGAGAAGAACCAAGTCGTAAGAGAGAAACAGTGACAATTATTAAACAGAAAGATACTAGGTATCGCTGAAGATCCCGAAAACCGTTAGCGTCGGGGACGCGGAAAAAAGGGAACTGACGTCATCACGCCGGCGTGGGCCTGATATGGGGTCGGTGACGTCAGACGGAGTCGCGCGCGATGCCGTGCTCCTGTGACATCGCCCACGTCGGCGTGCTACGAAGAAAATTTCCGAACGTTGCTGACGCAAGGGGGATATTCATAAGGTGAGGAATCCACACGGCAGATGTATCTATCAGAAAACTGTTAGCACTTTAAAGGCAGAACTTTTTTGTGGACCTTTACATCAAGAAGAAAAGTACAGGTGGAAAATAAAATAAAGTTCATTTTCTGCTTTCATACCTGCTGGGCAGAATCTTTGTTCAGGCCCATCGTATATTGCCAAGTTCTTGTTCACTGGAATGCTGTCATCCCTCAATGTCAAATGTGCAGGCTGATCATGTTCGTGGTTTGTACCACTCAAAGCCACAGAGGAAAGGAGGTCAAAGCTGATCTTTCCATCAGGCTTTGGATATTCAATAGGTGTGCAGTCCTTTGCGGGTTTAAGTTGCTCGCTGTCTGCACCTATACATGACAGATTAAGGCATATTTTTTAAATCCGAGGTATAAACTTTGTAGTCAAGACAAACAAGGACTTTATATACGTGTTAATGGCACACATTCCTCCATTACTATTGCCTTGCAATGACAAAACAGTAACTAAAATAGGGACAAGTACCCACTGTAATAATTAAAACAGTACTGGTACACTCCTGACTCTTCTGCTGCTTAAAGGAGACATGTGTACATATTTAAGTTATTGTTACTAGAAAGAATTGAAAACACACTGAAAATGGCCAATTATGGTCAGCTGAACAAACTAACATGCCTGCAAATGCTTATAACATATCAATTGGCATAAGAAATGTCACTGACAACATCACAGGTGATATTACAATGAAATGATTAACTATGTCATTATGGATACATTATGATTAGTTTCTTCAGATATGTGCTTTTTAATGGTATGCCCTGTTATTTATTGGTATACAGACCATGAGTGTTACACTTGGGAGGCTATTTATGGCCTTGCACAACTGAGGCTGGCGGTAGACAGGATGCCCAAACTCCCATGCACCCTAACTCTGCTGCTCTGTATAACTGATGTGTGCAGCAATTCTGTGTAACAATTCGGAGTAGGCTCTAGGAGCAGGCCCCCCTACGCCCGCCTATAGCAGTGCACAGCATTCTCTGGTGACATGGACTGTGGCCATGTCTGATGCCAGCAAACCAAATGCACATGGGCTTTGGCCAGGCACTCAGGGCTCTGGACAGAGGTTCTGTCTAAAGCCAACCTTGCGCCAAGCCTAAGGGTCCACCATGTATACTGTACATGGTTTTTGATATGGCTACTTGCGCAGAGATATCTTCTCCATCGTTTTAACTTAAAATCAGAATTTGGATCTGCTAAACCAGTGAGAAACCCACATGCTCCATGGGTACAGGGGACACTACTACAGCCACCTTGTCACCACCCCCATCACTTTTTTCAGGGTGCAGGCTTCATGTGCCTGGCATCCTGTAATGGCTATCACAGCAAAACAAAATGGTTACTTACCAACAGTAGTGGTTTTGCAGCTTGAAGAATTTTCTGAATTCACATGTTTTTGTTCAGGTATAATTCCACTTTGCCAAGAATCTCTGTGAGACATTCTTCGATTTCTTCATTCTTTGTCACTGTGAGCCAGACATGACAAACTCCACAGAGCCCAGTGGCAGAGGCAGCGACGGTGAGCAGCAGAGGGTGAGCAGTTGTGGCTGAGGAGAACCGGGAGAGTCTGAGGAGGTGTGAGAGCTGGAAGCTCTTTGCTGCACCTTCCGAATTGCATTGCCCTCCTGACTTCAGCCCGGCCCTGCCCGCAACCATCAGCCCAGAATCTTTTTACTTGTCCCACCTCTGCTTCATAGCAAGCGAGACAGCTGCACGGAGCAGCATGAGGACTTATTGTCAGAATCAAGGAGAGCCAGAGAAGCAAGCGGGAAGACACAAGGTGAGTGCACGGCTCCCAAGCAGCACAAGGCGCCATTAGGGCATCTGCACTATGGGAGGATTACCGTTGCATCCACCATTAGAGGCGGCCGCCCGTGTCTGCTGCTAGAGCGCCAGCTGCTCAGTCAAAAGTGAAAGCACAGGACTGAATACAGTCTTGGAGCTCTATTTAATTCAATGACTTGGCACCTGACACTGGGAGCAAACTGGTGTATTAAATGAGATAAAATTGCTCTATGCCCAGAGCCTGCACTTTGCGAAGAGTGATGCTAAGCAAGTCATAGGACGTCAAAGTACTGGTCACAACAGCATCCCACTTATCACCATAAAACTACAATAAAAAAAAAAAAGACCATATCAGCACTTTAGTAAAGTGGCATACCAGCACACTGGCATTTAAGCCAAAGCCAAACAGTTGACACAAAAAGAGCACGGGCACACACGAGCTAGTAGCCAAGCACCCTCCATCAAGTGCCTCCTTTATTCGAGGCCCCTTTAGGGCTTGTGTGAGGCAGCCTCCCGGGCCTACGTCGCCAATGAGGTCAGAGTGGGCCATTTTCAGCAGGACTGCAAGGAAGAAACAACTCACAAACCTCTCAAATAATTGGGCCTATTTGTACCACCGAACGCCTCCTGGCCTCTACAGCAAAAGAGCCTAAGGTGCTACCTGGAGGAAGCTTGACAATTGGGATCCATTACCCTCAAGAGAACACCCTCTATTCCAATTTAGGCACCGAATATCTTCCAGCCAAATATATACAAAAAATTTAACTTTCTAAAAGTCGCAGGATCCAGACTGTACTCCAGCAGTATTGCTGGATTGCTGCGCCAGTTACAACCAGAACTGGTTACTTACACCCCCTCCCCCCCAGGAGGCCTCATCTCATGCAGACAGGTCAACTGAAACTGACAACCAGCGTTCATAACCATGTCCTGTGGGCATGTGTTATATTCATTGAGCCAGGTAAATTGGCTAGGGAAATATTGGATGATCAACTGTTTGATGAGGATTCTAAGAAAATAGTTGTAGTCTTTCAGGACGGCATACTGTTAAGGACAGTATTGGAAGTAAAGACGCCCATACCAGGCAGAACTTTTCATTCAGGCAGGGATGCAGATCTTTGTAAGTACCAGACACCTTGTGGACTATGGGTCCTCATGATGTAGGCGTTATTCATACTGCTATTCCATTCAGAATTATCCAAAAGGAAAGTCCTATTCTACCTAGGGTGAGACAGCGGAAAGTGCTATTCTACCTAGGGTGAGACAGCAACTTTTTTCTAAAGAAGCAGATGAGGGCATCGCCCCTACTATACAGACGTTGCTAGAACAAGGAGTGATTTACCCTGGAGTATCTCCTTGTAACACCCCAATTTATCTGATCAAGAAATCTAAGGGTAAAACCTGGCTTATGGTTTAAAGCCTGCACCCCTGAATGATGCAGTAGTAGCAGAATTTCCAATTGTTCCCGACCCTTGCATCATTTTGACAATTACTTCTCAGAATGCTTAATATTTCTCTGTTAAAGATATCAAGAATGCCTTTTTTTTAGCATCCCTCTCCATCTAGACCGCCAGTATTTGACAGCGTTCTCCTATTGCGGGATTCAGTATTTGTATTCTCGTTTGCCTCAAGGGTATTGTGAACCCCCCTAGCATTTTTGACATTGTGGTGAAAATTGACCTGTCACACTTTCAGTGTGATACAGTACATTGTTGTAGTATGTTGAGGACATATTAGTTTGCAGTCCTACAGAACAACAGTGTTGGAAAGATACTATATCTCATTTTGTTACTGTTGCACAGAAAGGATACAAGGTAGGGAGAGACAAAGTTCAATATTGCTAGGAGGAGGTCCATTATTCGGGACAATTACTGTAGAGATTCTCGTACACTAGTAACTCCTGAGAGAGTAGCATCTGTATGTCAAATGACTGAGCCAGAAACTGTTAAGGGAATGAAAACGTTTTTTGGTCTCTGTAACTAGTGAGACAATGGGTCTTTGATTACAGCCCATTAATAGTGCCTTCGCTGGCTTCTAATAAACAGGCAAAAGACAGAAATGATAAGATAAAGTGAACACCAGAGAAGAGTGAGACGTTCCAAGAATCAAAGACTGAGAAAACAAATGCCCCAGTTTTGGAGACTGCTGACTACACTAAGGAGTTTTTTCTCTTTTGTCATTGCAATGGTCAAGTGATGACAGCTGTCCTTACGCAGTAACACACCCTAGTAGGACGCAAACCTTCTGCATATTTTAGTCAATAGTTGGATTCAGTAATGAGAGGACATTATCCTTGTGAGCAAGCTCTTGCAACTGCAGCCTCTGAAGTGCAGAAGAACACCCCCATTGTTAAGGGAGCACCTTTGATACCTTATGCAGAGCATGAGGTCTGCAGTCATACAGAAGGCTAAGGCTACCCTAACTACACAGAGAGTGTTAGTATATACAGTGATACTACCACCACTATTTTTGAAGGTTGTGAAGTGTCATACAGGGAACCCTGCAATATTCTTTGCTCATCCTAAATTAGACTCTGAGGATGATGCGCATGACTATGCAATGTATCTTACTAATGAATCTGGTCAAGCAACAGACGATCCTATTACAGGTAGCATTGTATATAATGGTGACTGTTATTCTACTGTTGACCAGGAAACAGGGATAAGACATACAGGTGCAGCAGTAGTCAGAGCACAACAGCATGATCCTTAAGACACACTCAGCATAGAGAAGCTAACACTACCAGCACATTATTCTGCTTCTGCACAAGCAGCAGAGCTGATAGCAGCTCTTTAGCTAGGAACAGGACAAATTATCCCAATCTATTCAGATTTGGCTTACGTAACTACTACTGTACATTCTAGCATTATGAGATAGAGCAGGAGAGGCTTCCTTAAGTCAGACGGGGGTCTTGTTATGCACAGACATCTTTAAAAGGCTTTAGTAGATGCACTTCCATTACCAGTGGCAGTTGTGAAATGTGCAGCACATACAAATGGACATGATTTTGTGTCACGGGGAAATGCAAAAGCAGATTAGGCAGCTAAAGATGCGGCTAGGCGCACATGCCCACCTGTACCATCAGGTTTACAACATGTCCCTGTTTTGGTGTTTTGTTGTTGGAGTCTGAATCTGACACTACCATAGCTAATGTCACACCGCATTATACTGTAACAGCACATTTATATCTTCAAGAGTTGCAGGAAGATGCTGCACCACATAAGAGACATTTATGGGAGGCTAGAGGATGCTCAGAGACAACTCTCTACTCATGCTGTGTCCCACAGTATTCATATCAAATTATTAGATAAGGGATCAGCACATGTCAGACATAGGTTCAAAAAGTACTATTGAATCATGTTTCATTTGCTCTTTAATTCCTCATGCCATAGGATCAGATAGGATACATTCAACTAAATAAGTACCCCAAGCACTGCTCTATGTCTTTTGCATCTCTACCTGTGTAGGATTAAGGCCTGAATGAAGCTAACATATGTTAGAGTATTACAGTTTCTAGTGAATGCCACAAAACATGACTCTTGAACAAACGTTTTGTTCATCCTTTCAGATAAAACAAAGGATGAAACAGCACAAATAAAGAAAACAGGTCGTCCTAACACTGCAAAAATGGATTCAAATGGTCTTAGGTTTAGGGTTATTTGGAGCAACACGTCCGCCCACTGAGTGTAATAGTTATTAAGTAAATGTTTTACCCCTAGATTGTGTTCTTAGGCCAGGATTTAGAGTTACTGGATCAGTTTATGCCCATGATCAATGGCATTCTGATATCAAATTTTCATGCAGGGTCATGTCTTTATGGAACAGTATTGATACTAGTCAGCATGCTGTAAAAAAGTATGCGTGTATAAGGGATGATAATGCTGTGCGTTACACCTGGATTGGTAGTACAGTAAGTCCTCAGACAGTCATGAGATTAACATCTGTTTCTTTATGTTTCAGATGAAACTGCACCGTTAAGGTAGGCAGGAATATCACCTGCAGTGCCACAATAGATAACACTGACATGCAGGGGGGCACCTCCAGCTTCATGGACTATTATTGGCAGGGTGGAGAAGTACTGTACGTTAAGCTACCACCACACTGAATTTGCTTATGTACCATGGTCACCTTGCACGCCCCTGTTTTGGTAATTCCTGTAGTTACTCTGTCAACACTTCATGAACACCCCATGAGCCATCAAACATCTTTGTTACATCACCGCCGAAGGAGAAGAGTATTATGGCACTACAACTTGGAAGATTTTCCTCAAGAGTACCAGTTGTTTAATGATGCAGAAGTGTTCTTTGGAAGTATTCTGCCAATTGTTCAGGCAAAGGCAACTGCTAGATGCCTATAGACAAAACAGAGAGAAAGAGGGTCCAAGGGGATGTTTACCGACCCTGCACAGCTATTACCCCCCAAGTACAATATTCACAGCAAACAAAAAATAGCGGTGGGTCAACAAGAACACTCTATTGACTGGAAATGTAACTGACTAAGGAGGATGTGACACTAAGGAGGATGTGACACTAAACTAACAGGATACTTTCCATATGTGAAAGGTACCCCTCAGTATTACGACCGATACCGCCCTTTTCATCATCTGGGATCCTACTCACTGGAAACATAGTAGCTCCTATCCGTAGGAGTGATAAAGTGATATCCCAGTGAGCTAGTAATGTCTGGGCTAGTGGAGGTAACTATATAGCAGTGCGTGAAACGTGTAAAAATATGAAAAGAAGTGAAAATAGTTCAAATTGGAGAAAAGAGAGACAAATGTGTTTAATTAGTATCTCTCTGTTTCCAAAGCAATAAAATCAGTGCGATAGTCAAAGTAGGTTAAACAAATATCCACTTTGTATTGTGTGAGGTCAACATGTTTCTGCAATTACATAGACCCAAGTAGGAGTCTGTTGCATTCGTCAGGACCAAAAGGACCGCTACTGCTCAAAAAAAAGGTGTAGAGAATTTTTTTTAAATAGGTATCACCTGAATGCTTCATTTGATTCCATTCTCCCTCCTTGTAGAGAAACAGGATGGATGTAGTCAGATACATAAAGAGACAAACCGAGTATAAACAAAAATTATTTAGCATTCGGTTGGCAAATGTTACTAACTCATTACCAAACAGGGTGACTCTACAGCATTCATTGTATCACCCCTGGTGTATAATTAATTAAACACCCATATATCGTGCAAATACTAGCTTCTCGCTTACCTATTTGGCAGGAGAGCACAACTCCACCCCACCTGGCTATGGCGCAGGTAAATGGAGCACCGCTCTGTTAGAGAAACAAAAAAGGTTTCCAATCAAAGAGCATTAGGTAAGTACACTCGTAGCCACATGCTACACATCCGCAATCACTGTCAGCACACCTACGTCAACTAGTCCTTAGAAGTTATGGGTGGTGTCCTAAATATTTCTGTCTATTAGACATACTAACCGAGGTACTACAAGGATCATCTCGTCTAGAGGGCCTACCGCTTTAACTAGTGTGACTTCAGTGGCCATTTAACTGGTGTAAAGCTGATTGTATTTTCGTATCGGCCATCAAGTTTAAGAGAGAGGCTACTCTTAATATTATCTGATCTCGCCCCACATCTACTTGTGTGTAAGAGACCCCGGTCTTCATACAGTCTTAGAATCGGCAAACACAGCGTTATTTAAGCCGTCCATTCCGACCGTTTTGAATCAGGGGCTAATGTTGTTAAACGTATCGGGAGCTTTACTCCGATTAAGATAAGGGGCTGATGTTATTAAACGAGGCGGGAGCTTTTCTATCAGTAATGGTTGCCTCCACCCTAAAAATTCACAGCACTCGTCAGGCAGCACCCTTCTTATTTGTCCATTGGACCTTCGTGTTGCTAGACCTACAATCGTGATTTTAAAGCGCAATGGGATATGGTTATTATCCTGGGCTCACCTGGCCGTCGGTACTCCGGGCGTCCCTCTGAGCCGTCTCGGGGAGGTACCGGAAGCGCCACAGGCTGGAGACTAAGTCCTATGTTATGGCGCCAAATGATGATGTACGCATAATGCCGCGACCCGTCCCAGGGAATCATGGGATATGTAGTTATTTACTTCTATTCATGGGACAAAGTATGTTTATTTCGTGTGTCAACACCAATCTATCGCGCTTAGTGTATATAATAGTAAGGAGCTTTAGATGATGATATAAAAGTAATTCAATTAAGTCACTTGTCGGTAATTGTGCAACATTTTACAAAGGGTCATGGGAACTGTAATAATTTATGTAGGTACACGGAAAAGAGATTGTTTGATGTTATTGGTAATACACATCAACAACAAAAGAGTGTTCCTATTCTGTTTGAGGTGGAAAAAAGCACAGAGCACAAGGAACCAACAAAGCCCATTTAGTTTGTTAGGAAAGCCCTCACTCACCGACCTGGTCGGTGACTTGCTTCATCATCGGGCCCCACCGGGTGTGACCGAATGCCACCCCGGTGTGCTGCGACGCCAGAATTACTGCGGAGCTGGTCTTGTGAGGGTGGGAGGGCTATGTGAAAAATTACGTGGATAGTGTGAAGTGGTGACTTAAAATTGCCTTGTATGTATCAAAAAATTAATTTAATCAAAGATCATCAAGGACAAAGTTAAAAAATGTGATGGTGAGTAGGGCCAACTAATTGAATGGTCTACTCCCACTAACATTAAGTGACAACGTGAATGGTCAACATGAACATGTTTCAGCCGGTGTGGTATAATTAACCTGGCATTCGTCAGGACCTAGAGTGTAAACCTCGGCGGTATGGGCACTCTAAGGCCCACCCAACCAGAGGACTTGAAAGTTAAAAAGTCTGTGAAGTGCAAAAACAAGGGGGGCGGGCTTCACCACCCGAAGGTAGGACGCACACACCTCCTGTCTCTAAAATTTAGAGACAAAAAATTAAAAGCACCTGCGGGGATTAAAAACAGACAAACAAAACAAGACAAACAAACAATTAGAATATTTTGTCGATAGATTTAGCCGATTCAAGCTAATTACTTGTGCTCAAGGTGCCAGGGTGCACAACTCATACATAATAGCAGAGGTGCGTGGCTCTGCCTGTGGCTGAGACTAAACGATAGGTAGTATAGTTTATTCAGTGACACTCTCATGGTAGATTGCCAAGTTGCAGAATCTAGCGGTGTGAGTGCACAGGGGGGGGTTAGATAGGTGAAAAAGGAGGCGAATGGCAGTGAGAACATTCAGGCAACACTAAATCACTCTGCGATCAATGGGCCAAATGGCCAGTGACCAGTCAACAAAAAAGCAGCAAAAGAGGTGAGAAAAGGTAGGTTCTCACTTCACCAGGGATGAAAATCCACCCCATAGACCGCGGGAGGGAGGGGACGGCGCATTTGGCACATCCTAAAAGGGAAGCATAAAATGGAGAGGAAAGAGGGACAAAACCCAGTCAACACGCAGTAATAGTACTTAGCTTAAATGGTCCTTTTCACCCAGAGTAGTACTCACGCCCACGGCGCCCGTCTCCTGCAGGTACGCCTATTCAGCCCTCGGGACCGGGTCTCGTCGATCCGGATTCGGAGAGTGTGAGCGGTTTTATGAGCCTCCGGTAAGGAAACCCGCGTTCGCGCTTCCGGGAAGGGAAGCGCGCGTACTGCGCATGCGTGAAGACTGCAACAGAGGACTAGACCGAGAACCTCATCCGGTAGAGGATACTCACTTCCGGAACGGAGGCGCTGTATAGACGCGCATGCGTGCCTGCTCGGCTCTGCTGGCTGAGGCAATTGAACTTGGTTACAATGTTTATTATGCGCATGCGCCGAAGTTGTGGGCCAATGCGGGGAGAAGTAAACAAAGTGGAATTAGTTGTGGTGCGCATGGGGAGTACCCATAGAGTTAGAATAAGGCAAAAATGGCCCATGGGTTAGAATTACAGTAACAAAGGGGATTTACAAGATAGCCCATATGAAATGAGTTAGATATTAATTTTATAGGTCTAGCTTATATTAGTTGGATAATTGTAGGACACAGTCACCACAGACAGAGGGAGTTATTCGGAACAGATACGAGTCAGGGGATTATGGCATTATTTCAGGACAGAGCCCCAAGGTATATCGTCATTGAGGCCATTAATATGGGTGCCCAGGCGGTATACCCAACGTTGTTCCTTTTCAAACAGTCTCTCAGAGATGTTGGTGCCCCCAAGGATTTGTTCAATCACAGTCCATTTGAGATCGTTGGTGGTGTGATTGGTTTGGAGAAAGTGATCACTCATTCTTGTCGTCGCTTTTTTGCACCTAATGTTGCTTCTATGCTCACATATCCGTTGCTTAATTTTTCTGGTTGTCATGCCCACATACCGAAGTGAGCATGGACATGTGACAAGGTACACAACATTTACGGAATTGCAATTAGTATGTGCTTTTTGCCACCAAGTTTTCCCGGGTTCAAGAGTCAAGGATTTTGTAGGGGCTGTCAGGTGACAGACAGAACAGTTTGAGCAGGGGAAGTGGCCTGTCACTTTGGGTAGGTTCCATGCATCAGTGACACTCCTCACAGGGGTTGCGGGTAGTTCTTTGGGTCTGGTGTGGACCAAAGCATCTTTGAGGCTGTGCCCTTTCTTAAAAGAAAACAGTGGTTTCTGCCAATCCTTCTTGCTGCTTGTGATAATTTTCCAATTTTTGTTTATTGATTTCTTCATTTGATTGGATAATGCACTGTACGTGGTTACACAAGTTAAGGGGACTTCCGTTGTTGTTTTTATGATGGGTTCTAAGAGGGCTTCCCGTGGTTGGTTCCGTGCACGTTTAAAACCTTTGTTTAGCAGGTGACTAGGGTAACCTCTTTGTGCCAGCTTGGTTGTTAGATCAGTTGATTGACGTTTAAAATCAACTATATTGCTGCAGTTCCGGCGGATACGTAAATATTGTCCGTACGGGAGATTCTCCCTTAACGGGCGAGGGTGAAAGCTAGAGAACTGTAACAAGTTATTTTTGGCTGTGGCTTTGTAGTGGGTCTTGGTAGTCAAGGTTGTTCCACTATTTGTGATTACCACATCAAGAAACACCACCTCCGTTGTGCTCACTGTATGGGTAAATTTCAAGTACCTGTTGAGGGTGTTAATCCAGCAGAGGAATTCCATTAGTCGTTCCATGCTGCCCTTCCAAATGAGCAGCACGTCATCAATGTACCGTTTCCAGTACGAAATGTTTCTGCCGAACGGGTTGTTGATAGACTGTATGTTTTTAGCCTCGAAGTCTGCAACATACAACCCCGCTATGCTCGGAGCAAATGTACTGCCCATCGAGGTACCAGAGCATTGCAGGAATAGCCGTCCTTGGTAAGCGAAGAAGTTTTCCTTGAGTGCGATTGTAGCGCATTCTGTTATAAATTCTCTGGGGGTATTGTATTCCCAAGTGGTAGAGTTCAGAGCAGCCTTTAATACCATGATTGTCTCATCTTGCGGGATACTGGTATAAAGGCTCTCAATGTCTAAAGTGGCCAAGATGATAGTATCTGGCACAAAAGTGATGGTCTGCAGTTGATGTAACAGGCTTTTTGTGTCCTTGAGGTATGTCGGTGTATTTTGAACAATTGGTTTCAAGAACTGGTCACAGAAGGTGGACAAGGGTTCTAGTATAGACCCAATTCCTGACACAATCGGGCGTCCAGAAAGACCTTAAAAAATTTGAATTCAACAAAATTTACCCTTACGCTGACCCTGAGTACACAGCAACAGCAAAGGGCTTGAGTGAATCAGATTTAACAGATGACAGTTCCTCGAATAGCAGTGGATCCAGTTCAGGCTCATTCAAACGAGGAGGGAGACGAGGAAACAGGGGCCATAGAGGCAATCAGAGATACCAGAATCATAACCAAGCACCAAGTTGGGCAATGGCACCACATGCTGGATATGGGCCCCCACCATTCCCCTTTCCACACCCACAATTTCCAATGATGGGTTGGAACCCAGGGTGGCATCACCCACCTCCCCAAAATCAATACCAACAGCCTTTTTTAGAACGGGGCCGCAGAGGAAGAGGGAAGAACAAGAGAACCTCCAACCAAGTCTCTTGGCAAACAGACGACGCTGTCGGGAACCGCACCAGGAGCCAGACACCGCAACCAGGGACAAGCAACCAACAAGTCTAATTACCAACTTGTCGGATATCCAACTAACACCTGTGGAACAGCGAGTATTAGAGAAAGGGCTGGGCTTTGTACCTACAGCCCGCCCCGATAAATTTAAGCTACATTGCGAACTCACTGACTTTTTCCGCAAATTAAAACTGAAAGCCTTTTTTGAAGGGAAAGAGGATCCTAACGCAGAAACGCGGAAAGGAGACACTGGCCTAAGATCAAAATCAACATTTGTACCCCCACCTCACACTGTACCCAGCTGCCATCACAGCTTTCGAACAAGCAGTGTTTCTGGATTTAGAAACAAGCCCTGAACCACAGAACTACGGTAATTTCAGTGCCGAGGAGTATCGGGCACTGGAAAAACTAAAAAACAACAACGCAATTACCATAAAACCTGCCGATAAAGGCGGCGGCATCGTAATTCAAAATACGACGGACTATGAGAGAGTTTGTGAGGAATTACTAAATGACACCAACAATTACCTTCCACTTACCGAAGATCCTTCTCCGGAACTCCAGAACCGCATTACCGATTTGGTTAAGGAAGCCGAATCGAGGGAACATATATCTAAAAATGAAGCAGACTTCCTCTCGATAAGTAAGAAAATTATTCCTTACTTTTATACACTCCCGAAGACTCATAAAAACAAATTGCCGCCCCCTGGACGCCCGATTGTGTCAGGAATTGGGTCTATACTAGAACCCTTGTCCACCTTCTGTGACCAGTTCTTGAAACCAATTGTTCAAAATACACCGACATACCTCAAGGACACAAAAAGCCTGTTACATCAACTGCAGACCATCACTTTTGAGCCAGATACTATCATCTTGGCCACTTTAGACATTGAGAGCCTTTATACCAGTATCCCGCAAGATGAGACAATCATGGTATTAAAGGCTGCTCTGAACTCTACCACTTGGGAATACAATACCCCCAGAGAATTTATAACAGAATGCGCTACAATCGCACTCAAGGAAAACTTCTTCGCTTACCAAGGACGGCTATTCCTGCAATGCTCTGGTACCTCGATGGGCAGTACATTTGCTCCGAGCATAGCGGGGTTGTATGTTGCAGACTTCGAGGCTAAAAACATACAGTCTATCAACAACCCGTTCGGCAGAAACATTTCGTACTGGAAACGGTACATTGATGACGTGCTGCTCATTTGGAAGGGCAGCATGGAACGACTAATGGAATTCCTCTGCTGGATTAACACCCTCAACAGGTACTTGAAATTTACCCATACAGTGAGCACAACGGAGGTGGTGTTTCTTGATGTGGTAATCACAAATAGTGGAACAACCTTGACTACCAAGACCCACTACAAAGCCACAGCCAAAAATAACTTGTTACAGTTCTCTAGCTTTCACCCTCGCCCGTTAAGGGAGAATCTCCCGTACGGACAATATTTACGTATCCGCCGGAACTGCAGCAATATAGTTGATTTTAAACGTCAATCAACTGATCTAACAACCAAGCTGGCACAAAGAGGTTACCCTAGTCACCTGCTAAACAAAGGTTTTAAACGTGCACGGAACCAACCACGGGAAGCCCTCTTAGAACCCATCATAAAAACAACAACGGAAGTCCCCTTAACTTGTGTAACCACGTACAGTGCATTATCCAATCAAATGAAGAAATCAATAAACAAAAATTGGAAAATTATCACAAGCAGCAAGAAGGATTGGCAGAAACCACTGTTTTCTTTTAAGAAAGGGCACAGCCTCAAAGATGCTTTGGTCCACACCAGACCCAAAGAACTACCCGCAACCCCTGTGAGGAGTGTCACTGATGCATGGAACCTACCCAAAGTGACAGGCCACTTCCCCTGCTCAAACTGTTCTGTCTGTCACCTGACAGCCCCTACAAAATCCTTGACTCTTGAACCCGGGAAAACTTGGTGGCAAAAAGCACATACTAATTGCAATTCCGTAAATGTTGTGTACCTTGTCACATGTCCATGCTCACTTCGGTATGTGGGCATGACAACCAGAAAAATTAAGCAACGGATATGTGAGCATAGAAGCAACATTAGGTCCAAAAAAGCGACGACAAGAATGAGTGATCACTTTCTCCAAACCAATCACACCACCAACGATCTCAAATGGACTGTGATTGAACAAATCCTTGGGGGCACCAACATCTCTGAGAGACTGTTTGAAAAGGAACAACGTTGGGTATACCGCCTGGGCACCCATATTAATGGCCTCAATGACGATATACCTTGGGGCTCTGTCCTGAAATAATGCCATAATCCCCTGACTCGTATCTGTTCCGAATAACTCCCTCTGTCTGTGGTGACTGTGTCCTACAATTATCCAACTAATATAAGCTAGACCTATAAAATTAATATCTAACTCATTTCATATGGGCTATCTTGTAAATCCCCTTTGTTACTGTAATTCTAACCCATGGGCCATTTTTGCCTTATTCTAACTCTATGGGTACTCCCCATGCGCACCACAACTAATTCCACTTTGTTTACTTCTCCCCGCATTGGCCCACAACTTCGGCGCATGCGCATAATAAACATTGTAACCGAGTTCAATTGCCTCAGCCAGCAGAGCCGAGCAGGCACGCATGCGCGTCTATACAGCGCCTCCGTTCCGGAAGTGAGTATCCTCTACCGGATGAGGTTCTCGGTCTAGTCCTCTGTTGCAGTCTTCACGCATGCGCAGTACGCGCGCTTCCCTTCCCGGAAGCGCGAACGCGGGTTTCCTTACCGGAGGCTCATAAAACCGCTCACACTCTCCGAATCCGGATCGACGAGACCCGGTCCCGAGGGCTGAATAGGCGTACTTGCAGGAGACGGGCGCCGTGGGCGTGAGTACTACTCTGGGTGAAAAGGACCATTTAAGCTAAGTACTATTACTGCGTGTTGACTGGGTTTTGTCCCTCTTTCCTCTCCATTTTATGCTTCCCTTTTAGGATGTGCCAAATGCGCCGTCCCCTCCCTCCCGCGGTCTATGGGGTGGATTTTCATCCCTGGTGAAGTGAGAACCTACCTTTTCTCACCTCTTTTGCTGCTTTTTTGTTGACTGGTCACTGGCCATTTGGCCCATTGATCGCAGAGTGATTTAGTGTTGCCTGAATGTTCTCACTGCCATTCGCCTCCTTTTTCACCTATCTAACCCCCCCCTGTGCACTCACACCGCTAGATTCTGCAACTTGGCAATCTACCATGAGAGTGTCACTGAATAAACTATACTACCTATCGTTTAGTCTCAGCCACAGGCAGAGCCACGCACCTCTGCTATTATGTATGAGTTGTGCACCCTGGCACCTTGAGCACAAGTAATTAGCTTGAATCGGCTAAATCTATCGACAAAATATTCTAATTGTTTGTTTGTCTTGTTTTGTTTGTCTGTTTTTAATCCCCGCAGGTGCTTTTAATTTTTTGTCTCTAAATTTTAGAGACAGGAGGTGTGTGCGTCCTACCTTCGGGTGGTGAAGCCCGCCCCCCTTGTTTTTGCACTTCACAGACTTTTTAACTTTCAAGTCCTCTGGTTGGGTGGGCCTTAGAGTGCCCATACCGCCGAGGTTTACACTCTAGGTCCTGACGAATGCCAGGTTAATTATACCACACCGGCTGAAACATGTTCATGTTGACCATTCACGTTGTCACTTAATGTTAGTGGGAGTAGACCATTCAATTAGTTGGCCCTACTCACCATCACATTTTTTAACTTTGTCCTTGATGATCTTTGATTAAATTAATTTTTTGATACATACAAGGCAATTTTAAGTCACCACTTCACACTATCCACGTAATTTTTCACATAGCCCTCCCACCCTCACAAGACCAGCTCCGCAGTAATTCTGGCGTCGCAGCACACCGGGGTGGCATTCGGTCACACCCGGTGGGGCCCGATGATGAAGCAAGTCACCGACCAGGTCGGTGAGTGAGGGCTTTCCTAACAAACTAAATGGGCTTTGTTGGTTCCTTGTGCTCTGTGCTTTTTTCCACCTCAAACAGAATAGGAACACTCTTTTGTTGTTGATGTATAATATAGTTTGGGGACTAAGAGTGTCCATGACTCTCCCTATCTCTCTTGTTGTTTATGAGTTATTGGTAATACTCCACCCTGCCTCACATTGCCTGGTATCTGAAGGACTTTGAACGGCAATGTGCGGAACTGCGAAGTGTGTTGAATGAGATAAAGCTAAAAGCCATATTCATTAAAATACTATTTCTCTGTGTGCCTACATACCTATTTGGCCAGAAATGTACGGCATGTGCAAATCCCCAGGGGCAAATATCCCACCATCTCCTGATAATAATGGTATGTCTATTAGATAATCTATATAGCTACCAGGACCTAGGTATGGTGATTCATACTACGATGGACAAGTAGATTAGCTCATTTGTGGGTGTTGTAAATGTAGCAGAGATGTCCAATGCTAAAGCATCACGAAGTCTGTTGGTCACCCATTTGCAGAAACAGTAAAAAATAAGAATTATAAAAACCAACCAACCGAAAGGTGTTCACACAGTGTATATTGGTCAGCTGGAGAGGATCTCTCTCTCTCTCTATCTATCTATCTATCTATCTATCTATCTATCTATGTGGGGAACTCTGATGTTTCAGATTCGGAGACAAAATATCGACCCAAGCTGTTATTTAAAGTCAAGGTCCGAGTCCAAAAATCATAAAGATTATAAGGACATCCAAGGGATGTCCTCATTCAGTCCTGCTTTGTCAGAGTTCAACTTATAAACTTATATATCCATTTTTGTTCTTTTTTTAAAAGAAATTTGCTCACATCCGTGACCTGTTGTGGAATCAAAGGTTGTTCTATGACTGTCCATACAAAATCGGTGGGTGTATGGCCTACCTCAAGGAAATGGTTGGTCAGACGTGTAGCCTGTTTCCGGCATCTAATAGTGCTCTTATGCTCGGATATACGAGTCTTTATTTTTCTGGTCGTCATACCTACATACTTGAGGTGACAGGGGCAGGTAATTAGGTACATCACGTTCAAGCTGTTACAATTTGTAAAACGTCTCTGTTGCCAAAGGCGAGCACTACCTATGTCAATGCTCGTAGACTTAGTGGTTTGTGGACAAGCAGCGCAGTTTCCACACGGATGATGCCCCTCTATAGCTGGCAAGTCCCACAGAGTCCCTACTGCCCGGGGAAGGGTGGTTTTCGGTCTGGTATGCACTAGCTGATCCTTCAGATTTTGGCCCCGCTTAAATGCAAACAAAGGCATCGGCAAATTATCATCGCCAGTGTTGAGGATAGACCAGTGTCTTTTCACAATTTTTTGTATACTGTTTGAGCATGTACAGTACGTGTTGACACATGACATTTTGTTTCTCTTTCACAACTGCTGGCTCCAAAAGACCTTCTCGATTGTTATTCGCGGCTCTCTTCTTAGAGCGACGCACCAGGTGTTTCGGATATTTCCTGGCCAATAGTTGTTTTTCCAATGTGCTCGCATGATGTTGAAAAGTGTCTTTCGTGGAACAGTTTCGCTGTAGCCTCAAAAATTGCCCATAGGGTAAATTATCCCTTAATGCCTTGGGGTGACAACTTTCGTAACTTAATAAAGAGTTACGGGACATGGGTTTGCGGTAAAGTTCTGATTGTAACCCATCTGGGGTGACTGAGATGAGTAAGTCAAGAAACGCCAAGTGATGTTTATTGGATTCACATGTGAACCGCAAGAAATCATTTCTGACATTCAGCCATTCATGGAACTTCCTCAGATCTTCTTCTGTCCCCCGCCAGACCACCAAGATATCGTCGATGTAGCGTTTCCAAAGACGTAAAGAACTGTAATATGGATTGGTGGTTGTGAGTACGTGATAATGTTCATATTTATGCACGTAGAGGTTCGCCAACCTGGGGGCGAAAACGTATGGGGAGCGTTTACGTCTTTGGATTCCCTGGTGGGCTACGGGCTCTACCCCCCCTCCCACACCCCCTCCCAAATCTGTCTGCCCCCCCCCCCCAGTCTGTCTGGTGAGGTGCTGGAGGGGGGGGGGGCAGATAGATTCGGGAGGGGGGGGGGGGGGGAGCCCGTAGCCCACCAGGGCAGATTTCATGGCAGCCATACAAGGCTCCAGAAAAGCGCTGGAGGATAGAGTAGACACGGTCTCTGTGGATGTGAACCTACTACGTGCGGACCTCCGGAAGGTAGCAGATAAAGTTACGAGCACCAAGGTGGATTTAGCGGAATTGAAAGGTGAGGTGGTTACTTTCAAGCAGGTGATGCAGATGACTGTGGTTCCAGAGGGCCTGGAAAGTCGTGCTGAGGAGGCGGAGGGGAGGGCAAGACGTAGAAACATTTGGGTGCTTAGCATCCCGGAAAGAGCGGAACTGGGGGAGTCTGAGCAGATCCAGGAGAGTTAGATACCTACCTTCCTGTGTCCCTGTTGGATTTGTTTGTGATTGAAAGAGTGCCTAGGGCTTTAGTTGCCCCCCCCCCCCGTTCAGGGGTGCAGCCTCGAGCCATCATAGCAAAGATTTTCAACTACCGGGATAGAGACTCTATTCCGAGGGCGGCAAGGGAGCACAAGGATCTCCAATATGACAATAAAAAAGTGTCTATTTACTCTGATTACTCTAAGCAAGTTCAGGACCTTCGAAAATCCTTCTTGGGGGTAAAGCGCAAACTGCGTGACCTAAACTTGCAATGTATGCTCCTGTATCCTGCCAAACTGAAGGTGATCTCGGGGGGCAAGGGCAATTCTTTGACTCCCCGGAAGATGTTTGGGAGTGGCTGGAGATCCGTAGTGATGGACTGCCACCTGGAGAAGCATGAGGCCAGAAGCAACTCTGCGGGACATGGCCGGACGGGGATCGTAGGCCGCAGCAGAATCGAGTGGAATCACAAAATGCCCCGGAGACATTGCAGAGGAGGATAATGGTGGGTGATGACGGGACGCTGCAGTCTAACCCCCTTGTGGAGAGTGTTATGTTCCTGAAGGTCCGCCCCCGATGTCCCGAGGGACGGACATGTTGGTCATGTGACCGCCCTATAATAAAAAGAGGTCGAGCACGTGCGAGGGCGTTCAGATAGAGACGCGCCGACCGAGCAAGCAACTTTATTCCCAGTGTCTGGCTGAGTTTATTCTAGGGCCACGTGTTAGGCCTAGTCTAGATTAGATGCCCCCGAGTGTAGGTCCCAGAGAGATCTCCCTAGGGCTATCCTATCCCCCATCACCCGACACAACAATTGGCGACGAGGGTGGTTGTCGATCCCTCGCTCGGGGTGCGTGTGTGTGTGTCCCTCTTGGGGTGAGGCGGCCGCGGGCACTCCCACGTGTCTGCGGTGCTCGTGCCTTGCCACCACACACCCCCCCGCTCTGCCTGCCTGGTGGAAGGACTCTGATCCCTGGCTCTCATCAGGTGAGCGGCGCTGGCTTACACCTTCCTGCGGCGCACAGGAGTCTGATTGGTCGCGCGAGGTGCTCCCTCTGTGGACCCTCCACGCCCAGTGCCGCATTGCGCTGGGCTGCACGGGTGTGAACCGCGCCAAGGTACGCCTGGCCAGGCGCTCCGGTCGCCGCCGGATCATCTCCCGGCTGCCCACGGACATCCTCCTGGGCGATGGCTAACATTCCGCCCATCGAACCGTTTGTGGTGGAGGGTGCGCCCTCCACTCTCGCACCGAAGTGGAAGGAATGGGTGGACAGGCTCTTCATATTCTTCGAGGCCACCAAGGTCCATAAGGAACAGAAGCGTGCCATGATTCTCCATCTTGGTGGCAAGGACATTCATTCCATTGCCCGCACCCTTACGGAGGCAACTCCCAAAACCCACCACACACTAATAAATGCACTCAACGCGCACTTCGAACCAATGGCCAACCAAGACTATGAACGATTCATTTTCAGACAAGCGCGGCAACTGCCAGATGAATCGCTGGACGCTTACCACTCCCGGCTAAAGAAACTGGCACTAACGTGTGGATTTCAGGATGTCACGGAAGAGATCAGAGGCCAGATAATACAGGGATGCGTCTCTGCTAAACTACGCGAGAGAATACTGGAGGAGTCGGGGAAACCCCTCCCGGACATTCTCACGCTGGGCCGCACAAAGGAGCTGTCCAAGGCCAGGGCAGCCCACATGGAAGCAGCTCTACAGGCCAACATGAAAGTGGAACCGGTTAACAGATTACAAGTCCGCCCACAGCCCAAATGGGCGAAGCGAACAACAACTCCGCAGGGCGGAGCTTCGGCGCAGTCATGTGGTTACTGTGGAGGCCCGAGACACCCGGCGCCAAAATGCCCAGCACGGGGCAAAATATGCTCTGGTTGCGGAAAAATGAATCACTTTGAAAAGGTGTGCCGGTCCAAAAAGTTCAGCAAGCCCCGCCAGACAAATCATACGGTGGCGGAGCCCGAAGGCGCGGAAGGAGGACCCAGCAACAGTGATATGGACGACGACGAGGAGGAGCGATCCGTACACAAGGTGCACATGATCGGCACGGCCACCAGACGCACCAGGACACTACCACAGTGCGCGATACAAGTGGCTGATCAGGACATCATGGCAACTGTGGACACGGGTGCCTCGATAAATCTCATGAGTGCATCCCTCTACGGAGACATGCCTACTCCTCCCAGCCTCCGCTCCACTCCGATCACCGTTTTTGCCTACGGTCAGGATGTTCCCCTCCGCATTCGGGGAAAGTTTAAAGCAGCGGTCCGGCACGGAGACAAGATCACGCGAGCCAACATCTTCGTGTCGGAAGAAGGTCAAGGCATGCTCCTGAGTTGTCGGACGGCAGAAGACTTGGGAGTGGTCTCTTTTGCGTTTGGGGTGCATGAGGAATCGGTGCAACAACTGATTGCAGACTTTTCTGACCTGTTTGAAGGGATTGGTTGTTTCAAGGGTCGGGAAATACACCTGCATGTGGACCCCACTGTTCAACCGGTGGCCCTGCGACACCGGCGGGTTGCGTTCCACTTGAGGCCACTGGTCGAGGAAGAACTACAGAAGCTGGAAGCAGCGGGTATCATTGAGAAGGTGTCCGGACCCACCCCCTGGGTATCACCCATCGTGGTCACAAGGAAACCAAAACAGCCTGGGGCGGTCCGGATCTGCGTGGACATGCGCCTCCCCAATGCGGCCATCAAAAGGGAACGACATATCACCCCCACGATCGACGACCTGATCGGAGAGATGGCCGGGGCCAGGTGGTTCTCCAAGTTGGATTTCCGGGCGGGGTACCATCAACTCGTACTGGACAAAGAATCCCGGAACATTACGACGTTCTCCACCCACATCGGACTGCGCAGGTACACCAGGTTGAGCTTTGGGATATCTAGCGCTGCCGAGGTGTTCCAGAATGTTATCCAAGAACTCATTACCGGCATACCGGGGGTAATCAATGTCAGTGATGATATCATGGTGCATGCACGAACAATCCCCGAACACAACCAACGCTTGGCGCAGGTGTTCCGCAGGCTCCGCAGCGCTGGACTCACTCTGCACCGAGACAAATGCGAATTTCTTCAGACCAAACTAGGGTTCTTCGGATACGTGTTCTCAGCCGATGGCGTCAACCCTGATCCCGACAAGGTCAAGGACATCAAGGACGCACCTCCGCCTACCACTGTCACGGAGGTCCGAAGCTTTCTCGGGATGGTGAATTACTGTGGTCGCTTCATAAGAGACTTAGCCAACCTGACCCTCCCTCTGCGTGAACTAACCAAAGATTCCACACCATGGAACTGGGGACCTGAGCAGGAAAGGGCATTTCAAAACATCAAGAGTGCGCTGTCCAGCAACACCACATTGGCATTTTTTGACCCAAGACATTCCACTCTCATTGCGGTAGATGCCGGACCGGCGGGATTGGGGGCTGTTCTAATGCAGAGAGCCCGAGACGAGATAGACTGGGCCCCTGTTGCTTTTGCTAGCCGGTCCCTCACGGACACAGAACAAAGGTATTCCCAAATCGAAAAGGAGGCCATTGCAATACATTGGGGATGCCGGCACTTCCACTTGTACGTATATGGCAAGCCTTTCACAGTAGTGACGGACCACAAGCCGCTGCTGTCTCTGTTTTCAGGTACCTCCTCCAAGCCACCCCCTAGAATTGAAAAGTGGATATTGCAACTGCAAGAATATAACTGCGCCATCGAGTACCAGCCAGGGGCAAGGAATCCTGCGGACTACCTGTCACGACACCCCAGGCCGGCTACCCCGGAGGAGATGGAGGAAGCAGAAGAGACGGAGGCCTATGTTCAATGGGTCGTGGCCAGATCATGCCCGCGCCCCATATCCCTGGAAGAGGTTGTGAGCGTCACGGCTCAGGATGCCTGCATACAGCGGGCCAAGGATCTACTCCGAACGGCCAACTGGCAGAAAGCCAAGGAGAGCTGGAAAGTACTCACACCAGAGGCCCAGAAAATCATGGACAGTCTGTACCACGTGAGGGCTGAACTGAATGAAGACGCGGCGGGGTGCCTTCTGCGAGGGCATCGCCTGGTGATCCCGACGGCTTTGACAGGACGAGTAGTTCAACTGGCACACGTGGGGCACCAGGGCATGGTCAAGACGAAGGCCCGGCTGCGGACAAAGGTGTGGTTCCCGCTCATGGACGACATGGTGGAGAATGTGGTGCGAACATGCACGGCCTGCCAAACCACGGGTGACAACCCCCGTGAAGCCCCCATCATTGTGGAACCCAGGCCCGAGGTCCCTGGGAAAGGGTCAGCATGGATTTTGGTAGCCTTCCGGATGGAAGACACACGCTGGTAATGATAGACGACCACTCTAAATATCCTGAGGTCGAAATTGTCACCAGCACCAGTGCAGACTGTGTGATCCCCAAGATAGAAAAAATCATTGCCACCCATGAAGCCATGAGGGAACTCAGAACGGACAGTGGACCGCCATTCCAGGGTCAAGACTTTGCGGAATATCTCTCGTCTCTGGGAACGCGTCACAGGCGCATCACACCTAGGTGGCCTCAAGCCAACGGGGAGGCCGAGAGGTTCATGAGGACTTTAAATAAGGTCATCCGCATCGCGCATGACAAGGGACAGTCAGTGGAAATGGCCATTTTCACGTTCCTCCGAAGTTACCGACAGACCCCGCACTCCACAACTGGGGTAGCTCCCGCACACCTCCTCCTAGGTAGGGTAATAACGGACTCCATTCCCCATCACCCCCAGTGGGCACCTGAAAGGATAGATGAACACACAGTGGAGAAGAAAAGAAGCTCTGCATGTGACAAGATCAGTAAGAAACGCCGGGCTGTGGCCCCCCACTTCAAAAGAGGCGATCTGGTGCTCATCAGGAATCGTGCAACTGGTGGCAAATTCAAACTTAATTACGAGAAACGACCATGGCGAGTCAGTGGTGTGAAGGGCACCCGCATCACAGCCACTCGAGGACGAGACAGGGTGACTCGCAATGTGTCTCACTTCAAACTCTATCACCCTTCAAGCAGCGAGCCAAGGCGCCAGCAAGGCGGCGGACAAACCGAAACCGCAACTACGTTGCCGGCTGGTGAGTCAACATCTCAGCACGAGGTCAGGCCACGTGACGAGCATCAGGTTTCTAGCGAAGAAGTGGGCGGTGACACGGAGGCCCTGGATGAGGCCCCAGATCCGGAGGGGGCCGACAGCGAGGCGCCAAGACACGAAGTGGAGGTTGGAACAGAACTGATGACTCATCGGGGGTCCCAACGCCGGCTACGTGACAATCCCACCCCCTCCGGCTGGCTGAGAGATTACTTTACGTAAGACTGTTCCCATTTACATATATGCACGTAATGTTTGAACTGAATGCACTGGCATTTGAAAGACGCTGAAGGCCTCGGTCCTTATGTTACAAAAAAAAAACAAAGACTATGGTTGGAATATGTTTCAATGTTTGCAGTTGGTTTTTGGTTTTTCCTTATTTTAGGAGGAATGTTATGTTCCTGAAGGTCCGCCCCCGATGTCCCGAGGGACGGACATGTTGGTCATGTGACCGCCCTATAATAAAAAGAGGTCGAGCACGTGCGAGGGCGTTCAGATAGAGACGCGCCGACCGAGCAAGCAACTTTATTCCCAGTGTCTGGCTGAGTTTATTCTAGGGCCATGTGTTAGGCCTAGTCTAGATTAGATGCCCCCGAGTGTAGGTCCCAGAGAGATCTCCCTAGGGCTATCCTATCCCCCATCACCCGACACAACAGAGAGCACTGTGGATGTCGGCTTGCCGGGAACTGCTTCTGCTCGACAGGATGCGCAGGATCAGACGTTGCCACTAACAATGGATGTTGTGCACGAGACTTTGTTGGAGGACCTTCCTGAAGGTGGCAGTGAAAGTGAGTCATGGTCGCTCGGCTTCAGCGCTGCTTGCTGTCTCGGGACCGCTTCACAGGAGCGTGGTAATGCTATATGGTGCCATTGGTTGTTGCGGGCCAGGGCGTGGGGAGGGGGCGATGGGCTGCACTACTAGTAGCTTAGATAGGACCTGGGGGGTGGGGGATGCCTGGCTTAATTACATATGAAGCGGGAGTACTAAAGAACACCAGTGGGATTTTTTTGATTTGTGGTGGGTGGGCGGACTGGGGATGCAATGTTTTCTTTTTGTTACCCCTGGTGGGATGATGTGCACGTCCTGGCATGAGCAATGGGTGGGCAAAATAGTTGGTGATGATAGTCGAGAGTTGTCTGTGGGTGGGGGAGTAGTTAGGTGTTGTTGGTTCAGTTTTTGTTGTGTGGCATTATATTGTGTTGTGCAACAGAGCATATCGCTGCAGAAGAGTGTTGAATCCTGGCGCGATGTCAGACAGGTAGTGTGAATGCATGGCCATGGTAGCGGTGGTAAAGTTTCTTAGCTGGAACGTTAGGGGTTTAGGCACTTGCACCAAACTCCATAGGGTCCTTTAATTCCTTAAGCAGCATAATATAATGGCTCGTGCTTGCAAGAGACACATCTGGATGATGTTGGGGAGGGTGTTTGGCACAAAAGTGGAGGGGACAGGTGTTCCACTCATCGTATTCTACCTATGCTATGGGGACGTTGATTTGGGTGGCACCTGGGGTTCCGTTTACACTACAGTACGCCAAAGCGGATGTTGAAGGTCACTAAGTGTTATTGCGGGGTAAGCCAGATGGTAAAGATATCAGTTTACTTAATACTTACTCCTTCAATGTTGATGACCCACATTTTTTTACGGCCCTGCAGGATTTGATCACTGCAGATTTAGACACTCCCCCGATATGGTTAGGAGATTTTAATTGTGTGGTTGACCCGGAGCTGGATAGATGCCCTCCTAGAAGGGATACCAAGCCGCGTATGACCAAGCAGTTGCAGAAACTAGAGGGTGACCTGGGCCTCCACGTTTTTTGGAGGGAGCATCACCCGATGCAGAAGATAGTCACTTGTTTTACGCCCACTCACAACACACATAATCGCCTTGATAGGGTACTAGCGACAGAGCACCCAGCATTTATGGTGGCAGAGGGTACACATTTGGCTAGTTTTTTGTCAGATCATGCGCCTGTGTGCTGCACAGTGTGGTGGGTAACAGGAGAGCAGGGCCCCTGCGCGTGGCAGCTCCATGCTGATGTTTTGGAGGACCCGTCTGGAAAGAGGCAATTTTGAATGCATTGACAGAGTATTTGCCTCTTAATTGGGGCACCGCACGTAATAGAGCTCATGAATGGGATGCGATGAAGGCGGTGGTCATGGGAGCGGCAATGGGTTTGATATATGGCGTTCGGAGGCAGCTACAGGCTAGGTAAAAAGAATTGGCTAATCTCCAATCAGGACCACAGGGTCAAGATGACACTCCGGAACAAGAGTGTTTAATACGGGAGCAGGCTGCAGACACTTGGGATACAATGGACAAGTACACTCTTGCACAATATAACCAGCGGCTACATGCAGAGGGAGATAAAGCGGTTCGCCTGGTTATTGTGTAAGGAACCAGCCCCTCTCCCCCTCCCCCCCCTTTGATTACCTGTCTTAGAACTCAGTCATGCGAGCTAGTCTATGATCGAGCAGCTATGCTGGAAGTGTTCCAACAACACTTGCAGTCTGTTGTGTGCTGGTGTGTGGAGCTTTATATTCCTTTTTTTGGAGGGACTTCAATTAAGACATGTGTCCAAAGAAGTTAGGACAGAGCTCAATGAGCACATCACTGAGGAGGAACTGAGGAAGCGATAGCAGACATACCTAGGGCCAAGGCACCGGGAGGTGACGGGCTGCCCATTGAGTATTTTCAAGCATACTCAGCGGTACTGGTTCGACCTTTGTTGCAAACCTTTAATGAGTCATTTGAGAGTGGAATATTGTCCCCTACGATGCGCGAGGGTGAAATGTGTTAGGTTCCAAAGCCGGGTGATGATGTACAGGAGCCGGCGGCATTCCGACCACTGGCAATGATTAACTCAAATATAGAAATCTTATGTAAAGTACTGGCCAAACGTTTGGGACTGCACATGGCTCATTTTGCTCACTAGGATCAGCCCGGCGTTATCCTAGGCCGTAGGAAGTCTATGAACGTGTGACGGCTGGCGCATGTACTGCAGTAGGCGCAAGGGGCCCCTGAGGAGTTGGCTCTGGTGTCCATCGACCTTGAAAAGGCGTTTGATACGCTGGACTGGGGGTATCTACTGGAAATCCTTGGAAAGCTGGGGATGGGACCACGCTTTGCAGATGTGTTAAAATCCTATATTTTATCTATCTGTTTTTTTTCCCTTCTGTTGGAGATTTCTCTTTAACTGAGCCCTCAGTGTAATCGTTTGGTTTTAAATGTGGCTTAATAGGTCGAGTGCGCAGGTTATCCCTACCTACAGAGGAATAGACTTACATGATTATTTTTGGTAGTTCTTGTTCACAGTCCTTAACTGGAACTGCTTCCAGTCACGGACAAAGCCAGAAATGAGCCCTCTTCCATTATATTGCTAAGGATGGCAGAGGATACTGTAGAGAAGTTCTCCATTAATGTCATTCCCAAATCCAGAGCTGGGGCAGCTCTGTACTAATTTTTGTACTTAACTGAGTACATTAGGGAAGACTGCCAATGAAGGCATACCATGCATACTGGTATAAATGCTGATCATGCCCCAATTGTTGCATTCCTCACAGAGATACACCATTCCGAGAGGGAGACAGATAGCCAATATTCTATATAGGTCTTGAGGGAGATGGTATATATACACACTGCTTCCAAGTGATTGGTCTTACGAATGTAATACCTCACCTACCTCCACATGGGGTATATTGTCAGGTTTAGGAACAGGAATATAACCAGCCAAAACTGGTCATATAGCTCCTTCACTGCTAAATCAGTTTTGGTGTTCATGGCAAGGGATTTCCAAATCTTGGTATGCCCTGTAATGACCGTCGGATCTACCTGCGTGTATTCTTGAAACTTCCCCGAGGCTCAAATCAAGAGTAAAATGTCTCAAAGGCATATGCTGAGTATGCATGTATTAGAAGAGTAACCTCCCCAACCCCCACCCACTCTCCCACCCTAAATCAGGGAAACCTCAAGCTTTGAGGTTTTAAATTACTGCTACCCTGCAATTGGGCTCTATAACAATAGGTGCTGCCATATTGAAAGGATTCAGTTTGGAATCAAATAATTAGAAACCCCACAGAATTGGGAATTAACCTTTTATGAGTCAAGCTTGACAAACCTACGGAAATAGGTGTTCCCTTATTCCCAGTAGGAGGTAACTATATTTACTAGAGGTGCTCTGAAATGACATAATGATGGTTTAGATGTGTGTAATAAGTGTAAACTACTCAAGGCGTAATGTAAAATACGAGCCCCACATTGAGCACTAACTGCTGCGTAAGTTACAACCTTGACATAACTCTACAAGGATTGCGATTCCCACCCACGAGTTTCACAGGTGAGCTTTGTTCAATGCACCACGATGAATAAAAAAAAAACAGGTTAATGCAGCCTTGCAGTGTCCTATTCAATGTGTGATTGACAGATCAATCAATCAATCATGTGTTTGTAGAGTGCAGCTACTCACCCATAAGGGTCTCAAGGTGCTGGGGAGGAGCAGGATCCAGTCCATCAAGGAGGGGGTCTGTCGAAGAGCCAAGTTTTGAGGTTTCTTGTGAAGATGGAAAGTGATATTGTCCGTCTGAGTTGGAGCGGGAGGGCGGTCTACGCTCTGGCAGCGAGGAAGAAGAAGTAGCGGCCTCCTTATCTGATCTTTCTGGCGCGGGGACCCAGGGCGTAGGAGAGCTGGGCTGATCGTAGGGTTCTTTGTAGTGCGTGGAATTTCAGTCGGCTATTCAAGTATGCGGGTCCGGTGTCGTTGAGTGCCTTGTGTGCAGGGCCGTAGCGGGCACTGGGCAATCCCCCGGTACGCTGCACGGGTGGGGGGCCCGTTTTTGTTAAAGGGCCGTTTTTGCAGCATAGCTGTAAAATCGGGCCTGTAACAAAATCGGCCGAAAACTGTCCCTGGCAAAGAGATAGGCGGGCACCCAAAACCCCGGGGGGCAGGGGGGTGGGGGAGGGGGGGTGGTGTTGGTGTGTGACGGCCGAGCATTTTGCCAGGGCTGGTTTTGGTTCCCAGTCCGGCCCTGCTTGTGTGTGTGGGTGAAAACCTTGAAGGTGATTCTGGTCTTGATGGGGAGCCAGTGGAGTGTGTGCAGGTAGCTGTTCAGCATTCTGTACATCAATAACTTTTTGCATTTGTCACACGAGTGGGATCGGTATGCCCAGACGTGGGTCCGGTGCTCTCTATGCCACGGGAGTCAAGCTAGCCTGGCTGATGAGGGATGATACCCCGAAACAGTCCAGCCTTGACAGTTTGGCTCAACTGTTCCCAAATGGAGTAGGGTCAAGACTGATTTGTATATGGTGGGTATAAAATTGAATGGCTAGGGGAGCAAAAAAACTATAGTGTGAGGACCAGATCTCTGTACTGGGGTGGATGTTTGACACTGTTCAGTATTCTGTCCATCACTTGTTGGTGCTGCTTTACATAGATCAGCTAATGGGATATTGCCCAGGAGAGCCATGGAGGCTCCTATTTTGCGAGTAGAGTGTGCTGTAGGGGCGTTGGTTAAGTCCGTTTGGCTTTGGCATAACATGTTTAAATTAATTTAATTTTCCATCTGGTAATGCCTGATTTGGATACAGGCTTTCCTTTGTGAAGAGGATAAAAAGCAGAAAATAGTGGTTTGGTTTTCTGAATGTCTTTAGTTCTGTTGATACATTTGCGCTCTTTTATCATCTAATGCATAAAGAGCTCTTTCTGCAACTGAGCCTGGGTGAGGTAAGAAAACGGGTAACTCAACTAATGGGATAAAGGGGAGACCACCTCTGGAAGGAATTATGGGTTGGTGAGAAGAACCACCCTATGCCTGTGTAGTTGGAAGAAAGGTTCTTGTAGGTGTAGTGCCTGGAGCTCAGCTTTGAGGTTTTAAATTACTGCTACCTTGCAATTGGGCTCTATAACAATAGGTGCCTCTATATTAAAAGGATTCGGTTTGGAATCAAATAATTAGAAAACCCACAGAATGGGGAATTAACCTTTTATGAGTCAAGCTTGACAAACCTACGGAAATAGGTGCCCCCTTATTCCCAGTAGGAGGGAACTATATTTACTACAGGTGTCTCTGAAATGACATGATTGTTTAGATGCGTGTAATAAGTGTAAACTACTCAAGGCGTAATGTAAAATACGAGCCCCACATTGAGCACTAACTGCTGCATAAGTTACGACTTTGACAGAACTCTACAAGGATTCCGTTTCCCACCCACGAGTGACACAGGTGAGCTTTGTTCAATGCACCACGATGAATACAAAAAACAGGTTAATGCAGCCTCGCAGTGTCCTATTCAATGTGTGATTGACAGAGATCAATCAATCAATCAATCATGTGTTTGTAGAGCCCAGCTACTCACCCGTAAGGGTCTCAAGGCGCTGGGGAGGAGCAGGATCCAGTCCATCAAGGAGGGGGTCTGTCGAAGAGCCAAGTTATTAGGTTTCTTGTGAAGATGGAGAGTGATATTGTCTGTCTGAGTTGGAGCGGTAGGGCGGTCCAGGCTCTGACAGCGAGGAAGGAGAAGGAGCGGCCTCCTGATCTGGTCTTTCTGGCGCGGGGACTCATGGCGTAGGAGAGCTGGGCTGAGTGTAGGGTTCTTTGGGGTGCGTGGAATATCAGTCGGCTATTCAGGTATGCGGGTCCGGTGTCGTGGAGTGCCTTGTGTGCAGGGCCGGGCTGGCCGTAGCGGGCACTGGGCAATCCCCCGGTGCGCCGCACGGGTAGGGGGCCCGGTTTGGGGCCCCTGAGGGCCGTTTTTGTTACAAGGCCGTTTTTTGCAGCATAGCTGTAAAATTGGGCCTGTAACAAAATCGGCCGAAAACTGGCCCTGGCAAAGAGATCGGCGGCATCCAAACCCCACGGGTGGAGGCGACAAGCACTTTGCCAGGGCTTGTTTTGGTTCCCAGTCCGGCCCTGCATGTGTGCATGGGTGAGAATCTTGAAGGTGATTCTGGTCTTGATGGGGAGCCAGTGGAGTGTGTGCAGGTAGCTGTTCAGCATTCTGTCCATCAACAACTGTTTTTGCATTTGTCACCCGAGTGGGATGGGTATGCCCAGACATGGGTCAAGTGCTCTCTATATCACTAGAGTCAAGCTAGCCTGGCTGATGAGGGTGATACCCCGAAACAGTCCAGCCCTGACAGTTCGGCTGGACTGTTCCCATATGGAGCAGGGTCAAGACTGATTTGCATATGGTGGGTATAAAATTGAATGGCTAAGGGAGCAAAAAAACTATGGATTTAGGACCAGATCTCTGTACTGGGGTGATTGTTTGACACTGTTCAGTATTATGTCCATCACTTGTTCTTGCTGCTTTACATAGATCAGCTAATGGGATATTGCCCATGGAAGCCATGGAGGCTCCTATTTTGCGAGTAGAGTGTGCTGTAGGGGCGTTGGTAAAGTCCATTTGGCTTTGGCATAACATATTTAAATTAATTAATTTTCCATCTGGTAATGCCTGATTTGGATATAGGCTTTACTTTGTGAAGAGGATAAAAAGCAGACAATAGTTAGGTTTTCTGAAAGTCTTTAGTTCTGTTGATGTAATACATTAGCGCTCTTTTATCATCTAATGCATAAAGAGCTCTTTCTGCAACTGAGCCTGGGTGAGGTAAGAAAACGGGTAACTCAACTAATGGGATAAAGGGGAGACCACCTCTGGAAGGAATTATGGGTTGGTGAGAAGAACCACCCTATGCCTGTGTAGTTGGAAGAAAGGTTCTTCTAGGGTCAGTGCCTGGAGCTCACTAAGACATCAAAGGTGAAGTGATGGCAATCAAAAAAGCAACCTTCCAAGATTGAAATTGGAGGAACAATTATGTAGTGGTTCAAATGGTGGGCCCGTAAGTGAGGACAAAGTTAAGATTCCATGTAGGTGCAAGTGGAGCTCAAGGTGGAATCATTCTCTTAAAGTCTTCCATAAAAGCTTTGGTAAGTGGTACTTTAAACAAAGACAAGTGACCACTGCAGCCAGATATAATCGTATGGAAGTGGATGCAATGCCAGAGAGTTGTAGATGTGGAAGGTAGCAAACAATGTTTTGTATAGTGGCATTAAATGGATTGATACTGTTATTATGACAGTAACATACAAATCTTTTCCATTTAACTGCATACCATGCTTTAGTAGTAGACCTACAAGCTTCTTAGAGAATGGTCATACATTTAGGTGGGAGATTAAAATAACCAAATTCTATGACCTCAGGAGCCAAATTGCCAGATTGAGTTTCCTGGGATTCGGGTGCCTGACTTCTCCACGGATCTGAGTGAGAAGGTCTGGGTTGAGGGGAAGCTTCTCATGTAGAACTACTGAGAGTTCGAGAAGTGTGGTGATTCAGGGCTGTCAGGCCCATGTGGGAGCTACTAGTATGAGTGTGAGGGATGATAGCCTGAGCTTCGGCACCAGAAACGGAAGAAGAGGGAGAGGCGGAAACGCGCAGGCAAATATCCCGGACTAAATCATCCATAGATCATTGTCCTTGGATAGTGAGTGTGGGAACCTAGAGGCGAACTCTGGGCATTTTGAGTTGTCTGCAGTTGCAAACAGATCTATTTGTGGAAACTCCCACTAATGAAAGTAAGGGATGAGGACTTTGGAGTGGAGTTCTACCACGTTGACTTGTCGAATTCTGCTGAGGAGGTCGGAAAATTTGTTATTTCTTCCTGGGAGGTGTTCTGCTAAGAGATGAATATTGTGATGTAGAGCCTAACGCTAAATGGCCTGAGATGGGTGTGATAACTTTAGAGAGTGTGTCCCCCCCTGTTTTTGTACATAGTACATGGTTGTCATATTGTCCGTCTGGACAAAGACCACCTTGCCGATCAGGTGAGGAAAGAACGCTTTCAATGCTAGATGAACAGCTTGATGCTCTAGGTAGTTGGTATAGGGACCCTGGTGTTTGTTGTCCCAGAGATTCTGGACTGTGAGTTTTTTTTAAGTGAGCTTCGCAGCCTGTTAGTGATGCGTTTGTGGTCAGGATGATATGCATAACCGGGTCGAGGAAAGGCCGCTCTTTTAACAGGTTGTTTGTGGTGCACCACTGCAAAAAGCGATGAGTTTGGCAGTCTGTCAACACTAGATCCTCTAACTGACCCTGTGATTGAGCCCATTGCTGTGCTAGACATTCCTGCAGTAAAATCATGTGTAACAGTGCATGTGGCACTTAAGTGATGTAGGATGCCATAATCCCCAGTAGGCACATGACAGTTCTTACAGTTAACAGGTGATTGGTTTGGAAATGTGGTATTAACGTTTGGAAATGTTGGATTCTTCTTGTATTCTTGTATTGGAATGGGCTAATCCCACCTGTGTGTTCAGGATAGCCCCCAAATACAGCTGGATCTGTAATAGCTGAAAGTGATATTTTTGGAAATTGATGGTGAAGCCTAGCTGATGGAGCAGGTCCAGTGCTTAATTTGAGCTGGTGGTTTTCAGTGCACAGCATCAGCACTTAATCATCAACACCAGCGCTTTTCATGGGCACCAGTTAAGGATTTGCCCAGAATCACAGGATGTTGAGCCAACGTCGACACTCAAACATAGTTCCCCAGCTCTGAATTCGGCGCTCTGGCCATTAGGTTACATCCTCTCCCAACTTTCATAGTTAGTAGTGGATTCTGTTTTAAGCAGCGTTAACAGGAGAAATGGGCTGGTGCGAGCTGCCTCCTGAGGAGAGCCCCAGCACTTATTCTTTTACAAATTAACCACTGAGAAGGCCTCTAGTATTTTGTGTGTATTGTTGGCACAGAGGAAGAGTGCTGGCTTTGATAAGCCAGTCGTCAAGATGTGGGAAGATTTGGATGTTTTGCCTGCATAAGTGTTCTGCTTGCTTGGCATTTGGTGAATACTCGAGGTGCAGTAGTCACTCCGAATGTGAGGACTTTGAATTGGTAATGTTTGCCTGCTATCACAAATATTAAATATATGCGATTATGTATTGGAATGTGAAAGTAGGAGTCCTTTGAGTCTAGGGTTGATAGAAAGTCGCCTTGCTGTAGATTTGGGATCACGTCTTGGAGAATGACCATATGAAAATGCTGTGAAAGGATGTAATGATTTATGGGTCGTAGATCTGTAGAAGAGGGACGGGTTCTAAGGCGCTTTTGGGTAGAAGAGTTTGAACTTCCTATTTGAGTAATGTTTGGGGTTTCAGAGAGAGGCTGTGAGTGTGAGGTGGAATGTTTGGAGTTGTGGTGATGAGCTTCAGACAATAACCATAACCATGTTGGATAATGTGCAACACTCACTGATCCGATGTTATGGATCGTAAAGTGAGGAGAAACGGTTGCAATAGTCCCTTGACAGATGTGGAACGATCGAGTTGAAGGAGAAGAGAGTCACTGCTTTGTGGTGGGTGAAGCATCACTTGTGCAAGCACCTTTGCCTCTCTGTGTGTTGCCCATGTACGTGCCCCTATAGTAGCATCGGGGAGATGAGTGATGACTCTGCCCTCAGTGGTATGAGGAAGAGGCTTTGGGATATGTTGATTTTGAGCCCGCCGTATAGGAGGAGTGGCGAAAACAGCCACGCGACCCTGGTGTTTGTAATGCACCCATGGATTCTGCAACTTTCGTGTCTTTTTTCACCTTCAAGAAACTGGTCAACCTGTGGGTCGAAAAGGTGTTCCCTATCAAAGGGGACATTTAACATACGGGCTTGCTTGCAGGTATGTCCAGATCGCGGGGGGTTTTTTCTTTTCACGGAGAGAGAACTCCGAACTTTGCTCCGCTACAGTGGATGCCGCGGGACGCAGCAAGGGCACAGCTGGGAATTTTTCCTGAATCAGACTCGACCACGAACTCGATTTAGCTTATACACTATCCAAGTTTGACAATATTAGTCATAGCGCCTTCATTCTGCAGCAATTTCTGCGCCTCATTAGGCAAGGAGCTCCCGACCGGCTTAACGTCCGGCCGCCATCTTCCCCCGGCCCGTATGCGCGAAATTGTGGTTGATGCCAGGGGATTGGATCGGGTTGCTGCAGTGGCCCCCGCAAGGCAAGCTTCACACACCTGGTGGATGGTCTTGGGAGAGTTTCGGGACTGTACACTGGAGCTGGCCGGGAGGTGAGACGGGAGAGATGGGAGGTGAGACGGGGGTCGGGGAGTCAGCTTGAGGTCCGGTGTGGCGTGTCTGCCTCGGATCTGGTAACAGAGTGTCAGCGCCGCATCTTTGGAGATGACTGGTATGCTGGTGGAGGAGGCGGTTTGTCTTCGAGGGAGAGAGGGAACAGGAGCAAATTTGACGGAGCAGGGACCCTGCGGAGCCGGTCCTCCGTCCTCGCCTCACACAGCTGGGATTTGGTGGGAGGCGGCTTCAGAGGCTCGACGGCGCTGTCGAAAGGCTGCGAGCCGCGTTGCTGTCTTTCTGCGAGGAAAGGCTGGGAGGGCTGTAGGAGGACTCCCTGTTCTGAGATCGGCGCTGGGCAGAGAAGGTAATAATCTGAAAATAGGGGAATCATCAGAACTAATAACACTGCCTAGCACTTTACAGAGGGGCTTAAATGATGAAATAGTTAAAGGTTTGACTTGTCCCTCTCTAGGCAAAAACATAAAAGACCTGTTATCTACCCAGTTTCCATTACTTATAAGTCTAAATCAGATTAAAGTGAGTGAAGTGAGTGTAACCTCAGCAAAAGTGGAGGGGGAAAACGTGAGTTTTAATGAAACAGTCTCCCCTGCCCCTGTAGCTAGTATTTGTACTGTGGCATTGACAGGGGCGGCCCCAACCCAGAAGAAGGGGGTACGGTCCGGTTTGACCCCCACGGGGGATGTTGAGAAAAATACTAAAGAGACGCATAGAAAAGATATAAATAAAAAAGACTTAAGCTCCGCCCCAGTTCTAGGTAATTCCGACGATAAGGGTAGGTCTGCTTATTGTCTTAGAAATAGACAGTTTCTTAAAACTAGCCACCTACCAGTCGCTAAACAACCGGTGATTCCTAAAATTAGCAGGAGAGTAACTTGTAAAGCCTCGAAGCCCCAAATAAATAAATCTAACAATAGAAAAGGTCAAGTAAGGGACAATAAAGAGGCATGTATAGAGAGTAAAGCTCCTAAGGTTAAAGTTACTCCTTCACTGAGGTCTTATTTCAAGATCCAAAATAGTAGCGGCGAAAAAAGCAATCATACACCAGTTACATCTGAAGGCGAAGTAGGAATGGAGTTGGATTTGGAAATGGAAAACAGCCATGATACCGAATTAGTATCCGACCTAGCAAGCTCGGGAGGGGTGACGACTGAACAGGACAGGTGCCCCACCCAGGAACCAGTCCAAGCTCACTTCTCCAGTCCTGAGTTTAATAAAGATACTAATCCCAAAGCTATTTCGGTCCCTAGCCCAACCTCGAGCCCACTTCAAAGCCCACTTCAAAGCCCAACACAAAGTCCTGGTAACAATGTATGCGTAAGGGAAGATGGGCGATAGCCAACATTAGAGTGCTCAATCAGTCTCTAACGGTGGTGGGATATTATGGCCCAAACCTAGATGACCCTTCTCCTCTGCAGACTTTATTTAATCATTTAATCTCAGTACCAGGCTTGCTTATTATGGGAGGGGACTTTAATATCATCCCGGACCCGCGAACTGACCGGTTCCCAAGGGGAAAACAAGCAAACCTGCCAAAAATGAGAGAATGGTTGAAAATCTATAAAAGGGACCTAAATCTAATTGACATATGGAAAGATAAAGTAGAGAACTTTACGTTCAAGAACAAAAAATTAGGGATACAATCCAGAATAGATTTCTTTCTAATAGACCAAGATCTGTTAGAAAAGACTCAACAAGTGGCCCATCTACCAGCACATCTTTCAGATCACTCAGCGGTCCAACTGACACTATCATTAAAAGAAGTAATGAAACCCCCAAGATGGGCATTGGATCGCTCGGTTCTCCTAAATCCCGATATTATCACTAAACTTAGGCAAGAAACTAACTGTTTTTTCGAGATAAATAATGGAAGTGCCCCATCTCATATAGTCTGGGACTCATATAAAGCAGTGATTAGAGGAGTGATTATGGGTCTGGCCTCTCATAAATCAAAAGAGCTTAAAAAAAGAGATCCAAAGAATAGAAGACAAGATTATCTCTATAGATCAACAAATCTTAACAGAAGCTGGGAAGACGGAATTAGAATCAGAAAGAACCAAGCAAAAAGAAAAACTGTCTGAGATCCTGGAAGACAGAATTAAAGAAAGATGGGATTCCAGTAAGTTGGCTCATTACGAATACGGGGAAGGCTGTGGAAAACTATTAGCATGGAAAATAAGAACAGAAAGGTCCAGAAATAAAATTGCTTACATAGACCCTAGTAATCCAGCGCTTAATGGTGCAGAAGAAGAAATAATAAGGCAAGAATTTACAGCCTTCTTCGGGAATCTTTACTGTGAGGACTGTAATCCAACAGTGGAAGAGATAAATAATTTTTTAGACACACAAAATCTTCCTAATTTATCACAAGAAATGAAAGAGGAGTTAAACACCGAAATAACCACGGATGAAGTAATGGGAATTATAAGTAATCTAAAAAGAGGTAAGGCTGCAGGGCTAGATGCCCTTCCAAATGAATTATATATCAAACTAAAGGATACTTTAGTGACACATCTTACTTCACTCTCTAATAAAATCTTTCTGGAAAATTGCAGCCTCCCAGAATCGTGGAATGATGCAACTATCACAGTTCTCCTAAAACCAGGTAAAAGCCCTAAGAAATGTGAGTCGTATCGCCCTATATCTATACTAAACTGTGACTATAAAATGTTTACCTAAATAATGGCAAAGAGACTTGGACGAGTAGTAGGCACTTTGATTAATTCTAATCAAAAAGGTTTTGTTACGGGAAGACACCTACAAGAATTTACCCATGAGCTAATTGGAGCAGTGGATATAGCTAGGAGCGAGAAAATACCTCTGTCCATAATTACTGTTGACGCTGCAAAAGCGTTCGACAGAGTTAATTGGATATATTTAAGTGAGGTGTTAAAAAAGTTTGATGTAGGAACTAATATCCTAAAGATGGTAGAAAAAATCTACAACCTACCTAAAGCCAGAATATTATTAAATGGGGAATTGACTGACCAAATCTCAATTAAGAGGGGGACACGCCAGGGGTGTCCCTTATCCCCAATACTATTTAATTTATACTTCGAGCCCGCAGCAGAATGCCTCAGGAATCACCCAGACATTGTTCCATTTTTATATCAAGACTCGCGTAAAAAAGTATCTCTCTATGCCGATGACCTCATGATTTTTACATCTGATCTAGAGGAGGCTCTCATAGCTACTGAGGATACATTAACAAAATTTGGGAAAATATCGGGCTACTTAATAAATAAGTCCAAAACAGAAACCATGACTTGGAATGAGAACTATCAAAGTCCTTATAATAAAGAAAAAATCAGATATTTGGGTATCGACTTGGTCAAAGATCTAGATAAGGTAGCACAAGTTAATCTCCAGAAGATACAGGGGGAGGTCAAGAGATTATTGAATATATGGAAAGGCCTACCCCTGACGATTTTAGGGAAATCGAATATTCTAAAAATGTCAATCTTGCCTAAGTTTACTTTTATTTTTAGTGCAATCCCGTTAGAATTTAATAGGGAATACATAAAGAAAATCCAGGGAGAGTTATCAAGCTTTATATGGTCATCCAAAAAACCTAGAATTTCTTGGACTAAAATAAGAAGAAAGAAAAATCAGGAAGGGCTAGCTACCCCGGACATCCTGGAATATTGTAGAGCATTTCAATTTAAAAATATAAGAATTATGCTAGGCCCATATGAAGATTACCCATTATATTTACAGAAGTTAACCAAGAATACTAGCCACTTCCTTTTTAAATTCGGCCACCCGAAATGTTTCAAAAAAATTAAATTGAAGACTCTGAGGGCAGCGGCTAAATCTTGGTACTGTGTCAGATCGACAGTGAATATTCCACTCTATAGTGATAAAGCCCCAATATGGAACTCACCTACTACACCGGAGTGTCTCAAAGACTCCCTTGCAACTCCCCTAAAAACAGCAGGAATAGCGACATGGGGACAACTGCTATATCAGAATAAACTCTTGGAGTGGGAGTTTCTGAATCAAATCACGAATTCCTCACTTTCTAAATACAAGTATTACCAACTCTCGAGCTGGACAAAGCCTGTGAAGGAAAACAAAACTGGCAATATCCCACTGGAAAAGAAAATGTTGGAAAAACCCTTCAACAAGGAAATATCATTCTGGTATTGGGCTCTCATAGTTGCAGGGGAGGAAGAATTTCGGATTCCGGAGAGAATTTGGGGGAAAGAGCTGCCAACGTTGGATACGAACTATTTATGGCAAGTATCAATGAGTAAATGCTGGTCAATAGTAACATCTGCGGCATTAAAAAGAAACCACTTATATACCACCCACAGAGCTTATTGGACGCCGGATAAATTATCCAAATTCAGCGGAGCTACGGTGAAGTCATGTCCAAAATGTGGTTTAATGAAGGCCAATGACCTACACATGTTCTGGCAGTGCCCCCATCTCGACGGTTTCTGGAAGGAAGTGGGTAAGACTATCGAAGAGGTATTGGGAAAACGGCTAACTGTGAGTATAGATTTAATATTATTTGGGGTATTTGGCTCTCCAGCAGTCAAATTAACAAAACATGAAGAAAATCTACTGTTTATTTTAATCCTCTTGGCTAGGAGGGAGATTTGTCTAAAATGGATTATGCCAAATCCACCTACTAAGGGTGAGTGGCTCACGTCAATTCTAAGAATTTATAGGTTAGATAAAAAGAAGAAACCTTTTTCCAAAAAATAAAAATTTTGGGAAGTATGGGAGAATCATCATACTAGCGGCTAAAGACTTAACGAAAATGAGGTGGCTCTTGGGATGTTTTTTTCTCTTTTTTTTTTTTCCCTGAGTCCTATGATTAGTGCAAGCAACAATTCATGTGATGGCCAAATAGAGTAGCCAGAATGGCTAGCTCAATCAACCGCGGAAAGTAACCTTCAAAATAAGTAAATGAATGTAAGGGGACCCAATTTTCCCATTAAGATAAATTCCGGAATCCACCAGGAAGGTGGGAAGGCAAGAGAAGAAAGGGAAAGGGTGACCCTGATTCTCCTTACTTAAAAGTTGCAAAATGAGGACAAAAAAAAAAAAAAGGGGGACATTTAACAGGCTTTGTTGCACCTCTGGTATGAAGCCAGATATGCGCAGACAGGCATAGCAACCCGACAAAATGCTCGTGTTAATGCTCCTAGCAGCAGTGTCTGCAGAGTCAAGGGCATACCTAATGGAGGTATTAGAAATAAGCTTGCCCTCAGCTACAAGCTCCTGTCCTCTCTTTTTATGCTCCACTTGGAGGTGCTGGAGGAACTCCTCCATTTCTTCCCAGTCGGCACAATCTTATCTTTGAATCTATGGAGAAGGGTTTTTGAAGGCCATGGAATGTAGGTGCTCAGCTGTGTAACGCAACTCGTTGCTCTGAAAATATATTTGGATGGTGCTACTAGGAGAGGGGAGGAGCCCTATAATCCCTCAATGTTGTGTGAGAAGAGGTTCTCACACTTCCATAATGTACATCTAAGCCTAGGCACACATCAGAGTAAATCAACAGTATGTATAGTCCCTACACAATTTATGCACATTCAAATCAATGATCCATGAACATATGAAGGTAATGTTGCTTTGTCTTTAATTCAGTTTTTCATTCGACTGAAACAGAACCAGCCGACACGTGTTTTGTCAAATTTGGAAATAGTTCCGTGACTTCCTCAGGGCGCACTGCCGGTGATAATTGCAACCCGGCTGGGCTATTTCTTTAGAGTAGTAATGGTCAATGTGCGTAAAAGTGTCAAACTGCCGGTTAGGGGATTTCCCGGCTAGCCACAGCGTGTTCGGAGTATGGACCCAAAATTTCAACTATCTGTTTGGGATTAGTTTCCTGATGCGGGTGCCGTGAGGGTGCAAAGCATCAGACGGTGGCTACACTTAGCAAAGATCTGTAGCAAGTGTGCTATGGACTGCCTCACGGACGATCATTGTGTTCCGGGTACGGACACAATCTTATCTTGCCAATAACCCCATGGTATTAGCAATACGGAGTGATTGGGGGACTGAGCTGCCACTTTTTGCCAGCTGCATCAGTAAGCTTACTCTCCTTATCAGGAGGTGAAGCGTCGCTGGTAGCCTGTTAATAAGCCCTTTTATGGGTGTTGGAGACTACGAGAGAGTCAGGTGGAAATTGCCCTCCGATATAAATAGGATCAGAGGCTAAGGCTTTGTAATTTTTATCAACCCTGGGAATTATAATATGAGCTCGAGTGGGATCTTTGAAAATATAATCAGTATGTCTCAGCATACTCTTAAGCATGTTCATCCATGAAATGTAGTACACAGGACTGAGAAAAAACTATTATTTTTTAAAGCTATTCTGATAAAAATGAAAGTATAAGAGCCAAGAAGTTTTTCAACACGCAACATATTACTAATGTTTTCCTACTTTCTTGTAGAAAAATGTAGGCTTCAACAAAATATTAAAATCATCCTAACACAGTTTCAAATAATTAGTGGCTGACTTGAAAAATTAAACTAAAAAGTTGACCTTTATGCTTCAGTGTCCAGGGTTCCATTCCTCTCAAGATCCAATAAAAGATACCAGTGTAAATAATTCCACCGTACAGTCCCAATGGTGTGTGGCATGAAGGTCTGATGTTCCTAACAGAATAGAGTTCTTTCCACACCCACGATTTCTTTAAATTGTCTTCATATTCTGGTACATAGAGTCCTGGAAAGAACAAGACAGCATTTGGGTTATGAGCAGAACAAATACTAATGGGTTCATATATCATTTGAAGCCTGTAGGCAGTAGGAAAAATCACCAGTGCTATTTCTGTAGTTAATTTGAAGTTTAATAAAAGAACTGCTGTCACTAGGCTTTTGTGTAACAAAATATATACCGACATTCTTCATTAGGAGACAAAGGTCAGATAGAGAACAGAGAAAAACAAAGGAAGGAAAGATGAACAAGAAGGGTGGGAAAAGGCTTATTTATTACTGCATCAACCTGACCAGGAGGTAATAGAATGGGTTGCGATTAACAAGGGTAGTATACAAGTACATCATTCGGATAGTAAACATGGTAAACAATGAAAAATCTAAACAAAAGGATAATTATGTATGAACTTTAAACTGTAACTATCTTAGCAAAGTATCTTTAGCGCTATATCCTGGGGCAATTAATTCCATAGATATGGAGCTTAACAAGAAAGCACATCTAATTTGCAGATTTGAGTTTGTAGGTTTTCAGAATTTCAGGCATCAAAATGGATTTACACCTTGTCAATGAAATACCCTGTGCTATGTCAAGTTTTTCACGGAGGTATGGTGGTTGATGACAGCTTGTGACTTTCTGCGCAAATTACATTTTGAAATCGAAGGGCAAGCAATATAAGTCAATGGAGAGAGGGAGGATATTGTTGAATTACCATGCTCCAGTCACCTGAGGAGCTGAAGTGTGGTGAACTTGTTTCAGTGAATCAAAGAGAGCATAGGCAATCCCCAAAGAACAACGCTTTAACCCGAAAAAATCCTAGCCCTGTGAATAGTATCACAGGACCAGGGTGAATATGACCTGGACTACGCCTTTAACAGTTAAGATTGGAAGGAATGTTCTAAGCAGGTGAAACTGGTACAAGGTTGTTGCAGTGATTTTATGTATATGAATTTAGAAGTTCAAATTGTCACTAATAGTCAAGCTTAGGGATTTGGCAGATGGGACAACATACCCTAAGCAATAACTTCATGTTAGAGAGGGCCTTTCCTCTGCAAATCCATAGAAATCTAAATTTATATGGGTCAGTATAAAGAAACAAGCATTGGCAAAGCCAAAAGGTCTCACCTTTTGGTCCTATTAACTTTGCCAATGTTGTTTACCGACGCTGTGCACCAACGGGAAAACACAAAATGCTTTCTGCTGATGCTGTGCAGCATCTGGAAATAAAGAAAAGAAAGCCAACAGTAGTGACACGGCTACTGTCATTTCACTGGGAACTCATGCATAAAGATGTATATGCCCGTGCATGCGTCTTGACGAGCACACCCTTTGGGGCGTGGCTTGGCAGCCGATGGAGTAAGCTGTGTAAGCGGCAAGCTCCCCCAAGAACCCGCTATTATCCTGCTTAAACGTCGCGGGACCCCCGGTCCGCCGCCTCAAAATATCAGGGGTGGGGCACGCTTGACTCGGTGTGCCCCCTGGACAGAATCCGAATGTCCCAGGGCGGAATTTGGCGACAGCTGGGATCGGAGGAGAGCCCCGAAGAAACAACACCAAAATGGCGTCGCCCCGGGACGACCGATGGCGGAGAATGGCGTTCCCTGCTGCCGACCTCGGACGAGATGGTCCCCAGGTGGTTGGAGCATAAGGGGGACGCTGGACACTCCGGTCTCCCACCCCACCCCGTGGTGTTGACTTTCGGAGCTGGAGGGCCCAGGAGTGTGGCCGATGCTGCGCGGGACGGGGTATGTGTACACCGAGGAGTGCCGCGCGACTTGAGCGCTGAGATGCTGAGGTGCTCTGAATGAGAAGGACAAGCAAAGTGGCAGCGGGGATACCGGACGGCCAGTGGACGGAGAAGGAGGCCCTCTGCACTGGTGAGTGGAGCGCAAGGCGGCCTGAGGCCGCGAACTGCGGAGGTGGGCGAGTTATCCAGGCTAGCGGCGGTCTGCGAGCCGGGGCAGGAGGGTGAGGCGCAACATAGCTGGGGTTGCTGATCCCTGCTCGGAAGAATACTCAGAGGGGAGACAGACGGCGGAGGACGGCCTTTTGGGACCCTGGGGAGTTGGGGAGGCCTGTGAGCGCGCCTGGGCCACTGTGTTGAAAGACCCTAGCGCTACTGGCGCCCACCACTACATTGGGGCACGGACGCTGCGAGCTGGATCTTGCCCTGTGGGCCAGGAGGCCTGGCCCGGCTGGGGTGCTGACAATCGACAACAGGGCGAACCTGCAGATACGAGTGAATTAAGCTAGTGGGGCGCGGAGGAAGTCGATTGCAGGCCCCCCCCACAGGATCTGAGAACACGTGGTGGCCCCATGGGGAAACCTAAGGGGAGGAAGGACGGGGCGCAGCAGCAATCGGATAGTGAACCACCAACCGCATTGGAGCCTGAGGTGCAGGGCCCTCAACAGATCCCCACTATGAACCAACAACTGATAAAATCCTAGCAGCCATAGCGGACTCTCGAGCTGCCCTCCAACAGGATATAGCGCAGGTTGCAACGGGCCTGGGGCTTCTACGGGCCGATCATTCTAAACTTGCAGAACGTGTGAAGCTGGTGGAGGGGGTCCTCAAGGACGCGGAACCGACCCAGAAGGCGCTGAAAGGCACGATGTCTGACGCCTTGGACCGTATTCTGGCTCTTGAAAAACGAGCCGAGGATGCTGAAAGTAGGAATCGGAGGAATAACATTCGGATAGTGGGACTGCTGGAAAAAATTGAGGGGGCAGACCTGGTTAGATACTTAGAGGATTGGCTGAAGGCGACAGTGGCACCAGAGGGACTATCTGCCTTCTACACGTTGAAGCGGGCTCACCGGGTACCAGCAAGACCTCCGCAGCAGGGGAGACCCCCGAGGCCGGTGGTGGCTCAACTGTTGCACTTCCGAGATAGGGACCTGTTGCTCCAAAAGGCCCGCGCTGATGGCCCTTATCATGCTGGGAATAGCAAGGTTAATATATTCCCGGATTACACCTTAGAGATTCAACAACGCCGATCTTCCTTCCTATCTGTTAAACGTGAGCTGAGAGAGGAGGATCTTCAGTACTCGTTGTTTTTTCCTGCCAAATTGAGAGTGATTGTGGATGGAACAACCAGTTTCTATGATACTCCAGAGGAAGCTTGAACCTGGCTAGAATCCTACAGAGCAGGAAAGAATGGGCCAGAGACAGAGAAACAGACCTCCTGGGAGGGCTTCCCACAACGTCAGTCTAAGAGGTTGCGACGCAGACGACAAAAACAGCCGGGACCCACGACCTCGCAGACGGCGGTGGAGCGGCAGGCGGCCCTGGCGGCGGTGACTGCCTTGTCGGGAGGACGGGGATTGCACTCCCAGGAGGGCACAGACTCGGAGAAGGGCAAGGAAGGTTTGGATACGGAGATTTCGGAGGTTGACAGCGTGAAGGCACCATCAGTAACACCAGCGACAGCAGATGGGTTGTTAGATGCATGACCATTGTATGGAAATAGAGGGTAGTAATGTTATTGGGAGGAGTGGACTATATTATAGACAGGCGGACTTGCGATGCTCTGGTGCCGGGCTGTGGAGTGGGGGGGGCGCGGGGACGTGAGCTGATACAGTGTTAATTGAGTCCTAGATTGATGATGCTGCTTACGTCTGGGATGGAATTTGGCTGAGATGGGGGCGGCGGGCAGGGGGTCGTGAAAGACGAACTATTATATGTTGGGTTCGTAGAGCGGACTAGATGCAAGGAAACAGCGGCACCCCATTGGCGCTGAGCCCCCCTCGAGGCCTGTAAGGCATGCCCTCAGTTACTACTGGCGGGCTTAGTTGTATGCTGTGTGTGTTAAGGGTTTGGATGGGGACTAGCTGGTTTGTTCTAGGTCCTGTTCTTGGTGGGAGGGTCTGTTGAGGGGTTGGGTAGACAGAGGGGGATGGGTAATCACTGGTATGGGAGCTGCAACAAAGACTACAATGGAGATACATAACGACAGCGATGGGGACATTACCTGACTTAAGATGTATACCCTGGAATGCGAGGGGCCTACATACCATGACACAGCGCCACAAGATCCACGCCTACTTAGTGAGATGGGGGGTGCACATAGCATTGCTTCAGGAAACACACCTTACAAAAGCGGAGAGTATAGTGCTACAGCGTAGATGGAGAGGACAGGTTTTCAGCATGACATATTCTGCGTTCGCCCATGGAGCACTGATATTGATTAGAGCTGGGGTCCCATTTGAGGTCACGGGGCAGACAATAGATCCTGAGGGCAGGTTTGTGGCGATAGCGGGACTACTCCACGGTAGGGATATTGCTCTCTGTGGTGCATATGCGCCGAATACTGACCAAGCGCGCTTTTTCGAGCGGGTGTCGGGTATGCTGGCACATTATCTTGCAGGTTCTTTGGTGATGGGAGGAGATTTCAATTCCATAACGGACGTATCGAGGGATAGATCCCACCCCCCACTAGCGGACTCGCCTGTACATAAGTTAGCCAAGAATATATCGGATTGGCAGGCTAGCTGAGATCTGGTGGACATATGGCGAACTCAACACTCTCACGATCGCGATTACTCCTACTATTCGGCGGTACATGACCTCCATGTTAGATTAGATGCAGTCCTATGCTCCGCAGGGATAGCTACTAACATAGTACATACTGAATATTTGACCAGGACACTGTCGTATCACAACCCGCTGTTGTTCACACTGCAGTGGGTGAAGGCGACGACTGCCATTCCCACATGGAGACTCCGACCCGAGACTTTATTAGACCCATTGTTTCATGGGGCAATTGATGATCGCATCTCACATTATTTCAACGAGAATGCCGGCTCGACCTCCTTTAGAGCGACGGAATGGGATGCCTTAAAGGTTGTGATGCGCGGGCTATGCATTGGCGGGCATGTGGGGGTGAGGAAAGTGCTTCTACAGGATGTTGACCGCACTGAGACAGTTACGGAAAGCGGAATTAACTAGACCTGGTCACCCGGAGGCACAAGCAGAGCTAGTTGCGGCTAAAGAGAGGATGGCAGCTGAAGTAGAGAGATTGCGGTGTTTCGATTATAAAACCTACCTTTCAAAAGCACACGCTGAATAAAATTATTTTTTTTTAAATTCAAAAGCACACGCTGAAGGAGACAAGGCGGGGACATTGCTTGCAATGCTGGCTAATCCGTTGAAAAGGGGGTCGCCCATATTAGCGCTGGAAAATAGGGACGGAGAGGTGATACACTCCCAGAGTGCGATGGCCCATAGCTTTTTACAGTACTATGAGTGGCTATATAGCAGTACACTAGAGGCAGAAGGAGCGGACATTGATTCCTTTTTAGAGAGAGCAGAGCTTCAAGAGCTGGAAGAGTAGCAGGCGATAGATTTGGGCCGGGCGATAACACTAGACGAAATCAGGAGTGCTATCAAACACATGGCCCGTAACAAGACCCCAGGAGTAGATGGGCTGCCAGTGGAATTTTACTGGAAGTGCGTGGACCTACTAGCTCCTAGGCTGTTAGAGGTGTATGGCGAGGCGAAGGATTTAGGGCAACTCCCGGTTTCCATGCGAGAAGCGCTAATAATTCCATTGTTGAAAGCTGGTAGAGTAGGGACAGATATGGCCTCGTATCGACCGCTGGCAATGCTGACAACTGACTACAAGATCCTGAGCAGGATCTTAGCAACTCGCCTGCAGCCATATATGACCACATTGATCCATGAGGATCAAGCGGGTTTTATACCGATGAGGAACACAGCTATTAACGTGCGACGCCTGGTGAGGATTTTAGAGGATAATCACTCAGAAGCGCTGCAGCCTATGATCCTATCAGTAGATATCGAAAAAGGTTTTGACAGTCTAGAATGGGGGTATCTGTACAAGACGCTACGGCGGTTTGAAGTGCGGGAAGACTTTGTGGCTTGAAAAAAGGTGCTTTATGCGTCTGCAGTGGCATGGGTACGCGTGGGTCCATTGATTACAACCCAATGACCGGTACCACACGGAACCAGACAGGGGGTGCTCGCTCTCGCCCCTCTTGTTTGCCCTAGCAATGGAACCACTAGCGGCGCATGCCATATTAGGAGAGAGATACGAGGGCTTGCTGTGTAGGGGAGTACAACAGTACATTTCGCTATATGCGGACGACTTGTTACTATACCTGGAGGATGCAGAGGGGGCGCTGGAAAATGCTGCGGGATTGCTCTCTGATTTTGGAGACATCTCGGGCCTACGAGTGAATTGGACCAAAACATGTCGATTTCAGGTAAGACCCGGAGCGATGTCGCCTGAGATAGCTAGTGAACTGCGATGGGTCCCGACATGCCTGACATACCTGGGGGTCCACATATACCACAAGGCTGATGAAATACTAGAAGGGAACATAGGGAGGTGTATCAGAGCATTGAAGGGGAACATGACCTTTTTGGGCGGCGCTCCCACGATCTGCAACGGGCTGAATAGCCCTTTTAAAAATGATAGCCTTACTTAGGCTATTATATTTGTTTAGAACACTGCCTATCTGGATCCCGTGTTCAATATTTAACCCCTTGCATGCTTGTGACGGAACCGTTCCGTCACAAGCCTCGGGTGAGCTGTGCTTGTGACGGAACGGTTCCGTCACGGCCCGCTCGCCACGCCTGCGCGGTGCGAATTCCGCGCCTGCGCTGAGGTTTTAATGGGCGGGCAGGTTCGTGACGGAACCGTTCCGTCACAAGCACAGCTCACCCGCGTGCCGTGACGGAGCGGTTCCGTCACAAGCACGGAACCGCCGCGCGGCCGCCCCACCCCCTTAGCGCTGCGGCGGAATAGCCGCCGCAGCGAAGGGGTTAAGGCGCTGAAATCCCTCACAGTGGAGTTTCTCTGGGGATCTGGAAGGAGAAGAGTAGCCCTAGCAACATTGACGCGTACAAAGGCGGAAGGTGGACTGGCGGTTCCGGATTTTGAACTATATTACCTAGCGGCACAACTCCAGGTGACACAGGCAGTGGCAAGGGAATTTCGGGGCCCGGAGCATTTGAGAAACAAGGGGATTCCATGTCATGTGCTCTCCTTCATAGTCATGCAGCAGAGGCTGGACCTCAGGGAACTAACTATGGAAGGGAAGACCTTGAGATTATGTTGGAATCGGTCGCAGAGACGAGCGGGGTGCTCCGCCATTATGCTACCGAAATCCCGCTGGGCATGGTGACTGCGCTTCCCCATGGGGGAAACTGGACATCATTACGAGATTGGGAGGGAGCGGGAATCCAGGTCATCGGGGACTTATACGAAGATGGAACATTGCTGCCTTACTGCACATTGATCGATAGAGACAATTTGCCCGGGGGGCCAGGGGGGTATGGGGGGCTTTCTTCTGTTGCATGCTGCTCTGGCTCATGCGCGGAGAATCCACTGGAAAGGAGATATGGGGGAACCAAAGACGATGAATGCCTGTCAATATGTGACAATGGCGGCTGGGACGTATAAAGCAGTAACATTTCTGTACTCCAGACTGCTGAACGAAGAACTGAAACCATTGGATACTTTAGGACTGAAATGGGAAGAAGGAATAGGGAAACCTATACCGGAAGTGACATGGGCTCAGATAACGTGCAGGGCGTGGAAAAGTACGAGAAATGCAAGGTTCCAATTGATACATTTCTATATACTCGAGAGGGCTTATCTGACGCCCGGCAAGATCAGGAAATATTTTCATGTGGAGGATGCGGCGTGCCACAGATGTTTAGGGACAGGAGTGGAACTGGAGCATATGCTGGGGGGTTGTCCTAACCTAGGAGACTATTGGGAGGACATAGGAGACTTCTTGGCCTTGATCACAGACCGGCAGTTAAATTTTGACATAGCAACGTGTATACTACACTGGTTCCCTCATGCCTCCAAGACTAAGGTGACTAGCAAATTTATCAACATGGGGCTCTTATTAGCGAAGAGAGAAATTACGAGGCATTGGAAGGCGAGAGGGGGTCCCAGTATTGAAAGATGGAAGGCTGAGTTTATCAAGTGGGCAAGGAGTGAGAGCACGATTAGATATCAACAGGCAAGACGGTTAAATAACGATAAGGCATTAGACTCTGCTAACGCATGGGAAGCATTAGTTCCGGCGCTGGTAGATCACCAAACTGAGGACGGAGGGGCGCAGGTAGATGAAAAGGTAGAGACGCCTCATCACCAGGAACACTCAACACATTGAACACCTACAGCTGAACCACGATTAGGAACAGAATGAATGTTTGCAGTTGGACACACCAGTGGGGGTGGGAGAGGGGGGTTAGATAAGATGTTATTGGAGTATAAACTGGTTGATAATGGAGATCATGACACTGTTAATAGTATTCCTAAATATCCTCAGCTAGAAGAGCAAGCGATAATAAAAATGGAATCCTAGATAGGAGAAGGGAGGAGTATAAGGGGCTAGAAGTTTTGAAATGTTGAAGAATACCGATGTGAGAGATATTAAACTCAATAAAATAAGTTTAAAAAAAAAAAATGATGAAGACACCCTTTACTTTGCTTTTTTAAATTTACTATTCCAAGACTGCAGACATCACTTGAATTACAAAATAAATATAGTTTTTAAAAAAAAAGTGTTACTATGTCCTTTGGCGTAGTTTTCGACACCGAAGGTGTTGTTTTAGGTGTTGTAGGCTGTTTCAAGGGCTTGGGCGAATCGTAATCAGGCCTTGTCGGGTTCGGTACTGAAGACAATGGCTTCGGAGTGGAAGCTGGTGTCGTCGGCTTCGAGGCATCGGACGCTGGCTTCTTACCTTTGTCTTTAGAAGCCAACGGTTTTGGAGTTGAGACTTTGTAGTGTAGTTCCTAGTTTCCCACTAGGCCCTGCGCATTGGAATAACATAAACAGTAGTATCGACGTGGAACTGCTTATATTCCAGGCCTCCACTGACTATGCTAAACTTAATTGGGTTGTGTTACCAACTAGCTCAGAGGTCACTGGAAACTTTCTTCTCTGCATAGGAAGTGATCAGCTTCCTTGGCACAGACAAGAAGGGATTCAGTTTTCCAACAACCGTGCAACATGACAACTTTGCTCCTCAGATCAAGAGTCGATCTCTAGGGTCGTGTGAACAATAGACATAGATTTCACTCAGTCAGTCTAGTGCAGTTTACTTTCACAGTATGTAGAGAATAGAGAGACGGGCGTTTATCAATAAAGGGTTAACATTTATTGAACAGTCTTTCTTCCCATACAAGAGAAATGTATTGCCACAATTGCAATAACTGTTATTATAAAAAGTACGTACAGTAAGATAAGTATTGCGAAATAGAACTGTAAAAGCATTGATATGGTTTCTTAGCCATACAATGGTTTAAAAGTAATAAAACATATATACAGTCATATATACATTAGGCTAACATACTCAACTGGTGCTTCTAACTAAGCCTACCCCAGTGTGCCTGACCTAAGCCTAACACGTGAGAAGGGGAGTAAGTAAGTAGCTTAAGTTAAGTTGGTTTTGCCAAGGTTTGTTTCAAGAATTCTCGTCTAAGGGTTTAGTCAACACCATACCTCTGAATAGAATGATGGAGGATTGGTATCTCCTTCAGGGGTCTCTCTCGATATCCCAGTCACCCGCGAGGGTAAACCGGAAGCGCCGGGACTGGATTTCTCTGCACGAGAAATGCAGCGGCTTCTCTCAGCGCGTCGAGGAAGGAGGGGTGACAGCGTCCGCGGGCAGCTGGAATCGGCTGGATGTCTTCGCAGAGGACGGCTGCACGGCTCCTCAAGTGTACTGCACCATAGGTCGCGCTGTAGCGGCGATAATGGTAATCAGCAGCTTCACCACCACAGGATAGCAGGCTGCATCGACAGAGTGCTAGTTTTTACCAACACAGGGTCATGCAGGCAGCTAGCATCAGCAACAGGCAACGAACTCGCAGCTCGTATCTCTCACATTGCTTAAGGCAACGTTGGTAATATTTATACCTGACAGGTGCCGGGTTTGACGCAAGTTTGCTGGACATAAGACGTCAATTAAAGATGTCACTAGGAAGTGACAGTTATCAGTTGCTCATTAGAGTTCCATTACTAATCAAAACATAGCAAGCGGGGATTTCCAGGTTTGCTAAGTTTTTATCTTGTTGAAGAACTCGGAGTGTTATCTAGGAATATCAGATAGTGACTGCTGCTCTGTCATTGCACTAATTGGTCGCAAAGGAAGTAGCAGAGAGTCATGCTGGAATGTGGCTCTGTTCGTGTGAGGCCAGAGATGACTTATCAGAAAATCGCACTTGAACGGTTATGCCAATATAGGGAATAAATGGATTTATAGCCGAATAGGGGCATAAGGTCACAGTATCGATCAGGAACCTAGATAAGCACGCAACACCCACTCCACGTTTTCATGTCCATCAAAATTACTAAAACTAAGCAATTAGATGCATGTGTAACATTGCCCACCCCAAAATACATAAATGCATTCGAAATAGGCGTAGTTGTAATACATGGAATTTAGGTACTGTACGTTTTTTAAAGCATAGTAATCATTCAAAAAATTATTGCATATGAAATCAATGAACGATTATGCAAAAAGAATTACACATGAAGTATCTCTGACAGAAGAAATGCGAGATAAATCATCACATAAAAATGCATTGTAATAACATGTGTGCTAGAGGCTGGTGTTATGTTGTTATGTCTCTAGATGTGCTTAGAAATAGAAGTGTGAAGCTTCTGTTCTCTAAGAATAGTTTTTACGTTAAGCAAAGAATTATTCGTTCCAAAAAAGGTGAATTATTAAAAATGTCCAATTAAAAAAAAAACATTTTAATGCTTGAACGGGGAAACATAGAGTTCCAAAGCTTATTGCAGTCTTTGTTGATCAAAACTGAAGGCCGAATTCAGAGTTCATGGGAACACTGTGTGTCGGAAAGCTTCTCAAAAAGTTATTGTTTCTCTATGGGTGAGAACATCGTATCAGACAGGCTCGCAAAGAATTGGTCTACAAAATCAGGTGATAGTTCAACCAAATTAGATCGCGCTGTAACTTGGCAGGTGTGAGAATGATTGCTGTCATCGAAGGCAGGACCAGCAATGCTCACAGAACGTTGTACCTGGATGATGTTGCTTTTGTCACTCGCTCCACTGTTACCACTTGGCTGTAGTACAGGAGTCTCCACGAATGCCGTCATCAGGATTGGTAGCCGCTGGGGACAACACAATGCGTGAGCCGTTATTGGACTGAGCAAAGTATCGACGTCCATTGGTACTGCTGATGGAAGTGAAAGACAGATGTCCAACACGCATTCATCGCCGCAAAGCATACACCGTAGCACAGGTAAAATGCAATTTTGCCATATCGGTCTGAATGAAAGGAACCAGGTCATGTTTAGATCTCTTAGCCTGGCCAATCCGAGGACGTTAGTTATCCTGTCCCTGTAGCGCATTGCTAGGATTGTCTCTTCCATTCCCATGGGAGCTATGTCTGAGCCGAGGCTTGCCATAACGCAGCAGAAGGGTCAAAAATAGAATCCCTGCGATGAGTCCCAAAAATAGTGGTATGCCGCCAAAGATGGAGTGCACAAAATTAGGAAAGATTCCCAAAATTGCCTGGAAGGGTGTTAGCAGTCCCGTAAAGACTGTCTTAAATATGCCTGGGATGCTTGTTGCACTAGACATGTTAAGGAGTTGGCTGAACATTTCTACGAAATGCACGGGGCAATTTGTTGATAAAAGGTCATGGACTTCAGTAGCCGTCCTTGCGACTAGAAGATCATACGTCTCTTTAGATGACGTTATAGGCACTGTTGTCTGTAAAAGCACAGATTTCATTTTGCTTAATGTATCAATTCGTATAGAATAGAGATTCAGACGAGGCCAGAGAGGAGTCACTATGTCTGGAGGCCCGCTCGGAAACAATGCTTGCATACAACATTTGACCATGGACGTTACTTGTACTAGATAACTTTTCCCTGGCGCGAGGCCACAGCACCTGTGATCCGTTCTAAGAATGTAACTCCCGTTTGCGAGTTGCATAAAGAAGGGCTCTATCTGAGTTGCAGGTGTGACTAGCTGGTGGCATGAGAGGTTGTTTGAATTTCCATCACATGCTCCGTGTAAATTAATACCCTGACACAAAAGTATACCGCTTAGTGAATGTTTACAGTTGTTACCACTAAGAAATACATTTTTGTCGCTGTCACTATAGCAAGAATGAGTGTATGGTAATTTCCATTCGGATTTTACATATCCCTTACCCAATTGTTCATATTGGCCAGCAGGTATGTACTCAAGGCATTTATGAAATCGGAAAGTTGTTATCGGAATTGTAATAATTCCGTGTATTATCCATTCAATGACAGGACTCTCTGACATTGTCAATGGTAATCTCTCGAGTTTTTCGATGCTCAGGATTGTATAGTCTGCTCCTTTCTGTGCCAAACTGATCTGTTTAACAGTAAGGTTAAAACTGGAAAATAATGACGTTGTGTTGATTAAACGCCAAGGCACATAGCCTGAACGAAGATTTTGCAGCGTCCAGCCTAGTTCTATAATAGAGCGTAATTGAGATTGGCCATGTTGTAACATTAGCAAATCTCTGTCTATCACATCAAAGGCAGAGGATACAATATTGTCCAAAGAATATATTCTGGAAGACAGAGTCATTAACCCATTGTCTACCACAGAAAGTGATTTCTCCAAATTAATACGATCAATTTCTCGTATTTTTTCAGCAGTTTCAATTTGCTTTACTTTCCAAGCCTCGTTGTAAGCAGCATAGATACTGGTCGCTATGAAACGCTTTTGACGCTGTTTGCGTGGTCCAAGAATGAAATCGCGCAAATCAGCACCATCTTTTAATAAAGACAAGTGTTGCTTAATTTCAGCCAGTGTGGATGTAGTTAGCCATTCTAGGCAGAGTTTCCCTACACTGTATGTGGTTATAATCCCTGGATGTTGTCTCTGGGAGTATCTAGGGTCTAGTCTGGTCATTTTTAACCCCTGTGTTTTATTCAGGAACCTATAGTGACAGCTATTTGTGTCTGTAGGCCAGATTAACCACTTTTTCCAATCAGGATGTGTTCTGTTGAAATGTAAAATGTGTGACACGTCTAACTCAATATCAGCTGTTGTATTTTCAGGTATTGGCTTTGGTAAAGACGGTGTTTTCATTTCTTTGATCTTAGCTAGGCCAAGACAAGATGTTTGGTGTACAGTGTCATTTAAAAATAACATTTGTTCTGGTATCATGCAGGTTCTAAATAGTGCTTCTATGCCTTGCACCTGCCAATCTTTTGTACCCCAAATTGTTTTCGTTTCAATATTATTTTTCCAATAATCAAAACCAAATGTCATCATTTTGTCATAAAATGCTTCTGAATATATCAATTTTGAATTTGTCAGCATTGTTTTCATTCCTGTTTTATCTAGCAGTTTATAATAAAACGTTTCTGCATCACTGGTGTTAAACCCTGAGAAGTATTTGAATTTCTCAAAAAATGCTTTAGAACTGCTTTTAGGTGGTGTAGCACAATGTTCCCATTGAATATACATAAAAACATTTCTAGGCTGTGCAGATTTATGCAAGTAATGATCCCCATAGTGGGTATAACAGAATAACTGCTCATAACTAGATGAACCTTGTAAATAATCATGATCTGTGAATCTAGCTGACATTACTAAATCAGACATCATGTCATTAATACTGTTAAAGTCCCAATCATCAGAGAATGTACTAGGTGTCACAAAGTCACTTAAGGAAACCTTTAGTTGATGAGGATACTTCAGGATTTCGACCGGACCATAGATCTCAGTCTGTTTTCTCCCATACTACCCCACCAGGTATTGGAATTGCTGTGACATTTACTGTTGACAGTTCTCTTTTCTTCACGTGGGATGATCTGTGTGGTTTCAGGACTAGGTTGATGTTCTGACTTGCTGTGTCCATTGTAATATATTTTCCTTCAATGAATTTTCCCAAACACAGTACCATGATGAGCCAAAGCAGGAGGAAAAATACACCTAGACCGAACCAGAACTCTAGCCAAGGGGAAATTAGGTAGATTTCCTTTAGTTGATGAAAGAGTTCCGTTGCTTTTTCTTTAAAAGACTTTTTTGTTTCTGGCATCACTTCGGGGTCATTTAAATCTTCAGAGAAGTTGTCGAAGTTGATGAAATAACCAGAGGCAGTTCTGTCAATTGATGGGATTGTTCTTTCAATCTGTCTCTCGGTAGCACTTTCTGATGCCACATTAGTGTAGACTGGTGTTGTTTCTTGACGAACTGTTTCAATCTGTGTTTCAAGAGGCACGAGTTCCATGGCATTATTGCATAGTCCTTCATTGTGCACTGCAGGCTGATCGAATGTGATGAGTCTTTCAGTTTGAACCTCTTGGATTGTTGCAAGTTTGGGTATTCTGTTGTTTCTTGGGAGTCCACTGGGCCTACTGTTGATTATAGGCCACATGCTTGTGGTTTTACCAGATCGATAGACACAACTCTGTTCTCCTTTTTACCAGCAAGGGGCGGTAGCACAACTGATCTTGTTCCAGTGACTGCTAAGACAGGTACTGCTTTTCTGTAAGAAGGCCCAAATTCCTTCTTAACCGCGATCTTTTCTCTGACTAGATCCCCAATCTTTGGAATCCAGACAGGCCTTGCTGGGGCTGTTGCGGGTGGTGCCTCGTCAGTGGTACTTGGCTCTTGCTTTAACTTTATGTTGCTTAATGATTTTCTTGTTTCATTCAGTTCCTGTAAAACAGCCAAACGGTCTTTTACATCAAAGTGCGTTTTTTCTTCTTGTACCACTGACATCTGACTATCGAGGTCCTGAACGTTCATTCTAATTCCGAACAATAGTTCGTATGGGCTGAAACCTTTTAGAGAATTTCTTGGCATGTTGTTAAGACTAGTCTGGACACTTATTAAATGTTTGACCCACCCAGCGCCTGAACCCAATACCTTCGCTGTTATACATTGCTTTATGTCACGGTTTTTTCTTTCTACCACACTATTTCCTTCCGGGTGCGACGGACAAGAATACCGCAACCCAATTCCCATGCTGGCCATGGCCTCCTTATAGGCTCGAGAGCTGAAAGCAGGACCCTGGTCAGAATGGAACGTGGTAATTGCGTATGTGCCGATAAAGACTCGCAAATCTTTTATAACCGTTCTAGCGTCAGCCGAGCGCTGGGGCCACATCCATATGAACCTCGTACAGGAATCCACTGCTACCATGATATATCTATAGTTACCGTCCCTTTGTAGGGGACCACAGTGGTCCAGGTAAACGCATGCAAATGGTTTATCTGAGATGAGAAGGGGTGTCTGCGCTGGTCGTTTCACTGTTGATACTTTTATCCTTTGGCATATGTCGCATTCTAATACATACTTTTTAGTTTGTATTCTCAAGCGAGGCCACCAATATCTCTGTTTTAATAGTGATACTGTTGCGGAAACGCCAGCGTGTGCAGAAGCAAGCCCTTCGTGTGCCGCTTTGATTAGTCCTAGTCTGTGTTCCCTGTTTGGAATTACTCTATCCCCCACTCCAGGGATTCGAGCAAAAGGAACATTATTTGTATCCGTTAAGTACAAGTACTTTTTAGGAAAGCCTTTTGGGAGTGTTTTCTTATCATTTTTTACTGACGTACTGACAGCTTGTAGAATATCGCTGTCTATTTTTGTTTGTGACCGAGTTATCGCAGCTACGGAAGCCGTTTGCACAGCTGCCTTCGCGGCTTCATCAGCCAATGAATTCCCTGCAACGTGAACGCCATCACGTTGATGACTCAGTGTATGTATCACGTGAGTTTTTTGTAGTTCTTTTTGTAAAAGAACTACCTGTTCCCAAAGCATTTTATGCTTTATTGTGCCACCTTTTGCATTTTTGAAACCATTTTCCACCCAATTCTGCAAGTATTCATTATAAGATTGTACGCAATAAAAAGAATTGCACACTATTAGTGTGGGGAATTCGCGATCGGTATTTTCTAGCGCCATCTTAAATGCTACTAATTCAGCTCGTTGAGCTGAGCAATCTCCTAGAGATTGTGTTTTAGTGACCAATGGTCTAAATTTTCCTTTGTGCCAGCGACCTTTAACAATCGCGCACGCAGCACTGTAAGCTTGCTTACCCCCAACTGCGGGTTGTGCTGATCCGTCAGTATATATAATACTTCCGTATTCTTCGAGAGGCAGGATTTCAATTGGCAGAGGACATTCATATTCATATTGTAAAAATTCCTGTGTTTTTAAGTTAGGATCAAATTCGTAAACTACGTCTGTTGCAGCAAGAGAATTAACCCACTGAATCCATCTCGGATGCAAAGCTTTAGCATTAGGAATGCTTGCTTTAGTTACCGCTTCTAAAGCCGGTATGGGTGTTACGATTATTATTCGTTTACCTTGTGCTAGGGGCCTTTCTTTCGCTACAGCAGTCTGAACCGCAGTTAGAATTTTCTCCGTTGAACTGAATTTTATTTCAGCCTTTGTGTACAAATGTGATTTGTAAGCTATTGGTACCTTTTCTCCCTCATTAGAGGTTAGGTACGTGAATCCGCATCTTCCTGGGATAACTCGGATTACAAGATCACGTGTGTTGTCACGTGTATCTAATTTTGTTTTTGCTAACATGTCTGTTTGCAGTGATCTCAAAATTTCTGTGTGTCTTTGAGTCCAATTGATTTGTTTTAAATCAGGTTTTATTAGTTCGTAGAGAGGTTTAACCCTCTCTGCGTAATTTAGGATGTAAGTTCTTCCGAAATTCAGAAAACCTAGTATTGATTGTAAATTCTTCAGCGTTTTTGGAGCTTGGAGTACAGCGCACTTCTCTAAGAAGTTGTCCGCTAGGCTTTTCCCTTCACTTGATAATTCGTACCCTAAAAATAGTACTGTCAGATGGGCAATTCGGGACTTTTTAAAGTTGAATTTGTAACCCTCTGCTGCGAACCCAAGTATAATGGTGTTCACTCTTTTCAAATGAGTATCCAAGTCGTCGTCTGTGAGATAAATATCATCTACGTAAGACAATGCTTCATCATCATAGATTTGTAGTAACTCTGTTACCCTAGCTGAGAATAGTCCTGGGCTGTTCTTGAACCCCTGTGGGAGTCGACAGAATTTTTTCTGTGACCCAAATGCGGAGAAAGCGGTCAAGTATCTGCTTTCTGGTGCAATGTTTTGACAAAAGAAACCATTAGAAATGTCTAATGTCGTTTTATATTTTTTCCTAACTATGTTATTCATTAGGGCTGCACTATGCGAGTTTTGTACTGCAAAAGTTTTGCAACATGTATTAAGATGTCTGTAGTCCAAAACTAGACAATATGAATTGTCTGGCTTGGAGACAGGAAACAAAGGATTGTTCATCTGAGAGGTGCATGTTTCAATCACCCCCTGGTACTCAAGTTGATCTAAGATCTCCCTGACTTGTTTTTTAGCTTCTTGCTTTATGGGATACTGCCGTTGGGCAGTTGGTTCATTTTTTAGTTGGATTTTGTGAGGCGGTGAATCCTCATCCCATCCTACATGATTTTTATACAATTCAGGTGCCTGGGCTACTGCCCATTTCCTTGCATATGTATATTTTTTATGAATCGGAATGTGATTCGAGAAGGCAGGCATAATCACTTCTTCGCCACGAGGGCACTCCCTGACAAACTCCGGGGGCCAATCTTTTTCAGCTAACAGAATATCATAGCCTTTTGAGAGCTTATCCCAAAATAGACCCTTAATTTTCCTAGTCTTATCACCCTCTATACGCAATGTTATTTCGTATATTTTATGGGGCTCGCTAAGTCTGGCGTCGGCAGTTTCAACCTGAATGTATTAATTCGTGTCCACTGTCTCCAGATGACTCATCAAGATCTTGCGCGCTATACTGATTTCTGCTGCACTGTCCAACATTGTCAATGCCCACTCCCCGTTTTTCAACTGTGTCCTCAGTATTCTCGGCATGGTTGATTACTCTAATACTGGCTACCTTCTTTTTCTGAAATTGAGATTTCTTATTTTGAGCAGGTTCCTTGTCTTTGGACTTGGTGTGCTCTCCTGGGTCTGACCGTCCTCTTCTTTCCGAATTCTGTGGAAGAGATCGAGAGGGACGTGTATCAATACTTTGATATCTATCAGGTTTTTTCAGATTATCCCTATTTCTAAGGTTATATCTTTTCTCAGAGGGCTCCCGTTGGGGAGACTGGCGTTCTCGAGTCGGAGTTCTTTCCCTCCGTCGAGGAGACCTTCCTCTGGACTGGAAAACTTTTTCCTTGGGAGTGGATTGTTTATTTCCATCCCAGCTCTTTTTAGGAGTGTTTAAATTATTTTTAATAAATAATTTTTCAGGATTTTCGAGCAGTTGGGGCTTAACTGGTTTTCCACCCAAGCTGTCTCTACCTAATTCTTCATAGCATTTTTCTATGATTTATGCTAGTTCAACAGGATCTTTTATATCTGTTTCCTTCAACTTCTGGCGGATCGCCACAGATGCTGCTTCTCCTTTAATGTTGGCTAATAATATAGCCTGCTTGAAATCTTTCAGTAATTTCATACCTAGATTTAAAGCGGGCTCTGGACCGAATTCATTTTGAATCTGTTTTAGCACTTCTGGTATTACCGCCATAGACGGAACACCGTGTGTTTTTGTGTAAATGGAAGCAAAGACTGTACCCCAAGTGTCACAGTCCTCCACGTGTGGTGTGATTCCCATAGGAAGGCAGATGGTCAAGATTCTGTGTTTCTCAATAGGGGTAGTATCAGGAAATACTGCCTCTATTTGAGTGATTTTCTGGGCTAACCAGAAAGGAATTTGTTCCCGTTTTACGGGTGTTTTACCAAGACATGACTGTATGTTCTGTGGTGTAATTTTATTTGTGTTCCCCTGATGAGGGGTCAGCTGTGGTGAATTAACAGCTGGCTGGACTGTTGCAGTCCGTATTACATATTGGACTGATTGCCTATGTATTTTTATTAATGTGTTTAGCTGTGCTAACAGCTCTTCTCTAGACATTCTTGCAATGTCAGGATGTGGTGTGTAGCTGGCTAGAACCGGCCACGTGGCTCCTGGTCTACCTAGTGGACCGAGCCTGGTTATGTGATCATTGTGTTTTAGGGCGCCATCAAACCAGAGCAGGTGCTCTTGAAATTTAAGAGGAATTTCAATCTCCTCGAAAGGAGCGTACTCTTCCGGAGGTTCCTCTATTTTGTAATAGTGAAACTCTTGTGTTATAGCGTTTACCGCTGGAAAGTTTATCCATGAATAGAATACCTCTGTCTGCCGATACTCGTGAGCCTCTATCACGAAAATTACTGTACCACCTTGAGGTGTCAGTCCGTTTTCTATAAGTTTTAAAGTTATAGATCTTCTTAACTGGACCGGGATGATAATAGCATCCGGGTCTGTGTATTCAGGACCTTGCTGAGTCGCATCTGCTGCGGCCCCAGCGGTGCCGTTGTTTTCTACTGACATTGTATAAATGCAGTTTTTGCAGAGTAGGTCTCCAAGGAGACAAAAATTAGATGCACAATATTTTGGAACACTGTATCCTTCAACGTTGAATAAACCAGAGCTTTACATAGGAATCTCTTCCTACTAAGGTCGGGCGGATTTTAACCTTTCACCCACTCCAGACGTCTATTGGAGTATTTACGGGAGAAAGGGGTGTGAAATATGCACGACTGAGTTACTCTACAAGTCTTGCGTTAGTTTATCGCCTTACCAAACGTTAGGGCGCCATGTAGTGTAGTTCCTAGTTTCCCACTAGGCCCTGCGCATTGGAATAACAAACAGTAGTATCGACGTGGAACTGCTTATATTCCAGGCCTCCACTGACTATGCTAAACTTAATTGGGTTGTGTTACCAACTAGCTCAGAGGTCACTGGAAACTTTCTTCTCTGCATAGGAAGTGATCAGCTTCCTTGGCACAGACAAGAAGGGATTCAGTTTTCCAACAACCGTGCAACATGACAACTTTGCTCCTCAGATCAAGAGTCGATCTCTAGGGTCGTGTGAACAATAGACATAGATTTCACTCAGTCAGTCTAGTGCAGTTTACTTTCACAGTATGTAGAGAATAGAGAGACGGGCGTTTATCAATAAAGGGTTAACATTTATTGAACAGTCTTTCTTCTCATACAAGAGAAATGTATTGCCACAATTGCAATAACTGTTATTATAAAAAGTACGTACAGTAAGATAAGTATTGCGAAATAGAACTGTAAAAGCATGGATATGGTTTCTTAGCCATACAATGGTTTAAAAGTAATAAAACATATATACAGTCATATATACATTAGGCTAACATACTCAACTGGTGCTTCTAACTAAGCCTACCCCAGTGTGCCTGACCTAAGCCTAACACGTGAGAAGGGGAGTAAGTAAGTAGCTTAAGTTAAGTTGGTTTTGCCAAGGTTTGTTTCAAGAATTCTCGTCTAAGGGTTTAGTCAACACCATACCTCTGAATAGAATGATGGAGGATTGGTATCTCCTTCAGGGGTCTCTCTCGATATCCCAGTCACCCGCGAGGGTAAACCGGAAGCGCCGGGACTGGATTTCTCTGCACGAGAAATGCAGCGGCTTCTCTCAGCGCGTCGAGGAAGGAGGGGTGACAGCGTCCGCGGGCAGCTGGAATCGGCTGGATGTCTTCGCAGAGGACGGCTGCACGGCTCCTCAAGTGTACTGCACCATAGGTCGCGCTGTAGCGGCGATAATGATAATCAGCAGCTTCACCACCACAGGATAGCAGGCTGCAGCGACAGAGTGCTAGTTTTTACCAACACAGGGTCATGCAGGCAGCTGGCATCAGCAACAGGCAACGAACTCGCAGCTCGTATCTCTCACATTGCTTAAGGCAACGTTGGTAATATTTATACCTGACAGGTGCCGGGTTTGACGCAAGTTTGCTGGACATAAGACGTCAATTAAAGATGTCACTAGGAAGTGACAGTTATCAGTTGCTCATTAGAGTTCCATTACTAATCAAAACATAGCAAGCGGGGATTTCCAGGTTTGCTAAGTTTTTATCTTGTTGAAGAACTCGGAGTGTTATCTAGGAATATCAGATAGTGACTGCTGCTCTGTCATTGCACTAATTGGTCGCAAAGGAAGTAGCAGAGAGTCATGCTGGAATGTGGCTCTGTTCGTGTGAGGCCAGAGATGACTTTTCAGAAAATCGCACTTGAACGGTTATGCCAATATAGGGAATAAATGGATTTATAGCCGAATAGGGGCATAAGGTCACAGTATCGATCAGGAACCTAGATAAGCACGCAACAACTTCTTTCGGTTTCGATGCCAAGGGAGCTAGTGGGATCGTCACGTGCGGCTTGCTGGATACCAAGCTACCAGAAGGCTTAGTTGTTCTCTTCGGAGCCGGGCTCGAAGGCGGGGCTGTCGAAGTGGTTTTTCGGTCGCGACTGGGCCCCGGAGGCGGAGTGTTGACCTTTGCCTTCGATCTGGGTGCTGTGTGTGGTGCATGGGCAGTAGTACTCATGAGCTGACCCGATGGTATGGAGTCATCTGAGTCGTCTGCCTCTAATACGATCTGGAGATCATCTGAATCTTCTTCGGGAACGAGCGGAACCTCCTCGTCTCAGATATCCACCGGTTCCGGAGCTGATCTCTGCATGTTGTGTCGACGGGCCCTCCGATCTCGGAAGGTTTTCTTGGATCGAAAGGACACGCAGGCTGTACAGCTGGATTCGTGGTGTTCTGGCGATAAGCAAAGGTTGCAGACCTTGTGGTGGTCACTGTGTGGAAACTTTGCTCCACACCCGAGGCATCTCTTGAATGGGATCCTTTCCATGAGGTGTAGGCCTCACGGCGTGGATAGGCCCAACGGCCCGCGCCGACGACTGGAATCGAGCTGATGGAGTCGAAACGATGTTAGTCGATATCGAAAGTAGTTTGGTAAGTTTTTAGGCTGTTTTTTGCGCTTCGAAGTGCTTGAAAAGTCTATTTCAAGCCGGAGCAGAGAACTTTCATCCGAACCCAGTGGCGGAAAAAACTATCTAAGGATGGAGCCGATGCCCATGCGCACTATCATCCAAGGGAGGAGTCACCTATCTCGTGACTACAAAGACTTCTTTCAAGACGACAACAACATGCAATCATCCCGGACCCAACACCAGGTGGCGATCTAATGCTAAGTGTAAAATCTGCAGCTCATATGCCTCGAACACTTAATTATAGTTCTCCATATTGATGTGCGTTGTGCAAGGATACCCCATTGTTCATGGTCAAACCAATAAGCCCGGACCCCCATACTGTGTCCCAACCTACCATCATCATCATCCCCATTCTGGGATGTCCCTTGTTCAGAATCAGTGCCCAAAAAATAATAGAGCCTCTGCTGGCATGTCCTCCATGGTAGCAGTTGCACTTTTGTAATCCAGTAGCGTCATGTCGGTTCAGATTGGGCCAAAGTTAGTTTTGTGTCTGACATCAGAATCAGAACTAGACCCTCTTCTGGAGCCAATGGTGTTGATACCGACGCAGACATTGAAGGGCCCAGCGAAAGTTTTGGAACTGGAGTAGAAGCCTGTACAGGATTCAGTATTGGGCTTGCAGCTAATGCCAAAGCGTCAGATGGCACCAAAAACGAAGCCAGCAACCCTGCAGTTCCTTGAGAGCTGAAGGCACACCAGAGGGAGCTTGAAGAGCACAAAACTTCTGCAGAACGGCCTCCTTGAATGCATCAATCTGCTGTGGCATCACTGATGACCAGAGAAACTGTGTGATTAGTTGGGGGATCGGATCTGCAACTGGGGACTTAAGAGGGTCACAACACACATCATGACACACTCATGCCTTCTCTTTGTATAGAGTGGTGAGATGTGTCAAGTCCTGCTTTGTTTTATTTTTCTGTTAGTGTTTGGACTTTGATTTGGACTTACCAGATGACTTTGACCAAGAAGAAGTATACTGCTCATGGGAAAGACCTCAAGAGCAGAATCAAGTCCATGCCACTGACTTGGAGCAGAAGCATAACTTACACAAGTGCTACTACTTGTTCTTATGTTTGGCGACATACATTTTTCATCTTAGTCCCAGAGTGCCTCTGGGTGCATGAGGGTGCATATATCACACAACGTCAACTCACGGCCTGAGTCCAAACATCACAGATGAAAAGTAACTTAACTGGGATGGGATATTCCTTTTTTTTTTTTTTTTTTGTGAAAACCTTTATTGAGCCTTCACAGTTGTTACACAGCTTGTCGCCTACAACCCAACTGGGCCGGCCGCTAAGGAAGCGTTAAGCAATAAAATATCCATCATTACAATACAATTGCACCTGCGGTCGTGAGGACGTGAAGGTAATGATCCAGAAAGAAATTGTGAAGAAAAAATGCGAATGTTCCATGCTGAATTAAGAGGTTTTCATTTTCTGTTTTATACCTAAAGAAAGAACATTCAAAACTTCGGGAAATTACATTACAATCGATACAAGAAACTTAATGCCAGTTAGGTGGAAGCGTACTTCAGAGTCAGAGCCAACAGCACGTTGCTCGTCATGCTAGGTAAAGTGTGAGCCGTCCCTTTCCGTTACCCCGCCCCCTCCCGGTGCTGCCCCCCACATCACTCAGCCCCCCCCGCACATTCATTCTTCTTCGTCTGATTCTAGTGTGTCACCTTCAGGAAGTGGATCACAAATCTCGCCTCGGTACGTGTTCCATGGGGACCACACTTTGTTCCACTTGGCCGGGCACCAAATACACTGCCCGTTCTGTGACCATGGCCCTGTCCATATTAACACACCATTGTGAGGCCGTCGGTAGATCCGCCACCCCCCAGCGCTGCGCGATATCCCTCTTGGCCACCATCATTCCTAGCGTTACCCAGAGGCGGCCATGCCGAGACAAGTCAGTTGGCTCCCACACATTGAGAAGGCAGCGACGAGGTTCAGGGAGCACTGAGACCTCCAGCACCTGTGATACAGTGCGCATGACCTGACGCCAATAGGTTTGTATAATTGAGCAGTCCCAGAATGTGTGGAAGAGTGTGCCCTCCTCCCCGCAGCCCCGCAAGCCGAAGGGATCAGGGGCTCGCTGTATGCGGTGAAGCAATGTCCTGGTGTAATATGTTCTGTGCAGAACTTTGAGTTGGATGAGTCTCATTCTAGAGGATATGCCCGCTTCCTTAGGGGATGCCAGTGCCTCATTCCATTCATGTTCATCCATCTCCCCCACGTCCTGCTCCCATTTTTCCTTAAGAGGCACTAGCGGGTCTGGGGAATTATTAAGGAGTTTCCGGGAGGTGGCCTTTTCCACCATGTAGTCAGTCAAGAGGCGATCCTCTAGCGGGGACGACTCGGGGAGAGTTGACCCCACCGGAATAACCGCCAGTAGAGCGTGACGGATTTGGACATATCGGTAGGTTTCATGTGGCCCCATGTCATAGAGTTCCTTCAGGCGGTCAAACGTAATGATAGCCCCACGGTCCCACATGTCCCCCACTGTTGAAATGCCAATGTCGTCCCAGCGGGAGAACCCCTTGCTGGTCCGAAGGTTGCCCAGAGCACGTGAGTCCCAGAGTGGGGTGAGCTTGGTGATAGTATCTTTCCATCCTAGCGCAGCGGTGGCTGCATGCCAGGTGGCTACTGTGATCTTAGTGGGCCCCTTCAGCGACCTGAGTTTTCGTTTATCGTAAAGCAGGGCCAGCAGGGTACCAGCCCCCAGCTGGGCCCGATCCGCCTGGAATGCTGGGTCCGATTGCGATGCGTTCAACCATTGATTGATCGGTCTAAGCTGGGCCGCCCAATAGTAAAGGTGGAGGTTAGGAAGTGCAATGCCACCCTCGTACCAGCCCTTGCAGAGCTTGGCGTGAGCTATCCGCGCCGGGCGGTAACTCCATAACAGACCAGAGACCACCTCCGCCACCTTCTTGAAGTACCTAGGGGGCACAGCAAAAGGGGTATTGTCCAGAATATATAGAAAGCGGGGCAGGGATTTCATCTTGAACAGGGCTGCTTTCCCCAGCATCGTCAGCGGTAATCCTGCCCAGAAGCTTGCATCTCGCCTGAGGCGGTCTAGCGGTGGCGCTAGGTTCAGTCTTTCGTATTCCGCCGGGTCGCCCGTGACGTGAATACCGAGATACTTAAATGAGGAACCGGCCAGTCGCAGAGGGCAGTGTGAACCAACCGTTGGTTGGCTGCCCGTCAGGGCATACAGTTCGGATTTACTCCAATTGATAGTGTAGCCCGACACCTCTCCGTGGGCATTGCAAATGCGCAAGAGAGCCGGAATGCCGTGATCAGGATCCGTCAGATAGACCAGCATATCATCCGCATAGAGCGATATGCGGTCCTCCCAGCCCTCCCTCCATTTAATCCCTTGAAGCAAGGGGGTGGTCCTGATGCGGATCGCTAAGGGCTCTAGCGACAGCGCAAATAGCAGGGGGGAAAGAGGGCAACCTTGTCGGGTGCCGCGCCTGAGCGGGAAGGAGTGTGAAATGTGGCCATTCGCCACCACATGTGCTACCGGCATGGTGTATAGCAGTTTGATCCAGGAGATGAAGACAGGACCAAAACCCATGTATTGGAGAACCTCAAAGAGATATGCCCACTCCACCATGTCAAAGGCCATCTTTGCATCAAGGGCCAAAATGGCCGCGGATTCGCCTATTTCATCCGCTTTAGCCAACACCCCATGCACCCGTCGTAGATTGAGTGAGGTGTTCCTGTGGGGCATGAACCCCGACTGGTCTGGGTGAATAAGGTCAGATAGGTGGGGCATGAGACGATTCGCCAGAAGCTTCGCTAGAATTTTGCTTTCCGCGTTAAGTAAGGATATAGGGCGGTACGAGGAGCATTTCTCCGGGGGCTTACCAGGCTTAGGAATAGCCACGATCGTGGCCGTTCGTTGGTCCAGCGGGAGCACCCCCGTAGCACGGCATTCCTCGTACATTCGGAGCAAACATGGGCTAAGAACATCAGCGCGGTCTTGAAACCACTCGATTGGAATGCCGTTCGGCCCAAGCGCTTTACCCGTATGGAGGGCCCCAATGGTGATCCGCAGTTCGTCAGCAGTAAATTGCGCCTCAAGCTCAGCTGCCGCTTCCGGTAGCAGTGCCGGGATGGTCAAGTCATACAGTGCGCTTTGGGCCGCAATCGCAGTGACGTCCCGTTCCGGGGTGTAGACTTTCTCAAAGTGGGCAGCCAGTGCCTCCACTATTCGAGCTGGGTCAGTTTGGCTATTTCCCTTTTCGTCTTTAACCTGTTGGATCCCCTTGACGCTACCCCCTCTTTTGTCGAGCCAAGCCAACATTTTCCCCGCCTTGTCCCCCACATCATATATTCGATTTTGTGTGTCTGTGATGTGACCTTGTGTAATGTGCCGAGCGTGGTCTGTATAGAGGCGCTGGGCCAGCGCGAGCGCATGCAATGTGTCATCAGTGGGGTCCGCTTCGTGGGCAGTGGTTGTTTCGCGCAGTCGGAGCTCAAGCGCCGAGTGTTCAGCCGCCTGTTCTCGTCTATGTGATGTTATAGAGCTTATGGCTTGTCCCCTCAGGACGGTCTTATAGGCCTCCCATAGTACCTCAGCCGAGGCTGCGGTAGGCTCATTCTCCATGAAGTAATGTGTCGTGGCAGTCTGCAGGGCCTTCCTGACCTTAGGGACCTTAAGATAAGAGGCGTGCATCGGAAAGACGCGGTGGCGTGTTCGTGTTTGTGAAGTAATGGTGAGAGTTAGTGGGGAGTGATCCGAGATGCCCCTAGGGTGTATGAGCACCTCTTCGACGCGCTGTAACCCATCCCCTAACGCCAGGAAGTGGTCAATGCGGGACAGACTATTATGGACGGTGGAGTGGAACGTGTACTGTCGCAGTGTTGGGTGGACGTGTCGCCATACGTCTATCAGCCCCAGTGCCTCAAGGAAGCGCTGAAATCAGGAAGGACCCCTGGGGAGGGCGGTCGCTGGGAACCTGTCGAGTTGTGGGTCAGCAGGGGCATTAAAGTCCCCGCCTAGCAGGGTGTCTCCCTCTGGGAGGGATAGTAAGAATTCGCCCAGGGCTGGCAGCATCACTGAGTGCAATGACGGCGGGATGTAGACTGAAACTATAATCAGGGGGCGCCCTTCCCATTGACCAATCACTGCCGCGAAACAGCCCTGTGTATCAGTTTTTGTGCTAAGGGTGATAAAAGTGGAGGACTTCTTGAGCAGGATACCCGTACCCCGGGACCCAGTGGAGAATTCTGAGTGGGTCAACATTGTATACCCCCGTCTGTCCAGGGCCTTAGTGGCGTTACCCATTAGATGGGTCTCTTGGAGGAGTACGAGGTCAGGTTTATGACGCTTAACCTCTGACAAAACAAGGCCGCGCTTCACTCTATCACCCAGACCGCGCACATTCCAGGCCAGAAGCCTGAGGGAGGAGCCGCCCAATCGCGTCTCTCCCGCCTGCATCACGTTAGGTTGTACATCCACCACCATCGAAACTTAGAGACAGAAACCATCGGCACAGACCCCACCTCCCCAGCATTGTTCCAGTGAACAGCACAGTACATTTTACGTTTTGTGATCGATATCATGAATCTCCCGTAAAAACAAACAAATCCCCCCCCCCAACTCCCCCCACCCTGCCTCCCTGCCAAACGGACTCAAAACTGCCCGCCACCCCAACTTAGCAGAGCGCTTATCCCATGTCAGAAACAGAGTACTTGCATGTCAGGGGAGAGTGTCCCCCAAAGCAGGCGGTCCCTTTGCAGTCCTCGGGTCGTCCGGGCCAGCGTCCATGAACGACTCGGTGAATAATCAGAGTGGGAGTAGAGTTCAGGTTTAACTTGTTAGTCCCTCGTGGCCGTATCATTCGCCTCCAGCAGCTCCCAAGTGGTCCTGTGACGGTGATCCATTCGCGCTGTTCCTGGTTGGAGAACGCGAGCCCTGCCGGCTCTCCTCTCCCGTCCTGTTGCGTCGGCGGTTGGAGGTGCGGTCCACAGTGCGCCAGCCATCCAGCCATTCCCTGGCATTCTCCGCTGAGTCAAAGAACCAGACCTTCTTGTCCGCCACCACTCTCAGCCGGGCCGGAAACAACATGGAGTACGGCAGGTCTTGGTCGCGAAGTGACTTCTTAACCTCTAGGAATGTTCTCCTCTTACGGGTGACTTCCGCCGTGTAGTCAGGAAAGAAAGAGATCCGTGAATTTTGGATTTGGATGGGCGGTGCCACCCTGGCTGCTTGGAGGACCGCATCGCGGTCTCTAAAGTTGAAGAGTCTCGCCAGGATGGGGCGCGGGGCGGCCCCCGGGGTAGGCGTCCCTCCCGGGACCCGGTGGGCCCGTTCCACTGTAAAAAAGTTGGACAGTCCCTTCGGGGCCAGTTTAGACTTTATAAGGTCTTCAACATATAAATCCATGGCCCCCTTCTTTTCAGACTCCGGAACCCCCAAGATACGGACGTTGTTGCGTCTGGAACGCCCCTCCTGGTCATCCAGCTTACTTTTTAGAAGTTTATTGTCCGCCTGCAGCCTCTCCATTGCCACTTGTAGGTCGTAAACGTCTTCTATTAAAGATTTAGTCACCACCTCCACCTGCTTCACTCTTTCGCTCATTTTCTGGAGGTCGGCTCTAATAAGGGTAACATCCGCCGCGGTCGAGCCCACCGTGGCCTGTACCTGTTCCAGCGCTCTTAGTACATCGTCCAGCGTGGCTTTTTTAGCACCGTCGTTGTCAGCGCCCTTCCCCAGTGATTTGCGCTGCTCAGGTTGGGTGGATGTCTGGTTATCGTAGGCATATTTCCCTAGCTTCGCCTGAGCAGCGGTCTGCCGCTGTCCCTTCCCCGCCATTGCTGTCCAGTGAGACAAAGTTTATAATGGAGCGGGCCGGACGCCCGCAGCTGTCCGCTGGAGGGAAGGGTATGCAGGGGTCCCAGAATGGGTGCGGGCCAGAGGCTGCCGCTGAGCTGTGGCAGCCTCGGCTAAGTCAAGCAAAATGGCGACTGGTGCTGCACAGGTCCTCCGGCGTGTGTCGAGCGCAGCCAAGGGGCACAGCTGCCTAGCGCCACCGGGTACACAGCGTGAAGGATGGAGCGTTCGGCGGGGAGGATCGCCAGCCAATAACGTCGAGCGATGGCGTCGTCGGCTACTTCCGGATGGTTGCGCCGGGGAGGGTGAACTTCCGCCCGGCCCTAGGATTCACTCGACACCGATGCTCGCCTCGTGTTACCAGGCCTGTCTTCCGCGAGGGACGTAGATGAAGTTTCGTCCCGATACCGGGGTCCAAGCGCTCCCAAATTTTCTGTGCTGGTGCCGTTCGGTCACCGCACCCAGGACACCCTCTTCGGACTGAGCAGTGAGCGGATAGGCATGCGGATTGATGCGGGAAACCGCCTCGCTACGGGAGCCTCTCTAGGTTGCTGCCGCCATCATCGGCTGCTAGCCACGCCCTCCGGGATATTCCTTTTTAAGGAGGATTTCACCCACCATAGGTGGCATGCTTAATCATCGGGAACCTCCTTGCACCGTGATATCTAGTCATGATGCGGGACACAACCTTTTCACTAGAAAGGAGGAGCTCAACAGATGTTTACATAGATATGGTAGGTGCCCTACAATGAGCTGAAAGGTAGCAAAGTAAGCGGAACATGCAACAAGTGATGTGGTGGTTTAAAACTGCCTGCAGGGTAACCTACACCTTTATTCGTGTGCCCATGGGTCAGTATTAAAACAAGGGACACTGCAGGAGTGAATTAAACCTGCTGAGGTGTGTCAACACGGAAGGTCAACATATTTCTGCCATTATACCCTCAGATGAGGTGTTTTGGCCTTCGTTTGGACCTTATTTATATATGTATTTATTTATTTATTTATAAAGTTGTATATAGCGCAAACTTAATCCCAAAGGATATCAGAGCGCTTTACAATTTGAGGGGAATGAGGTAACAGATCAGTACAAGAGTCAAATAGGTGGGCAGAGTGATGGATTGTCCAAAGCACCACTTTGTCTGGAAAAGACATCAGGTAGGGAGGCATGCAAGATCACGACTGCAACTCACTCACCCTCCAGGCAAATGTAATCGCCACTAAAAAGGCTGTCTTGATGGTCAGCAGCCGGAGGGGACAGTTATGTAAAGGCTTGAAAGGAGCACACATTAGATCGGTGGGGACTAAATTTAGGTCCCACTGTGGCATAAGAAAGGGTGTGGGTGGAAAAAAGTTAGCCAGCCCTTTTAGAAACCTATGTACATTTGGAGACTTAAAGAAGGGGCTGGTCAGGTAGCTGCAAAAAAGCAGACAGAGCAGTAAGGTAACCCATAAGCGTTCCCAAAGCAGAGCCCTGCTGGGCAATGGTTAAAATGAATAAAAGAACCATGGAAAGAGAAGCAGAAAGAGGGCCAATAGACTTTTCTGTACAATATAATACAAATTTCTGCCAACGGCAGGCGTATACCGTCTTAGTGGAGGGCTGATGGCAGCCAAAATAACATAACATAGTTCGGGAGGAAGGTCAAAAGCCATCAACTGCCACCGCTCAATCTCCACGCATGGAGGCGCAGAGTTGACAGGTTTGGGTGGAGAACCCTCCCCTGCTGCTGCCACTGAAGATCCTCCCGAAGGAGCAGCCTGATTGGAGGATCGATGCTCATCTTCAGAAGCTCTGGATACCAGACTCTCCTCTCCCAGTACATAGCCACAAGAATGACTTATGCCCGTTCACTCCTAATCTTCTTCAGAACTCTGGGCAGGAGTGGGATGGGAGGAAAGGTGTACAGCAGGCCTGAGCTCCACACTGATGAAAAGCATGGCCAAGCGATAGCTGCCTTGGGTACTCCAGCATGCAGTACTGCTGACACTGCGTGTTCTTGTCGGAGATGAAAAAATCTAACCAAGGTTCTCCCCACTGCTGCAAAAAGACCTTGCACCACCTCCGACTGAAGATGCTATTAGTTATCCACTAGCCATCAATGGCTGAGTTAGTCTGCTCTGGCGTTCAGAGAACCTGCCAGGTGTATGCCCTGCTGTTCCAGCCATGTCCAGAGACGCAGGGCTTCTCGACAAAGGGTCCATGACCCCACCCCACCCTGCTTGTTGCAGTATCATATGGCGGTCGTGTGGTCTGTGAACACCTGCACAGAGGGAAGAAATGCTTTCAATGCCAATTGAATCGCTTGGAGCGCCAACAAATTTATGTGGAACCCCGACTTCACCGGAGACCAGTGTCCCGGATCTCCACCTCTCACAGATGGCCACCCCATCCCAGAAGTGACACATCTGTCACAACTGTGAGATCTGGTTGGGGAAGGGAGAGAGGTTTGCCGTTGACCCAATCGTGGTTCGTCAACAACCACTGCAAGGTAGAGCCAAATGAATACCAAAAATATATATGCCCTCAACTCGTGTTTATGTAGAGGTTGGGAAGTGGACTTTTGATTGCTTCAATGACAATCAAGCATGCGTTGGATGTTCCTCAGCTAAGAAAACACTTTGTATCTAAAAAACAAAGCACCCGGGAATGATCAGTGACACCTGAAAAAGGAGCACTAGACAAATAATACATCTTATTGGTAAGACACCTAGCGAAAGAATGCTAGAACCTAATTAAATATTGAATTAGCAAACAAAATCCATTGCCATACAGCCCAACAAAAGCTTTGGAAACAGACACTGGGCATAAGACGGATAACCCCATTGTGGCTAAAACTGCTAATATTCACTCTTCGTCTGGCCCTTTATTTTAAACTTTTAAACATTCGGCAGTCTCTGAGCACAAAATGAGACCTGATCCAGTTCATGCATGTTAGAACTGTAAAACCATATATTTGTAGTGGACCACAAAACACTTATTACACCACTGAAACAAAAACGAAAAGGTCTCATTTCTCATAACAAAAATCAGCAGTAATTTACAACAGTATCCCAAGGGACAGAACAAGCTCACCCTTTGTTTTTGACTGGAGATTTTCATTGGTTAGTTGGTTAAAGATACATTCAGCAGCCACCATACCACTTTTCATTGCTGTGTGCGTGCCTTTAATTTTTGGGACATTCATGAAACCAGGACTGCAGCCAACGAGAATTCCACCAGGAAAAGTTAGAGTTGGTAAAGACTGAGAGCAGAGGGAAACAATAGGACATAATATCATCACATTGTTTATGCACTTAAAAACTATGCAATCAATCAAACAAAATCGCCCGCTCCCAAAACCGTAGTGAGCAAAGTAATGTTTTATAAGTGAATCTGTCAACATTTTATGATAAGAGCTCATTTAGGGTGCTTTATGGAAAGCCTCAACATATGCACTGGTTGTTTGTTTCCTACAAATGTGAACTAATGCACATCACCTGCATGTGCTACTTATTTAGAAATACACAATAAAAACGGTGACCTATGATCATGCTGCCAAATTTACAATGGAAGTCCAAAAAAACACCTCGATTAGACAATGTGTTAACAAGGTGAAAAGAACATGGGCATTCAAATCAAACTAAAATAGGTCACTGAAAAAATAGTAAAACGTTTTCCTTCTCTAGATTTAAATGGGGATCCATCTTTCAACGTTACAATACTGGCAGGTCCACTGATAACTTCTCAGAAGCCTCCCCCTGACTGAACTTGGTTGCCTTTTCCATCCAGGAACACCATCTTCAAAATTGTACAAATGGACAAGCAAAGCATCCTTTGATTTAAATAAAGGAACAGGAACCAACTATAACACATACTATGGCGTTTCCAATTAAAGCAATTTATTTTGTATATTTATTCAATAATTTGTCAGCATAAGCCTTAACAATATAAATTATACAACGTCACAATATTACATTTTTAAAAGTACTGCATGATAACTTCACGATACAACAAATAAAGCAATAAACCACAATAAAAGCAGTAAAAAAATTATCGATTCATTGAATAACAAAGATTTAAAATAGAGTTCAATAGAAACTTTTACCGCCCACCTACTCAATCATACCTTACAAAAAATGATAAATTGCATAATACAGTAAAGCAGATATTTATAAGCTCTAAAGGATAAGTAGGCGAGCTAGGATCAACCTGATTTTCACATATTCTTAAACTTGCCAGTCACAATCCAAGCAGTCCAAATATACATGGACAGTACAAGGTAAATGAGAGGCTAATCCATCCTGTTACAAAAGGGCTTGGGTATCTGCCTCACTAGATATATTATAAGCATCAAATAAGGGGGCAAGCAATTTTGTATGGACAATTTATGTTTTGGGACAGAATAACAAAAAATGAATTTGGATATCTTTATCATTTGCAGAATTCATCATTACCCTTAGCATTTTTCCATCTGGCGTATACTTTTTTGCCAAAAGTATACCCAGACTCAACTTAATGTATAGCAAACTGTTGTATAACAGAACAATGCAGGTAAAAACATTGCCTTCCTTTACAACACATTTTTTACCTCACATTTTTTTTAGGTCGAGCCTATTGCAGCAGTGCGCATGCGCTGCTCGCTCTGCGAGACATGCAGTAATGGAGTATGCAGTCTTAGCACCGCCCACTCTCCGCCCATGTTTTCAATTGGCTCGTGTCATTGTCTTTTGTAAATGCTGCCTTCTGATTGATTATGAGGCTTGTTAGTCCCTCCTTATCATGGCCATGTCGTCATTTTTATCCTCCCATGGCTACTGGCCAATTTACTTCGAATGTTACACGGTAAGGTACGTGTCATTTAGACTGTGAGCACCACTTTGTCCATGCCTACTCGCTCCCTTCTCCCCCTCCTCCCCCTCCTGCACTCCTGCTGTCCGTGCTCCCCCCCTGTTGTCCGTGATGCAATGCAGTAGGTCTCACGTAAATGGGAGTCCTATTGCATTGCAAATGCTTGTTTAAGGAAGGTCCTGACTAGAAGAGGGGGTGGGTGAGTCCCCCCTTGCAAACAGCAGGCAGTGTTCCTGGTTTGTGTGTTTTGTGTGGCGTACTATGCATGCTGTGCATTACTGTTTATTTCAATGGCTGGTTTGGGGATGTGTGTACCCCCAACGAGCCACACGCATGTTGGTTATATGTTGGTGGTCTCGCTGGCTCAACTAGGGTGGTGAGTATCCCCAGCTAATAGCAAGCATGTGTGTGATTGTTTTCCTATGTTCCGTTTTTCTTTCGCATGTTCCGTTTTTCTTCTGTGTGCAAGGCTGGAGTGGTAAGTATCACCACCGAGCAGCATGCTGGTATGTGGTTTGTTGTTTTGTCCTCTTATGATTCTTCATCACACTAATCGTGAGCTGATTCCTTGTGATTCACCAGTATGCCAAAGGACTGGCTTTGCACGCAGCCGAAGTTCGCGCTGTATTTTCACTAGGAGACCACGCCAGGAACGTCACAGAGAGGCAGATCTGTCTCAGTGATAGGCGCACTGTGTTGGTCAGAACCAGAAAGGCAGGAGACCCGACAGGGGGAAACTCGGGTCCAAATCTGCTCTCGGGAATCTGGGGCTTAATGGCTGCGGTGGGGGAGCCCTAATAATTATGTGATGCTTTGAATATTGAAGGGCTGTGGCTTTCGGTGTAAACAGAAAGGGACCGGGTCATCTCAGCTCAGGCCCTACAAAGCAGCGATAGTCTCCAGATGCTGCCCAACACTTTCATGCTAGGTTGTTTTATTTACCCAGTACCGTTTAGAGTTGGGCTGAAGCAAGTACAGGAATTTAAAGTTCAACAGGCTTACATTCTGAACATAGGCGTATGTGTGTAAATACTAAGTGGGCACCTGAACGTCTTCAGACCAAAACACATGCCTGGCCTCAGATGACCTAGGCATACATGTTGGTCGGGATTCTGCTGCATGCACCGTGGTTAATTCTTAGGTTAAATCTCTTCTTATGGCCTGCCAAATGTCGTTATTCTTTGCTCTTGCTTTTAGGGCTTTTCTGGACCTCGAGCGTTGAGTGTCATTTGGAGTGTAGCTCCGAAACATTGTTTGCAGCATTTTGTGGTTACAGGCACCTCTGGATAATATTATAGACTCTTACGCAGAAGGAGGTTAAGTGTTCAATTCCTCGAGTTTATGTGAAAGGCTGGGAATGTGTAAACAAAAAGAAATAAGCATTTGTAATGTAATAGGTCTCGTATTTGCGAGAGTTTAAGCTATTGGCATTGTAAATGACAATTCCTTTTATTTATGTTTAAAAAACCAAGACGTAAATAAAAGGCATTGCCATTTACAATGTCAATAGCTCAAACTCACAACGGTGAGACCTATTGCATTGCAAATGCTTGTTTAGCAAGCACATGTTTTTACCTCGTGTCCCATTACTACGCATTATTAGTCTAACTAAGGTATGTATTAGTAAGGTAAGTTTAAATAAATATATATATATTAATATATAGATATAGATGTATTTCTTGTTTGTCTTTTTAGAGGAAGACCCCCAAGCTCCCATACTTACCTTAAATGCTTGGGTGGTAAAAGCCTATATGTGGTAAAAACCTGCGTGGTAAAGGCACTGTGAGGTAAAAATCGTGTTGTAAAGACTGCTTCCCATAACAAACCTCATATCTCAGGGTAAATATCGTCTGGGCAGAATCTAAAGCCAACATGGTTATTATTATTAAGACATCCATGTACCAGGGAGCCACTCTGATCAGAATTATGAATATTTTGGATTATATACTGTATTATCTTTAATGGCAGTGGGATTCTCGTAGATAAGATTGAGCAGTTTTAGGATACTTTGAACATGGTACCACCAAGGCATCCTAAATGTTCCAGGATAGGAAACTACCTCCCTCATGGATTTCAAGTATAAACCCACGTGCTGATTGCTGTGTAATAATAATAATAATAATAAGGAAATTTAGCGCCTTGTTACGCCATCTCAGGGTGTCCCCGCGCTGGGTGAGAGGACATACAGAAAAGCACTATGCCAACCGGACGGGAGAACTAAGCTGTGAACAGATAAGTTTTTAGTAGTTTCCTGAAGTTAGCTTTCGACCTCTCTAACCTAAGAGATGGAGGAAGTTTGTTCAGGTTTTGTGCTGCTAGGAGGCGGAACGAGCGACCACCCATTCTCGCCTTCTGAACCCAATATAATATTGTTGTAAGGGCAATGATGTCCAAGATGGGGTTTATACCAAATTATAAGTAGAGGGTGGTTAAGGGTGTATTCGTGATTTTTCTGGATTGTAGAAATCTCTATCTGACCCCATATTTCTGCTCCATATATCACTGCAGATACTGTCATTCTATATGCATGCTGCAACATGCTCAAGGCCTGTATCCCTTTTTCTTGCTTAGATCTAGAAATGGCAGTCGCAGCTTACTTTAATAATATAGCTGCAGCTTTTTTCCTGTTTTGACTCCAAGTTAATTTAGTATTGCATCATATGCCATAATAATGTCAGAGGGAAGGATCCTTAGGAACCCCCCCGCCCCCCACATCCTCACAGAAGCCCACTGTCCAGTATGAACAGAGGAACAGAGTGTCTAGACGGGGAAGGGACTAGGGTCGGTTCACCAGGAAAGGGAACTTGAAAGAAAAAACAACCAACCACAACACTATGTGCCAATGTGCAATTTAAAAGGCATCAATCAAGTAATATCAGCAGTATATCATTTGTAAGGAAATCTTATAATCGCACAGCTGTGCAAGGAGAAATAATGAAAAATCATATATATCAGAACGGCTACAGGTTGGTTGATATTAAATCTGCTACCTGCAGATCAACATACTGTTTCAGAACTAATCATGAGGAGCTTGTGACCAGAACATGTCCCTAACGGAAGCAAACCTTTGACCCAACATAATAATATTCACAATAACTAATGAGTGTACATGATTCAACAATTTATATGGACACCCCTATAGACCCATATGGCATCTCAAAAGTATGCAAGTATAATTCTGCAGTGTGAGAAATAGCACTCTCTAGAACTAACCAGGCTTAAACCCATGAGTGTGACCTGAGAGCAGTAGAGTGCAATTAAAAAAGGCCACAATATTTGGTGCCAGTTTGTTATGTGCAATATTCGAGAGCCACAAAGTCCGGATGGCCCTTACGAATAACACAGCAGGAGCGGGAAGCCGCACAAAATGTGCTCCCGAAATAGTCGAAGGTGTGCAAGAACAGGCATTGCAACCACACTACCAATGGGCCAGCGACTGCAGGGAATAAATATCCAAATAGCTTCCTATGACAGTATGGCATTAAAGAAGGAATGCTCCTTCACTACTGTGAACCCTGGTGAAGGGCCACAAGGACAGACAGATCTTACCATCAAATCAAGAAGACGGGCAACAGGAACTGATGGCAAATACCCAGAACCAGAAACTGAATAGCAGCCAATGGCCCCAGTGATTCCCTGGGTTAAATACAATTCGTATACGGCCACTAAACTACTGTGGTTTCGCAAAATCTCGCCACTCTGGGTTTTCTACTGTCACCATGGCGGCCACCTTGTAGTATAGAAGAACATGTATAATCTGGTACCATCCAGAATTTCCAACAATGGCGAGTCACATGTACATGGTGTTTTCCATATAGTCTATGCCTTTCTTTTTCAGAGCACAATGCGGGATGGGCTACGGTACAGCAAACCCTGACAAAATTACATTTGTTCACCCGTTCCAAGGGTTCATTATTAACAAAAAAGGAGCATCTTAATTCGGTCTTCGGATTGATTATCATGGATTTAGTTTTTGATACGTTAATCATAAACTGTTTTTCTGAGCAGTATTCAACAAAGCCCTTAAACAGCTTAAGCATCGAGAGATCAGTCAATCATAAGGGAGCATCATCCGCAAATAATAGTACAGGTATCTTTGATGTACCAAGCCTCGGGTTATCTAATTTCAAGTTAGAAATATATGAGCCTACATCATACAAAAACAGTGAGGAAACCAAAGGGGCTAATACACACCTTTGGTGCACCTCTCTGGAAATCAGGAAACTCCCTTTGATTTCCCCCTTCGGCCCATAACGTACCCAAGCCATTGTGTCCTTGTGTAAACTTTGTAGTGCTGTTAAATACTGGTCCAGTCCCTGCAGCTCCAACACCAGCCCTAACAATTCTTTATTTACGGATCTGGTCCACTTGGACCAGACAGGCTTCCTACGGACAGGGCCACTAGGCTAAATTTGAGGAGGACCCATAACTGGCTGATGGAGGTGCGTGGCAGACAGGAGCCCCACATGTTCCTGTCTCTGGACACCGAAAAAGCGTTTGACGCAGTACACTGGCCCTTCCTGGAGGGAGTATTGATCAAGTTTGGGTTTGGTCCCAAGTTCAGGAAATGAGTGAACCTTCTATATGCAGACCCGAGAGCTAGATTGAGGGTCAATGGGGTGCAGTCTGCAGACTTCCCTATAAGGAGGGGGACCCGGTAGTTGTGCCCCCTCTCTCCCCTTTTGTTCGCCCTTACCATAGAGATAGTGGTGTGTGAAATAAGACAGAAAGAAGGAATAGGAGGGTTTAAAATCAAGCAGGCGGATATGTCTGAGGAAAAGATTTAGCTATACGCGGATGACATCCTCCTGTATGTTACCCACCCAACCGCTTCGATTCCACTGACATTTACCCTACTGGGCCGATATGGCTCCTCAGGGTACACGATAAACTGGCACAAGTCAATTTTGTATAGCCCTAGAGAGGGGGAGGTTTGGCCCCCCTTACCCGGCGCTCTTCGGGTCACAGATGAAGGGTTTACATATCTGGGGATATACGTGACAAAGGATAAAACGATCTCCTATCAGAGAAACATTCAGCGAGTACTCACAAATTTCGTTAATGACGCAGCTAGATGGAAGACACTCCCCCTCACGATTTTAGGCCGAGCTGCAATGTTCAAAATGATAACGCTACCGCGGTTTCTTTATGCCTTACAGAATGAATATTTTCCCCTCCCCCGACAGATTTTTAAAGATATAAAAGCCAAACTCCGGTCTTTGCTTTGGCTGGGGAAGCAATCCAGGATAGCCAAAGAGACGCTGCAGAGGAATCAGTACAATGGGGGTATCTCGTTACCAAATATTGAAGCCTACTATTGGGCAGAACACTTATCGCCGATAAATGACTGGATTCATGCCTCGGCGGATCACCCCACGTATAGACTGGAGAGAGGGACGATGGCGCAACGCAACTGCTTGCATTACATCTACGGGGTTAGAGGAAAAGACAAGCTGCTATCAGCAACACGATGTGGGTGAAAGCAACCAAGGCGATTGGTTGGAAACACAAACCAACAAAACAAACCCCGATATGGCACTGCACATAGCTAAGGGAGCTGCATAAGTTGAGGGGGTTTAAAAGGTGGCATGACATTGGCATCTTCGTACTGGGGGACTTGTTGAAAAAGGGGGAGCTGAAGTCCTTCCAGGTGCTGAGGGTGGAACACGAACACATCACTCCCAATACCTGCAATATGCTCAGCTGCGTCATGCCTGGAGGGCGGAGGAGGCATTGTCGTGTCCCTTACCAGAGTATGTCCTGCTTGAGGGTCGTCTACTGCAGGAGCACGTCCCCAGTAAATTAGTCTCTCTGACCTATAAAACTTTGATTAAAATATGCCCGATAGACTGGTAAAATTGAGAGAAGCATGGGAACTAAATCTGGGGGAGATGGACACCCTCGACTGGGAGACAGCCCTGATGCATCCCCGGGAGGTTGCAATAAAGTCCCGCCTTAGGCTTATACAATATAAAATTCTGCATAGGCGCTATTACGATAGACAGCGATTGCACAGAATGGGGCGCGCCAGTGATATCAACTGTTTGAGATGTGGACATGTGAAGGGAGACTTTTATAATACTATTTTGGAATGTTGTGTAATCCAGGAGTACTGGGCTAAGATCTTAAGAGAATTAAGTGTGATACTGGAGACGCCTCTCCCAGCGGAGACTAAACTAGTTCTTTTGGGCATAACAAACGATGTGGATCTGATGCGTCCACTTCTGATATTTGTGGCTAAGAGGGATGTGGCCCGGGGGTGGGGTGCTCCCACACCTCCCAAGCTAGATGATTGGAGACAGGGCATGGACATGTACATGGCTGCGGAGAGGGTAACCTACAAGGCCAGGGGGTGTCCCAAGAAGTTCACTAGAGTATGGGGGAAATGGAGACGATATCATGGATTGGATAGGGGACTGTGATGAGAGGGGGGAAGGCCAATCTGTTATCCCAGTTACAAGCGGGGATTCCCTGACTAATGTGTGTAATATAGAGACAGGTGAGGCATCATGTTATCAATGTGTAGGAATACTGGTGAGACTTTGGGCATGGGGGTGGAGGGAGGAGGGTGGTTGGGGCAGGGTATGGAGAACAGCTTCATGTGATATGGTTGTTATGTTTATGCACTTTAAAAAAAAGAGAATACAAATATTTAAAAAAAACAAAAGATCTTTATTTACTAAATCAAATGCCGACTTGAGATATATAAACATTAAATAAAGTGGTACTTCCCTTTGCCTTACATATTTTGTGCAGATTAAATATAGCCCCATGCCCTTCCTAAAACCTGCTTGATTATGGGCTATTTTTTCAGTTCTAATCCAATCTTGGATATGATTAGGCCTCTTCTGTAAATATTGCCTGCACCATCCAATAATGATATCAGGCGGCAGTTCAAGGGGTCAGTTCTTATGCCTTTCTTATAATATAGAAGTGCTTCAAGATTTGAGGACTGCTTTAAAGACCCCAAGTAAGAATTAGGACCCATATTGATAAATAAGCTTTGCAGTCATCTACAGGTACAAAATCAGTGCCCGGGGCTTTATCTGATTATTGTTGTAGGATAGCTTTTTCTACCTATACATGTCTGAATTCCCTTCTGTCTTTTGCTGTAGGCTGTCGTTGAAACAGTTATAAATGTTTAGGTCTATAGAGCCTCATAATTGTGAAACTCACCCATGTGTTCCTATACATGTGCCCTGTATGTCCCTGAAATGATTGTAACCCCACGTAATAAGTGACCACAAATTCCTAGAGTTTTTTTTCGTTAGCCGCTTACATTACCTTATCCCATTGCAGCATTACAATGCAGAAATACAAGCTCCTCCTCAGATTTCACAGCGTTTCAGGCAGCAGCGCACGCCGGCAAACGAGGGAGACGGAACACAGGTATCAGCAAGGATGGTTTATTGTTGCAACCACACAGAGAACAGAATATATATATATATATATATATATATATATATATATATATATATATATATATATATATATATATATATATATATATATATTTTTTTTTTTTTTCACTGAAAAAAACATAGGTTTCAATGGTGTTATAGATAGCTGGACATTTTACTCATACAAAACCATTGAAATTCCTCCATTATAGTTAGTTGTACTAAGTATAACCTGCGCGCCCGCAATCCACTGCTGATAATGTCACATATTACATCATATGTATCAGTGCGTCACCCTGGTGTGCACGCGCTGGATGCAAGACTCATCTGTAGGGTGCACGACTCCAGCGCCATTGGTGCACGACTTCTACGCGTTTGGGAGCCGGCATTGCTATTCCACATGGGGAGCTACTAACATGCAGCTCCCCAAGTGGAAAAGCAATCTGATTTAGATTTTAAAAGAGAGAACAGATTTCCTTGCAATGGGAGGGCGGGATGGACACCCCGGGACCTAGCAGGAGCCTGCCCTCCCACGATAGATAAAGCCCTGGAGGGTGGTGGTCCCCGGGGATTTGGAGACCTTGCAGCCCCCCCCCCCCCAACCATTTCTTTGTAGCCCGGGGGGGTAACAGGGCCCTCAAGTGCACCAGGAGTGGTGCCAGGCAGTCCCCCTCACACAATACATAAAGCCCCGGGTGGTGGTGGTCCCTGCGGCTTTGGGGACCTTGGACCCCTCCCCACACCATTTTTTTTTTTAGCCCCAGGGGGTGACCATTTATTTATTTTATTTTATTTTATGCGATTTTATATAGCACAAACTTTACCCGGATGTGTCATAGCGCTTTACATAAAAACCAGTTGCAAAACATAAGGACTTAGGATTACATGCTTTACATAAAAGATACAAATAGAAAAAACTTGTGTATATATATATATATATATATATATATATATATATATATATATATATATATATATATATATATATATATATATATATATATATATATATTACCTACTGGCGGTCGCCAGTAGGTAGTTTTAGTTAGGATCTACTTTCCATAGGAAATCCGCAACATTCTTTTGGGAATAACTTTGGCGCCGGTGGACGAATCTTCGCGAATTTCTCAAAGTAGGTGGCCTGCTCCGCTCCGCTCCTTCTCTGAAAATGTGGGGGGGATTCGTCAAGCGGGGGCCGAGATAAAAGGGGGGTCCCAAAACGTGTTCTCTACATGTTAATTTCCATAGGGCGGTCAAACTCACTTTTAGCCCGAACGGCTGAATGGATTTCCACCAAACTTGGCAAAATTGTAGGGACTGGTAGCCCGATGTGCCTTTGCTATGTCTCAAGATATGTGCTCCAGTGGTTTTTACGAAAATTTACTTTGAAAAAATATATATTGGGCTACATTGGGCTATATATATATGTTAGAGCCCAGATGTAGCCCAAAGATGGCCACCAGAGACAAAAAAAAACGAATGTAGCCCAAATATCAGCCCGATGTAGCCCAACTATAGCCCAATGACAGAATGTCCCAGAGTGTTCTAAAGAACATCTAGAACGCTAACAGTCTTACTTATGACAAAAGTATAGCACACCTGAAGTCATCTTGATTGGAATAAAGTGGTAACACTTAATACATTTAATTTGAAAAGGAAGAAAATGAGGGGTTTCATTTTGCCATAGAAATTTTATATATATATATATATATATATATACATATATATATATATATATATATATATATATATATATATATATATATATATATTCATTGAAAAAACCATAGGTTTCACACTAGTTATAGTTAGGAATTAGCATATAAAAAAACCTATTAAATTCACTGAAAAAACCATAGGTTTCACACCAGTTATAGTTAGCTGCAAATTTTACTGACATAAAACCATTGAAATTCCACATTATAGTTAGTTGGACTCACTATATCTTGCGCGCCTGCAATGCACTGCTGATGACGTCACATATTACATCATTCATGACATGGTCAGTGACATCACTCAAGACATCACTGATGACACCATCCTTGTGACAGAGTGACAGACCTCCTTTCAGTGTAATGTAACCCTTGAAACACATATTCAAAAATAGAAACTAACATTTTCATAAAAATGGAGATACCCATACCAGTTACAACAACCTTTGGCAAATATAGTCCTTCTTGTGAGAATAGTATGTTTATGCAGTGAATATACACTGGACCTGAACTTAGGTTAGAACGGTACTTGTTTTTGTATGGTTTATATTAATATGCAAACAATGTATGAATTGCTTTGCTTTGTATTTTCATTTGGAAGAATTAGACTGATTGTAATCCTTTGGGTTGCAGCACCGAGGAAGTCAAATTGTCCTACACGGACTTGACGAAACGCGCGTTGGCTGCAAGCAATCGTTTGATGGAGATTTGGATTTGATGTGGATGCAGAGTGAACATTAAAAGAATGAAAACTACATAAAGACTCTCTTTTGTTGATAATATTGAGTGCTCGGAGGACTACAATTACTGTCTGGACCTAGGTTTGCCTTGGGGACTGTGGTAACCAGCCCCCCACCTCTTCCTGAGCACCTACTTGATAATCTGTTTTGCTACATAAACCTTGACGTTGTGCTGTGCGCTCCTGATAGCCGTTACCAATCCCTTTTTTATAATTTATGGTGAGAGAGCTGCCGCTGAGGTTTGATAATGAATAGAGACAAAGAGGCTGAGACACTGTTTGGGAACCTGGCTGCGGGAGGGACCATCAAGAAAGCAATTGCCCCCCCTGCAAGTACCAAGAAAGAAGGTTTAAGAGCCAAATTCGTAAAACTAGAATTGTTAAAACGTACTGAGCTGAACAAGTGGTGGGATGCTGCCACCCTAAAACAATATTTGACACTGAATAGGATTCCTCGTGGTTTAAGATCACATATAATACCAACATATGAGGACTTGGAACCAGATCTATATGATAGGTGGGAAAAAGAACTGAATGATAGTTCACGCAACCTTATACAGATCCTCATTGATAATGCTGAAAGGAAGATAGTGAAATTACTGGTAGAGATTAGTAAAATTGAGGATGAAATAAAAGAGATGAACCTACCTGAACTTACTGTTAAGAACTATTTGGTTCTAGATGAGAAACTGAATGACCTGCAGATGGAGATTAAGAAAAGGAAAGCACATAAACTTAAAAGGGACAAGAAAGATTATAGTACAGGACGGGTCTATACCTTTGCTAGGAGATTTGATTATCTGGTTAAAAAAGTACCCTCAAATACAAGGAGTGGTGGCACCCCTGTTGTAAGTGATACTGATGCATCTTCAGTGTTATCGAGCAGTGAAAATGGAGATGCACCAGAGGTTGTCCCGACTACAGAGAATACTACTTTTTTTGGGGAGGTCCAGAGATTAAGGAAGGGGAATCGGGACCTAGAGATGAGAAACAGAGATACACAAGCAAAAAGACAAGGAGAGGCAGTAGGGGGGGTAGGAGATCCAGGCGCAAGAATAAGGAGCCTGAGATCATGGAAAGAATGACAATGAATGATGAACCTATTTCATGTGACATAGAAGTGATCAACTTATCTTCTTGTGAATTATCTGAGAATATGGTTACTGTTTTAAAAAAAGGTTTGGGTTTTTGTCCAGCAACAAATTTGGATTGGTGTATGACCAAAATAGATCTCTTTAAATTTGTTAGGAACCTTAAAATTAAGAAATACTTTGCCAATGTACCTGCAAAAGATAAGCAATCTTCTAATAAAGTCTTGAGTGAAATCACTATACAGGAACTAAAAGATACTCAACTTCTTTTATCGCTTACTGAAAGGGAAGACGATCCGGTCACAATGCAAACACTCATTGAAGATCTTGAAATATCGAGATTTGAGAGGGAAGGGAGTGGATTAAAAGTAAAATCCAAATGGACCCCACAATTGATTCCAGGGAACACCATTGACACATTCTTTAAGATGGTCTGCGCAGATATAGACAAAGTAGTTGATGTATCCAAATGCAGGGATACTAGGGTACCTCGTGATAATCTTACACTTGGTGAAAGAGAAGCCTTACGTGAGCTTATGAACAATAAAGCCATAACGATACGAAATGCAGACAAGGGTGGGAATATAGTTGTATTAAATACTACTGACTATAATGATGAGGTCCACTCTCAACTTAATAATGTTTTGTTTTATGAGAAGTTGACTATCAACCCCATTCCTGACATAACTGTTAAAATTAACAATGAAATTAAACTATGGTATGACCAAACACTATTAGATCATGACGAATACCTTTACCTTAAGCTAAGCACACCTAGATCACCGTGTTTATACACTCTCCCCAAAGTCCACAAATGCCGAGACAAGCCGCCAGGACGGCCTATTGTCTCAGGCATTGGTGGCTCGACGGAGAGATTATCTGAATTCATTGACTGCTTCTTGAGACAATATGTCTATAACTTACCATCTTTCATAGAAGACACTAAGCATATACTGAATCTACTTGAAGATACTACCTGGGAAGATGGTATGCTATTAGTTACACTGGATGTGGTATCCCTTTATACCATCATTGATCACGACATGGGCATACGTGCCTTGGACCACTTTCTCAGTGTAAGACCAGCTGAAATGTTTGATCACACCCAAATGCTACTACGTATGACTAAGTTGGTACTGGAAAATAATGTGTTTTTGTTTGACGGCCACTGGTACAGGCAACGACTTGGGACGGCGATGGGTTCCAGATTTGCTCCGTCTTTTGCCAACCTGTTTATGGGTTGGTTCGAGGCGGAGCGAATCTGGGGCCCTGAGGGAACTGAATGGACACCATATATACATTACTGGGGTTGTTTTATTGACGATTGTCTGATGATATGGACGGGAACGGTAGAGAAACTTAAAGGTTTTTTTGACTACCTGAATGACAATACGTATAATTTGAGATTTACGACTACTTATGATAGGCAGAAAATCACTTTCTTGGATGTAGAGTTACATGTGGAGGGAACAAAGATTCATAGTTGAATGTACCGTAAACCTACAAGTTGCAATTCAATTTTACATGCTGAGAGCTGTCACCCTAACTATCAAAAAAGAGCCATACCATATGGGGAACTAATTAGAGCTCGACGCAACTGCTCAACGGATAGAGAGTTTGAGCATAATATAGCAGATATGACATCTAGATTCCTTAATCGAGGATATAGACAGAATGTGATTTCCAAAGCTGTATCAAGAGTGAAGAAGGTGAGAAGAGAAACTACATTAATAAGAGACAGTAAGGATGGTAGAACAACTGACCAGAAAGTAAGAGTAATAACTAATTATGGAACTGACAGCTCTAAATTATTTTCTATTCTAAACAGACATTGGCACCTGCTTTGTATAGATGATGATTTGAAACCATACATTTATGACAGACCTAGTGTGACATTTATGAGAGGAACAACTCTTAAGAACATGCTAAGTCCTAGCTATCCGACTAAACAGAATAAAACTGACTGGTTGAACAGTTTTAAGGGATTCTACAAATGCGGTAGATGTATATCTTGTAGATGGGCAATGAAAAAGGTACTATGTTTTGAATACAACAATTCTGGCAAATATACTATTGGCATGTTCATTAACTGCGATACAACATACGTGATTTATGTGATTTCTTGCACATGTGGTAAGATCTACGTAGGGAGTACCAAGAGAAGGCTCAGAGACAGAATTGCTGAACACTATAGAGCATTGAAGAATGGTGACACAAGGTATCCGATTGCATCGCATATAATTCAGAACTTTGAAACTAAGGATCAACATGTTTTCTCCTACCATGGAATTGACCACATAAAACCTGACCCACGAGGAGGCAACAGAGTACTAGCACTGAGGAAACGAGAAGTACTCTGGTTGATTAGACTGAAGGCGGTTGAATGTGGGCTTAATGTAGATCATGAGTACGAGTTCTATCTTGGCAATTAAGGGAAGACTTTTGAATAGTAGAAGTGAAAACTGTAATTGACAATGTTGGTGCCTATATTTCTGTTTTATGTTTAGTATTTACTACTTTCTCTCTAACATTGCATACTTTATTGAAAAGAAAATGATTGAAGTAAAAAGTTTTTTGACTGAGTACATGAACCCAGTACTCCACTAAGATTAAGCTATAACTTAATCTTAAAAATAACACTGTTGAACCCACTGCCCCTACGTTATGTCTTATGCTTAGAGTGAGCAGACATGTTAGGCAATGCATGATTTTTGATAAACAATGAAAAAGGGAAAAGATTGTAGTTAACCTGAGGACCACAGTGGTTCACAGGACTAGAAAATATAAAATTAGGATGCATTTGGCCATAAAGGGTGGGATTTATCTAAGTGACTTGGAAGACATTAGGACTGACTTTGAATATTTGCAGTAGTAACACAGACTTAAAATTACTACGGGTGTTTTATATGATCAAGGAGGGACTAGTGTTTATTTAGCCCAAAACTACTTGTATAAGTATATATAGACATTACAAGATGGCGCTTACTGTGACGAATTTACTTAAAAGGCGCTTATACTGAACGCCCTAGTTGGAATTCTTACAATATGTGTGAGACTAACAGCAAATAATAAGTTTTGGCAATATCTTAGCTATGGCAAGAATAGGATCGCTTTAATATATTAGCAGGTGTACGCAGACATTACAAGATGTCTACTGTGTACTTCGCTTCGATTTACTACTAAAAGATGGCGCCCGCGCGGTAACGCCGGAATGAGGACACTATGAAAATGAATAACGATGCGCATATAGACAGAGAATAGGGATACTATCTTCATCGTTTTGAAACAACATATAATTTATAGCGAGTCTAGTACTATTTTAATATATTGGCCGAATTACGGGCATATTTGACACTACAAGATGTCGCCCATGTTTTCTACTATAAATTGCTACTGAAAGATGGCGCCCGCGCGGAACGCCAGATTTAGAAACAGAAAAACGATACTGACTAAACGGTGAGCAAAACGGACGCAATGCAGGGATATTGTCAAAACTTTAAAACTAACAGTTGGGGATAATATGAGGCTTGTTATTGTATTTCTCTTTTATTAGACACGGACTCGTGTCACTGATCCTTTTTAACACGGAGGATTTTGAAGATACTAAAGAAAAAAACGCATATGTACAGATACTGGAAGTTAAGGTGAGGTATACATAACAAATATATGTATTGGGCTAAATAACTCATAGAGACTACTATTGACACAGTTATCAATTCACTTTAGGAATTGATTGGAATAATACATTGAAACTCTGATTATAAACGAGGATTTGGACAAAAATATACGTGCTGGAGACACATACAATATCCCTACCACTATATGGTGAGTGCATATATTGAACAGAGAATAACTAAATAGGTGGACCCATTTGTACCACCTAGCTTGTAAAACCTACCTATTGTTACCGATTTAGTATTGTCAATACGACTATATGTGTGATCATCTTTATTATAGATCAGGAACGTGTAGAGAAGGAAATTGACCCAATTTTCTAAGGAATATCGTTTGGATGGTCCGAGGGTAGACAATTACCATTAGCTAGGTGAGTTATTCACATATGACCTGTTAACTATTGGCGTTTTTGGGAACCACAGTCTTAAACCTACTACGCTGTATACATGACTTGTATAAAACTTGATGTTTTGAAATAGTTTTGGTTCTATATTAATATTGAGTTTATGTCTTTGGCAAATATAGTCCTTCTTGTGAGAATAGTATGTTTATGCAGTGAATATACACTGGACCTGAACTTAGGTTAGAACGGTACTTGTTTTTGTATGGTTTATATTAATATGCAAACAATGTATGAATTGCTTTGCTTTGTATTTTCATTTGGAAGAATGAGACTGATTGTAATCCTTTGGGTTGCAGCCCTGAGGAAGTCAAATTGTCCTACACGGACTTGACGAAACGCGCGTTGGCTGCAAGCAATCGTTTGATGGAGATTTGGATTTGATGTGGATGCAGAGTGAACATTAAAAGAATGAAAACTACATAAAGACTCTCTTTTGTTGATAATATTGAGTGCTCGGAGGACTACAATTACTGTCTGGACCTAGGTTTGCCTTGGGGACTGTGGTAACCAGCCCCCCACCTCTTCCTGAGCACCTACTTGATAATCTGTTTTGCTACATAAACCTTGACGTTGTGCTGTGCGCTCCTGATAGCCGTTACCAATCCCTTTTTTACAGTTACAACAACCAATTCAGTAATTCCACCATCTAGATACACATCCACTCATTCACCAACAGTTCTATATAGTCACTCATACATATACTCACTCATCATATGTAGTGATACACCTATACATCCTGTTACACACCAACAGTCATCCAAAAGTTACTCACACACATAATCACATATGCAAATAAACTATTGAACATCCATTTATTTGCATATACAGCTATACACACACTACCACCTTACTTCTAATGAAACTTACATATACTTACTCTCTTAAACAATCACTTATAGAAACACATACTTATTTAAACAGGAACTCTTACAATCTCTCACTCTCACATATACTCACTTATATACATCAATACTCACATATACTAGATTAAAGCATATGTAGTTACTCATAAAGACACTAGTGAAACAGTCATTCACTCACTAACACACATATACACACACATCCACCCATACAGCCCTGCACATATACTGTCTTCAAAAGACATAGAAACAGTGAGTCAATCATTGATGCATCTATGTGTTAAGTAACACCCCCACCAAACCATACGGATACAAAAAAACCATCTAATAACCCATATACACACAAATGTAGCTACTCACCAACCCATGCAGCCACTTATACACAAAGTGAAACACTGATACAAACATTTAAATATTTAAACAATACTCGCTAACAATAAGCCAGTTAACCAATCAATTTGTTTTAAAAAAAACATCCATTAAGACACATATTTAAACATTTATTCTTCCATCGTCCTTTTTCATATACATATATAAAACATATTTATTTTTCAGAAAGACACACATTCACTGGATGGTGTCATCAGTGATGTCATGAGTGAAGTCACTGACCATGTCTATGGTTTTTTCAGTGAATTTAATAGTTTTTTTTAAATGCTAATTCCTAACTATAATGGATGTGAAACCTATGGTTTTTTCAGTGAATATATATATATATATATATATACACACACACACACACACACACACACACACACACACACACACACACACACACACACATATACATATGAAAAAATATAAATATATGACATTTATTCATAAACAATCATACAAGATAAGTCTGTACGAAAATATCAAGAGGAGGAGGGAAGAACAGAGGCTCACCTTATTTAAAAAGATTATGGAGAACCGCCTGTCCCACAGACGTGTCTGCATTAATGGTAGCCTCCAGACAGTAGTGCTTAGTAAAGGTGTGCCTGCTGGTCCACGTAGCAGCTCTGCAGATTTGATGAAGAGGCACCCCAGCAAAGAGAGCAGTAGAGGAAGTGATTGCTCTAGTAGAGGGGGCACTCGGAGTTGCTTGTAGTGGTCTGCCTGTATTCTGATGGCAGAAACAAATTGCAGCAGAAATCCAACGAGCAATGGATTGTTTGGATATCGGATGTCCTGTATGCATCCTTCCATAAGCTACAAATAGCTGATCAGATTTCCAAATTGAGGCTGTCCTTTGTAAATAAAATTTGAGACACATCTTAACATCAAAAGTATATAAAGTCTTTTTCGCAGGGGATTGAGGATTAGGAAAGAAAGTCTTTAAAATGACCGGTTCGTTGAGATGGAAGTCCAAAGGTACTTTAGGCATAAAAGTGGAGTTTGTGCGAAGCACAAGTGAATCTTTAGTGAATTGTAGGTAAGGTGGTTTTATAGTGAAGGCTTGAATGTCACTGACTCGCCTAGCAGATGTGGGAGCTAATAGTAGATACCTTCCATGAAATAAACTTCAAATCTGTCTTATAAATAGGTTCGAAAGGATGGCGCATGAGTTGTGAGAGCACAACATTAAGATGCCGGGACGGAGGTGGACGGCGAATGGGAGGAAACATGCAAAGTAATCCCTGTAGGAACTGCTGGAGTATCCTGGAAGAGTAAAGAGAATTGTACCATTCTGCCGGAATCTGGAAAAAGCCGCTAAGAATACTTAAAGGGTAGAATGTGAAAGGCCTGATCTTGCCAGATGCAAAAAGAAAGGCAACATTTGTATTGGTTTTGCCTACATTGGATGAATGTTGGCGGCTTGGCACCACAGGCAAATCGTTTCTATTTGAGCCTGTATGTCTTTATTGTGGAAGGTGCCCTAGCAGTGGCCAAGACTTCTTTGCAGTCAGAATAAATGTCTAAGTGAGCAAATTCAAAGTGCTCAGGCGCCAGGCCGCTAAGTGCAGGGATGCAGGATCCGGGTGGCAGATCTGTAAATTCTGAATGGATAGAAGGTTCGGTATTGGTCGCAACTGAATGGAATCGCCCTCGGAGAGAAGGAAGAGATCGGTGAACCAGAACTGGCGAGAGACCACCTGGGAGCAATAAGTTTCAGACGTCAATGCTCCTTCATTTTCTGGAGAACCCTGGGAACCAACGGTATTGGTGGAAAACCGTAGGCATAGATCTGCGACCAGTTCATCGAAAACGCATTCCTGCACAATCCCTTGTGGGAAAGCCAACTTGCGAAGAATGGGCATTTGCGGTTCAGACTGGACACGAACAGGTCCAGAGCCGGCCGATCCCACTCCTGGTAGATCTGATCCAAAGTTGGTTGATGGAGCTCCTACTCGTGATTGGATATTGACGATCTGCTGAGGGAATCCACGAGAACATTGGAAACTCCGGGGACATGGACTGCTGTCAGACTTCTGCGATGTTTGATCACCCAATCCCAAATTTTTGGGCTTGTTGAGACAATAGAGCTGATCTTGTCCCTCCCTGTTTATTTAAGTAGTGCATACTTGTCGCGTTGTCCGTCTGGATCAGCATTGACGCCCCGAGAATAATGGTGCGAAAAAACTTTTGGGCTAGGAAGATCGCCAACAATTCCAAGCGGTTGATATGCCAAGTTCGTTGTTGAGCATCTCATTTTCCACTGACTGCTAGTCCTTGTAGGTTAGCTCCCCATCCCTCGAGGGAGGCACCTGTGGTAACTACGAAGCTCGGGGCTTCTATTAGAAATGAGCAGCCTGCGGTTACATTTATCTTGCAAGTCCACCAATGTAGAGTGCCCCTTATTCGAGAAGTGATGTGGATGAGATCGTCGAAAGATCCCGAGACTCATAGCCACTGTTTGTTGAGTTCCTCTTGTAGAGGTCTCATCATGAGATGGCAGTTTGGGATCAAGGGAATGCAAGATGAAAGCATCTCCATAAGCGACTTGAACAGCCAGACTGAAACGCACCTTCTTGATCACAGTAACTGGGCGAGTTTGCAAAGTTTCAGTTGCCTTTCGTTTGAGACAAAGGCTTGTGTTCGCACAGTGTCTATGGTGGCTCCCAAGAACGTTCAAGGACGAGGTGAGATTTGTCAAAATTGATGGAGAGACCCAGAGATTGGAACAGGGACAGACATCTGAGTGGACATTTGCGATTTTGAAAGAATTCGCCTTGATAATGCAGTCGTCTAGATAAGGAAAAATCTGAATTCCTTCCAGCCGAAGGTGTGCAGCCTCCAGTGCGAAGACCTGTGGTGTGGAAGGTAGTCCGAAAGGCAGGACCTTGAACAGAAAATCCCTGCCAGCCACTCTGAACCTCAAAAACATTCTGTGTCTGGGTAGAATTGGTATATGAAAATAAGCATCTTGAGGGACGAGGGTGGTCATATGATCCCCCCGCCGAGATGAGTTGAAGGATCTCCTGAAGAGTTCACATCCAAAAGGACAATTCTTTTAGATATTTGTTGAGGGAGCGAAGATCTAGACTGGGACGCCATTCCCCCAATTTCTTTTTTATCAAAAAGAATCTGGAATAAAAACCGGTTCCTTTTTGCAATCGGGGAACTACTTCGATCGCTCCTTTTCGCAACATCAAATTTATTTGAGCAAAAACCTCCAAGAAGTGAGCTGGAGGTGGTCCTCTGGGAGAAGAATTTGGAGGGAATTTTACGAACTCTAGAACATGGCCTCTGGCTACAATGTCTAAGACTCATTTGTCTGGTGTTGTGTGACCAATTTGAGTAGAAACTGGAGATTCTTCCTCCAACTTTTAAAGGGGTAAGCGGTTGAGTAGGTGGCAGGTATCACTTCTTCATGGGTGCATCACGGCCTGGGTAAGTCGACTTCCTTCTGTTTTGTGAGTATGAGGTAGAAGGTTGCTGTCTGAAAGACTGTTGGCGTTGGGAAGAGTAACATTGGTTACTTTGATAAGACTGATATTGTCTTTGCTGGTTATAACCTCCTCGATTAGAAAAGGATCCGCGGCCTCTGGCTCCACGAAAGGGCTGCTTACGAAATTGAAGAGTTCAGAGTGATCTTGCTGTCTCAGTATCCTTCTTAATAGCCTGTAGGGCCTCGTCAACATGCTGCCCAAAAAGAGACTTGCCATCAAAAGGCATATCAATTATTTTAGCCTGAACCTCTTGGCGAAACTATGTTGATTTCAACCAGCCCTGCTTCCGCAGGACCGCAGCACCTGCCAGTTGTCGAAAACCTGCAGATGCAACATCCACTGATGAATCAATAATCTCAGCCGAGATTCATTCCCCTTCCTGAAGGATCTTAAGTGCTTCTGACTTAGAAGGTTCAGGCAACATGTCGATGTAGGGAGAAATGTCCGACAACATCTGTCTATCGTATCTTCCTAAGATAGCCAGAGTGTTAGCTGCACGGACGGTCATTGTTGCCATAGTGAACACCTTCCCAAAAGCGTCCAAATGTCTACCATCCCGATCAGGAGGAGCTGACAGCAGAGAAGAGGGATTCCGCACTCATTGTGGAGCTGCTTGACGATAACAGAGTCTGCCTTTGGTTGACCTATTAGACATGCAGGGGAATTGTCCGGTGCCTTATATTTTTTATCGGGGCAGAACCGCAGGAACAGAAGCCGGAGCTTTAATAATCTTTAATCCTTCCTGCCAAATGAAATCAATAATCGGAATGGACCGTATTTGTTTTTGTGGTTGATCCTTAAAATCGTAAAGGAAACAATCCTCCTTCTTTGTCTCCATAGGAAGAAGAAAACTGTATCTCTCTCCATAAGAAGGTGAAAATCTCCAATGTCAACAGGAGGAGAGTCGGCAGGAGCGGGAGTCGACGGAGACAAAGTTTTGTTTTTGGTAATCATCCCATTCCTTAAGGAGGGATCTATCATCCAATTCTCCTTACTCCCTATTGTCGTCAGAGGTGTGAACATCCTCGGAGCGATGCAAAGGAACTGGAGAATGTGGCCTGGGCGACCTAAAGGCTGATGAGGATTGAGAAACAGGTGTGGGCGGTAGAGAAGCAGCCGATTCAGGTGGGGGTAAACAGCGATAGTAATCGTCCAACAAATACTGGGGTAACCATCTCCGGGCCAAAAGCATTCTCTTGATCCACATCCTGATACTTAATGAAAAGTTCTGAAGGGCTTCTAGCAGTACGAAATCTATCACCTTCATCTTCATCTTCTCCAGAGTCTAGCAATTGTTCTGGTAATCTGAGAGGAACTTTAGCTGACAAAATAGTAATTGGAGAAAGGACCTCCAACAAAGAACAACGCCTATGCAGCGAAGAAGGCGTGGTTGTTGAGGGAGGCAACTGTACAGCTGCTGCTGTAGACGGTGTAGAGGTCGTTGCCGGCGTAGATGCAGACCAAATTTGAAGAGCCGTACATGAAGTCAATGGTAGCGTCGACGAGGCAGCTGTTGACAAAGTAATAGTCAACGAGGCGGGTGTCGACTGAGTCATAGTTAACGAGACAGTCGTCGGTGAGGCAGACGTCAACTAGGCCATCGTCAACGACACTCTTTTGATCTTCGTCGTCGAAGGAACGTCGGCGGTAGATTTTACCTCCCTCAGACGGGACAGGTCTTACGGCGATAGAAACCAGTGTCGAAGGCGAGCCCACCGCCAACATTATCATCTGTGGCTTCGGCGAAGAGAAAGTTGTAGTCGTCGCCGTGGCGACGGAATGCTCCGTCAACGAAGGAGTCGTCGTCGAGCTGGTCGACGAGGGACCCCGTTTCTGAGGTAAATACTTGTCAGAAACTTGTTTGGAAGCTTGAGACTTCATAGATTTCCTCGGGGACATAAGGCAGAGTCTTATCCCTAAAAGGTGGCACAACCTTTTTTGAGGTAGAAGGCATCTCAGCACTCTTGGAGGAGTGTTGTTTTTTAGCCACCTTAGCCCCAGGAGAAGAAACTTCTACCTCAGCAGTCCTCTTCCTAGAGGAGGTAGTCTGAAGAGAGGCAATACTTCCAACTTCAGATAAGAGATTGCCTGGTCTTTAATCTTCTGTAGCCATAGAAGCAGACGTCTCTCTCTGTCCCTCAGAGTCTTTTGAGGGAAGGTTCTACAGATCTTGCAGTCTCTCACCTGGAGGTCAGGATATAGGCAGTAAATGCACTTCTTGTGAGGATCTTCTGAAAATAACCGGAGCTTCCCACAAGACTCACAAGGTCAAAGGAGAGCTTTCTTTGAAGAAGACATCATAAATGAAAAAATTCCAAGGAGAAAAGTGAGAAGAACCGAGCAGACCTCAGGGAGACTCCCTTCACACGACATGCAGTAGAAAATCTGAGAGCCTGCACCCCTGAGGAGAACATTCTGGAGTGTGCTGTCGCCTGATTGGCTGTTGTTTGGACTATATATAATGACTTGGACGAGTCATGCTAGTGAGAAGTTTTTTCCTATTGATTTCTAGCTTTTTCACTTCCTGGTTCTAATCTACCTAGGAGGTTCCTATGCTATGCATAATTATTGCTATTTTTATGTACAGTGGTACTCCCACTCCGTCAACGGGGATGATTCAGGCATGTGAATCTATGGAAGATACCCCAATACTGGAGAAATATACCTTCACTTGCCATGGCAAACCACGGTTCGACTACATACTTGCACGGCTCAGCTACGCGGTTCGCCGCGGCAAGTTCGGAAGGAATTAGAGTCCCCGCCTGACACACTGACCAGACGCGGTCATCCTTCTTGCAGAGAATCCAGCTCCAGTTTTTCTGACTCCCCTTGCGGGGTGTTAGAATGAGAGAGGTTGGAATCTCTTTCCGGGTCTCGATCTCTAAGGTATGGAGCAGACTAGAACCTAGAGGGACTCTTGGCAACTTTTGGGAAAACTAAACTATAGCTAGCTATACTTTAGAAAACAGCACCTACTTCTTACCTCGTACTACACTTAGGTTAGGTACACTGGGGTAGAACTATTTAGAAGCACCAGATGAGTATTTACATTTTAGCCTGTGTTATTTATGTATGTATTTTTATGAATATATGTCATAGCTACAAACCATGCTATTGCAGTATTATTTTATCTTACTGCTAACGCTGTACGTATTATACTTCGCATTCTGTCTTACGATTGTAGCAGCTCATATCTCTTGCACGAGAAATAAGACTGTTCAATAAACCCTTTTTATTGAAACGCCAGTCTATCTATTTCTGTGTAACACTGTAGCAACGAAGCATGCACGATTGACTGAGTGAAACTGTGATCTGTTGTTTCCACAATTCTGAGAAGAACTGTTCCGAATCTAAGGGAAACAAAGTGGTCATGTTTATGCGGTTGTCAGAGACTAATCCCTTCTTGTTTACTCAAGATGTTTCTAGCGACCTCTGAACTAGCTGGAACACACAAGTAATTAAGTTTAATGTAATCAATAGAGACATACTGACGTCAGTCCTATGTCAAAACTATAGTGTATATTATTCCAATGCGCAGAGCCTATAGGGGTAAAAGGAACTACACTAAAGCATAGCTTTCTATTTAATAAAGTGCCCTGCAGCCGTGGCAGCTGTTTGGTACCCAAGTAGATGCATAGTTGCTGTGAGTCTCTCCGAACTGAGCTATCACGAGCAGGTGAACACTACTGACTTTCCTAATTAGCACTGCCAACTAAACATTAACAAATCGCTTTCCAAGCCTCACCCGGTTTCAAAATTCACAGCGACCTGTCACAGGCTATGTTCTTGAATTAAATCCTTTTTCAAACAACATCTACCATAAGGTGAGTAAGATTTGTTTCATGCTTCTACATAGAGACGCTGCCACTTTTACTTATCGAACAGATGGGCTACAGCAAGCGCATGCAGCCTCCTAACTTTCTCAGGTCTAATTCTTGAACCAGCCCTGTATTTCTCATTGCATTCTGAAATTTGCAGTTTTTAGTTTTCTTTATAACTAGAACTATCACAATGAAGGATTGGCTTCCAATTATGACACACAACTCGAGGACACGTGACACTTATGCACACTTTTCAAATGCAAAGTTATGGAGAAGAAGGAATAAAAATCAAAAGTGATTGCTAAGGCTATGGCTAACGCTTGTTACAAATCCGTGAAAGTCGTTATCAGACAACTTCCTCCCCAGTTCCAAGTGTGAGTAACGTTCCTGTCTTGTTTCTCCATTTACATATTTGTAATCGTGACTTTCTTCTTTTAAACGTTAACGATAAACCTAAAAATCTCAGCATTGAAAGATGATTTGGTTAAAAAGGCAGCATTCACTCAAGGCGCTATATATCTTCTGTGACACTTTGAACCAGATTTGGTTAATCAGTCACCTGCATTTTCAATAATAGGACTGCTAAACTCATATTTGTAATCATAAACTGGAAACTACAAGACCCAGAATTCAATGTACTGCTTGATACAAAGGTATTAAGTGACCAAAGATATCAAGCTTAAGAAGGGTTGCCCGTAAGCGCTATACTGAAGGTCTCGCATATGGGATGAGGGTCTTTTATGTCGCACTCAAAATACTGTCATTCGATGAATAGTTTCACAATTGCTAAGCCAAGGGGAAAGACCGACTGCAATTCCAAGCCTCGGAGAATTAAAGCATTTACTTAAAATGTAGCAAACTGAACAAACTTATTAATTAAAAACTTTATAAGATTTGGGAACTTGCATTTAAAAGCAAAAAACAACACAGCGAAGCATTTATGCGTTCTCCATTTAGCCACCATGTGTGATCCTTGGCTAAGTGTGCGAAAAAGAAACTTCTGGTACATTGGATAGGACTAAACTAAAACTCCTTCTCTCAACATAACGCATCTGCAGAGATTTAGGTTTAAGTTTAACAAATACAAGCAGCCTCCTGATCCTGAAAGGCTCAGCGTCTCATTTGAGGCAAAGCAGGTGAAAAGGCAAGTTGTTTTTGACGTTTTATTTGGGTTTATTCATAGAGATTGAAATATTGGTAATGCCAGTTAAATGAGGAGCTTTTTTCAAATGTTTGTGGTACTGACTTCTGTCCGGACTCGGACAAAAATAATCTTGGACACCAAAATGAAAGTAGCCCCCATCAGTGAAGCAGATAGCTAAAAAAACAAGCATTTACAATGCAAAAGGTCTCGCAACCGCAAATTTTAGAGCTATTGGCATTGTAAATGGTAATGCCTTTTCAAAAATTAAAAGCCATTGTTATTTACAATACCAAAAGCAACACCTATTGCATAGCATAGCGCTTGTCCGTTACTGTTACTGTATCTGCTGAGCTAACAGGCCCGAGCCAACAGGCCCGAACTAGTAAAGAACCAAAACATTCTAAATCAGTTCGAATCTCTGTTACCATGGGAGAACAAACATATTACATTCTTCACTGAATGATTGAAAAAGCTGCCAATTATAACAATTGCCACTTCGATCAGTGCTGTGGTGGCTGGTGTGGGACTACCTATGCCGTTACCTTGCACCTTACCCATCGTAACGGGAAGCCTGAACATTGCTGCTTGACTCACTCGGTGCGGAGACAGCCCCCGCTGCGCAACAGGAAGCCTGCCTCAGCCATCCGGTGCACCACGACCAGCCATGCGAGCCCCATTGTTACAGTTAATCAAAACATCAAGGCGGCGAGCCAGAAGGCCTGAAACTGCATTCCGTTGCAAGGCGGCGTGAGAAAGCAACCCCTCCCCCCACCGCAAAGCACATATGAAGAGCATACAGTTGTGTTAGTGCTGCGTGTATCTGAAGAGCACAGGGTGGTATTGCGGTGCGTGTATCTAGTGAGCACACAGAGGAGTCAGAGTGATGTGTGGTTTCTTGACAACACGGAGAGGCATCCACGCTACGTGCATCTGGAGAGCACAGATTAGAGATATGTGCATCGGTTGACCAAACAGGGAGGCATTAGCGCTGCGTGTATCTGAAGAGAAGAGGTATCGGGAGAGCACAATGAGCGGCATAGGCGCTGCTTATATTTGGTATTAGACGGGCAACTTCTCTTTTCCTCCTCTTGCAAGGCGGCGCAAGAAAGCAGTCCCTTTCCCCCATCACAAAGCACGTCTGAAGAGCACACAGGCGTGTTAGTGCTGCGTGTATCTGAAGAGCACAGGGTGGTATTGTGCTATGTGCATCTAGCGAGTACACTGAGGAGTATTAGCAATGCATGGTTTCTTGACAACACAGAGAGGTATCTGCGCTACGTGCATCTGGAGAGCACAAATTAGCGCTATGTGTATCGGTTGACCGCACAGAGCGGCATTAGCGCTGCGTGTATCTGGAGAGAACAGGTATCGGGAGAGCACAACGGGAGAGCACAATAAGAGCATCGGCGCTGCTTAAATGCGGTATTAGACGAGCAGCCTCTCCTTTCCTCCTCTTGGTGCCCTCAGAGTAATTATTCTGCTTACAGTCATGCCAGGAAAACCAACTGAACGGATTAAGTGTTCAAGAAAAATTTTGGTTTTGTCTTTGATCGCTTGTCTTTAGGGGGCCATCTGTTTCTAATTAGCGTGAAGGCATGCACTGCCCCAACCTCTCAAAGGAAAGAGATTGACAAAACCAAGATTTTTTCCCTTTTTAGCCCCTTTAGTGCTAAGGCATTATTAGTATTCTCCTTTAATTTCCATTGAAATCAATGGAAAGTCCATGACGAGTTACCCTTGTCATTAGCATCCAAGAGGTTAGAGGTCGGGGGCAGTGCGCTCCTCCACGCTAATTAGAAACAGATGGCCCCATAAAGATAAAAAGTTGCTTCACGACAGCTGTGAAGCAGACGAGCCAGTCCGGATGGGCCGGAGGAAAGGGAGAAAGGGCGGTGGCCAAAAAGCATCATTTTCAATGGGAAGCCAGCGTTTAGCATATATGCTGACGTGACCCAATGAAAATGATGGGCGGGGCTTGAAGTCTCCTTCTAAAATCTACTCTTTCACAATATGTCTCGCCGAGCGAGCAGTGCATGCGCTGCAACGCTAGGCGAGACCTAAAACATGGGGGTGGGGGGTTCAAAGCCTGATTACTTGCTATTGAATATTGTGGCATGATAAGTTGCACATTGAGGCATCATAACCTGGTCCCGGTGGTGCAACGTAACATCACACAAAAATGTGTGAGCAACTCTGGTTCTGGTGAATACCGAGTTTTTTTTAACGTTTAGCCTTTCTAGATTAGTGTGCACTCTGTTGCGAGGCATACTGTGCTTAAATTAATACAAGCGCCCTACTAACTCCTTTTTTGTTTTTCTGTGTGTAGTTTAGTCAGAGCAAATCATCTCTCCTCCCACAGTGTAGATGAGTGTCACCTGCTTGGCCATAGCTTGGAGCTTCTCACCTTTTTGCCTGTATCTCAGATCTTTTCGCTGCCTGTCCAAAGCTCAGAGCTGGATGTAGTTCAGAGTTTTTCCTCACTGTTCGATGTTGATAAAATCTTCTCTCCTGCTTTGAGTCCCTCTGTGAGCTTTTTAAATGACTTCAAATACTGCTTGGTTCACTGCATGTCTGTGTCCCAGTATTTAGTATGAATAGAGTCCAGGAGGAAATTCTAGAGACTGCAGATAGTGGAGTTATCATTTACACCTCTTAATAAAAGGTTACGCATGATTGGCCTTGCAGGTCCACTGGGCAGTTTTGAATATTACTGGCAAAGAGGAAGGAGAGGTGCTCACCAACAGGCTCATGTGTGGATAGTTTTATGTCCTTGCGTTGCAATCTAGGAGTCATAGAAGGTGAGTGGACATTGTAAAAGTGGACTAAGTATAATGTCTTGGAAAAGTACGTGTGTTTAACATTCTGTAGTAAAGCGTTCCATATCTTGGAAGGTCTGAAATAGAAGAGTTGATACCTGCTGACTACAATGTTCTTCTGGTAAACGCAGGCCTTAGTGGGAGGATATTCTTCAGTCCATGAGAAGCGATCCTTATGGCGAACATCTCTTGTGGCATCCAGTTCAGTGTAAAAGATGGGGCCCAGATTCTTAATCGATTCCTAAGTGTGGAATGTTGTGTTTTAATAATGCCACCAAGGGTGTGATAAAATTTAGATTCCTTCCATTTTGTTTTTTACTTCTGGCGTTAGCCAAGACCCTTTCACAATTACTACACTTTTTGTATATTAAATACTTAGAGGGGCTTTCAGCCAGTGCTCTTCATCCATTGGTCTGTTGTGTCACTCACATTTTTCTTTCCCTCACTACATTATACAGGATCGGGCAGTGCTCAACCCCCTTCAGACATTGGTTGACTTCACTGTGAGTGTCTGCAATTATCAGTCTTTAGGTACAGTCGAGGCCATCTCTTTATTAACTTACACCGCTACACTGTTTTTTAATTCCCAATTTCGCTTTTATTTACCCTGTGCTTAATTCCAAAAACTTACCTAGGATGCTCTTCAGAATGAAACATTGATTTTATGTTGCTAATATAGGACACTTAATAACACAAGGGTAAAAAAAATTGCCTTTTACAAAGTCAATAACTAACCCAAAGAAACTGCAAGACCTATTGCATTTTTAATGCTTGTTTATCTCACTCTTGGCTGCAAATTTCAATGGTATCACCAAAACGCACTATATATGAACCAGGAGGTGCTTTTTTAATCTGTATCAGCATACTAGGGAGGGTATAATCATCAACAAGGGAAGAAGGAGGAAGAGGGCTCAATATTATAGTCTTTGCCCCTTCACTGCTTTCCTCTGAATGCCAATAGATCTCATGAGTCAGGGTCACATCACAATTATCCCTACTGATACCATCATGTACACTCACTCGGTCATTACAGGCATTAGTTTTTGAGGGTTAAAGTAACTCACTTTACCCGCTGGACCACCTAGGGCCTCTACAGCTTGATAGCCCAAGGGAATTACAAGCGGTTTTCTAATTAGGTAGTGGGATATCGGTAACATAGCCAATCGTGTCTGAGGTAGTTCAAAAGCAGGGCTTATTTTTCATATAACAGAAGTTCCCCCAATCCCTGCAGTAATATGGTGATCAGTTATTATATACCCTCTGGGAGTGCCTTGGTATAATGACATGTGCAACTGCTTCTTTATTGTTATCTCAGTGTACCTAGTCGTATTTGTCTTTAAAATTATGCTTAGTCCAAGGGGTTAGATTATATCGGAAAACCAAACGCCCCATATTTGCCATTTTACCAGAGCTTCTGGGCATCATTTCACAATGGGAACTTTGATAGTAAAAAGTGGTGTGTTACAATCAACCAGTGAGGCTTTGAGTCAAGGGCACCCTTCTCTCACCAATCCCACCTCTTGGCTCTTCGCCCTTCTCCCTTCACTCTGCACAGCACCTCGCTGAGGTCGGTCTCCTGGTCATCTCACAGGCTTCTTCCTGGTCTGCTTCCCTCCCAAAAGGGAGGTAGAACTTCCCCAGGACGGGGCACAAAAATCCTCAATATCAACAGAACTGGCATTAAAAGAGAGCAAGCTGCACTGGGAGGACCCTACTTTGACCGGGAAAAGGTGAGGTACTCTATATGCAAAATAAGACACGACTACCAGCCCTACACTTGAGCAAAGACCAACAAGTCTGTCCTCACGGTCTGTTAACGTCCACATCAGTGATGTTAACTAGGCCAGCTTCGTCCACGTCCTCTACTTACGCTGGTGTTAGTAAAGGCTGCACCTAATTAGAGCCATTATATGCAGCCCCTATTTGACACTGTTTAATTCAACCTCTTCATCCTAAAAGTAGAGTCTGCAATCGCAAAGTCCTACCAAGGATAAAAACCTGTCAGACTTGAAATGAGAGACTGCTACTTGACAGTGGAGAGCTACCTAATGTCATTCGTAGGGCTACTGATTGCAAACAATTATCTTTAAATAGCCATGGAGTAATTAATAAAATAAATACATTTCTCATGAAATTATACTGCAGTGTACAGTCTTTCATGAGTGCACATAGGCAAATGTGTATTAACACCATTGCTGCTGAGTGTATTTCCCTGCTGTGCTGGGGGTATGGGCAATTCAATGAATTCATGACGAGCTGGGCTCGTCTTCAGCCTGGGAGGAGGCTACTGCATGACGAGCCCAGCTCGCCATGAGCATGGAAGGGGTTAAGATGTTCACACACTGTCTGGATATGAAAGCAGAAGCAAGTGGCATCATATTCAGGCTTATGGTCATAGTTAGGATCCGAGGAACACATTTATGTTGTTACCTTTCTTTAAGTGAAACTCAATTTTAAAAAAACATTAAAAAGGCCACAGTGGAGAGTAAACTAACGGAAATGTGTTTACTTTATACTTTGAGGCAGATTATTTACCTGAAAGCCACCTTCATTGAGGGCCCTAGCTCCATAGGCAATGCGCTTTCCACCTTCCAAAGTTGGTGCCACACTCGGATGGTGCTTCCACCTCTGGAACTCTCTGAAAGGATTCAAGTATGGATTTTGGTAGTCTAAACCAACCTTTAAAACGAAAAAGAAAACAAACATCAGAATGCAGCTAGTTCTTAGTGAGTTTGAAATGCTTGGCTTTACAACACAGTTCAAAATTAACTACAGTTCTCCTTGCTTCGTGTTTGAATCTAGTTTACAGACTTGAAATTATGCATTTAAGCATGGGGTAAAGAAAAGTGACTCATTTGTAATCCTAGTTCTCTACAATAGGTATCTCCAGTAAATGTATTGTACATATCTTGATTACGTTTATAAATGTTTATTTTCATTATAATTACATTTTTTCTAGAGCGCTCACAAACACAACTAAATAGGAAAATATCATAATAATCAGGACAGTACACAATAATCCTTGTACCTCTACAAATTGTGCTGCTACACAGATGGCTTTCTGGCCTCTCCTTGCTTTCGGGGAAGGGAAGCCAAATCAGCCAAAGTAAAATAGAAAAAAGAAAATATATATATATATATTTTTTACTTTTCTTTGGCTGATTGGGCCTTCGCTCACTAAAGCAAGGGGAGGATTTCAGGCCGCCACCTCTCTACCAGCAACATGATTAGAAAAGGCACTTGGAGCGTTGTGTGAGGATGAAGGTCATTCAAGTGGGAGGCTGCTCATGCTGCTGTAGCGCTTCCTTATTTGGCTATGTATGTTGATAACATAAAACTTTAAAAAAAGGTTTATCGATTATATTCCGATCTTCTGGAAGGGGGATAAAGCCAGCTGCAACGACTTCTGTAGTTGGATTCACCTTTAAATCCTTATCTGAGATTTACCAATACCATATCTGAGTCAAAGGTGTTCCTTGACGTAAATATAAGAATTTTAGAAAATCAACTGAATACGACTCTGTATAAAAAACCGAACAACAGTAACAGCTTACTGATGTTCAGCAGTCACCACCCCAGGGCCCTGAAAGAAAACCTACCCTTGGTCAGTTTCTCCCTATCATGAGAAATTGTAGTTCTACTCAAGACTACAAAACAGAACTAACTTAGCCGAGAACCTGATGAAACATCAATTCCCACAATGTATTTGTATGGATTTTAAATGTATTTTAATGCTTATTAAGCGCGGCTGTCACCCAGCGGGTATCCTGGCGCTGAGATCAGTTCCACCATCTGTTCTACCAATTATTCTGCTCTAGGGAAGAGAAAGGTTTTAAGGTCCTTTTTAAATAGAATCAAATTTAGACTGCTCCTCAGTGTTAGAGGTAGAGTGTTCCACATTGTGGCGGCCGTAAAACTAAAAGCGCGGCCGCCCATTCTCACTCTGTTTATTCTTGGGATTTTCACCAAGAACGCTGAGGCGGATCTCAGAGGTCTGGCAGCCTGATACCACGAAAAGAGATTTTGCAATGGTATTGGTCCTTGACCGTGCAGTGCTCCAAAAACCAGGCACAAAGCCTTATAGGAGATCCTCTGCTGGACCGGTAACCAATGTAAGATTGCCAGGGCTCCGGCAGAAGAAGCCGAGCGAGGCAGGGATAGGGCTAGTTTAGCCGCCATGTTTTGAACCCTCTGTAATTTATGGATCAAAACCTTTGGGGCTCCTAGAAGTAGTGCGTTGCAGTAGTCTAACCTACTGAGGATGGTACTACGCACTACTTTTACTCTGGCTTCCCGCGGGAGAAGCGGCAGTATCTTCCGTAGAGCACGGAGCAGGCCCATACATGTCCCAACAGTCCTGTTCACCGAGACGTCCAATTGCAGGTTCGACTCGAACATGACTCCCAGATTGCGGGCCGAGTCTGCTGCCTCCACCGAGCCTGGAATGGAGCTAGGCCAAAAGTCTTCCGGCAATGGGCGAGGGAGTCGGTCAGAAGAGCAGTGCAATATCTCCGTTTTTGCGCCATTAAATTGGAGTGAATTGGCTTGCAACCACTCTGCTGTGGCCGACATACACTGATGGAAGGTGTCCCTCGACACTGCCTCTGAACCCTCAAAAGAAAAAATCAATTGGGTATCATCGGCATAGTTGATGACTTGAATACCGAAAGATCTTATAAGTTGTATCAGGGGGCGGAGGTACAGATTAAAAAGAATCGGACTTATCGCCAAACCCTGGGGGACACCCTGGCTCACCTGGCGTATGGCAGAGCGGAACGGTGGTAATGTTACTGCCTGTTGTCTGTTATCCAAATAAGATGATAACCAGGCTAGTGCTGAGCCCGTTATTCCTGCATTACCGAGACGGCCCAGGAGGACCTCATGGTTCACCGTGTCGAACGCGGCCGACATGTCAAGCAGTACTAAAAATGCTGACTTGTCCTTGTCGACACGCGTTCGCAGGTCATTCAACACGGTAACCAGAGCAGTCTCAGTACCGTGGCCCGGTCTGAAGCCAAATTGAGCTACATCCAGACTGGAGTTGGATTCTAGGAAGTTGGCCAAGGCTCTCGTAACCCACTTCTCCAAGATCTTTATCGCGAATGGTAGCAGCGAAATGGGCCTATAATTGGCTGGGCAGAGGGTGTCCAAAGTAGCCTTTTTTTAGCAAAGGTGTTACAATAGCCAATTTCCAGCAGTCTGGTACAGATGCAGTAGCTAACGATTGGCAACAGATTGAGTGGAGCGGGGGAAACAGCTTGCCCTGAAAGGCCTTCCAGATCTTGTGCGGCATGGGATCAAGAGGAGAGCCAGATGATACACAGTTAGCCAGAGCACAAAACTCCTCCAACGAGGGTATTGGAAAACTCGGCAACTGACAGGCAGACTCCTTGTTCATACTTGACTCAGAAGCCGGGTGGCCTGGGGACACAGAGGGACAAGACCCAGATGGCATAGGCTGCATAGAACCCTCAAGGCCCTTCAGAATGTTCCTAATTTTGTCATCAAAAGCTGTGGCTAAAGAGTCACAAAGCTCCTGTGACACCGGTGGAGATGGTATGGCACATGTAGGGTTGGCTAAGCTCTTTACCAATTTGAACAGGGTCTGTGATTTATTCGATGCCTTTGCCAATGTCTCTTCCAAGAATTTGGCTTTGGCATTTCTTAACTGGAGCTTATATTCCAGTAAGATGCCTTTATAGATAGCCCTGTCCTGCTCTGAGTACCCTTTCCTCAATGTGCGTTCCGCTTGTTTACAGCGTAGCTTCACCTGGCCGAGTTCCTCGGTGAACCAACCATTGGTCCCTCTGGATCTGTCCTTCCGTTTCCGTAAGGGTGCTACCTCGTCCAAGGTTGTTAAGATTTGCTGACAGAGGGCATCATAGCTCAATGCAAAATAGCACATGCCATGAAAAGGGCAAGGAACAACAATAGAGAGGCCCTGCTGGAAGCTAACCAGAAATAATACACGGAGGCATTACCATGCGTCACATCCTACACACCTGATTCCAGCAGGATCAGGAACATTATCAAGAAGCATTGGGGTATCCTCAATACTGGCAAGCTAGAACTGCCAGAACCGAGGTTAGTTTTCAAATGGACCAGCAACCCCAAAGACATGCTGATCCATACTAGGCCAAACACAAAAAATATACAATTACAGAGACCACTATGGGACCTCCCACCCATGATGGGCCATTACACATGTGGCTCGTGTGCAGTATGTTCTTTGACCAAACCTACATAGGAAATATCTTTTTCTAGCACATTTACCTGGAAGTTGGTCAGACACACTAATTGTAATACCACCAACTGAATCTACATGATCCTCTGTCCCTGTAACCTCTGTTATATCGCCATGACCACCAGAATGGCAAAAACACAAACCACTGAACATAAAAGTAACATCAGATGCCATCGAGTGACAACAAGAATGTACACTCATTTTACAACAGCCGGACACACCGGACACTCTTAGGTGGGTCATTTTGGAAGCACACCCGGTAATAACCCCAGGGGCGTTGTTCAGGATTGAACAAAGGTGGGTGCAGAGTTTAGCCACTGGCAAACAGGGAAACAACGAGGACATCCCGTGGAGTACATTGAACAGGTCCTAGTACCCCCCACATCTAGACATCTGAGGTGACCATAAACAGTCCTGTCTGAAACATCTGGGTAGCAATATTTGGCTGCTCTTCACTGTGCCTGGGTGATCGGGCGAGGTTCCAGGTTCCATCAACCTCCTCTGATCGGTATCAAACCCCCCCCCCCTCCCCCCGCCCCCACCCCCCCCCATTCAACACAAGGCTCCCGCTTCGGGACCCGGAAACAGTCTTCACCTGGGTCTCCGGTTTTACTTTCCAACATGCAACATCAGCATTTCAATTAGGAGGCTGGATGCACTTGTATCGTTTTATGGTGGACCTCTGCACTATCATGCATTTCCACATTTAGATAAGCATGTGAATTGTACCCATCAATTGACCGGGTTCTACGTAGTTTGCACATAATGGCATTTACATGAGAAGAGTTATATTATTCTTTTCACTCCAGCGTCCGCTTGCACCTTCCAACAAGGTGCTTGCAGGTCGAACATACATTACTACCTCAAAAATGGCGGCCGCCCTTCCCATCAGTGTGGTAAATCAACACTCTAGTGTGCAGCCACTCGTAATTGACAGACCCAGCGTGCCAAGCCAGCCGAGTATATAGCCGGCACCTGCACTGCCATTGGTACTTCCCGGCTCCGGCAGTGTGGGGTAGGTCTCTTTTTCCAGCATTTTGGAGGGAGGACCAGCTGACTCGACACTCAAAGGTGAGCCTGTAGTTTTAGCAGACATACGCTGCTTTGCGGGTGACCCCACCCCATCCTACCTGTTACATGGCGGGACCTTGCTATCCGCCCCGACTTTCTGACCCTCCATCTTCTCACCAAGTTGGGACACGGGTAGGTAGAGGGGCAGGGGTTAGTTACGGGTGACCACCTGGACAGAGGGTGACGGGTGGCGATCACGACTTACAGCGACCTCCTGACTATACACTTTTAACTACTTTCCCACTCAGTGTGACAGCCCCCAAAGTCCCTCCTCAGGAACAACTGCCTGGTTCCTACTTTTCTGATTTTAAATGTATGAGCTATTTTCTTGGCCAATTATCCCTCTAGGACATGGGACACTTCCATGTGTCATTTACCTGCCGGAAGTTGATGGGGCCAATGTCATATAGTTCTTGGTGAGTGAAGAGCTTGCATTTTTTCAGTTACCGTTTCATTGAGGATGCTACACCTGACCACATATAACCATTGCTAATAGAGCGACTGAGATATACGCATCAGAATTGTATGATTGTAATACATAATACACTTCTATTCACAATGTGAGGCACAATACGGTTGCATGCTTTGACATGTTGTGATGTACAGGGAAAAATGGTAGTCGATGACCAATAGACATGATCATTACTACTGTTTAACATTGTTTGTTTTTCCATTAGGTTGGCCACTCCATCTATAGGTAATTAACCTTTAGGTGTTACTTGTGGTATATCGAGGTTAGTGCACCAGAATACCACAGATGTAGTGTAGATAGATATTCCCACATAAGGTCCTGAAGAATTGCCGCCGTCAGATCATTTCGACTAATAGGCAAGAAACATGTCAACCACACGAGACTGAGCCCAACTACCTGAAACATCCCATGAGGTAGTCGCCACTCCAATTTTTACCCAGGTTGGATGCCAGGGTTATTAAAATTGTTCTGGCTCACCTTCCTAGTCCTTTTTTAATTTGCACAGTCTATTGACCTACATGATCAACATATCTACACTTTTAGGCCCCACACACCCACGTCACCAAGCGGCAAGGAATAAAAGATCTCCGCCAAAGAGCCCCTCATAGGGTGCCTATGAGGTATTGCAGCGCCGACCTGATGAGAAGTGATGAAGCGAACTTTTAAAATAAATTGCGTTTTTGTTCGCTGATTTGAACTTCCATAATTAAATAATAATATTAATGAATTTTGTATTAATTCAACCTAGAATAATGTGCACTTTCATAAACACGCGGGAATAATATTATGTGCTCTTGTTGCATTTGTCAGTATGTTCAAATAATATATTAATTTTGTCTTTTCGTTTTGTCAACATAAACTGCGGCTGATTAAATAATAGCATGTGCTTATTTTTAAGTGTGCTTTTGTCTATGTTGTGTCTTTTATGTGACAAAGTTTTGTTTATTCTTGTGCTCGAAGCTAGGTAACATAAACTAATGGGTTAACAATTGCAAGGAGGGCGGGTAACAGAATATTATTCATTACATGAATTAATTAATGTCTTGTGGTTCCTTGCATACTAGTTTCGTGAAAAGAGGCCTGAGGCCTAGTTTCTGAAAGGGTGATTGATATCCTGTCCTGTCATGATGAGCCGAGCACAGTGAAAGGACGTGGTCAAGGTTGACACAAAATGAAGTCAGTTGAAAAGAATTTCATAATGAAACTGTGCAGAGATGTGCTCCGTCCAAGGACAGGAAGCGGCGGAACCGCCAAGCTGAGGAAGCAGCGAACTGTTGTTTTAATAAACTGTTACAAACTTCCTCGGAAGGGACGAAAGACAATGGTGTCTCTGAAAGGCACATGTTTGGATCGTGAGGCGATGACTTAATGTGGCCTGACGGCTGTCAGCCAATCAACGTGTTGAATGTCACTAGAAAGTATTCTTTTAGTTAGTTTTTAGATAGAGAAAAGGTATAAAACTTGGCCCCTTGGGAGGAGCTTTGTTGGCTCGTTCCTGTGCTCATGAGATGCTGTCGGACTTTTGACTCACGTAAGAAAACTTTAAACTTTGCTTTTTCCCTTTAGGTTCCATTTATTTAGTAAGGGAAATAGGGTTTAGGGAATGAGTTCCTTTTGCTTAAATACTCTTCAATGCGGATTGGATTTAAACTGACAGTCTAATGTGCCTTTACTACATAAATGATTGCTTTTTAAATGCAAATAAAAGAAATAATAATTTGAATATGCTCTTACTTGATAATAAAGTTAATAAAATAGATTTTGAAATGACAAGCTGGTCTTAGTTATTTCGTGCTTAGTTATAATTAGTTAATCCATTGCCTAGGTGGCTTAAATAAATGTACATATTTATATAAATGATGATGATAAACTGCAGTTGTATATGTATATAAATAGGTTTGAAAATAGATCTGATTAATTAAGCCACATGATTCAGTTGGCCAAATCATGTCTCAGTCATTTATGGGTCTAGTGATGAATTTATGAATTATGGCGAGTATTGTGGTTGAGAGTAACGTTTATGAGGCAGAATTTCCTAAGGCCCGCTGGATCCATTTTCTGGTAGCAGAGGATGGTTACTATGGTAACTAACATGCTACATAGATACATAGGATACATGTTTAACACGTTAAGTTTGTCCAGTTGTTATATGTAGTCGAAAGGTTTTTTCCAGCAGTGTGAAAACTCCTGATTAAGTAGCCGGCAGAGTAGTGTGACGGGTGAAGTTACACAGTTCATTTGTTCTGTTTCAAATTGGTGATATTGACATATCACTAGTGTTGTGGACGTACAGCAGAAGTTTAGGGATTCTAGGTATGATTGGTTGTATGTATAGCAAGGATTGCCTATGAAATTGTAGCTTTGAGTGTAGGGACTAGGAGCCCGTTTTAAAACTCGCTGCGAAAAGAGTAGTAGGATTTTTCTGGGCTTGAGTGAAGTGTAAGGTAGCGTCGTCTATTCTTACTGGCGATTGAGGATTTCTATTGGTTGGTTAAAGTCCTGCCAAAGATTTCATGTATACATGGTCAGGGTTTTTCCGTTTGAATGTGTAAAAATGATTTTGTGAAAATAGCGTCGTCTATTTCACGAGTGAGAATCTGAATATTTGATAAAAACTATCACTTTGTTTAGTGAAACGGGCAAATGGTTTGTTTTTCTGTAGTTATTAACTGAATTCATTGAAAAGACGTGTTTTAAAATGGCGCTGTGAAAATTTTGTAAAGGAGGGGTGAGTTTACGGCGTGACACACGCGGCTTCACTGCAGCCGCAGTATACGTCACAGGGTTCGCGCTGCGATTGGTTGACATACAGCAAGCACACGGATTGGTTCACGTGACTGAAACGAGCGGTTAGCTGATTGGTTCTTTCTAAAAGCAGTATTTTCATTGGTTGAGCAAGGTAGTGACTTGGCTTAACCGAATTGGCTTGTTGGTGAGTTTTGCGCACGGATTGGCTAGAGTAGCGGAACAACAAGGAAATACTTACGATCTTTTCTAAATTAAACGGAATCGTTTTAAAACATGAGTTATTGGTACGGAAAGGAGGAAAAGAAGCCTTCATGGTTTCAGAAATTTAAAAATGTATTCAACCCTGATTAGAAAATTGAAACGCGTGGTGGAAAATTACTTCATAAGTACAAAACACCCGCAGCATACATGGAAGGTGAATATGGTTATCATACTGTCCTCTGGTTTGAAAATTGGATGCAATATACCAAAGATGATGGTGTATTAGCATGGCCGGAAGACGGATCATTTAATGTTAAGGTTTTGAAAAACTTAAGAGAAAAAATGATGGCTCTTACGCCAAAGCCTAGACCCACTCAATTTGAAGCTTTGGTTGAATGGGAGATTGAAATGATGGAACTCGAATGAGAGAATAGGGGAACATCTAGAGGCGCAAAATTAGACATAAATAGGGAAACAAGATAGAGTGCGTCGTTGGAGAAAAGCAGATATGTATGATGGTTTGTACCCAGTTAGGGAATTAGTTCTTGAAACATCAGGTCAAAAGAATACCCGAAGGAAAGGTCATCTTGATGAAGAATTAGATGATGCGGTTTTAGAAGAAATTTTTATTAATCCACCACCTTATCAGCCAAGTTGTTCACAGTCAACCCCGAGAGGTTCTTCAGGAATTTCTCCTAGTGCACCTCCTAGAGAAGCTGATGAAAATTCACCCAGATTCTTAAGATTACCTGAAAGAGTAAGGTCAAGAAGTAAACCCAATACCCCAAGAGAAAGCAGAAATTATCCAGAAATTCCAGAACAGAGAAATAATTTCCAGAGAAATGATAAAAGAGCAGAAGTACCTGAAGATATACCAAATATGTCAGAATATTTAAGAGCAAAAGGAGAATTAATTCAACAATTAACAAAAGGGATGCAAGCAGTAACGGTACCAGTAACAATTGGTCCTGTTGTACCAGTTTTTGAGCAAGGTGAAAATAGACATTCGGCTCTGACTGTTCCATTAAATGCGGAAATTCAGAAAGTGGCTGAAAATTTTTATTCAGAATTATCAGAAATACATCGAGAAAAAACAATGCCAAATTTAACTTTTAATCCAAGTTTGTCAAATGGTCAGACACCATCAGCTACAGGATCTGATTCTGGTTCTTCAGAAAAGAACATGAACAAAACAGATTTAACATAGACTCAATTAAATATACAAGTTCCTGAATCAAAACAACTTGATGTTGCAAAATTAAAAGCAGATTTAGAGGAATTCATTATTGGCACAATTGGAACTGACTGTTTAAAACAATATCAGGATGATGAATTGCTGTTTATCTGCAAAAGTAGACATCAACAACAAAAGAGTGTTCCTGTTCTGATTAAGGTGGAAAGAAGCACAGAGCACAAGGAACCAACAAAGCCCATTTGGTTTGTTAAGAAAGCCCTCACTCACCGACCTGGTCGGTGACTTGCTTCATCATCGGGCCCCACCGGGTGTGACCGAATGCCACCCCGGTGTGCTGCGACGCCAGAATTACTGCGGAGCTGGTCTTGTGAGGGTGGGAGGGCTATGTAAAAATTTACGTGAATAGTGTGAAGTGGTGAGTTAAAATTGCCTTGTATGTATCAAAAAATTCATTTAATCAGAGATCATCAAGGGCAAGGTTAAAAAATGTGATGGTGAGTAAGGCCAACTAATTGGATGGTCTACTCCCACTAGCATTAAGTGACAACGTGAATGGTCAACATGAACATGTTTCAGCCGGTGTGGTATAATTAACCTGGCATTCGTCAGGACCTAGAGTGTAAACCTCGGCGGTATGGGCACTCTAAGGCCCACCCAACCAGAGGACTTGAAAGTGAAAAAGTCTGTGAAGTGCAAAAAAAGGAGGGGGCTTCACCACCCGAGGGCAGGACGCACACACCTCAGGTCTCTAAAATTTAGAGACAAAAAGTAAAAAGCACCTGTGGGGAATAAAAAGACACAGACAAACAGAACAAGACAAACAGACAATTAGAATTCTTGTCGATAGATTAGCCGATTCAAGCTAGTTACTTGTGCTCAAGGTGTCAGGGTGCACAACTCATACCTAATAGCAGAGGTGCGTGGCTCTGCCTGTGGCCGAGACTAAATGGTAGGTAGTATAGCTTTATGCAGTGACACTCTCATGGTAGATTGCCAAATTGCAGAATCTAACTGTGCGAGTGCGCAGGGAGGGAAATAAGTGAAAAAGGAGGCGTATGGCAGTGAGGACATTCAGGCATCACTAAATCACTCTGCGATCAATGGGCCAAATGGCCGGTGACCATTCAGCAACAAGATAACGGAAGAGGTGAGAAAGGTAAGTTCTCACTTCACAAGGGATGAAAATCCACCCCATAGACCGCGGGAGGGAGGGGACGGCGCATTTGGCACATCCTGAAAGGAAAGCAAAAATGGGAAGGAAGAGGGACAAAACACAGTCAGCAAGCAGCGTCAGTACTTAGCTTAAATGGTCCTTTGCACCCAGAGTAGTACTCACGCCCACGGCGCCTGTCTCCTGTAGGTACACCTATGCAGCCCTCGTAACCGGGTCTCGTCGATCCCGGTTTAGACAGTGTGGGCGGTTTTATGAGCCTCCGGTGAATGTTCCCGCGTCCGCGCTTCCGGGAAGGGAAGCGAGCGTACTGCGCATGGGTGAGAACAGCGGGAGAGGAATAGAGCGCGAACCGCTTAGGGTAGAGGATACTTACTTCCGAAAGGGAAGGGCTGCCTCTCGCGCATGCGTGCCTGTTCGACTGTCCTGGCCAAAGCAATAGGACTTGGAATTTGTGGTTGATGCGCATGCGCGGGAGTTTGGACCAATGCGGGGAGATGTAAACAACGTGGAGTTTGTTCTGGTGCGCATTGGAAGCCGAAATACCCATACGATTGAAATAAGGAGTGGGCAGACTTGGCACATGGGATAGAGTTACAATCAAAAGGGATAGAGACATCCCAGATAAGATGAGTGTTAAATAGTGGAGGTGATGAATACTCATCTTTTGGGTTGACTTCTATTAGTCAGATACTTGTGGGACACAATCACCATAGACAACAGGAGTTTTACGGGACAGCAACGGGTCAGGGGATTGTAGAATTACTTGAGGACAGAGCCCCAAGGTATATCGTCATTGAGGCCATTGATATGAGTGCCCAGGCGGTATACCCAACGCTGTTCCTTTTCAAACAATCTCTCAGCAATGTTGGTGCCCCCAGGGATTTGTTCAATCACAGTCCATTTTAGGTCGTTGGTGGTGTGATTAGTTTGTAAAAAGTGGTCACTCATTTTTGTCGTCGATTTTTTGCACCTAATGTTACTCCTATGCTCACATATCCGTTGTTTTATTTTTCTGGTTGTCATGCCCACATACCGGAGGGAGCAGGGGCATGTGACAAGATACACAACATTTATGGAGTTGCAATTAGTGTGTGCTTTTTGCCACCATGTTTTTCCGGGTTCAAGGGTCAAAGATTTGGTGGGGGTTGTCAGGTGACAGACAGAACAGTTTGAGCAGGGGAAATGGCCTGTGACTTTGGGTAGGTTCCATGCATCAGTGACACTCCTCACCGGGGTCGCGGGTAGTTCTTTGGGTCTGGTGTGGACCAAGGCATCTTTGAGGCTGTGCCCTTTCTTGAAAGAGAACAGCGGTTTCTGCCAATCCTTCTTGGTACTTGTGATGATTTTCCAATTCTTGTTTATTGATTTTTTCATTAGATTGGATAATGCACTGTAGGTGGTTACACAAGTCAGGGGAGTTTACGTTGTTGTTTTTATGATTGGTTCAAGGAGGGCTTCCCGTGGTTGGTTCCGTGCCCGTTTAAAACCTTTGTTGAGAAGGTGACTTGGGTAACCTCTTTGTGCCAGCTTGGTCGTTAGATCAGTCAATTGACGTTTAAAGTCATCTATATTGCTACAGTTCCGGCGGATTCGTAAATATTGTCCGTAAGGGAGATTCTCCCTTAATGGCCGAGGGTGGAAGCTGGAGAACTGTAACAAGTTGTTTTTGGCTGTGGCTTTGTAGTGGGTCTTGGTTGTCAAAGTTGTCCCACTATTCTTGATTACCACATCAAGAAACACCACCTCCGTGGTGCTCACTGTATGGGTAAATTTCAAATACCTGTTGAGGGTGTTAATCCAGCAGAGGAATTCCATTAGACGTTCCATGCTGCCCTTCCAGATGAGCAGCACGTCATCAATGTACCGTTTCCAGTACAAAATGTTCCTGCCAAACGGATTGTTGATAGACTGGAGGTTTTTAGCCTCAAAATCTGCCACATACAACCCCGCTATGCTGGGAGCAAACGTACTGCCCATCGAGGTACCAGAGCATTGCAGGAATAGCCGTCCTTTGTAAGCGAAGAAGTTCTCCTTGAGTGCGATTGTTGCGCATTCTGTTATAAATTCTCTGGGAGTATCTGCAAAAGTATACAATGGAAAACAAAAAATAAATATGATCAATTTGAAGAAGTGGCTGCTGAATTAGATATAGATTTGAGTCGACAAAAACAATTGCAAAAACATTACAGAGTAGATTTTTCTGAAAAAGACATTGAGAACCTGAATACCACAGGTAGGATTACCCATGTAAAATAATTAATTGTGTTCCTGAAAAGATTAGGTGAATTAAGTAAATGGAGAGTGAAATGGACAAAGAAAAGAGAAGAAGAAAAAAGAGAAAGAGGGGAAGTTGCAACTGAGTTTCCTATGAGGGAAATAGCTGGTGGAGGTTATGTTCATGTTCCATGGTCAAGACAGGACATTTTACTCTTCACTAACGATTTTCCTCGGCTGAGAGAAAAGCCAGTAGAATGGTATCGTCAGGTAGACAGATTTATAAAAGTTTCAAAAGTTCTGTGGATTGATCTTGATGGTTTCTTTGACATTGTTGTCCCATCAGATCTTTGGACAGAATGTAACATTTCTGTACGTTGGCCTAAAGAAGAAACAGAACGAAATAAAATAACAGGTGCTCCTTCAGCCGATGTCATGGATTTCTATGACAAAGTAATTGTGTGGCTGAAAAATAAGATTCCTCCAAAAGAAGTGGATTGGGTTAAAATTGACAAAACAAACCAGGAACCAAAAGAATCAGTTCATTCCTTTTGTGAAAGATTATTGCTGGTATTTAAACAATACAGTGGCTATGAAAAATTAAGTGAAAAGGACATGAGCCACTTCATTTATAGATTTGTTTATGGCTTAAGACCTGAAATTGGTGAAATGATTAGAAACGGAATTGTCGGCTGGCAATCACTTTCAGTTGACGACATCCTGAGAAAAGCAAAATACTGCAGTGATGAGATAGATGCCAAGCAAAAGAAGCTTAAGAAAGGCAATGTGGGCACAGGTGAAGGTAGTTGAACAGCAAATAGCATCCTAAGAAAATAAAAATGTTCACCAGAATCAAGGAAAGTTCAAAGGTAATTTGAACAAGCCAAAATTGAATATTAATATTGAAGAGCTTAAACAGAAGCTCCCATGTTTTAATTGCGGTGAGATTGGACACTGGAAGCGAGAGTTTAAGAATCCGCCCAGAAATTTTAAAAATTCATCATTAAATCCACAGATGCAGAATGAGATAAATCAGCAGCAACAGCTACAGCGACAGTTAAATGAAATAAGTCAGCAGCAACAGCTATGGCGACAGTTAGTGAATCAGCAGAGCCAGTTGAATCAGCAGAATCAAATTCCACAGCCACCATTACCAAATTGTACGAATGCACAAAGATTCAGTCCTGAGACGGGATTCTGCGGAATTGATCAGGTAAATAAATCACAAAGAGTGAATGTGCCAAATGTTTCTCAGCAATATTGGTTGAACAAAGGGAGTGACTCAGAGAATAGTTCATGACGGTGCCTGAGAGAGGAAGAAGAGTGTGTGCTTGGAGCCACTCTTGAGGTAGATCAGTCAGGTCCATTTGTTAATGGTAAAGTGAATGATATAGATGTCACTTCTTGTGGACACTGGTGCTACCCGTTCTACTGTTAGATCAGTGGAAATTGAAAACCTTCCTCTCTCGGGTGTATCTATTCAAGTAGTAGGTGTAGCAAATCAGCAAATTAAAACAGACCTGACACAACCAGTAGAAATAGAAATTGGAAATTTTAAAGATAAACATAGATTTGTTGTTTGTAATAGCAGTCCTGTTAATCTGTTAGGTAGGGATCTGTTGTGTAAAATGAATTGTAAAATATATTGCTCACCGAATGGTATTGAGCTTCAGACCTTAGAAGAAGATGGTCTGTATAAATTAACAATGTTTATGGTTGAAGAGGAAAACAAAATGTTTCCTGCTTTTGACAAAAACAATTTGCCCGAAGAACTGAAAGAAGCAGTTAATCCAAAAATTTGGGATTTAACTGGTGATGAAATGGGTTTAATGAAACATGTGGACCCAGTAAAAATTACTGTAAAGCAAGGGATAGATTTTCCAAACATTCCCCAGTACAAAATGAAAGCTGAAACTATTGAGGGTGTCATTCCTGTTATTGAGAAATTCATTAAACAAGGTGTTCTAAAAGAAATTGAGAGCAGCCCATGTAATTCACTGATTATGGGAATCAAAAAGCCAAACGGAACTTATAGAATAGTTCAGGACCTGAGAAAGGTTAACCAAATTGTTGTTCCTTGCTGCCCAGTTGTACCAAACCCAGGGGTAATTCTATATCATATTCCGCATGATGCAGAATGGTACACGGTCATAGACCTGTGTAATGCCTTCTTTACGGTTCCACTGCATCCAGATAGCCAACAAATTTTTGCGTTCAGATTCCAGGATCGCATCTTAGCATGGTGTTGTATCCCTCAAGGCTATACTGAGAGTCCATCTATCTTCAATCAATTGTTAAAGAAATCCTTGGAAGATCTAGATTTGCCTGGAAACTCAACATTGGTCCAGTATATTGATGATCTCCTAGTGGCAGCAAAAACACGAGAAAATTGTGTAACAGACACCATTACACTTTTAAATCGTTTGGCAGATGAAGGACAACGTGTCACCTGCGAAACTACAGTTTTGCAAACAAGAAGTAAAATATCTTGGTCACAGAATTGCAAAAGGAATCAGACAAGTGACAATTGAAAGAATCAAAATGATTCGAGCAATACAACCTCCAACAACACAGACAGGTCAGAATGTTTCTAGGAATGGTAGGTTATTGCCGCCAATGGATTAGTGGATTTTCGGTAATTGTGAAACCACTACAAAGATTGACAAAAGCAGACATAAAGACCCGATTATTTTGACAAAAACTGAATTAGAAGCTTTTGAAAAGCTAAAGAAAAGTCTGTGTGAAGCTCCAGCTTTGGGAATGCCAGATTATGATAAAGAATTTGAACTGTACTGCAGTGAAAGGGAGGGTTGTGCATTGTCAGTCTTAATACAGAGACATGGAAAAATGAGAAAGCCAATAGCTTATTTTTCAGCTGTTCTTGATCCTGTTGCAAAAGCATTACCAGGTTGCTTAAAAGCAGTGGCTGCAACAAGTGTAAGCCTTGAGCAAAGTGAAGGAATCATAATGGGGTTTCCTGTAAAAGTGTATGTACCTCATTCAGTTGAAACTCTTCTTACCAGAAGTAAAGCACAACACCTATCGAGTAACAGGTTGACCAAATATGAAAAGATTATTCTGGGATCAGATAATGTATCAATTGCGAGGTGAGTTAACCTTAACCACTCTACACTTTTACCAGATGGTGTTATTACTGAAAATCAAAAATGAGGCTGATGTTGATCATGAGTGCTTGGATGTTTTGGAATACTGTACTAAACCTAGAAAGGACATAAAGGATGTGCCTTTACCAGAGTCAGACATTGTTTACTTTGTGGATGGCTCCTGTCTGAGAACAGATGAGGGCATTCTGAGAACAGCATATTCAGTTTGTTCAGTTGCAGAAGTAGTTGAAGGTTCAACTCTTGAAGGAATTCGTTCAGCTCAAGTTGCAGAATTAATTGCTTTGATTCGTGCATGCGAAAGAGCAAAGGGAAAAAAGGTTACCATAGTGACTGATAGTCAGTATGGCTATGGCGTAGTTCATGACTATGGCCAGCTCTGGTCTCAAAGAGGTTATTTGACTACTGCGGGAACACCGATCAGAAATGCAAAATTGATCAAAAGATTGATCGATGGCATTCAATTACCTGAAAAGATTGCTGTTGTCAAATGTGGAGCACACAAGAAGGGTGAAGACTATATTACTAAAGGTAATTCGTTTGCAGATGAAAGTGCACAATATTGTGTGAAAAATAATTTTTCAATTAATCTGGAAAAAGACAATGATCACGTTATGAACTCTCTCATGCTAATATCTGTAGTTGAAACATGGCAGGGAGTAAAAGATTTATAAGATGAGGAGAAAAACACATGGCTGAAAGAAGGTTGCAGACAGAGGGAGGAAGATGAAATTTGGGTTTACAAGGATGGTAGACCTGTAATGCCAAATTGCATGATTGCTGACATGGCACGAATGTATCATGGTCAAGGGCATTTGGGAAGAGATTCTATGATAAGAATGTTCAGGGAGACTTGGTATAATCCAAAATTTAGGATTATTGCGGAGTCACTTTGCCAAAGGTGTTTGATCTGTCAGCAAATAAATCCAAACAGAAAAACAGTTGTAAGCATGGGAACCATAGGACGGGAGGGTGGTCCTTTTACCAGGTTACAAATGGATTTCATTGACATGCCACCCCATAATAAGCGGAGATATGTCCTTGTGATTGTTTGTCTGTTTTCAAGATCGATGGAAGCGTTCCCAACTCGTCACAATGACTCAGTTACTGTGGCAAAATTACTCTTAAGGGAAATCATACCAAGGATGGCTTGGCACGCATTGGCGGCGGCAGCAGTTGAGTAGAGCTCCGTCCTAAACTGCTCTTCCCTGGGCGATTATCCGCCTCAATTCAACGTACCTGGTCGAAAACGGCAGCGGAGCGGCCTCTGACCCTCAGCTCCGTCCTGGGCAAGTTTGGTGAGCGCAGCGGATCGGGAGCCGCTCCGGTGCTGCCTGGCGCTTTGCGGCCACGTGGGCTGTTCCCCGGCCGGTGTGGGAGACTACACGAGGCCGCGGTCTGTCTCTGGCCGCTAAGCCCATTGGCGCGGCTCGCACGAGCCGCAGTGAAGCTTCTTGGCACCCCGGGGGCGTGCTTCGCGGGCCTGTCCCTGCAATCGGAGACCACACCGCCTCGACTGCTGTCCTGTAAGGCCGCTGGCTGCCCGGCGAGGGACCCAGCGCACGCGGAGCTTCGAAGGGGACGGTGAGGAGGAGACGACCGGGACTGTGGAGCGGTGATTGCCGGTTAGCGAGAGACTATCATACGGAGCACTGCTTCCCCCACCCCCGCCCTCCCCACGGTGCCTCCGCTGAAGGCCCCTATGCTGGGACATCCCCCCACACTCCACGGGGGAGCGAGGACTTGAATCGAGCCACAGCGACCCCATTGATTGCCGCGGCTCTCACTGCAGGTGGCCTTCCCGGGGTGGTGGCGCGGCTCCTGTTCTAACGGACTGCGCTGGTCCCGGCGCCCTCGCCCAAAGGCTGCAACCTGACCCCACCACAGAAGGACACCATTTGCTCACTGCTCGCAACAGGACTGTCACGCCATTGGGGTGCGGCGGAGATACCGCTGGGTGGAAGAACGCCGCGCTACTAACACTGCAAGAACTTGTGCCCGGGAGTTATTAACCGAGGAGTGCCACGTCGTGAGCCCACACACCTGCCCTGGCGGCCGAGGGGCGCCGCATACGTGGGTCCCACCCCCTGATGGACTGCCGGCTGACCTAAACCACAGTGAGGAGGACCGCCGGAGCTGGCGGGGACGCGGAGCGGTGGTACGCGGCCCCCTGACCCCCTTTCCTGAACAGTGAGTGCCGGCTGGGACGGCGGTAGTAAGGGCGGAGGCGCCCCCCCCTAGCGACACACCGCTGTACCTGGCCCCGACCGCTGGCGCACAGCTCCACTCCCTGGACTACTACCCCCCACTAGGAGGCTGCGCAGCCAGACAGTCCAACACCATCACCAACTCGGGCACAGAACATACCACGTCACCCCTCGGAGCAATACTTTTGTGAAGCGCCACGCAACGGACCGCAGGTGTCTTGCGCCCTCCACCACGCTGCTACTTGGGGAATGGTCATCTCTTTCCGGACACCATACATACATGCTCTATCCTGAGGACCGGCCACTTTCTGCTGAGACACAGCGCAGGTGCCCTACTGGCGTTCCCACCGCGCTGGAGCGGACCCCAAATAGCGGAGTGAGAGCTGCCGACCGGACGGAACATTAGCCCTGGAACCGTAGTGAGAGCTACTCTTCGCGACCTACCTCTACCGCAAGCCGTGACCACTCACACGTGCCACTTTGCCCATGTCTGGAGGAGTGAAGACGCGCACTGGAACGGGCGGAACACCTGTAAAGGGGAAACAAGCCAAACAGACGCTGGCGATGGATACCGATGTCAAATCCAAACTGGATAGTATGCTAGCTGTGATGGAGCAGCTGGAAGAATCTCTACAACAAACTCGCACCTCCCTAGAACATAAGATTGACAGTGTGGCAATTGATCTGACCCACCTAAAAGCTGACCACAAAAAACTGCAAGACCGCACAACTGCGCTGGAAACCACGATGGCTGACCTGGGACCCCGCGCCAATCAGACAGACAAGCATGTTCGTGACTTGCTCAACAGAGTTGAATTTCTAGAGGAACGGGCCGAGGACGCAGAAGGAAGGGCGCGAAGGAATAAGCCTCTACACCACACCTAAATGCATAACACCCACTGAACCAAAAAACAATGCAACATGGTCATCCTTTGACACCTACTCCGAAGAAGAAATAGGCAAACTGCTCAGCACGTTGAAACCATCCAATCACCTCACGGATCCCCTCCCTGCTAAAGCTGTCAAAGATTTCACCCCACTGATCCTCCCACTCTGGACTAAAATTATCAACAGTTCGCTCCAAGAAGGTATCATCCCTGACTCCCTCAAAGTTGGTCAAGTCACACTCTTACTAAAGAAACCTACTGCCGACCCATCCGACCTAAACAATTACCGCCCCATTACCAATATTCCCACTCTCGCCAAACTATTGGAAAAATGCGCACAACTACAACTGACTAAACACATTGATCAGTTTGATCTCCTCAACCCTCATCAATCAGGCTTCCGAGCAGGACACAGTACTGAAACTGCTATGACTCACATAATTGACGACGCCCTTCAAATCCTAGATCAAAATGATACCTGCCTCCTCTTCCTTCTTGATCTCTCCTCAGCATTCGACACGGTTAAACATGAGAACTTACTCGATCTTTTGAACACAAGAACGGGTCTATCTGGGACTGTTCTCAAGTGGTTCACCTCCTTTTTACACAACAGGACGCAGAAATTCAAGAGTAACAACCAGATGTCCGCACCAGTACCTGTTTCGTTAGGCGTCCCCCAAGGATCCTCCCTATCACCAACCTTGTTCAACCTAGTTATGGAACCTCTCACCACCTTGTTACAAGCATCCAATGTACTTTTTCACATGTATGCAGATGACACCCAACTATATCTCAAACTACAATCCCCCAATGACATCTTACTCCTGAACTCAACGCTCATAAGCACCCAATCTTGGCTTGCCGATAATCATCTCAAACTCAATGCCCTGAAAACAGAATTCCTTCTGATCTCACCTCCCGCGAAGATCTCTACCACTCAAACCTGGCTTAAACAGCTAACTGCACTCAATGTCCAACCCACCATAGTGGATTCAGAAAAATCTCTAGGCATAAACCTCGACTCCAATCTCAACATGCAGCATCATATCAGCAAGGCTACCAAGGGAGCGAACTACCAAATCAACACCCTGAGGAAACTTAAACCCTTCCTACCTGCCAAAGACTTCCAAACTGCAATACAAGCGCTAGTAATCCCGCGAATTGAATACGGCAGCACCGCCCTCTGCGGTCTCCCGTTAACCACTACTGCACCCCTAAGAGCTTCTCTAAACGCTGCAGCGAGACTCATCACTGGGTCAAAAAAACACTCACATATCTCCCCTGACCTGAAATCCCTGAACTGGCTGCCTTTTGAAGCCAGAATACATCTGAAAATCGCCTGCATGACACACAAGGCTATACACCTGAGCTCTCCCGGATACCTCACTCAGAAGCTGTCAATCTCTGGCGGCTCTAGAAACACTAGAGGCAAAAACAGCCTTCTGCTAAAACCTCGAAGATTCCGGAAAGTAAAAACTTATAAACGCTCCTTTTCAGGAATGGCACCCAGGATCTGGAACTCACTCCCGCCTGAAACCAGGCTCATCTCCTCCATCACAATTTTTAAGAAAGAAGTAAAAGCTATTCTCATGGCCAAATGCACGTGACCTCTTCACCGATCTGTATTATGTTGCTCGAACTCTACGATTATGTTTATTATTTGTATTATTGCTTTACCTGACTTTCTATGCGCACATTTATCTGTACTATGTTGCTCGTACTCTACGATTATGTGTTTTATTTGTATTATTGGTTCACCTGACTATCTATGCGCACATTTATCTGTAATACTTGCACTATTGATGTACCCGTTCTACTTTGCTCCCCCACGTATAATCTCACTCTACCTGATGACCTGCCACTCACTCTTGTTGTTATTCCTTGCATTGTAAAGCGCTCTGATATCTGCAAAGATCTTGTTCGCGCTATATAAAACTTTCAAAATAAATAAATAAATAAACATCAGATTGGTTGGCGTGCCCGAAAAATGGGAAGGGGTGAACCCAGCGCATCATGTCGAGGAGTGGTTAAGGGACCTCCTGCCGGAAGGGTCACTCTCGCCCTATTTCGTGGTGGAGCGGGCGCATAGGGTGCCCACGCGGCCCCTCCCTCCGGGGTCTAACCCCCGGCCTTTGATCTTTCGCATACTTAATTACAGAGATCGCAACGCCATTCTGCGCGAGTCCAGGAAATTGGGGGACATCCGCATAGACAACGCTACGGTCATGTTTTTCCCAGATTACACCATCCAAGTACAGCGGCAAAGACATTCCTTCCTGGAGGTGAAACGCAGGTTGCGACAAACAGGTCTCAAATACTCCCTCCTCTTTCCGGCGCGCCTACGAGTTGTGGCGCAGGATAAGACACACTTCTTTACTAACCCCGAAGACGTTGAGGCTTGGCTGGATGGCGGAGTAGAGGAAGCACCTCGACGAGCGCGAGGCACCATCACACTGTCGCGCTCCCGCGGGCCGCGGCGGCGGAGGAGACACAGATCACAAACACCCCGGAACTCACAAGGCACGCCGACCCGCTCCCCCCCCAGTGGAGCAGGTACTGCAGGAGCAACAAGACGAGCTACAAAGGGTGACGGAAATCAGCAGCTCTCCTGTACCATCTTCTGACCCACACGCCAGCCCACGCAATTTCCCCAGCGACGCAAGGCAATCTACGGCCTCCCAGACTCCTAACACTCTGCAGACCCACCTGAAGTCACGCCACAGACAGTAGATTTACTTGGCTAACGAGAGACATCCTACTGCTCCTCTCATCTGAACGGAACGGCGACTGCTTCACACGCAGACCCTGGTTGCTGCGAGATGTGAGTCGCTTGCTGACACTAGATGAGAGGAGGATCCCTACTTGTTCCACATGGATTCAGAACGGCAGAGCGCAGTGGGTACTGCTTTACTGACACTTCCAACACCCAGACTCCGAGTATGGTACCATCCTATCTCTTACTGTAGTGACTGGTAGCCTGGTGTTCTTTGGCCTGACCTGGTTGGAGGGAGGGGTCACTACACAGGCTTTCATGAGCTTCCACATCACGAACAGTTGCTTTTCACTTCTGTCATATCTGCCGGTGCCGGGCGAAACTAGTTAAAGCATCACCTATCCCACCCCGGCCCAGGGCGGGATGTTACTTTTCTTGCAAATATTGTTGTTGAGTTGTTGCTGTGCCACCTAAACGTCACTCCCCTAGAACTGTCAAATTAGGAGCTCACTTTGACTCACTTGAGTGTTTGGACGGCAGCATGTTACGCAGTCGACCTTTTGGTATTCGTTATTGTTCTCCATCTTTTGAACACTGTGTTTTCTATATTATCCCTACCTCTTGGAATCTGTCTGGGTTGCTCCCCAATGTGCAAGCAGTTGTGTATGTTCTGGGCGAGGGGGGAGTGCTGGGGGGTCACTGGGAGGCTGCACTCCGGAGATTGGGTTTAGACGCCACATGTACCTTCTACACCATTGACGACAATGGCTGAAATTAGGATATGTACATGGAATGTTAGGGGATCGCATACACCGGCGAGACGCTACCAGATTTACTCCTATCTGAAACGTCATAAATTTTTACATAGCACTATTGCAGGAAACGCATTTAAACCAAACAGAGGTGAGCGCGCTTCGCCGCAGATGGCGTGGACAACTTTATGCCACTGAATATTCCTCCTTTGACCGCAGAGCGCTCTTGTGGGTCCGACCTGGGACCCCGTGGGCGGCTGTGGACGTTCATGTGGATCCTCAATGGCAGATATGTGATAGCCCGGGGCAGATTGGATGGTCAACCCGTAGTACTGGCATCAATATATTCCCCAAACACTGACCAGGGTGGTTTCCTCAATCGCCTCTCCACAGTGCTGGCGACCTGGCATGGGGTCCCGTGGATACTGGGGGGTGATTATAATTGCGTCCTGGATGCGACCTTAGATAGGTCTTCCCTGCCCCGACAAACGCACCGACATATGCTGCCACGAAAGCATTAATTAACTGGGCGACACAGTGGGATCTGCATGATGCGTGGAGGGCACGAAACCCAACTGCACAGACTTATTCCTATTGGTCGGGAGCGCACTCTCTACATGTCCGTTTGGACAGGTACATGGTCACCACCGATCTGCTTCCGCTAATCACATATGCGCAATATATGGGTCGGACCCACTCGGACCACAACCCACACACTCTGACCATCGCATGGGAGTGCCCGCGCCCACCCATCCCCACCTGGTGGCTCCAGCCGGACCTATTGCTAGACGCACCCTTCCGCGAGTCCCTCTTCACACAAGCTGCCCAATATTTTGAGAATAATGCTGGCACAGCGTCCTCCCCCCAAATCGAATGGGATGCATTCAAAGTGGTTACCCGGGGACATTGCTTGGGCACACAGGGCTGCATGCGACGACAGTTGGAGGGCGACTTGACGAGACTGGAAACTACATTACTAGCTCATGAACAGGATGCGGTGGGTGTCGCGGGCGACCCTCTGACGGAAGCAACAACAGAACACAAACGCCTTCTGGAACGTCTGAGTTGTCTCAACTTCGCTGCCCACTCTGCCCTCACACATCGCCAAGGCGACAGACCTGGCAAACTGCTGGCCTGGCTGATTGCACGGGAAGACCGCATGACCCCAATATCGGCAGTACGGGTGGAAGGGAGGGGGTTACTCTACACGCAACACAAAATACATGAAGCGTTCATAACCCACTATAAAGCCCAATGCCGGTCTCGACTCGATGACCCACCTCCCAACATAGCTGACTATCTCACACCCCTGCAGCTACCTACACTGACGGCCGCGCAACAAGACGACCTCAGGGCATCACTTACTCCTGAGGACCTCCGCGACGCTATTTTCAACTTAATAAACGGCAAGTCTCCTGGCCCTGACGGCTTACCAGCCGAATTTTATAAGGCTGGCTCAGACATACTCATACCCCAGCTATTAAAGATGTATGCCGCGGCTGTAGATGACTTCTCTCTCCCCACTACGCTCAATGAGGCTACCCTCATTTCCCTACTCAAACCCGGCAGGGATGGCGAATTGCTTGGCTCTTACAGCCCTCTTGCCCTCCTTAACACTGATTATAAAATCCTCGCCTCTGCCCTGGCCCGGAGATTAGCCCCCCTGGTTCCGACACTGGCACATCATGATCAAAACGGGTTTGTGCCGACGCGTCACACCTCCTACAACATCCGCCACCTATTCCGTATACAGGAGTACGCAACGCGCCGGGTGCCTGGTGTTGGACCTAGAGAAAGCATTCGACTCGGTGGAATGGCCATACCTGCGGGCGGTCATGGATAAATTTGACCTGGGGGACGACTACGAGACCATGGTTGGCTTATTGTACCGCAGACCCACAGTTCGTGTCCGCACCGGCACGCAAGTTTCCGATCCTATCCGTGTACAGAGAGGCACCAGGCAAGGCTGCCCTCTGTCGCCCCTGTTTTCATTGGCCATGGAACCCCTGGCCACGGTTCTCCGGATTCGAGGTGCGGAGTGGGGTATTCCGATGGCGGACGACCTTCACGTGACATCGCTGTATGCAGACGACCTCCTCCTCTATGTTAGAGACTTGACTAATGTCCTGGGGTCCCTCACTGACATCTTCCACGCCTTCGAGGAGATGTCGGGCTTAAGAGTCAACTGGGCTAAATCTGGGGCCTATTCCTTTGGTCCGACCATCCCTGAAAGCGACATATACATTGGCGGCGAGAGGCTACAATGGTATCCCACGACATTTCGATACCTGGGAATCCACATCTACCGTAATCCTACAGATATCCTGGAGGGGAACCTGATGCGGGCGCTTGCTTCCATCCGGAGTCAGATTCAGTTTTAGAGCACTTTGCCCCTGAACATGCCTAGCCGAGTGACGCTCACAAAAATGATAGTCTTACCGAGGCTATTGTACTACTTTGCCAACATCCCCTCCTATATCCCCAACGGGATATTCCGGGACCTTAAGGTCCTCCTCCGTGGCTTAATTTGGAATGCGGGCCGACCACGGGTGGCACTGACGATGGGCAGATATAGCACTGACGAAGCTATATCTGCCCACCGACTCGGGCGGCTTAGCGGTTCCCAACATGGAATTATATTACTTAGCGGCGCAAATGCAATGGGTGACGGGATGGCTGAGTGGCAAAAACCTGGGGATACTGCCACGGACGACACTACCTGGTGTCACTCACAAATAGGCGCTCTGTTCCATCCACTGGCTCGCCCCCTACCCCCCCCCCCCACCCCTCGCAGATACACCTAGCGGTGGCGCGCAAGTGTTTTCTGAGATGTCTACGGCTTACCCGATCAACTATACCATATGCCCCGATACTTCCACTGCTGGGCACCCCTACAGCCAATGGCGTACTGACGGAGACGAAGTTGGGCAGTTGGTCCACCGCGGGTGTGGAGGAATTGGGAGACCTATACGCTGACAGAGCCCTCCTCCCCTTTGCGACCCTCGCGGAGGATACGACCCTCCCGAATGGGCAATTCCTATTACATGCATCCCTCGTCCGCACGCTAACTGCCGCATGGGGAGACATATCTGAGGAACCACCGACACATTATTTCATGCAATACCTCCATGTTATGGGCAATGGCTCCCATATAGTGCATTGGTTAGCGCAGGCCCTTCTGATTCACACGCAACCCACCACCACGCAGTTACGGGAGAAATGGGCGGCGGACAGAGGGAGGGATTGGACGGACAGGGAATGGGCGATGGTGCTCGCTGGGCTGGTTAACATCCCACGCAACGCCAGATTTAAAATTAGACAACTCTACATACTACACCGCGCCTATCTCACACCGGACAAGATCAACAGATACTTCTCAGTCACAGATACTGCCTGCAGCCGCTGCTCCAGGTTGGGTGCAGACTTTTTACATATGCTCTGGTTTTGCCCCAACATCCAGCAATATTGGGATGAGGTTACAACGCTGCTCACTCACTGCACCAGTGAACGCATACCGAGAACTTGGGAGGCCTGTCTTCTAGGACTGTACAAACGCACTAAACTCAACAAGGTGCCGGCCAGATATTGGGATCTCAGACTAATCACGGCCAAACGACTGCTTACAAAGCGGTGGAAAGCCGCCGCTCCCCCGCAGGTACGACACTGGTGCATGTCCCTCACCAATTGGGCACGAGCGGAAGGCACAATCTTACGACGGGAGGAGACAGCAGGGCTTCGGAAATTCCCCATTGCTCATTACTTGGATGACATCCTCCAATCCTTCCAACAGAGGTGCTTAGAACAGGGGATCACCTGAGGGTGCCCGCATCTGACCTCCACGCGTTTATGCACATCACTACGGGCTGCGCTTGTACCCACTGCTCCCCCCCCCCCCCCCATCAGCTCACTTCTCCCCTTCCCCCCCTCACCCCCTCCCCAACTGGGTACTGCGGGCTAAGACCCACACCCCTCTGTCCCCTGCCATGCTGCGCATCATACAACACGCCCTAACCGTGCTTCGCCCACTCCGAGCTTCCCTCACAGCGTGCTCTGCGGTCGGTGTCGAAGCGTCAGTGTTCCGCCTACACACACGCCAACTCCTCACTTTCTGACCTGGACAAGACCGCCTCATAGGCTGTGCACTGCGGCAGGCCCCCCCCCGAAAGGACGCGTCGACTCCATGATGCCCCTGATCCCTGATCATCAGACCTACACCCACATGAATGCTGCACTCCTACCCTTGTTTTCCCAGACCATGCACAAACACCCAACCAAGAGTCGTTTCCCCCTTTGTATATAACCCCCCTCCAGTTGAGGTTTTGATACTTCTTGAAGCAATAGTTCGGCTCCCTGACCAGACCTTCCTGCTTTAGTTAGTAAAGACATTGTACGTGCTACACGACCACCTTCACACACCATACCCGGTTCCACACGCCTGGCCCCCCTCCCCTCTGTCCGGGGTTGACAACACACGATATCACCATAACACGGACAAGGGGACTGGCCGCCACACACGCTTACTGCCCGACGCTGGGTAGGTGGAACCCGATGGTATTTCACACCACCAGCTAACTCGCTCAAACCACCGCTATTGGGTGAAGCCACACACATGAGACTGCTGAGTGCGACGGACATGGCTGAGGCGGTTCCCGCCAAACGCTGCCGTCCTTACGAAATTCTTCCACAAGGTATAATCAACTATGCACTCATACATCCTTAACAAATCTACGATGTTGTATCGCACGACACACCCGCGTCGATGCCCCGCATTCCCATGGGGGAAGATACCCATAGACATGTTTACTAGTCATATACGCTCCTGGGTGCGGGCTGTTATCCGGCTAATGACCATGACGTCACCACTATTACACTACAAAATTAAAAACCTCACAGACCTATTTGTTCGATGAGATATGTGGTTTGCTAAACTATGAATGCTACACACGGTACATATTACGCCGCCGGACCTCCGGGTTGTCGGCCAGACGGCTGTGTTCACCTGATACTGTTATGTATGGTTATTGATTTACGCGGCTGGCCCCGAGGGGTTGTAAGCTGTAAGCTGTGTAAGATGCATTTAGTACAATAAAGGTCTTTAAAAAAACAAAAAAAGGGATATCATACCAAGGTACGGATTTTCAGTCACTATTGAAAGTGATCGCGTCACACACTTTGAAAACAGATTGCTAAAATTAATTTGTGAGGCCTTCAGGATAAAGCAAAAGCTACACTGTGCATACAGACCAGAAGCATCAGGAGATGTTGAGCAAATTAACTGAACAATTACAAACAGAATTGGAAAAATGTGCTTAGCTACAGGAATAAAGTGGACAGATGCACTTCCACTTGTTTTGATGTCTTTGAGAAGCACACCTGATAAAAAGACCGGTCTCAGCCCTCATGATATTATCATGGCAAGGGTAATGAGACAGGCTTTTATACTAATTGGGAAATTATTGAGCATAAATGAAAGTGCAATTATAGATTACTGTAAAAATCTCTCTGATGTGGTGACTTCTGTATTCAATCAGGTGGGAACAGATGTGATTTCAAAAGAAAAGGAGCAAGCTCATGATCTGTTACCAGGAGACTGTGTCAGAACAAAAGTTTACCGGAGGAGGAACTATTTAGTACCCAGATGGCAAAAAGCAAGACAGGTGATACTAGTCACAACAAATGCAGTTAAATGCAAAGGTTTGAAAAGGTGGGTGCATGCAAGTCACACCATTCGTGTACCACCTCCTGATAATCCTGACGAGGATAGTGACGACACAACAACTGATTCAGACTCTGAAGAACAACCTGAAAATCCAGATTCAGAAGATCGACAAGAAAGTCGAAATCTGGAAGATTCTGATGTGGATCAGGCACTGAATGAAAAAGATCTAGAAATTGTGATTCTAGATTCAGAAAATGATGAAAATAATCTAGAAAAAGAAGCAGAAAAAGAATCTGAGCCAAGAGAGATTCAAGATCGGGAGAGCATTGAAAAGCAGATTGAAAACTCTGAAGGCAGGAACAAGAATTCTGAAACTGGGAAGTTAGAAGTAATTCAAGAAGAGGAAGAAGACGAATTACCAAGTACCAGTTACAAGGATGATGTTCCTAACGGAATGAAGCTGCAGAGTACAGAAGTTCCTAGATATAGAATTGAAGTCTCTGAAACAGATTCGGACGAAAGTGATGAAGAGTCTGAAATAAGAAAATTAAAAAAAAGGGCTTGGAAAGCTGAGTGTAATGAAACTGAGCCTAAGAAGAAACTCTTGAGAAAAGGAGATAAATAGCCGAAGGAAAATCTAAAATTCAAATTGGTGAATAAATCAAAAGAGCAGATTAATGAGATATCAAGTCAAAAGTGTGAATCAGATAAAAAAGATCAAGCAGGAAAGAAAATTGAAGTAATTAGCAGAAGAGGCAAAAGACTATTGAGGCCAAATCAGAAATACAAGTCTCCTGAATGGGCATATATTATTATCCTACCAGTTGTGGAGATAAGTAGCAGTAGTCAGGAGGATTTGGAAGAAAACAGTGACATAGATTAGAAATATTTTCTTTAGGTTGAGGTTTATTTTTGGCATAAGGCTGAAGAAATTGTGTTAGGTGACACAAGGTCGGAGAAATTGTGTTAGCTGGAAAAACACTTTGAAGACGCAAGGTCGAAGAAAAGCTGTTAGAGGGTTACTAAAACAAAATTTAAAGGGGGAGGTGTATATAGTACTACTACTACTATTTTTAAATTTTTGTTTTGAGTAAAAACTTTGTAAAAAAAAAAGGGGAAAATGCATAATACTGACAATTCTAGGTGTGCTATCTTTAGAAGATGTTGTAAAATGTCTTCTATTTGTGTGATTCTAATTATCTTGGTTTGGCTAATTTTGGCAGTTATCTTTCCCTTTGGCATTGATAAAGAAGATTATAAGATCAATATGACAAGCAACGCAGAATCTAAACAGGCTGTTCATGGTGTTGCAGGCAAAACTAACAGAGTTATTGGGCACAAACCAGAGATCCACCGAGATAGATCTGTTGGTGATTTTCTACTAATTCATTTTCAAGGCTTCTGACAGAATATGTGAAAGTTATGGGTGTTAAGGATTGCTATGTTTGTGTAAAGCTTCCTGCTTCAGTTTCAGAAGGGGTCAAATATAACATGTTACCCCTTACTTATGGCATAACATGCAGTGTTATAGCAAGCTTGTTCTATCAAACTGGTCGTCTGGAGTACTATTACTCAGACTACGATTAAATATTTGCTAACCTGAAAGTTGTAAATAGCTTACACAAAGTAAGACCTGCTAAGCAGATGAGGGAATTCTTCTTAGTAACAGCTTACACAAAGTAAGACCTGCTAAGCAGATGAGGGAATTCTTCTTAGTAACTAATGAGCTGACATATGAGTATGCTTACAAGAATAATTTAACCTGCAAAATGAGAGATGAAGAAAAATCTTTTCTCAAGTTGGTTGAGGAGAGAAGGGCAATTTATAAAAGAAATGAGATGCTGAAACAAACAAAATCCAAATTTTGGCAGCTCAAGGATGAGAAACTTAATGGTGGAAATAGAAATGCTGCTATTCACATAGATGATCCTGTTAGTGGGAAATTTTGTATTAGAAGAGACAACACGCTTTACGACGATTATTTTGTCGGTGCTAGTCAATGCGAGGATACCTATCGTATCATAGGGGGATGGGGATTTAAAGGTGGTAAAGATCCAATTTTCCCTGGAATTTATTTTGTTTGTGGGAATAGGGCTTATTTTAGCCTCCCAGACCATTGGTATGGGACGTGCTACCTTGGTCTAGTCTTTCCAAAATTTTTCCATGTGGACAGAAATGGAGAAGGTTCATTTGAAATTGGCAAACACCTGAACAGGTACAAGAGAGAAAGTTTCTCTGAGATCATGGGAGACATATTCGGTGCAATAATTCCTATGGTGGGAATAACTCTGAATGCAATTAAAATTAGAAAGGTCTCCACAATTGTTGACAGATTGTCCACAGATACTGCAAGTGGTTTCCAATTAGTTAGTACTGAACTTGTCGCCACCAGAAGTATGGTTATGCAGAACCGTCTTGCATTGGACATTCTGCTAGCTAAAGAAGGAGGAGTCTGTAGGATTTTACATGTCCAGCATTGCTGTACTTATATCCCAGATAAGAGCCAGAATATTGAGATGTTAATCAAAAATATCACTGAATTTCACTCAAAAATAGAACCCATGGAAAGTGACAATTTTTCAGAACGTTTGAGCAAATGATTTGAGGCAATTGGGAATTGGTTTAGACAAATTGGCAGTTCAATCATTGGCAAAGTGCTTTATCCTGTAATAATCATAATTATAGTGACACTTTTGTTAAAAATCAGTTGCATGATTCACAAGAGAAAGAAGCATATGAGGGAAAAGAGAAGGATCTATAAACTCAAAAAGGCTCAGGAGAAGGAGATAGAAATGGAAGAGTTTCGTAGGGCTCAATATGAGAGCTGCAGACAAACTGCTGAGACAGGGGTTTAGAAATACTAACACAGAGTGTTCATAATGTGACGTCTTCAAAAGTTACAATTTTTGGTAACATTTTGGGGTTTAATTTGGTGATTTTGAAATCACCAGATGAGGGAGTGGATGAAGCGAACTTTTAAAATAAATTGTGTTTTTGTTCGCTGATTTGAACTTCCATAATTACGCGGGATTAATATTATGTGCTCTTGTTGCATTTGTCAGTATGTTCAAATAATATATTAATTTTGTCTTTTCATTTTGTCAACATAAACTGCGGCTGATTAAATAATAGCATGTGCTTATTTTTAAATGTGCTTTTGTCTATGTCGTGTCTTTTATGTGACAAAGATTTGTTTATTCTTGTGCTCGAAGCTAGGTAACAAACTAATGGGTTAACATTAGCAAGGAGGGTGGGTAACAGAATATTCTTCATTACTTGAATTAATTAATTTCTTGTGTTTCTTTGCATACTAGTTTCGTGAAAAGAGGCCTGAGGCCTAGTTTCTGAAAGGGTGATTGATATCCTGTCCTGTCATGATGAGCCGAGCACAGTGAAAGGACGTGGTCAAGGTTGACACAAAATGAAGCCCGTTGAAAAGAATGTAATAATGGAACTGTGCTGAGATGTGCTCCGTCCAAGGACAGGAAGCGGCGGAACCGCCAAGCCGAGGAAGCAGCGAACTGTTGTTTTAATAAACTGTTATAAACTTCCTCGGAAGGGATGAAAGACAATGGTGTCTCTGAAAGGTACAAGTTTGGATCGTGAGGCGATGACTTAATGTGGCCTGATGGCTGTCAGCCAATCAACGTGTTGAATGTCACTAGAAAGTATTCTTTTAGTTCGTTTATAGATAGAGAAAAGGTATAAAACTTGGCCCCTTGGGAGGAGCTTTGTTGGCTCGTTCCTGTGCTCGTGAGATGCTGCCGGACTTTTGACTCACGTAAGAAAACTTTGCTTTTTCCCTTTAGGTTCCATTTATTTAGTCAGGGAAATGGGGTTTAGGGAATGAGTTCCTTTTGCTTAAATACTCTTCAATGCGGATTGGATTTAAACTGACAGTCTAATGTGCCTTTACTAAATAAAGGATTGCTTATTAAATGTAAATAAAAAATAATAATTTGAATATGCTCTTAATTGATAATAAAGTTAATAAAATAGATTTTGAAATGACAAGCCGGTCTTCGTTATTTCGTGCTTAGTTACCATTAGTTAATCCATTGCCTAGGTGGCTTAAATAAATGTACATATTTATATAAATGATGATGATAAACTGCAGTTGTATATGTATATAAATAGGTTTGAAAATAGATCTGATTAATTAAGCCACATGATTCAGTTGGCCAATTCATGTCTCAGTCATTTATGGGTCTAGTGATGAATTTATGAATTATGGTGAGTATTGTGGTTGAGAGTAACGTTTATTAGACAGAATTTCATAAGGCCCGCTGGATTAGAAGCATACCCTATGATGAAGCATGACACCCAGCTGGCTGGGTGTGTGAGGGCCCTAATTCCGAAAGGTGGGATCCTCCTTTCCCTCCCTTCGTAGAGGCCAACTTATTGTCTTGCTGGAATTTCACTCCCATTCTCCACTGTCAGGAACTGCATACCCTTGTTTACTTTGATCATGATTGGGCATGTATGCTGGACCTCATAAAAGCCCTTAGTCCCTCCTTCTTGTTTACATAACATTAAAAAACGTTTGAAATTGCTAAGGATCAAGGCAAGATGGCGGTCTGCCCGTAGACCGTGAAGCAGCACCACGGCTGAGCTCCGCTCCTCGTTCCAGGGAAGGGAGAAGGGAGGAGAGATATGGCTCAGCTCCACTACGCTTCGTTCCCGTGTGTGAATTTTGAACTAAACTAAGCGATTACTCCTTTGTTAATCATGGGGATGAAAATTCCGCCCGTCGCTGTACTTTGCATCAACTGGTCTTACCTTGGTTTGTAGGCGGTATGGTTCTGGGGGTCCCGCAAGATCAGCCACAACCCCCTTGCTCTCTCAGTATCACGGGACAGCCACTGATCCTGCACCGCAGTGCCGCAACCTATCGGCTTCCTTGTGCTGCAGCTCCAGCAACAGCTCCGGCTCCAGTTCCGCCGAAAGGATTCCGCCCACCTTCGCAGCCACAACAATCACAATCACAGCAACCGCGGCTATACTACAGCGGCTACACTGTATCCTCCGATTGCTTAACGGGGGGGCAGTGCTATAATTTTTGTTGCTCGTGTGTTTCCTGCAGAGCTACTGGATCCTGCAGTAATTATGCCCCCGAAAACTGCTGCCTCAGCTGCGGTGTCTAGAGCGCGGGTAGCGAAGGCTGCCAGAATCCTCCGCAAAGAGGCTGAGCGGCAGCAACAGGAGGAATTACTGGTCGATGAAGAAGGAGGCAACTCCCTTTCCAATACAGGGAAGCTCAAAACTAGAAAACAGCAAGCCTCCTCAGAACACTCCCTGAGACAAGACGCCCTTGCCGCTAGAAGAAAATTGAGAACCACTGGGGGCACAGTATTGGACTTGTTTCTAAAGAAGGGAGCGCAGAGCAGCTCGCAGAAAGAGCTTGGAAAGGAGGCTTCTCAAGACACTTTGAATAGCCCCGCTAACGAGGAAACAATGCATAGTCCGGGAGTAAACATTTGTAACTCTGGGGCTCCCACAGCAATACCTGAGCCTGAGCCTCAGTTGAATACTACTATTCACTCTATGGTTGGAGCTACCTCTACTTCTACTACTACGGCCCTAGGGCAACCCCCCCCCCCCCACAGCAGTCACCATAACTGTAAGTAGCACTGATGCAGCTGAGTCTTCCCAATCTGCCCAATCTGCCCAATCCATTACACCTGGTAGGATCTGTGTTGGTGGTGTTGGTGGTGTTGGTGAGGTTCAAGAACTGGAAGGGCGCTGTATGTCATTTTCAGGGGCAGGGGAAAATGTGTTGGGGGTACAAGGTGAAATAACTTTGCTTGGGGTAGAGCATTCAACACAGGTGTTACCTACGGGACTGCCGATTATACCTATACCAGCCATATCTGTTGGGCCCCCAAGCTCACCCCCACCCATCCAACCCACTGACAACTTTGGCCCGATGGTTGGGAATCAAGTGTTAAACGAACATACATCAGGGGAAAGCTCTTCAAAGGTTCATCTACTTGAGGAGAAGGATAAAGAGCCTAGAGAGTTTCTCTTTTTCTGATGAGAATGGAGTCAAGTTGTGGGAGAATGGTCGGATGACTGCGATTCTATAGAGGGCTCGGAAGATGAAGAGTCTGAATCGGAACCTCTGCTTAGTTCTTATGAGGACAGCTATTGTGAGGAGAGCTTGAACGCTAACACTGTCAGAGCCAAACCCAAATGAACATCCAGACTTAAACAGTGTGGTCCGGCCGATAATCACTCCATTTCTAATCCGTTGTTACATCTGGGGGGAGGCACTACAAACTCAGGCACCTCGGAGATATCGCACTCTGCAGTGGAAACCATTTTACAGGCTATTGCAGCACATAGAGAAGAGACAGCTCTAGACAGTAAAAGATCCCGGGCTGCACTTCGTAAAATGCAAGGAGTTGTCAGGAAACTCTCTAAGTCCTGCAACCTGGTAGGTGAAAGAGTCACCGAGATGGAAGCCAGGGTTATGACGAACGAGAAAGAAGCCACTCTGAACTCTGAGCGAATTAAACTTCAGGAAGCCGAACTCCTAGACATCAAATGGAGGCTGGAGGATTTCGAAAATCGGCAGCGACATAATTAGCGCATTCTGGGAATTCCGGAGAAAATGGAGGGGGAGGATGCACGAGCCTTTGTAATAAAACTATTCAAAGAGTCTATGCCTGAACTTAAGAACTGGAATTGGGATGCAGAAATCCAATTCGCTTACCGGATGCCTTTTAACCTGCCACCTAAACACGGGGTGTATCCCCGAGCCATTTTAGTTTATTTTGGAAATTTTTTGTTAAGGCAGACAGTGGCTGAGAAAGCGAGACCAGACCATAAGTTGGTATATAACGGGCTCTCTTATTTCACAAGACCAGCCTTTTGCCACGCAACTGTGGAGAGACGGTGGCGGCTCCACTCTCTGATCAAACCGTTCCAAGATAAGGGTGCCCAAGCATACCTGAACAACCCTGCGAAGCTTAAAATTGTACTGGGTGGTCACACAAAATTCTTTCATTCCGAAATCAAAGCAAAGGCATATCTCGATGAACTGACTCAGAAATGATTCATGTTAATGATTATTGTTTACTCATGTTTCTCTACAATGATCTTCGGTTTGATTACCGGCTTGGTTAGCTCCAATTTTTGATAATGGTAGACATTTAATTAGGATATGGTTATGATATGGTTATGGTGGGAGGCATGGAAACATTATAGGGCTGTCTTTTAACACTTAATTGTATTTTGCTAATATTGGTGGTCTCTTTTTTCCCTTTTCTGGGTATTCATTTATTACTTCATTTTTTGCACATTAGATAGCGGTAGCTTAGATGTTGTGCTGTAACTGCATCACTCAGACTCTGGTCGAGTCTGATTGCCTACTGTTTGGGGTGGGGGGTTGCAAGGGAGTGTGTGGGGGTAGGGTGGGGAGGGAGGCAGTGAAGGGGGGGTGGGTTGGGGAGGTAAAAAAGCTAAAAAAAGAACCAGTTTTGTCAGCAAGAGGCTTATGCAAGGGGAAAATAAATGGAAAAGAACCTGAGCTGGAGCTACGTCCTAAATTGAAATTGTATTTGTTTAAAGAGATCTTACTATCTTTTCCTATAAGTAATGGGTAGATTAAGTGTCCAAACTTGGAATGTTGGAGGGCTCCTATCTGGGAATAAACAACGGCGAATGGCTGAGCTATTGAAATTAAATCCTGTTGACATACTCTGTCTTCAGGAGACTCATGTCCCATGGGTTAAGAGATCATGGCTGAATCTGAAGGGGTATAATTTATTGATAGCCTCTACACAATCTTCGAATATACGGGGCGTAGCAGTCCTAGCCAAATCAAGTCTTGGCTTAGGAGTATGTCATCTCTCAGACTCCCAGGGTAGAAGGGCTATTGTTAAACTGGCTTGTGATATTACTATCTGTACCATATATGGGTCAAACCATGACGATCCAACAATATTTAAGGTACTTGAAGCTGAATTGGCCACCTGGCAGGGTCCACTAGTTCTGTTTCGCGATTTTAACGTCTCACTTATACCGTTGTTGTGTAACACTGACTCCAAACTGAAATATGTTGGTCGTAAACCAAGGGTGTATCAGGCTGTTAAAAGATTGTTGGGTAGCTATGGCTTGATTGATGTGTGGCGGCAAAACAATGCTCATGACCCAGGCTATACTTATTTCTCACATCCCCACCAAAAACAAGTTCGGATTGATTACAAGTCTCCGGAGACCTAGCACCGCTAGCAATAATTAACAAACCCCCGAAAATAATTTCCGATCATATTGCACTCATTCTTGGGATCACAGCCGATTCACAATACACACAACGGGGGTCCTGGTCGTTCGATAGGAAACTCTTGTCCAATCATGAGTTTATCACCCATATTAAAAATTGGACAGAAGAGTTCTTTAATATAAATCGGTTTAGCGCCTCCAGAAATACAGTGTGGGATTCCTACAAATCCGCCTTAAGGGGGGAGATTATTAGCTTTCAGAATTTCACCAGAACCAAATTAAGAAAAGACCATGAGTTAATGGTGTCAGCGCTGGCTAAAGCTGAGGGAGACCACACTTCTTTAATCGCACAGGGTAAAGATGCTAGTAGCCAGATGCTCCAGGTAGCGGTCATAAAGGCTGAGTTAAATACTAATCTTAGCCAGAAAGCTGCCCAAACCTATAGAGCTCACAGGAGGAAGGTTTATGAAAGCGGTGAAAAGGTGGGCAAGCAGCTTGCACTCCGAACCCGTAAAAAAAAAACGTAATAAATAACATTTCCACAATTGTAGACGATGGGCAGACCTTCACGCAAGCAGCTGATATCATCCTTCAATTTCAAAAATACTACCAAAAGCTGTATTCAGAAGAAGTTGTTGCCACTGAAAAGGATATTGATTGCTATCTGGCTAACCTCCTTAATAACTCGGAGGCTGTTAGTCTACTAGATGATACCACCAGGGAAGAGTTATAAAGTGAAATCACGCTGGCTGAGGTAGAGTCTGCATTATCGCTTTTAGCATCTGGCAAGGGCGTGGGCCCAGAAAGACTGCCGATCGATCTTTATAAAATTCTTGGTCATCAATTATGTCCCCTTTTATATGATTTATTTCTGGGGGTTCAGTGGAATGGTGTCCCTCCAGATTCCTGGGACGAGGCTAGCATTATTGTTTTCCCAAAGAGGGGGAAACCACCCGAGCAATTAACATCCTATCACCCAATATCATTGATTAATTCTGACTCTAAATTATACGCAAAGGTGATGGCTGTTAGACTCAGTGGGGTCATTGAGCATCTGGTCTCTCCGTGGCAGCATGGCTTCGTCCCGGGCAAAGGGACTACCGACCATACTCGCCGGGCTATGGCTCTATTTGATGCCATGTCCGTCACGGGGGGCCAGATGTCAATTATCCTACTTGATGCTGAGAAAGCCTTTGATTGTGTTTCATGGAACTTCTTGTGGGTAGCCATGGCACGTACTAATTTTGGCCCTAAATTTGTGAAATCTATCAAGTCAATGTATCTACGTCCCAAAGCAAAACTCCTAATGTTAGGTTCAGAATCTGGTTATATTAATATTGCAAGAGGCACAAGGCAGGGATGTCCCTGTTCGCCCCTGCTCTTCGCTCTCTATATCAATCCCCTAATTCTCAAATTTTTAGAAAGTAATATTATTAAACCAGTGCTCTGTAACCAATTTGAGACAAAAGTGTTAGCTTATGCCGATAACATCGCGGTTTTAACACCAGACCCGATCGAGGCGATTCGCGAAATTGAGCGAGTGGCCATAGTATATGGTAATTGCTCGGGGTATTCCCTTAATAGAGGAAAGACTGTTATCTTATGCACTGATAATATTGTTTGCCCAGATCAAAGAAGAGCCAAGACAGCTACTTATCTTGGAGTAGCCATGTGCTCGAATACTAAGCTTGTAGTGAAGCTTAATTTTGATCCGCTCCTGGAAAAGATAAAGAGTGATTTGGATAGGGTAAACGGTCTCTACCTCTCCATTATAGGCAGGGTCAATTATCTGAAAATGAATGTCTTGCCTAGATGCCTATATTTATTTCGAGCTATTCTTTTAGCTGTTGATCCTAAAGTTCTAACATTGATTAACGCCCTTATGTCCAAATTTGTGTGGCAACATGGAAAGATTAGGCGATCTCACTCTTTTCGGTCTCTTCCATTGGATAGGGGTGGGCTTACTTTACCCAACATGATTTTCTACCACTGGGCGAGCATTCCTTAAACAGCTTACCCCTATGGTTTTACATTCGACTGAAGAAAGTCGGACCGATACAGCTTCAATTCCTTCAATTTATGAGCTCTTACTCGGCCAGGATGCTAAAGGCTTATTATTAAGAAGGACCGAGGCAAATCATTATAAGAAGTTTAAGGGAGAAATCAAATTTGCGCCTGGAGAATTTGGGATAAAGTTGCCAAACATATGCATATTGGGAAAATCAACAGTTATACTCCTCTGTGGCATTCTAGTATTACACATGGTCTTGATTTTGATTCTACTGCAAGGAAATGGGAAAGGCTGGGTATCAGAACTGTTAATGAGTTTTTGTTAAAAGGTTTTGACACTGTTTTTATGGATTTAAAAATGAAACATGGTCTCTCTAATGGGGACTTTCTTAAGTTTGCTCAGGTGTTCCCTAAGCTAAGAGCTAAAGGGTCTACAATGTGTCTTTCAAAAGTTGAAATAATTGAGGTAATGGTTAGACCAAATACTAGGATAGGAACCTTTTATGACACCCTTTTGACTGAAACACAGGACGATATAGAAAAAACGGAAACCAAATGGGCGGCGAAACTTAATAATCCAGATGTTGATATAGACAGAGTCTTGGAGTTGAGCCATAAATTATTTATGGCCAGTAACCTAAAAGCACAACTTTAAGACAGTATTCGATCTCTATTTTACCCCGGCCAAACTTTTTGCGTGGGGAAAAAAAGAGAGTGATGTGTCTGCGATGTTTCCAAGGACCCGCGACTCTTGCCCATATGTTTAGCAACTGTTCAGAGCTCATTGTTATAAAAAGTATGATCGCTTCTTTTTGGGAAAAATTATTTTGTCATAAACTCCCAGAGTCTGATACCCTATTTGTTTTAGGTTTTGACAACTCTTTAAAACTTTCAAAAACTGAAGAAAGATTGTTGTTTATTGGCACAGCGGTATTGAGGTTAATTTTGTCCGCCCGTTGGAAGGAAGCTTCCCCACCCAGCTTTCAGATGTGGTTAGCCCGTTTCTTAGCGGTTTACAGCTACGAATCCGCCACATTTGTTACTAGAGGCTTTAAAGCAAGGCTACTAGGGGAGGCAACCTGGCGGCCAGTCTCGAAATGGAAAGCTGGGATAATCCCTAGTGGAATTGGGTGATTTATACAAGATTGTGTTTGTTAGCTCTGCTATAATTTCTCCGTTGTTATGCTATTTAGTAGCTCTTAGTCTCAATATTCAGCGCCACAGTTCTCAAATGTATGTATAATGTATCTATTCTTGAAGCTTTTTGTTCTTTTTTTTCATTAACTGTTTTTTTATTTTTTATTTACTGTTTAAATTTACCTTTGTTTGTCTTATGCTGCTTCTGGTTCTATAATAAATATTCTAAGAAAAAAAAAACGTTTGAAATTCACGGACAAAACAAAGGTTAAAGGCGATTGTGCTTGCAGGTGTAAGGTGCTCTTGGTGCGGGAGGTTCGGTGCCAGTGGGGGTTTGGGCACAGGGCCTGGCCATGCACTGCTAATTACCTTACCTACTACATCACTTTTGACATGTGCTATGACATAATTGATAACCTCACTGCAACATCCGAAATGACAATTAATGTCAAAACCGGACATGGAAGGGTGCGAGTTATCGTTACTTTAGGGCATGAGTCATACTTACTTGAGATAACTATAACTAGTAAACTTAAGCGGTTTTGTTAGTTTAGAATGATATGATTTAAATGAAATTTTCATCTAACGATATCGTCCCTTTAACCTTTGTTTCTTTCAGTGAATATATATTAATCACACAGTGGAGGGAGGTGACTACTGTGTAGTTCTATTTAGGACTGGGTTTCCATAGGCAATGGATGTTTTTGTTTGGTAATAACTGACAATGCTTCACGAATCTTCGAAAACGTTCCACAAAATGATGTTTTGTTGATCGCTTTTGAGGTATAAAATAAGTTCTGAACTACAGAAATATCTTCAACATAAAAGGGGAGAAAAAAAAATCAGATGCTGGTCTTCATTATCTGCAGGTATGAACTACATTTTTTTCACCCGAAACAGAAACTAAATCAGAAAGAAATAATATTATGACTGCTTCAGGCTACATTAAGCAGCAACTAGTTTAGTTAAAGCATTACAAACAGAATAAAGAAGTCAGATTATCAATGGGTGAGCAATCAGTCTGGATAGATAAGAAATATGAATTAAAAAAATTCAACAATCTTCAAAAATACTAAGGTATCAAGTCATTACTGTGCTGGGTTCCTTCCTGCAAAGATTATAGCATATCTGGTGCATCTATCTTTAATAAGTAAGGAACTGCAGATAATTTTACAACATACATCTGTAATGATTGAAATAATGAAGGAAACATTCAATAATACATTACATGTCAGATAGGTGCTTCAAAAACCACTTGAAATGGTAAAGTACTGAAAAGAAATTCAACAACTCAAGAAAAACACATTCATTCAATGTAATTCCCAGCTTTCGGGGACAATCTGAATCTTATCCTTTCCCATGAAAGCAAACACACTTGGTCTCCCTGAGAGGATGTTAGTGTTTTCTTATCTGCCAGGCAATAATTTAAAATCAGAAAGGAAATACAGAAAGCAATCCTTTCTGCCTAGAATAATGGAATGAAGAATACAGTTTCCTGCATGTTAATTTATGCCCAATGATCCACTGGACAGCTAGGCCAAAATCACGCTAGTGGGAGGCGGAGGGGATTGTGCAGAGCTGGTCTTTGTGTCCCCCTTTTCAGGGGTGGCTGGGATTCCCCTGGCAACAACAGAAGCAATGCAGGATTTGGAGGGACCTGCTGTCGTCTCCCACAAGTACCACACATGCAGACCAGGGTAGGCAGTATACGATCCGACACCGAAGTGTACATAATGCTGAATAAACCTTACAACTCTGCTGTAACGGATGCTGGGCTGTATTAGAACAGGGATTGTCCTCTTCAAATATGGCAAAATCAACTTGCACACCAGCTGCCAGTTACCAGTGAAATTTCTTGTCATTTGGGCTTTCTCACTGCTGGGATTCCCCACTATTAAATGCTTCACACTACCTAATGGGTTGTCTGTACCACGCAGTAAAACAGACTTAACACAAGGTGGCACAAAATGCACAATTAACTAATGAAGGCCACTGTGTTTGCAAAAATGTTCAGAAATGTTGTGGTCTATAATGACATTTAAGCTTATTGTCTAATCTCCCAATGTTTAGCCCTTGATCTGAGGATTCAGTACTTCTTCTAAATTTTGGGGAACTAATCAATTACATTTGTTATTGTTTATGATTTGAAATACATACTGGTTTAAAAATAATAATACAAAATAAATTACTTTTATCGAGAACATCGGCACTGGAAGGTGAGCAACACTGTGATTTAGGAAAGTAATATAGCTTTTTATTGCTAACATACCACAAATCCAACTGCGACTAATGGTTCGCCTTCATTTAGATGATACACGAAAGATCCGCCGTATGTGTGTCTATCCAGTGGCCATCCAACAGTGTGCTCAACCAGGCCTGGGCTCCATTTCTTCTCATCAATAATCCACAGCTGTGAAAGACCAACATCGATAAGTATTTCGCACCAAACAGCACTTATTTTCTTAGTACACGCATTAAAAAAGAAAGCAACCAAATAAACATGCACTGGCAAGCCCAATAAGTTTGAGTCTAAGGTAACACAAGCAAACGCAGGCATTCACAAATGTGCCCTAATTGCGTGTTGTCTCTGTGCAACAAGCTTTTTTATGTCACTAAAGTCTGCATCCTACTCTTTAATCCCCAACAATCTTTGTATTTTTTATTTAGTATTCTTTTGCACACAAAACACATTTTGTTGAAAAATAACATCCATCAAATATTATACTGCATTTGCATACTATTTTAGCTCCAGCTTAAACATTTTATCACTTCGAATGTGTTGCTTTTCTGGTGGAGGTATCCTTTTCAAAACGGTTTGTGTGTTCATTGATAACCCTGTCATGCGGTTGCTCCTGAAAACAGTGCAACTCATGCACTACAATAAAAACAATTCCAAAGAGGCAGGATAACAGTGTGTGACGTTCAGCGACAAACCCTTTTACTGAGATGGGCAAGATGTATTGACATGGGCATAAAGAAATGGCAGAAGTGGCTGAACCAAAACAAACAATCGCTCAAGTGAGCCGACCCAACGGCTATTACCCAAGTATTTGTTTTAAACAACATATATTTGCTAATCTGGTCTTAAAAATTATATTGGGTAATATAGTACTTTAATACTGGTAAGTCTCTCTTTAAATCCCAAGGTGAGAATGTATCTCTGTACTTTCCCAGCAAAAGTTCTGAAATAGAAGGTAACCATCTTCAGTGATGAAAAGAATCTTAGATGCATCTCAATCAGACTTTCATCCACTTCATGGTACTGATGCAGTCTTCCTTACGACAACCCCAGGATGATTTAGGATTTTGGAGAGAATAGTAGCTGTCATCCTTTTGGATTTAAGTGCTGCATTGGAAACTGTACAACAGTCCACCCACCCCATCCTTCTAAACTGTCTTCAAATGCTAGGCATTCGTGATAAAGCCTTGGCATAGCGACCTTCCTTCTTGGACAACTGAACCAAAGCATTTTTATTTCTTCTTCACTGTTCTTCTAAAACCTTGAAGCGCAGAATACCACAAGGCTTTAGGCTTGTCATTCAATCCTGATCTCACTTCACTGACAGTTTATTAAGACTTCTGGGTTCTTGCTCTGCACTACCAACATTTCAACAACGACAGCCATCTACATGATTTGGTTTTTTACTCGTCTATCAATTGTTACAGCTTGGATAAGACAAATACTTTCAGATTCACATATTTGTGGGATCTCCCTCTTTCTGGAGTCTCACCACCAGGGTGAGGTACCACTAAAGTTCTTTATAATTGCGCTAAAAACCCTGGATTCATTTTTTGTAACACTCTCTTTTACTGAATACATTAACAGCTTAACTTTCTCCCAGTGCTTTAAACAAGAGTGTCTTAAAACTGTAATTCCGGCCGTCATCCTGTCCCATATAGGCTACGGCAATTCGCCTATGCAAATCTTTCTGCTTTTGCCATTACGAGCTTTATAAAAAAGGCCTCTCATTCACTCCAATATCTTTCCTAACTTGCCTTGAAGAAATCTTAGCTCTTCTTATGCTCACCAGATTTATGTCTCTCTCATCAAGAAAATGCAGTTTGATGGACACTTCTTCTCCTATCTCTCTACCAAATAATGGAATTCTCCGTCTCTAGACCTTCAGTCTAAGACTGGCTACTCTCTATTTGGAAATAAACTTAAAACCATTTTCCATTACCCATCTAGCCATGTTCCAGCCAGTCTTTAGTGCCAGGGCACAAACATCCACAGTGTCAGAGTGCCCTACAAATATCATTTACAGATATAGGGTTGTTTGACAACTGCACTGTGAAAACCCACATCTAAAAAGAGATTGGGAGGTTACACAAATGCGCCCACAGAAAGAGGCCATGCAAGTAATCCTCAGGCTCTTTCCCTTGACATTTTGGCTTTCTTTTTTTAAACATATTTTATTGAGTTTTTTTAATTGAAGACAATTACAATTATGCCTTGCACTATGCTCCAGAACAAAGGGTGTACATCGTAAAGTCATTTAGATCATATATAGCTAACAAAAAATTCCTGCTACACATTTCTTATTATACATCGTCTTACATAATGTGTTGTCAATTCTATAATACAAGCAGTACATGTAATAAAACCTAACTATACCCCCACTATCCCCCTCCCCAAAGGTCCCGGTCTCCATCTGCCTATTACATATATCCAATTACTTATTTTGGCTAGTCTTGCCGTCATTCGTACATATTCCGTATCTTTAAATAGTATAAGAAGCATTCGTAAAGGCCCCTGAAGTACGTATGGCATGGGTCACACTGCCCCAAATCGTCCTACTACTGGTCCGTGAAATCCAAGTCCAGGTATCGCAACCCCTCTAACATGACTTCCCAGTCAAGGGAGATTGGGGTTTTACGTAGACCTCTAGTTTCTTCCCTGCACAGTGCCACGCCCTCTGCTCCACCCCAACGCAACACCTCTGCTTGCCAGGCTCTCACTTCAGGGGATTTACGAGATTTCCATCTCATGGTGATGTTTCGGATAGCCAATATGAGTGCCAGGTTTATAAAACGGTACTGCACCTTATGGGTAGAAGAGTGAGTATGAAGGCCCAAAATGCACTCCCCCCAGGGTATCAGTAATAGCAAGGTGTGTGGCTGTCTGTTATGTTTCGGACTGTGCCCCAATAACCCCGAATCTTCGGGCATTCCCATACCATGTGTTCGAAACCCTCTCCCGCTAGAAGACATCTCGGACATGAGTGTTGTGTTTGAGGAAACATCTTATCCAATCTGTGCGGGGTTAAATATGCGCGATGTAACACCATGGTCTAGATAAACTTGAATTTGGCATTCCTTGGGACTTTCCTGGGGTGTTCCAGCACTGTAGCCCATTCTTTATCAGACATGTCTTTACCCATATGAAACTCCCATAGGGTCTTCAGTGCCTGCAGAGGTGTTCTCGTATGTGTGCTAATACCAGCGTATAGCCATCTAATCAGATGGCGTCCGTCGCCCATATAATATACCATCTCAATCAGTATGTTTTGGGGGGGTTGTTCTCTGTGGGGCCCAGAACAACTTAATAAATCTGATCAGCGCTGCATGCGTTAGATACAAGTGTACCGGGGCACCAGTCTCATTTATAAACGTATCATGATCCATTAGTGTCTCCTCCCTGAACAAATCCGCCACCGTACTGATACCCACATCTAACCAGGGTGCTTGTTTGCGCTTCGTAAGCCTACCACTGGCTAGCTTAATTCCTAATAATGGTATGTTCCCTGCGTACCTCTGTCGTATGTGTGTATTGCAACGCCGCCCTTCAACACGTAGAGCTGTCTGAAGTAAGGGGGGGGGAAGGCCTGTCGGGACTCTTCTACCCGGTAAAAGTAAAGCATGTAGTGCCCCGCTATCTATGTCTGCGTCCGTATAGTCAATTTCCTGCAAGTTACGTCCCGACTTCCAGTAGGACAACCATTGCAGCTGACATGCATAGTAATCTATCTTGTCCCTCTATGTATGGTGTATTCCTCCGAGATGTGTCCCCCAGTTCTAGTGCGTGCCGTGGGGAAGCCATATAATATTCTTTTCCACATTATGTATTCTGCCGATATCCCAAATTTTGGCAGTGCCTGAAACATGTATTCCCAATGTATAGAATCAAAGGCCTGCCGGAGGTCCAGTGAAATACAACCAGCGTGTGGATATCGCTTCGGGGCCTCGGTCAACAGGTAGTGTAATTTCCGGATGTTAAGTGAGGTGCTATGAGCAGGTAGAAAACCCGTTTGATCTATGTGTATCAATTTCGACAAATGTGGGAGTAGTCTATTGGCTAGCACTTTACTCAATATTTTGTATTCGTGGGCAATAATGATAGCGGTCGATAATTTGACAAATCGGTGTGCTCTCTGCCCGGTTTCGGTAGTGTGATAACCAAGGCTTGGGCCGTCGTAATAGGTAAGGAGCCCTTCTCCCATATTTATTTGTACAATTCCACTAGTTCGGGTACTAGAGCCTCTGCATATGTGTCATATAACTCAATGGGAAGCCCATCTATACCTCGTGTTTTGTTGCGTGGGAGCTCCTTCATTGCCACCCTAATCTCATGTGATGTAATATGTCCTATAAGGCCCTTACGTAGTGGTTCTGGAATTTCTGGGCATGTTAAAGTAGATAAAAAAGCTACTGTTCGGTCCCCGGCGGGATGGTCAGGCATTCCATATAGTGTGGCATAATAATCACGGAACGCTGCGTTAATCTCCCCTTGTGTGGTAACTATGTCCCCATTGTCTCTAACAATCCTAGGTATGACCACTAAGGAGGGTAGGGGGGGGGGGGGGAGGGGGGAATGGGGGCATCACGGAGTAGGCGAGCTAGTAATGCTCCTGCCTTATTGGCATCGCTATGGGCTCGTTGTGTGTATGCTGTGTAGTCTATGACGCTCCGAGATTCCAACAATTCTGCATGTCGGATTCGTGCCTCCTGTAGGGGTCCCCTTTTTCCCTCATCCGTAATTGCTTCTTTCTCCAAATTGCCCATTATCTTCTCATTTTCAACCAATGACTTATGTAGTTCCTGCCGTGCTCCCACCGTCGTACCAATGGCCTTCCCCCCCGCACTACGGCCTTAAATGCATCCCACTCTATCAATCTACACGTGGCCGTGTTGCTGTTGTCAATAAAATAGTGGTCAATAGTAGTGGAGAGGGTATTGCGAAACACTTGATCCTCAAGGAGTTGTGGTCATAGGCGCCATGTTGGGAACGGTGTAGGCACCCTGCCCCATGTGATGAGCAACTCCAGTGGGTTGTGTCAGAGAAAGTCTTCGGGAGATATGTGGATTCAATCACCTGCATTGCTAGGCTTCCGGAGCAGAACACTATCTATTCGAGTGTGGAGGTCATGCACTGTGGAATAATAGGAGTATTCTTTGTGCAGTGGGTGACGCATCCGCCATACATCACTTTTCCCCCATCCCTCCGCCCACCTTACTAGTGCTTCAGTCTGTTTCTGTACACCATCGCCTTGTAATGGTGGGTGCGACCTATCCAGGGACACAACGAGTACTATGCTGCAATCTCCCCCCAATATCCATGGTTGCGCCTCCCAAACTGCTAATGCCCCACTCAACACATTCCAATATTGATCTTGCTCATAAGTGGGGGCATAGAAGTTGCCGAATACCACCACTTGGCCATCCAAAGTTCCCTTAACGAGTACATATCTGCCCAGTTTGTCAATTCTCTGCTCTTGCGCAACAAAGGGCACTCCATGCCTTATCCAGATCGTGCCACCCCTTGCATAATTAGAGTATAGGGTGGAGAATACCTGCCCCTTCCCTTTCTTCCGAAGTTTCACGACCTCACTTTCTATCATGTGCGACTCTTGTAAATATACAATCTGCGCTCTTCGGCGCTGTAGTTGTGTGTGTATCCTGTGGCGTTTGTGCACCGTGCCCATACCCCTTACATTCCAAGTTAAAATTTTGTACTTCCCGGGTTTATTCAGCATTGTATTAACCATAATGTGGGAGAATATATTGTTTCATACAAGCAGACCAGCATAGTAAAAATAGCAAACATTTTGAGACCGTTCCCTTTCCCAACTTCCCAAATACTCGGTCCAATCCTAAAACTGTACCGGACCACAACTCTAAATAACTGCCCCAATATACATTGAAAGTTCAACAATGAATACAATGAGTGAACTAACAAAGTGGAAGATAGGGGCATACATAGCGCCTTCGCCATATGGGTTTTTTGCCTGCGCTCCTCACGTGGTGTGGCGTGTCAGAGAACTGCCAGGTTGAGCTACTGCGTCCCTAGAGCATTAATGATTATTAGCCTGTCATAAATTATCTAGACCTTCTGGAGGAGGGGTCGGACGCAGCTGTGGTATGTAAATGCCAAGAGAAAGAAAAAGAAACAAGCATTTACAATGCAATGGTTTCGCCTTTGGAAAAGTTAGAGCTATTGGCATTGCTCACACACAGAGCCCCACACACAAATACACACACACACACACACGCAGTCGGACACACACACACAGAGCCAGACACACACACACAGAGCCAGACACACACACACACAGCCAGACACACACACACACAGCCAGACACACACACACACAGCCAGACACACACACACAGAGCCAGACACACACACACAGAGCCAGACACACACACACACACAGAGCCAGACACACACACACAGAGCCAGACACACACACACAGAGCCAGACACACACACAGCCAGACGCCCACACACAGCCAGACGCCCACACAGAGCCAGAAGCCCACACAGAGCCAGACGCCCACACAGAGCCAGACGCCCACACAGAGCCAGACGCCCACACAGAGCCAGACGCCCACACAGAGCCAGACGCCCACACAGAGCCAGACGCCCACACACAGAGCCCCAGAGCATAATTCCAAGAGCCGCACGCAGTGAATTCCGGCACCACCCACGCCCCCTATCACCTTTCTGCAGCTCACGGGACGCCGCCCGCACCCGGCCTGCATCCGCCTCTGCCACCATTAACTGGGGCTAGGCCGCGCCGCACTCACTACCTCCGGGACTGGGTACACAGGGGCCCGCCTTCACTGCAGCGGCGGCAGTCACCAGCTCCAGACTCCCCCTGCTGGCAGGACCAGTGCACCTCACGTAGGCCCAGGCTCTTTATATGTTATTTATTCACTGCACAACGAGGCGCTCGTGTGGCCTCCAGAAGCAGTTCCTTAGCCCACTCCACACTTAGACCGCACGCCCGCAGGCTCTCGATCCCAGCTCCGACAGGGGGGGGGGGGACATGGGGTGAGGGGTTTGGGGGGTTACTGCTCACCTCAGCTTGTATCTTCACGCAATCTCGTACCCCTGATCCAGGCTAGTACTGGCACACCCTGTTGTGAGAGCGGCCTGCGCACATGCACGCTCGTGAGCCGGCTGCCTCTGTGTGCCCAGAGGTTGGGAAACATTTAAGAAATGCGCCCAGGGGCGAATTTCTTCGAAAAGAATGATTAATCTACCAATAGGCGCAGGCTTCACGGGCGCCAGAGAAAAGTGAAAAACAGCCAAATATTTGTGGCACAGGCCGGCGGAGGACAAACGGGCGAGAGGTCGGACTCCCAAAGAAAAGATCCGTCTGGGGTTGAGTCAACAGGCATTTCAAGTAGATTTGGTAATAGTGTCCAGTTTTCTCTCTCCTGTAGCGGCAGTTGTGGTATGAAGGCTACCGTTCCCTGCCTATCTCTGGATGGCAGGCACCCCATGGACTGTGAAGGGCAGGGCATGTCGCCCTCGCCTACCCCCATCCGGGCTGTCCTTTGAAGCCACTGCTCTTGACGAAGGCTATGTTCAGCTTGACGCAGAGCAAGTTTCTTAAATTTTACGTCATCGGAGAACCAACGTTGTGCTTTCTTGAGGTCTGAGTGATTCAGAATAACAATGTGAATAGAAAAGAATAGGACATGTCTAGCTCTGATAGCACCTGTCAAGCTGCTATGAGAGAGAACATGCATACTAAAGCTGCACATTTAAGGACAGTGTAGTAACACTACTATACATGAGAGCTTGCAGTCCATCTAAAGAATCCAGTCTCTATTTTTCCTACCTATTACAATCTAGTGATGACATCAGTAGTCAGCTGTGATAAGAACATGATGTGTCAGAAATGCTTGAAGCATTTACTGCTGTTCTGCCAAGTCTACATAATCCTGTTCTCTTAAATGTCAAAACTGCTGACTCCATTCCATTCAAAAAGCTGTATTCTATTTTTTACAATCATAAAAGCATATGCAACCAGCAATACATCAGGAATACAGTTTAAAACAGATGGCTGGCATGAATTCGTATAAAACCCAATAAAAAAGAGAAGATCGGGTGATGGCAGGCTCTACGAATCTGCAAACCACAACAACATAACATCTTTAGGTGCACATTCAGCAGACAGCATTCCTAAAGAAAAGTACACGTGGGTTTCTGTTAAAAAAAAAAAAGCAAGAAAACTCTAAAAGAATATTTCAGATGTTCAACAGTTAAAGTATTCCTCTCCACGCGTGAGGTTGGACATCCACGTTCTGATCAGCTATCCCGGCATTTCCTGCTCAGCAGAAGCTGCATCAAATATGTTCCAGGAATGCAGCTCTCAAGAGCAGTCCGGTGCACTGCCAAATATCCAGCAGGCCAGGCCTCCAGCAGGCCACAGATACCGAGCAACAAAGGCAAACAATCGCTGACACAGCCAGCCAAACACTGCAAATTATCTCTGCTTATAATTTGCTCGACTCTTTTTTTCTGTACACAACAAGCAAACAGTTTAAAAATGGGTCCCCTGCCAACACGAAAGACACAAGTGTTCACTTTGAAAATAATACAGTACACATATGGAAATGGAGTTTACCCTCCAGGAAACACAATTCACACGCAAAAGGGCGATTAACAGCAGAAAGAATTGGTGAAATGGGTTTATTCAACTAACAGTGATTTGCCATAAGGAATTCAATCGACCAGTCCTGCTCTTTCGGGCTTCATCGCTAAGCATGCTGGAACTTGCAGTTTCACGCTGTAGGTCGACAAGTAACACCATTCATAGTGCTATTTTAGCTTCGACCCTCTCACTCTCCTCCCCAAAAATAATAAACAACAGCCTTATTATGTGAAGTGACAGCTATGTCGCCGCAAGGTCAAATCCCTGTAACCAACGTGTAAGACCATATTTATAACAGAAATCTACAGTACAAATCCCAGAATGCAAAGCGTCGAAGCGATGTCTGTAAAAGGCTAGCAGTAGCCAAATGCGTCACATTTGGTGTGAGGCTACTTGACAGGATTGCAGAACAGAGTAGGATTCAGGGGCTTTTTAATAGACAATTCATACAAAAGCACTGCCTTTGGGCTTGAAAAGGATCGCAAATAATAACAAGTAAGATACGGGAAAATAAAGAAAGAAAGGACAGCAGGCAGGGCCGGCAGGATTCAACGTAGATAACACAGAAGGCAAGCGATGAACAGGCACATCGACACATGAGTACATTTCCACTGTCCATTCTCAGAGCACCCTCCCAGCAGCTACTGTACATCACCCACTGGAACGCCATCCATATTACCAAAACGACTGTTGCAATGACCCGTTAATGCTAATGTATAAATCATGCATGATTCACATAACATACTTCCTCTCTTCAGCGGGTGCGGGGTGGAAGGCGATCTCGCCCAGCTTCTGGGCCGAAGACTCACCCTCGCAGGCACGGCCCCCGTCGCAGCTCCCACTGGCCTCCGCTGACGTCGAGGGTTCCCCCGGAGTCAGCCACTCACAGCGCGGCTCCCGGGGCAGATCCTGATGACGCGGCGAGGCTCCAACCAACGGCGGCGCAGCTCACGGGGACAGGCCCACTGCAGCGGCCAATCAGAGCGCGCCTCTGCCGACGAGCCACCAATGCGGTCGCAGCCCCTTCGTGCCTCGGCCAAGGTGCCGAGCAGCTGCCGGTTGACCCCCGGGCGGATAAAAAAAAATGGCGGCAGCACCTACGAGGACACGGGGGGGGCGGGAGAGGAACGGACGACGGGGGGGGGGGCGGGAGAGGACACAGGGGGCGTGAGGCACGAAAATTGGCACAAGTGCGGCGTGGGCAGCCGCGGATTAAAAAAAAATAAAAATAAATGGCGGCAGCACCTACGAGGACACGGGGGGGGGGCGGGAGAGGACACAGGGGGCGGGAGGGGGGCGGGAAAGGACACGAGAGGAACGGACGGCGGGAGGGAGGCGGGAAACGTGGGGACGGCGGGAGGAGGGACACAAGGCAGGACAGCAGCAAGCACGGCCCGGCCGGAGGAGACTCGGGGGCGTTCCCGGCGTCGCGTGACGTCGGCAAAAGCCAAAGAATCTCGGGAACGCCCCCGTGTCTGGTCCGGCATTGATGGACAGGCCCCTCGTCCAATGGCTAGGCTCCATTTATGGAGCTAGCCAATGGGACGGGGGCGTGTTCCAGAGTGCCTTACTGTACTCAATAGATTTCTCTGGAGGAGGAGCCTAACGGCTCCGTCCCCCAGCGAAACCTAAAAAGGGGGTTACGATACTTGTGGGCAGCCGCGGATTAAAAAAAAATAAAAAAAAATGGCGGCAGCACCTACGAGGACACGGGGGGGGGGCGGGAGAGGAACGGACGGCGGGAGAGGACACAGGGGGCGGGAGGGGGGCGGGAAAGGACACGAGAGGAACGGACGGCGGGAGGGAGGCGGGAAACGTGGGGACGGCGGGAGGAGGGACACAAGGCAGGACAGCAGCAAGCACGGCCCGGCCGGAGGAGACTCGGGGGCGTTCCCGGCGTCGCGTGACGTCGGCAAAAGCCAAAGAATCTCGGGAACGCCCCCGTGTCTGGTCTGGCATTGATGGACAGGCCCCTCGTCCAATGGCTAGGCTCCATTTATGGAGCTAGCCAATGGGACGGGGGGCGTGTTCCAGAGTGCCTTACTGTACTCAATAGATTTCTCTGGAGGAGGAGCCTAACGGCTCCGTCCCCCAGCGAAACCTAAAAAGGGGGTTACGATACTTGTTTAAGTCCATCAACCAAACAGGTCCGTGATCAGCTGTGGCGTCGCCAAGGGGAATAAGGCCATGCTGCCCTCGGAGTCCGATCCCTGCGGCGACTCCTCCTCCGTGGAGGACTTCGTGACTGTCCGTGGTGCATTTGTGAAGGTTGCTGTAGCCAGTATCGCCTGCTGCTTGGTCTGTTTTATCTGCTGCGAGGTGACCTTTACCCGTCTAGTGGTTCTCTTCGATCTGCCACCTCTACGCCCAGTTAAGGTGGCTTCGAAGGATTTCTGTCTCTCCTCCGCTATTGCTGCAATCTCCTCCGCATTAGTTAGTTCCATGACCTCTAGCCAATCCTCAACATCTCCGAGACTTTCAAAAAAGTACGATTTCTGTTTGTGCAATATTTTCAGCCGTGCCGGGAATAATAGTGCATACTGTATATTCAGATCTCCGAGCCGTCGCTTCACCGCGATAAAAGAGGATTGTTGCTTCTGCACAAGCATCGTATAGGCCGGATATAGGGAAATCCTCGCATTCTCAAAGTTAATTGGCGCCGCCTCACTGGTTTTCTGCAGCAAAATGTCCCGATCACGGTAATGCAGTATGAGAGGTCTCGTAGGGGCACCTGGCTTTGGACGTCCGGTAGGTATCCTGTGTGCACGCTCTATACAACACTGTGAGGATAGCCCCTCTGTCGTGACCTGATCTCTGAACCAGTGCTCCATTTACCCCGCTGAGTCAGCCCCTTCACTTTTCTCCGGCATGCCAATCAGCCAGATGTTGTTCCTTCGTGCTCTCCCTTACGCATACTCCACTTGTTCCAACAAGGCGGTCATCTGCGTCTGCAACTGCTTCACCTCTGTTTCAGTTTATTTCTGTTTGGGCAGCAGCTCCGTCAGTGTGGTTGCATGATATTTCACCTTCTCTGCTGTTTTAACATGATCTGCCCGCAGCAAATTCAAACCAGTGGATAAGGACCCTATTTGTAGCTCGAGGGCCTTCCTGGAATCCCACACTTCCCGCAATATAATATCCAGTTTGTCTTCTGAGGCAGGCTCCTTAGTCGGGTGGACATAACCAGACCCCAGCGCCCCGTTTGTGCCACTTAGGCACTCCTGCGTCGGGTCTATGCCGCTCTGCTCCTGTTGTTTCGGTCTGTTGCACCCCATCTTGTCCGTGTACCGCGCCGCAATCACACACTGGACTAGGGAATCGTAATCAGGGGGCCCCTTAAGGCACTGCTCTCCAGCCCTAGCACGTTATGCTCTTCTTTGCTGCCGGTGACGCGGGTGTTCCCGGTCTACCAAGCAACCACCGGTCCCAGTATACAGTTATAGTGCATCGACATGGCTTTCAGATCTCACCAGTTCCTGCCTGGCTGGCTCCACAACGATGTTCAGCGGGGCAGGTCAGCCTCATCACCGCACGTCAGACCTCGCGACAGTATTTCGGCGCCGTAGCGCTGCACTGGAGGTTAGGGGGAAATAATGTCGCCGTCTGAGATATCACAAGCCATTCACATCTGCTTTAAAACTGCGCCCCTGCCAGGTCCGTCTGAGTACAGCAGTAGGGTAGATCAGCACGACGTGTGTCTCTACAGGTCCCCACAGAGGAGTGTGCTCCTGGGTTATAGCTAGTGGGCAAAATAGTACATCTTCCGCAGCCCAGACAACATACTTTACATACTGCCTTCCATTCCCCAGTGGTTTGAGCAGCTTGCAGCGAACACACGATGTCCCATTTACTCCAGTCCAAGAGGGAAGCCAGGAATAATCGGCATCACTCGTTACCAGACACACTGCATTAACCGGCCCAATTGCAAATGACCGCCGATGCCGAGGTGGCGGCCCGCTAGGCCTCAGTCCCGTTGTTAGCCCGGTCTTCTCCCGCCACAGTAAGGCGCTGGGGCACCGCTCTGCTACTCACTCCGACTCCGATCCACCATAAGTTAGTGGGGATGAGTATCCGCGCTCCAATGGGGGCGTGTTCTGTCCAGGTCCATCGTCAGGGAGAAGCAGGCCTCACAGCGTCCCCGGGCTTGCGTAGTTGTGCGTCCCGGAGCACCCACGCAGGGTCCCTCTCACCTGCCAGTAGGACAGAGGTAATTCTGTTGCCGCTGTAGGCAGAGATGGGCCGCCCCCTCCGTCCGCAGCGGCCGATCCAGCTACGATGCTTCGGTCTCTGGCTTACGCTGTGTCAAAATGCCGAAAGGGGCTGCCGCTCCTCTCTGCTCTGCGCCATGCGGGCCGTCGCAGCAAATTTTATTGCAAGGTGCCCCTTCCCTCGGCGTCTAACACTCACCGAGTGTCCAGGTCAGTCCCCTCAGCCTGGTCCACAGCTACCGCAGTCCATTTAGTGTATACGGCCAACGTATTACAGGATTTTTGGAGGCTCGGGTACGGAGCTCTCCTAACAGGCAACCGCCATGCTTGGCTGCTGGCCACACCTCCCTGACAAATTGGCTTTAAATAATAGAACTTTCATCAAAAGGGAGGGAAGAGGAATTGTAGTCCATTCAGTTCCCCTTAGGAAGTCATTGATTAATCAACAGTGGGAATGGACACTAGTCTCTACAATAACCATTGGTTATTCTTTGACAACCCTCATAGACGCTGACACAATCGGTTGTTGAAAACGTGCGGTATATCTTTTCCTCCCTTTCAGACCCTCCTTCCCATTAGGTGCCCGTAATTAGGTGCGCTTTCATTGAAGAACTAATATTGTTCGTATCCAGCTCAAAACTTTGAGCCACGCTTGCGTGATAGGTGCCATTATCCTTTAATTTATGCTTATTAGCAACACCTTGTTTGTTTTACTATTACAGGAATCTCAAATTGAGAACTTCGTACAAACCTTTGAAAACTACACTAATAGTGTGAGTACTTTCTATGTCCTTTTTTTGTGTTTTGTCCTGACGAAAGCTCCATAGACCTTCTGGCCCTAGGTGAGCTGAAACATGTCGACCTGTCTTTAAGAGTTATATGGTAATCCGGTAACTCAATTACTTAATATAACCATTACTTTTTTATCTAACGGTACTCACCTTCTTTGAATAAATATTATTGTTACGGGGAACTACCGTTTTTTACAATTCCTCAAACCCCCCCCTTGTTTTATTCATCACCTCCTGAGATCTGTCCCCCTATCTCTGGACACTTCTACACTAACTGGAGGTTGCCTCGGGTGAGGCAGGCATACAGCACGTTATTTTGACAACCCAATGACTATGCCCTGACGCTTGACTAAGGGGCGGACGAAAAGATATACCGCACGTTTTCAACAACCCATTGTGTCAGCGTCTATGAGGGTTGTCAAAGAATAACCAATGGTTATTGTAGAGACTAGTGTCCATTCCCACTGTTGACTAACCTTTAAATAATAGAATTCAGCTTTCCATATCAGGCTGGTACATATAATAAATAAATAAAAAAACAGGACTGGGATTTTTCAGTACTCTGCGCAAATAGGAAGACCAAGTCGCCTTTGATGGACTGAAACAAGCTTAGAGTTGCAATTTCTTTGATTGCCCTTCTCGGTATACCAATCTTGATATACCAACATATAACTTTATTCTCTATTATTTGGGCCTAAAAAACACCAAGAGAGACACTGGACGTAATGGGGGAATTCATCCTGCTGTACTACAGCTTGGTGGTGGAACCAAACTGACGGGTGCATGGTATCAAAGAAAGTGGTCAATGAGAGGCAGGCGAGACTCAGGAAATTCCAAAGATGTGTGGCAACGTGAGAGACAATTATGGATTAGAATTTATAGGGATAGCTATTCTGCAGGGGAAGTGAACATCTGTTTGAGTTTGTACCTTTAGATAGCACAGTACTGAAATTGTATATGTACTCCTAACCAGCCAAACTACTCTGGATATAGACTATAATTCTCTACTGAGACAACTATGTCAATTGTTTAGCTTATACAGACTTAGTTTATCCAGTCGCGTTTGCATTGGCCACCATAGTGATGACAGTACTCTAATTTTTAGGTATCTTCTAGCGATGCAGCGCAAAGCGCTGCTCGCTATCGGTGAACTCTATTGTTACTGATTTTGCTCGGAAGGGGAACAGGACCTGTGCACGCGCACGGCAAGGCCTGGAGATGTGCAAGAATATGGTGCGAGCAGGAGTTGTAATAACGCCGCAGGCCGTATGCGTGCACATCAACTGTCTGTGCCGAAGCTTTAACAGATAGGAGATGAGCACGTGTACGGCTTGTGGCGTTCTCACAACACCTGCTTGCACCATACGCGTGCACATCTCCTGTCCAAGCGCGGCGCGCTTTACACGTACAGCATGCCTCACCCACTTACAGGCTCTTGTGGAGACTCTGCGCTACTCCTCGGCTGGTCTCGCGTCCTGCAGCCGGTCACTGCAGCAACACGCGGGGCTCCATCTTGCTCACAGGAGCCCCGCCTGAAATCCTGCTTTACCCGCACCATGTGGCATTCACGAAGGCGGGGTGGGCTCCCGCCGGACTTCCTCTACTGCTTGTTTTAATTATTTTTTGCCTTGGGCTCTTTGGTAGGCCTTTCCCTGGGCCGCACGAGCCGCGCAGCACTCATTCAAGTACGGCGGCTTTTCAAGTCCGCACGCGACGCCACTGGGCATGAGCCGCAGGCCACGCGCCGCCAGGCTGACTCGATACGATGCAAAGCGGGCGGGAGAGTTCCAGGTACCGTGCATGCACGGGCAGCCCTTGCCCTCCCAGGTCTCCTCCCCGGCCTGGATGTGGAGCTTCTTTTAAAGGAGGTGCAGGGCGCATAGGGCTCCGGCAGTGCTCGTCACCTCACAGCTCTCTCGCAGAGCCCCACCGAGCCACAGCCATGTCAGACCAGGCCCCCTTCGATACCGACCTCATGACCTTGACACGCTTCGTGATGCAGGAGGGCAGGAAGGCCAATGGGACGGGAGTGATGACCCAGCTGCTCTAATGCCTCTGTACGGCTGTCAAAGCCATCTCCTCAGCCGCCAGGAAAGCTGGGCTTGCGCACCTGTAGGCCAGTGCAGGGCACGCGCTCTGCGCAACCTCACACAAAGCATGCGCGTTTACTCAGGGTGCGCATCCGCACACAGGTGGTCTCTCTTTGTATCACATCCTTACAAGCATTTCTCATTCATACACGCATGTTCACACTCAGTCTCACGCCAAGCTCTCACGCAGAAACCTCACTCTCTTTGACACACACACCCTCAAACAGACCGTGACAGATACAAATGATAAGTGCACCTACACACTGTCACCAAAGACGTGGAAACTGCCCGTCCCTCCCTCTCCACCACACGCATTCATACATGAACATAGACAGTCGCAAAGGGACGCAATAACATTTAATCACACTTAAAAAGACGCACACACTCCACGCACATACAGATCACACAGCTAAAACACACACACATATTATACAAATACATTTACACAGGAACGCTCACTATCTATCTCATTCTCTCTCGCGCACACACACACTTTGCACAGGGTTTTAAGCGGGCGGGTTGCAATAGGTCTGGCATTACTAAATGTTTGAGCTATTGGTGTTGCATTATTATTAGCAATGCCAATAGCTCAAACTTTTATAATGCGAGACCTATTGCATTGCAAATGCTTGTTTTTTTGTTTAATGTTTGTTTATTGAGTACAAGCAAGTAAAAAATTACATATGTCGCAGAAAACGGAGGGCAGGGGTGGGGAAGCAACAAAAAGTGGGTCACAGAATAAGCAATCAGACGCGGGCTCCCGCAAAGGGATAAATCCAGCTACATAGGATTCAAAACACAAATGTAATGAAGGCACAGCGATTTCCCAAAACACAAGGGACAACATTAAAAAGAAAAAAGCTTTCACCACGCCCAAGGGGGAAGCCATGGAAGGGGCCAGAAAGCAGAGGCCCAGCTAGAATTCCATTGTCCAGTATAGGGATTACACAACAACACAGCCAGTGAGTCAAACAGTTAGTACTCTACTTTTGCAGTCACTGCTCCTTCACACATATTTGAGCAGGGGAGTAACATTATGTACAACAATAATCATGGCCGAAATCAAACTGCACTTGCATTCTTGGTATTCCCTTACAGTTTTTTTACTTTCTTGTCTGCTCTGATGGGTCTTGTGAACAACTGAGACTGAGTAGTGACGATTAGCGAAGAAAATCGTACAGCACAGCCGGAGTGAAGCATCCATCACTTCGTACCAGAGTCGCCAGGCTATAGGCCTTGGCAAAAATATGTAAAAAAGACCACTTCACAGACTGGCAAATGTCAGCCACCAGAGCCCCTAGTTAGAGCAGCAGAAGTAGCCATGACCCTCTTCCTCTGTGCATGAATGGCAATGCAAGGGTCTTTTATTGGTCAACGCATAAAAGACCTTAATGCAAATGGTGACCCAACACCCTGTCAACTGAGGTAGCGACATCCGCAGAGTTGTCCGAAAGAATTTGCGCAACATGGCTGACGACTGAAAGGAGAAAATCCATCACTATTAGAAGATCCACCCTCAACCTTAGCACAGTGCCTTTCATTTATTGTCTGAAGCGGAAGTAAGGGACTGCACTGTTATCTCCCCCCAAATAAGTGGCCAATCCACGTCTGCAAGGACTGAGAGAATGATCTCTAAGTATGCGAGAGGCTAGTGACATTGCATCCTGAAACACCAATGGAGAGACCTGGCATGTGTCACCAGAAGAATGTGCAAGGCCATCAGTTGTAGCCATTGTGTCTGTCAATTTCAGCCTATCATGCAGACTTTGCTTTGAAGGATCTAGACTCTCTTTTACAATTTCAGAAAGGGATCCATCTTGTAAACCGTGAGGTTATTTATAACCAATTTGACATTTCACCCAGGGTGTGGACATATCATAAAGACCACTGCTTTAAAGGGCACCTGAAGCGAGCTCTTTGGGCCCGACGGACCAAGTTTATTAGGCCCCTGTTCAAGAGGTGCTGGGGTTCAATTTTGCTTTAGATGCCGGAGGAATCAGGCTTTCAAGAAAAGAATGAGTAGACCCATATTTTAGATCAGATGTCACAGGTTTATTGTGATGAATGACCGGTCTGTGCTATCAAACATAAGAAGAGTATCTCCCAGACAGCCAGCCCCAGTTCCAGTAGAGCTCTGTTAAAAGGAAGCAAAACATTCAGAGTCACTGAGAACAGCTGCAGGATTTCTTGAATACTAGGTTTTTGAACATAGGAGGGACAACAGGAGCGACAATTCGAGTACCTCCGCTGCTTTAAGCGCAACAGCTGCAAACAAACAAACTCCTTCAATAGGAGGGCTAGCAAAATACAAAATGTGACCCTCCAGGGAACATATCAAGGCCACTGATATTCGAGAGGTCTAAGTAAAGACAAGTGTCTGCATGATAGGGAGAAAGGAGGTGATAAGGCTTTAAATCATCTAAATCTGTGATCCTAAAATCTAGGTTGGGCATGCCAAGCACATCTTAAATCACAGCAGGAGATCTTACATGTGGTTAAACCGCTGACATTTTGAAAGAGGATCCGCAAAAGGCTGGTCCTCTAAAGAAACTTCTATCTATTCAACAAAGAATGTTCACTAATCTCGAGGGATGAGGCAGCAGTAAACGCAGTTCCAAGAGTGGTGCCTGAAATGACGTCAGAAGTTACATTAAAGACATTTGAACCAGTGTCTTAAATAGGTGTGGTTCTTGAGGGTGAGGTAGGAGTCAGTGGAGATTGGTGGATCGGTGGAGATGCAAGCAGGAGATCGGTACCAACGGTCTGGCACAGCACTGGCAGCCAGAACGGGCCCAGAGGGAGGAGGTCCAAAATGGCCTGCTAAAAAGCCTCAACTTGAAATGGATCAGATGAGGTAATCAGAAACTCTGTCAAAATTTCTGGAGAAGCAGGATTGGCTCTAAGAAAGAAGAGGAACACGCTGGCATCCGGGAACATCACCACCGACTTTCCTAACAGGCGTGGGTGTGGGACTGTTTCGTCAATGAAGATTTGCAGTTTGTGTTTTTTTGTAGGACTCAGAGGATGGCTCCCTAGCAGGAGACTTACCTGAAGGAGTGGGGCGGAACCACTTGGGAGTCTTCTTATTGGCAAGGTCCATCCTTGCCTACGTCTGCATGTTACATGTTGCATATTGCATGATAATGATCAGTCCCCTGGCACCACAATCAGTTGTTGTGAGGATCTGACAAGGAAATTTAATTTCGACAGAGTTTGAACATTCAGGACAGCTTTGGACCTGCATTGGTAAAGCTGGGAAAAACGAGAACTAGCTGCAGCATGCCATGTCCTGCCATATACAGACAAGGTCCTCATTTCAAGGGCAGTTGGAATGATGATCGGAGATGTGTTGTGCCACCTGGTGGGGCTGGAGAGCTATCAAAACAATTCCAGATCCCAGTATGGTGTCTGGGGATATTCACAAGATGAGGAATTTGAAGGAAAAAGTATCCGTCAGAAATGAGCACACACTTCTATTATTTGTGGCATATTGCTTGTGGGATCAGGGATGTAAAGGTGAACATCATCTGCATATAATAAGACAACATGATTCCAGTCCATCATTCTGACGGCCGTATTATCTAATTGTTTCTCAGCAGGCATGGATAAGGGTTGACATGTTAACAAGAGCACTAGTGAACATCCAGGCTTTGTTTCATTCTGAACCAGTAATGCCTCTGTCTATGCTGACCTTGGCCAGTGTGTTCCTTAAAAGCAGTCAACTCTGCAAAGTGAGATCTTTGTTAGTTTATTGTACCAGAAATCCGAATATACGGGTCAAAGGCCTATTAAGCATTTTCACCTTCATGTTCTATGAAACCATCTCTCCACTAAGATATAAAAGCCTATATATTCATTCACTTAAGGTTCACTTACTAGGAACAAACCTGGACTGTTCCGGTGTACCAACTCCTCTATTAAATTTCCCTTCTTTTCATGCCACTATGTTAATTAAGGTCTTGCAATCAGTGCTTAACATGCGAGTGGTCGACACGAGGCCTTTAACAAGTTTTTTTGTGTGGCTTTGGCATTACTACTGAAATTGCTCTTCGCAATGTGGCCAGCACAGACTCTTCTTCTCTTGAATAGCTACACAGTTCTGACAGCCTAGGTGGGTAGGACATTTCAGTAGGCATCGCCAAATTCCACAGGCAAAATGTCACTCACCCTCTGTTTCTATAGAGGTAACTTCAAGCTCTACCAATTTAGCGGAGTTTAAGAGCATGCAATATAATAAAAAAAAATCACATTTTTCTTCTTACATTTTTGATAATACCACAATCTTCAGAGCAATACAAAGCAGAGTACTCTCTGCATCCTATGCTCGGTTTCCAGGTAACTGTAAACTCTTTGATTGGCCTTTTCAGTGGTCATCATTTTTTTTTATAACCCAGCCTATTTTGGCTTTTGCTGTCACTCTGTTACTTTCTTGAGGTTATTCAACTTACTAAAGTGACTTCATTTGACAATATCTACATTTTTCTATTTCAAAGGAGTCCTGAGAATATTAGATCGCTGTTAGTCAAGCATCAATAGCTCTTCCTCCACTTATTCGGTTTTCTCTCCAACCGCTCTCTGAATCACCATTGTAACTTATTTTATTACACTGATTGAAAAATAAGAGATAATTAGCAGAGCCAATAAGGGTAGCGTCTTTGACCATTGTTACAGACTAACCTTACGATATCAAGTACTGCTTGCTCCTTCTGTTTTCTTTACAGTTTTCCTTCTGTGTTTTGTACCACAAAACTAGTTTTGACTCAAATTTGCCAATGAGGTTCTGGTATGACACGACCTGACCGTGGAGTTAGATATCTTGTTACTACTAGGGTGGCCAACTTCCACTGAGTCCCCACTGGCCTCTGACCAGTGTTAAATAGTGCAACAAGGGGGGGTAGCTGAACTGTTCCTATAGAGAGAGGAAAATAGGTTGGCTGGCGTGACCGAAGGTGTGTATGTGACACCTTGGGGCATCCATTTTGTTGGATGTAGTTGCCTCACACACCCTGAAGGGTGTCATGCTTCATCATAGGCGTTGCTCCTCGTCGGGGAGGCGGTGCAATCCCCGACGGGCTCACCTCAAAGAGGGGCTCTTTGGCAGAGATCTTTTGTATCCAACTGCCTTATGGTGAAGTGGGGGTGTGTGGGCAGGGTAGCAAGTTTGCCTGGTGATGTGATTAAAATGTAGCAGGGGGTACCGGAAACCACTTTATTCTGGGGGTCCCCCTACTGCAATTAAAAACGTGAAGCTAGCTCGCTAGGTATCAACAGGTTAGGTCGAGTGACCCTAGAGGAGGCTAGAACAAAAATTGGTCGACATGTTTCTCGCGCTGGGGCAAATCACCCGCGATTCATCAGGACCTTGAAAAAGTGAAAATAAATAAATTGAAATCAACTACATGCTAGTGTCATGTGTGTGGTGTTGCTATAATTTACCTCTGTGGATAATCCTATGCCTAATGGTCAGGGACTACTTGCCTCATGAGGGGTCGGCGGGTCAGTACAACGGGGTTGAACCTATTAGGTGTAGCTCAATCTGCCCGTGTCCGCGTGGGAGCACCTACCCATCTCCGCCGAGCTCAGTATTAAATAGTGTCCTACAATTCTCAGAAAATGGTCTGTTTGTCGGAAATCTCTTTTTATTGGGTTCTGTGGAAGATGTCTACCTTTCTCACTGGTCCCCAAAAACCCTCTGCTCCCCCAGCAGTGTGCTTCCTGATCCACTGATCCACTCAACAAGCTACCACTTGTGACACCTGGGAAGTGGGTCTCTCAAGCACCCTTGTATTTTTCAGGACCCAAAGGTGGCTAATTGCTCCTCGTGGGAGAGAGGGCTCATTTTTGCCCACAGAGGTCATCAACTGTCAGAAACCGCAACTGGCCCTCCAACTGCCAACATCTTTCCCTCTCAATGGTATCATTTATCATTATCAGCCCCCTTCCCTGTGTTGACCCCCCATCAGTATAAGTTCAGGATCACACTAGGAGAAGGGAAACAGTGAGTGAGGAGACTTCAATAGCTGCTAGCCAACTGATGTAGCTTCTTCCAGTTTGCTCCTGCCTCAGCCATTTAGGTTTCTCCCAGTCACGGTGTCTCAACTTCTGCAGTAGGTACAAATGTTCGCTCCTTGAAGCTGCCCTTGGTTCAAATGTTTTGCTTGACTTCCTTTTTCTAGGTTCCTTAATTTGCCACTAAGGGTGTTCATTGTGCAACGATAGGTTCATGAATCTTTGTGGTTAATTCCATGGTTCATGTATTTCACAACAGATTAAAAGCGGTTCTCTAAGGGAGCAAAGCCAAATCATACCCTCAAGTACTCAAACTTCACACCAAAAAGCTCAAATTGGAAAAAACCTGAACATTGCTCAGGTCACTTCTTATTTATGTAGGTGTGGCAGATTGTTGTGGTTTCCTAGGAGAGAAACCTTTCATATTTGTTTTGTAAGAAACATTGGTAGCACTGCTCCCTTGAAGAAAATGTATCAGATCTGGGTGGCTCATCATACCCAGCCTTTTCCCAGGTCTCCTTTCCAATCCAAACAAATGTCCAGTTCCAGCTGGACAACTTAAAATCTTTCAAACAGGAATAAACTGACTTTGTTCTAGAAAGCTGTGCACCCCAAGTCGTAAGTTGCATAGGTGCAAACAGGAGATCGGTCCCTGGAATTTTCCAGGGGGCGCCAACTTCTTTATTTGTATTTTTTGCACCCTCTCATCACAGAAAGAAAGTTCTACAGGAGCGAACAGGCTTCTCTGTGAAGATCTTGACACTCCCACCCCACCCCCCCACACAGTTTAGCGCTTGTGAGTCATTTGAAAACTAATGCCACAGTCCTGGAGCAAATCATCTGAAAGAGAAGTGCAGCAGCCAAAGAGGCCTTGCCTTCTCTTTCAGTTCCAAGCAAATTAACTCTTTGGAATAAGCTGTGTACAGTAGTTTCAAGGGTAAATTTGTAACAAGCATTTGCAATGCAATAGGTCTCGCATTTACGCACGTTTGAGCTATTAGCATTGTAAATGGCAATGCCTTATTTTATGTTTTGGTTTTTAAAACATAAATAAAAGGCACTGTCATTTTTTTAAATTTTGTAATAAGCGCGGCACCGTCTTCACGGACACAGCGCTATGCAATGCAATAGGTGTGGATTTTGGTATTGTAAATAACAATGCCTTTTAATTTTTTAAAAGACATTGCCATTTACAATGTCAATAGCTCAAAATAATGCCATTGCGAGACCTATTGCATTGTAAATGCTTGTTCTAAGTAGTTTTCAATAATTCCAATACTTGTGGTTTCTATCCACGCTCAACGTTGTGGGAGAAGAACTGTGAAACTCGAGAATAAATCTGGAAGGTAGTATACTACTGAAAAGTAGACAAAAGTCTAAATTCAGCAAGGCTGGTGTAGCCCACTTATTCCCCCCCCCACCCCCCCCCCCCCCAAGGAACAAATTACCGAAATAAAAAAATCAATGAAAGTAAGTACCAAACAAGACCTATTTCGGACTGACCATGAGCCACTGTAGGGAGTTCATAGAGAAGAAATTGGAACCTGCACAGGTTTGAGACTGTCCGCAGTGAAGAAAGCAAAACGTGCATGGGTACGAGCCTGTTCATGGTGAATTGGGCAGAAAACCCACAGAACGAGTACGAATATCTTCACAGTGAAATAAGCAGAGTGAGCATAGGTACGAGACAGTTAACAGTGAAGAACGTGGAACGTGCACATGCACTGCTTGTAGAGAAGAAAGCGGAAAGTGCACAAGTACAAAGACTGTCATTTTCATTGCACTCTTTTGATATGAAGGAGTATGCTTAACGCATACAAATGTCAAATGATTAATGCTCAATGTTGATGAGAGTAGCTATAATCACCAACAGAATCTTAATGTTCTGCCCTCTTGAATCACGCTGGGTATTCGTGTAAGAAGCTCACTTAAGACATCTGTTGTAACACTCGATTTTGATGTTTTCATGTGCTGTGTGACCACCTGTAGCAGCCCATATTCTTTGCGCGGCTATAAAGACACCCGGGCTCTGCTTTTATTTTATTTCCTTAAGATGTAACATAGCAACAGCCATGGGGCAGTGTCAGACCTTGATTTATTTTTGTAAATATGACTTGTGATTTAAAATGACGTCTTGAGGCTGTGAGTTACAAAGTAGTTTCTGCGTTGCAGTGCACAGTTATAAAGGTGTTTGCGAGCAATATATATTGCTCTTGACCTAGTTCGCAGCCAAATGTGGCCCAGAGGGCTGTACATTTCAAGGTCACTGAGGTGCAGTCAGCCGAGAGCCAAGATATAGGATTTTCTGAGCAGTTATATCACGTGATTCCTGTAAATTTAAAGTAGATTTTTGGAAGTGCAGGGCAGAGTTGTTTTCTCAGCAGGCCATTCTTCATGATAGACTCACAATAAAGACCGGGCTGAAATTTCCATTACACCCACGTAATCTCGCGCGAGTTCTGGAATGTTGTTTTATGAGAATTAAGCATATGTTGCACAGGCTCTAGTTAGGACCGAGGGTGCGAAGTATTGTGGGAAGTAACCCTATGGGCCCCCTCCCCAAAACGTGGGTTATTCCTCTTGTCACTTTCTTCCTGGGCTCCCCGAAACACTAGATCCAGTTCCTTGGGTTTGATGTTAGTTTTTTTATACCACTCTAACTACCTACCAAACTGACACTTACTGAACGTTGGTCCAGGCCAGTCTTTTTATGTCATATTCTTCATAGTGACCAGAAGAAAGTACACTCCAGCCTTGTCCGGGCGCTGCTCACAGTGCAAGCATTGGCCAAAGAACGGACAATGGGTGGGCCCAGGGAAGCTCGCACTCACATGCCTGAACCCCCAATCTACTACAACCGCTGGAGAGACACAATTGACCGAGTTCCTCTAACCTTCAGATGGAGTGATCGTCCAATAGAAAGAGGATTTTCCTTTGGCAGCCTTTGTGGCTTAAATGCCATTGTGGATGCTGGGCAGTGCCCTAAAAAAATCACTGCAAAACAAAACGTCTACTAAGTTAATACTGTTCACATATTATACAAAATGATGGCCCCCTGTCTGCTGTGAAACGCTAACAAAATAAAACAAGATTGTAGCTGCAGCTGGCTCTAAAAATAAAATAAAAAATCACCTGTCGCTTTGAAAGATGTGACGTAGCCAGGAGCATATACTTTAAAAAGCACAGCCTCAACGAAGACAAAGAAGCTTTTTAAAAAGTGCTGGTCTGACGAAGGCTGTGAGCAAACCGAAACCTGTTGTGGGGCGGGACTTTCGTCTTCTGAAGCCCGCGCCCACGGATTGGCTGGCCCATAGAGGAGCAGTGGTGACGTGAGGCTCCCATGCCCGAGGGAGAGCCCCGCGGAGGCTGCAGAGTCCGGAGTGGCGCTGATGCGGTAAGTGGGGTTAGTTGTACGGAGGGGGGGGGGGGTGTCTCTGTATGTGTGCGCTCATGTGTGTGTGGGGGCGGCGGGGGGAGGTCTCTGTATGTGTGCGTGTGTGCGCTCATGTGTGTGTGGGGGCGGCGGGTGGAGGTCTCTGTATGTGAGTGTGTCTGTATGTGTGCGCTCGTGTGTGCGTGTAGGTGCACGTGTGTGTGTGTGTGTGTGTGTGTGTGTCTGTGTGTGTGTGTGTGTGTGTGTGTGTGCGTGCGTGTGTGTGCGTAAGCAGGGGGAGGTGTGGCTGTGTGTGTTGGAGCTTCCCAGGAGACTGGAGATGTGCACATGGCGCGCGGCCCGGTCCGATCAGATTCTTGAAGATGCGCGTGGCCATCTCTTGTCTCCTGGGAAGCTGAGCCGGTGACTATAGGTCTCTGGTGAGACAGCACTTCGCGCTGTAATCGCCACAAGACCTAAAAATCATTATATGTGGACACAGCCAATCCTAATAAACGTTTCTGGGTTTTCACACCAAGATTTCCAGTAAAGGGACACACTTTTTAATATGGGACATGTTTTGTAGTGTTTACAAAAACTATTCCATGGTTTCATTCACAAAAGCTCCAAAACTATTTCTGCCTAGCTCTTCTGGTCTCTTCTTAATGGAGGTCCCTCCTGTCTCCCATCTTAGTGGAGGCCTCTCTTGTCTCGCAACTCCACCAATGGCCCTCCCAATTTAATCCATTGGACTACAAAGGCAATCTCCTGCTCTATGCTATGGCTTACCTGTGGCCTCCTGTGGGGTCTAGTTTCACTGAGATGGGAGAGAGACTTCTATAATGGAATAGGTGCTAGAGAGGCCCATGCAAGTACGTATCTCTCACTTTACATTCTCCCGGGGGCTTCCACTCTCTCATTCTCGGTATTGTGCAGTCAGTTCTTTGAAGAGGCAAATCGCAGATCTGATGAATACAAAGATGTGAGACAGAAATGTGTATCCTTTTAGGACAGTACTTCAGATGTGCTCAGGTAGAATTCCATTTATATCAGGCCTCGAAAAATCTAAAACATGTTGCCAGTCTTGCATGTTGAGTGAATAAAGTATGTATTCGACCTATAAGTAATGCATCGACCCTGATCTGGATACAAGTATTATTTAATTGGTTTTTAAGTTGCAATATAATAAGGGCCGCTGTTGTGGTTCTGAGCAACCTCCTCACATATGGCACTCTGCTTACTGAGATCCATAGATAATAAAATATATATTTTTTTATGTAGCGCATTAGCCATCACTTCTGCCATTTCTAAGCACTGTGAATAAAACAGATTATGTCTAATTGACTTTCACAATGATGGACGTTTGAGTTGGCCCTGCTGTGTTTCAAACGTGATCTGCTGCTCCCTTCATGTTTTCGGCGTTCAACTCCTTTATGCCAGTAAGGAGTACTACTTGGAGGTTGACAGAGCCCTGTGTGGCCATGGTGCGATTAGTAAAAAAGGGCTAAAGGTGTAGATTTTGAACTTCAGTTTTTGTACCCCTCTGGAGCACAGTTTAAGTAGAGCAAAATACAGGCGGCTAAGCAGCAACCTATGGAAACCATTAAAACAAAGTACATGCAGCATTGGTGGTACAAGAGGAGCACCGTGGCCCTGCATCTAGCTCACTTATATCATTTCGTAGTAAGTTCATTCAGTGCTTTTATTCTGTCTCACAGTCACTGATTCTCCTTCATGATACTGGTAGGTCTGCAACAGGCATCAACCAGTGATCCAAAAACAACAAATAAGCTGTCATTTCAACCCCAAAATCATAAGAGTTTATGCAAGCCATATGACCATATCCTTAGAATTGTATGGAAAACTTGAGTGAAAGGACTATGAAAAACCATACCCCAGCCTACAACACAAATTCAAATCCACCTGAAGCCCACAAGTACTAAAGACCCACCCCCTTCCACCCTCACAATAGGGTTTAAAATAATATTCTAAAACTCCAATATTTGTTGACACTTACACAATATAGGCTGGCAAATAAAAAATTATCCCTTTTGACATTGTTAAAGTGTTAGTGCACGTGAAGGCAGGGACTTACTTCATTGTGTGCATTGTGAAAAATGAGAAGTTTGCTTGAATGCATATATTTTAACTAAATAAGTGCACTACAGAAATTATATACATATTTTAATCACTGTCACATTCTAAACTCTGACACCAGTATAAGCTGATCAGAGAAGTCAAGGCAGAGCCCCTGTCTAGATTGAATAATACAAAATCTAATGGGCAACCCAAACTACCCTTGAGGGCTTGGGCAAGATAAATGGTAGAGTAGAAGTGCCGTCAAGGGATGTATTCAAGTATTTGAAAATATTCGTGGTACACTGACTGTGAGAAAGTGCCATCTTTCTTGCATTGGTATGCCCCCACTTTTTTCTGACTGCTGATATGCTTTTACTGAGTGTGCCCTGTGCTCCTGCCAACCAGGTACCCAGGGCCTGTGTTCCTTCCCTGAAAACTGAGTTGAAACAAAACCCAATTGGCATCTCTGGCCACCTATCAGCTCCTAGTAAATGGTACCTTAGGTACCCAGGGCATGGTGACCGGAGAAGACCCCTAAGGGCTGCAGCACTTATTGTGCCACCCTTATGGGCCCTGTACCTGGGTACCCACACCCTGCCTTTGGCAGGGTGAGTGCCTAGGTACAGAATTAAACAAAGAGTCGACATGGCACACATCCCTGTATGCCATGCCCACAAATCCACAGCCCTGGCATACATCAGTCAACCCTCTAGCTGGGTGCCCTATGCCAGTGGTGTGGGCCCAGGTGCCTGAGCCCTGTGCCCCTACAGTACCCAGGGCCATTCCTGGGCACTGTAAGTGAAGTGATGCCATTAAGAGTATATGGTGCTGGGAGGTTGTCATTACGAACTCCACAGTACCATAATGGATACACTGAAGACTGACAAGTTTGGGACCAAACTTCTCAGCACATTAAACCTGCACTGATGCCAGCGTGAGATTTAATGTAAAATGCACCAGAGGGCATCTTAGAGATGCCCCCTGAAAACCTAACCTACAATCCACGTCTGGTTGAGTGGCTGCAGAGGCTGCCATACAGCAAATATGTTGCTGGACCTCTGGGTAGGAGAGCCCCCGCTCTCCTGGGTCTGCAACAATGCACATCCTAGGCGAGGTGCTAGGTCTCCTTCCCAAGGATGGGCAGGGGAAACTTCAAAGGCATGCCGCTTCTGTGAGCTTCTCCAGACCATTTGCTGTACCCTTAACCAGCCCCAACCAGTCCTGCCCCCCACTCTGGCGGGAAGACTGGCAGGAAAAAGTACGTCAGGAAGGGGGGGGGTTACCAGCCTGTGCCAACCCCACCCCTCAGGTGGGGGAGACTAGGTGAAGCAAGACCCCAGGCTCCGGCCATCTTGAAGATGGGGAGCCCTGCCCAATCACAGCTAGGCTCCTGCCCCCTCCCACAGGAGAGGAGCAGGCTAGGGGGTGTACTCAACCCAGGGCAGGAACCCAATGGTCCCTGTCCTTGCCATACCTGTAACTCCCCTAAATTCAGTATTTAGGGTTTCCCTGAACCTTCCTTCCTTGGATCCCAATACGAAAAGAAGAAAAAAGATCAAGAAAAAGAAGACCCGCCGTGCAGCTGCTAACAACAGGATGACAACAACTGACTTGGCCCCAGCCCTACCGGCCTGTCGATCCTGGAACCTGCTCCTGCTTAATCCTGGCGACTCCTGCGGACAGCAACCTTGGGACACCCGGAGGACCTGCCTGCCTTGACCTTCTTGAAGACTGGGACACCCATCAGCAGAGGCTCTGCTGCAACAACCCACCTGGTGCCAACCAGGAAGCTTCAGACCAGCCCACTCTGCACCCGCCGAGCCCGGACCAGGCCCAACCGAACCAAGACCACGAGGACGTCCCCCTGGCAACTGGTACCCGAAGTCCAGTGCCCAAAGACCCTCCTCGACAAACCAGCCGACACCTGCCGAACCAGGGGCCACCCCAACCGCGACCAGCCGAGGGTACGTTTTTCCGACACCCAAAGACACCCCTGCACCCGGCGCCCTACAGCCCCCTGTGCCTCCCTTTGGGGTACCTACCTGTGCTCCAAGATCCCAACTTACCTCTCGAAGTGCTGGTCGCCCCTGGAGAGTCTCCGTCCCTGAGCCTGCAGCCTTTGTTTCTTTTTGACCTTTCCCATTGGATAACAGAGCGCGCGACGGCTCAAAAGCACCCTGCACCCAGCTGCCCGAGTGCCGCTGGCTGTGACCCCTGTGACCTATCCTACTTCCCCCCCCTTGCCCTGAGCAAGTGACCAGGAGACCAGCTTCCACAGCTGCGTGGCCTGCTAGCCAGCAGCCACCAACCGAAGGCCCCCCTTCCCTCATTGGATATCATTGGGCCTACCTACCTCTGCACCCGGCCGCGCCTGTGCCGCTCGGAGTGAACTAACTGTACTTACCTGACCCTGGGGGACCCCTGAGTCTATGCCCAGAACCTCAACTTCACCAACCAAGTACTCACCTGGAAACCGGTCATTTAATTACCTGCCATTGGATAACATTGACCCATTTTGACTCGAATTTTTTTTACGTTTGAAGTTTGAAAAATAAAAATATTCACATAAAATCAGCCAAAGTCCGAATTCCGAAGTACTCACCTGTGATCAGGGGAGAAGCCAGTACTGTACCTTTCAGCCCAGTACTGGACCGCTAAAGTAATCCCTAGCGGGGTTACTAGTAATCTGTATTTTCTCAATAGGAACCCATTGTCTGGTTTTCTATGAAATTTCTTCTAAGTGTCTACTTTTGAAAACTTAAAATATTCTTTAACAAGCATTTACAATGCAATGGTCTCGGCATTGTTAAAGTTAGAGCTATTGGCATTGCTCAGGACATTATTTTTATTTATGTTTTGGTTTTTAAAACATAAATAAATGGCAGTCATTTACAATGCCAATAGCTTAATCGCTCGCAAATGCGAGACCTATTGCATTTGCACCCACACAGAGCCACACATACAAAGCCACCCACACACATACAGAGCCATCCACACACACAAAGCCATCCACACAGAGCCACCTACAAAAAAAGCTACCCACACACACAGACAGAGCCACGCACACACAGAGCGCCACGCACACACAGAGCGCCACGCACACACAGAGCGCCACGCACACACAGAGCGCCACGCACACACAGAGCGCCACACACACACACACAGAGCGCCACACAAACACACAGAGCGCCACACAAACACACAGAGCGCCACACACACACCCACAGAGCGCCACACACACCCACAGAGCGCCACACACACCCACAGAGCGCCACACACACAAAGCGCCACACACACACAGAGCGCCACACACACACACACAGAGCGCCACACACACACACACAGAGCGCCACACACACACACACAGAGCGCCACACACACACACACAGAGCGCCACACAGAGCGCCACACACACACACAGAGCGCCACACAGAGCGCCACACACACACACAGAGCGCCACACAGAGCGCCACACACACACACAGAGCGCCACACACACACACACACACACAGAGCGCCACACAAACACACAGAGCGCCACACACACACAGAGCGCCACACACACACCCACAGAGCGCCACACACACACCCACAGAGCGCCACACACACCCACAGAGCGCCACACACACCCACAGAGCGCCACACACACCCACAGCGCCACACACACCCAAAGCGCCACACACACACAAAGCGCCACACACACACAGAGCGCCACACACACACACACAGAGCGCCACACACACACAGAGCGCCACACACACACAGAGCGCCACACACACCCACAGCGCCACACACACACAAAGCGCCACACACACAAAGCGCCACACACACACAGAGCGCCACACACACACACACAGAGCGCCACACACACACACAGAGCGCCACACACACACACACACAGAGCGCCACACACACACACAGAGCGCCACACAGAGCGCCACACACACACACACAGAGCGCCACACAGAGCGCCACACACACACACAGAGCGCCACACAGAGCGCCACACACACACACAGAGCGCCACACAGAGCGCCACACACAGACACAGAGCGCCACACACACAGAGCACCACACACACAGAGCACCACACACACACAGACAGAGCCACACACACACAGACAGAGCCACACACACACAGACAGAGCCACACACACACACAGACAGAGCCACACACACACACAGACAGAGCCACACACACACACAGACAGAGCCACACACACACAGACAGAGCCACACACACACAGACAGAGCTACACACACACACAGACACAGACAGAGCTACACACACACACAGACAGAGCTACACACACACACAGACAGAGCTACACACACACAGACAGAGCTACACACACACAGACAGAGCTACACACACACAGACAGAGCTACACACACACACAGACAGAGCTACACACACACAGAGCTACACACACACAGACAGAGCTACACACACACAGACAGAGCCACACACAGACAGAGCCACACACAGACAGAGCCACACACAGACAGAGCCACACACAGAGAGAGCCCCACACAGAGAGAGCCCCACACACACAGAGAGAGCCCCACACACACAGAGAGAGCCCCACACACACAGAGAGAGCCCCACACACACAGAGAGAGCCCCACACACACAGAGAGAGCCCCACACACACAGAGAGAGCCCCACACACACAGAGAGAGCCCCACACACACAGAGAGAGCCATACACAGACAGAGAGAGCCATACACAGACAGAGAGAGCCACACACAGACCGAGAGAGCCACACACACACACACACACAGAGCCACACACACACACAGAGCCACACACACACACACAGAGAGAGCCACACACACACAGACAGAGCCACACCCACACAGACAGAGCCACACAAACACAGACAGAGCCACACAGACAGAGAGAGCCACACACAGACAGAGAGAGCCACACACACAGAGACAGAGAGAGCCACACACACACACACAGACAGAGAGAGCCACACACACACAGACAGAGAGAGCCACACACACACAGACAGAGAGCCACACACACACACAGACAGAGAGAGCCACACACACACACACACAGAGAGAGCCACACACACACACAGACAGAGAGAGCCACACACACAGACAGAGAGAGCCACAAATGCAGAGAGAGAGCCACACACACACACACCGAGAGCCACACACACAGGGAACAGAGGCCAGAAAAAACGCTCACAACGAGGGAACAGATGCCAGAAAAAACGCTCACAACGAGGGAACAGAGGCCAGAAAAAACGATCACAACGAGGGAACAGAGGCTAGAAAAGCAAGCACAACGAGGGAGCAGGGGGCAGGAAAGCAAGCACAACGAGGGAACAGAAAAGCAAGCACAACGAGGGAACAGGGGGCAGGAAAGCAAGCTCAACGAGGGAACAGAAAAGCAAGCACAATGAGGGATCAGAAAAGCAAGCCCAACGAGGGAACAGGGGGCAGGAAAGCAAGCACTCAACAAGGGGGCACGGGGTGGAGGGAGAGCTTACCTGCATTATCCAAGCTGCGGCCCGCGACCGGGAGACTCCGCGCCGGCTTGGTTTTAGGTGTCAGTTGCTGCGTTTGGACGCAATAACACATGTCCAATGAACACCAGGTGGTGGCACTTTATAGGACGGATAGAAATGCAGTTTACGTGTTTATGACCCGCACTTCGTCATCTCACGAAGTAGCCAACCAAAGCAGATCCAAACTGGTGCGGAGGGTCGGTTGGCGGGGGATTTTATACTCCTACCTACTCGCTCGCCTAACCCGAAACAGAGACGCGGCAGTCACCGCCCCATTAAGTGAACAAGCCCTAGGAGGGCTGAGGTGAGCTGCAGTGGGCTACCAGTAGCCTTGTATGTGGTGTTGTGCAGCCACGACCGGGACGATTGCAGGGCAGAGCATCACTAAAATCCACGCAATATGTCTGTGGAGACTGCGTTCCATGTTATAATGCTCCATTACCGTATATTCGGGGGGGAAGGGGCCTCCTCGACTGCCTCCCCCTGAGCTATCCCCGGTATATAGGAAAAAGGGGCTGGCCGTTCCTACCCCCCCCTCCCCCGCCCCCCATGTTTGCCCTTAAAGCGTGTCTCGGGGTGCTGCCGTGAACACCTGCACTACACTCCCCCGGACAGAGTGGAGGAATGCCTTCAGTGCTAGACGAATCACCCTCAGCTCCAGAAGGTTGATATGGAGCGGGACTCCGCCGGAGACCAGAGACCTCTGATCTCCGCCTCTCCCATGTGGCCTCCCCAACCTAGGAGGGACGCGTCCGTCACAACTGCGTGCTCCGGTTAGGGTAAGGAGAGGGATCTGCCGCTGACCCAATCGCGGTCTGTGAGCAACCACTGCAGCGGTCTCGCAGTGCCCTCCGAGATCAGGACATGGTCGGACAGGTTGCCTTGATGCTGGGACCACTGAAACTTCAGGTCCCACTGCAGAGCCCGCATCTGCCACCGGGCGTGATGCACCAGAAGGATGCAGGAGGCCATCAGCCCCAGAAGTCGCAGCGTCATCCTGACCGAGACCCGGGATAAAGGCTGAAAGATTGGAATCAGAGCCTGAATATCCCGAACCCGCTGTTCGGGAGATAAACCCGAAACTGCGCTGAGTCGAGAACCGCTCCGATGAAAAGGAGCTTCTGAGAGGGGCACAGGTGTGACTTTGGCACATTGAAGGAAAACCCCAGATGGTGCAGGTCTGCCGTTGTCTGGAGGTGGCTGACGACTGTCTGGGGCGAGCCCGCCTTCAACAACCAGTCGTCGAGGTAGGGGAAGACTGACACCCCAAACCTGCGCAGATGAGCTGCGACCACCGCCATCACCTTCGTGAACACCCGGGGGGCGCTGGTAAGGCCGAAGGGGAGCACGGTAAATTGAAAGTGCCCGTGGCCGACCGTGAACCGCAGGTAGCGCCGGTGAGTCGGTGTAATGGCTGCCCTTCTGCTGGCTCTTTGGAGAGGGAGAATGATGGAGAGTGACTCCAGCCTATCACCCCCATAGCATAGGGGTTAGGACTATAGACAGGGCCCCTGTCTTACATATATTAGGGCATTTTCGTGTCACTTTCCTTAATGTAGGGCTTATGAATTTAAGTTAGGGGATAGATATATAAGTATTAGTCATGATTTGCCCATTTGCTAACATGCTAGGATATTTTCCATGGAGTTATGCATATTGTGGGCTCCGTAGGCCTAAAACGAGACAGACTCCATTTTGCTTTCTGCCTGGTAGCTCGAGAAGGCTTTCTAGGTGAAGTGTAATGTTTTAGTTTCAAGCTGTTGTTCGCTTGGAGAGAACCGGTTCAGGCTGACCCTTATCGAAGGAATGTATTTTTCTCCACACCGAAGACACAACTTCAGGCCGGCCGGCTGGGAACGTGTCCTTGGTACGGGGAGGTACAAGAATTTGGTGGGCGGCAGGTTACTGGCCGTAGCTTTCCATGAAGGAACGGGCTTTGATATTAGCGAAGGTGTTAGTCAGTTTTCAGTCAGTCCGTAGGCGGCATCTAGCCGTTAGCATCTCTGCCATTAATTATCTCATGGCGGACAGTCGCCATCTTTGAAGTCCTAGAAAGATTTAAGACCGAAACTCTCTGAGAAAGACTGAAGGAGAATTAGCGCGGAGCGCACTGATACAGAGAGAGAGAGAGAGAGAGACGGTAGCTAATAACCAGCAAGGTTCCGGTGCCCTGGAGGGAAGCAGACGAGGTTGAGCCTAGCGGTGCAGACGTGTACTTGTGACGGCTGGGGTGTGACTGCAAGGCGAGCCAGGACACAGACGAGAAGGGAACCTAGATGACTGCCGAGCCCAGACTTCATATTAACCAGGTGATGTCCGTCCATTGTTCATAGAACGTGCACTCTAATCTTTACCTTTTCTTTGCAGAAGTTATGTTGCATAGTAATGTGATTTGTGTCTACTGTTAATAAATATCCTAATTCTTATGGAATTATCGTGTGCCTCGTGTTCATGTTCAATCTTGGTAAATGCATCTCCTAGTTGAACGTTGTTTATGTGAGCGGATGTGAAATCCCGATCAGGTAAATAGTGATCGAACAAAGAGGGAGTGAGTGGACCTTTGATGCCAAGAATAGGAGGTACACCATATAATTTGGGAACCGTATCAAAAGTCATTATTATAGTTTTATCCCGAGTAGGTAACTGAGATATTGTCCTGATAATGGTTCATAGGAATGTGGTCGTCGTTGATATGCGGCGTTAGTGAGAACGTTGGGTGGGAGACCAACGCCTATACCCACAGGATTGTGGCTTGAATAAGTGAGAACGCCAGGAAGGACACTGGCGTGTAGTTTCGCAGGATTGCGAACAGTTTGGAAAAGGGAGCATTGGGTTCTGCAGGCCCATGTGTAGACGCACCGGATTGTGTGTCAGATCTGCCCTAGGGTAGACCGGTCTGGGTCGGGGTGGCCGCGAGACCAACTGATGTGAATAAGATATTGTAGAAAATCTATGTATATTCCCCATCCTTAGGTACGACCTATATATATATATATCCGTACATCTATCCATTGTGAATATTGTCTAAGGAGGGAAGGTGAGTACGTTTTGGCTGGGTCATAGGGGCCCCTGGGGGCTGATCCCATTTCAACGGAAAATCCAGCCATAACAGTCGGCAGTACTGGAATGTGGAAATAAGCGTCCTGCAAGTCCAACGCTACCATCCAGTCTCCTGGGTCCAGGGCAGCTAAGACTTGAGCCAGTGTCAGCATCTTGAACTTCTCCTTCCGGCGGAAGCCGTTGATGTTCCGTAGGTCCAAGATAGGGCGTAGGTCCCCTTTGCCATTCTTGGGTACCAGAAAGTATTGGGAGTAACAACCACACCCTACTTCCGGCCCAGGAACGCGCTCAATGGCCCCCTTGGCCAAGAGGGCCGTAACTTCCTCTTGCAGAAGTTGCAAGTGGTCCCCCGACACGCGGTGGTATTGCGGTGGCATGGCTGGGGGGGGATCGCCTCGAAGGGGAGGGAGTATCCCCTTCGGACGATTTGCAACACCCACCTGTCCGAAGTGACAGCGCGCCAGTGGAAGTGGTGATGGCGAACCCTGCCCCCCACTGGCGTCACATGGGCCTGAAAGCACGGACTAGGAGGCTTTAGAGGCGGATGCTGCAGGGGAAGGTGTGGACTGGCCTCGCCGTTGTCCCCGACCGCCGCCACAGTGGTTTCCACGGCCGCCACTGCGTTGGATGTTAGTCTGCGGTGCGTGGCTGGCAGCACGTGTGGGAGCGCCCCTTCCTTGGCCACGAAAGGAGCGAAAGGCACCCGTTTGCTGGCGCAGGGCCAAGAGGCCCAAGGACTTGGCCGTAGCCCTGGAGTCCTTAAAGCGCATGGTCTGCCTTGTCGCCAAAAAGGCGACGGCCATCGAACGCCATGTCCATAAGAGTGTTCTGGAGATCGGCCGAAAAGTTGCCGGACCTCAACCAGGCATGGCGACGAATCGCCACCGTCGTTGCCATCGCTCTGCCTAGTAAATCGGTGGTATCCAGCCCACACTGGATAGAAAACCGTGCTGCATCTCGATCCTCCGCATGGGCTCGGGTGAGTTTAGTCCTGACCTCCGCCGGATATTCTGGCAGCACCGTAACCGTGTCCCACAGAGAGTGGGTGTAGCGGCCTAAGAGGCACGCGGTGTTGACTGACCGGAGTCCCAAACTCAGGGAGGAGAATACTTTCTTACTGTATTGCTCGTACTTCTTGGATTCCCGATCGGGCGGGGCAGTCGGGAATGCGGTCTGGGAGTTGAAGGCCTGGATGACCAGGCTCTCTGGGGTGGGATGGGTGGACAGGGAGCAAGGGTCGGCCGGAGCCGGGGCAGTGGCATCTGGCCACGTTCCGATCTACAGGCTGACCTGTAGCAGGCTTGGACCAAGTGCCCAAAAGAACGTTTGACAAGGCCTCATTAAATGGCAGCAGAGGCTCAGCCGAGCTGGACTGCGGTTTAAGGACCAAAGTGAGGAAGTTAGTCCTCCGGCGCTGGAACCGATTCGAGGGTAGGATCGGGGACGGCGTCGCCCGTAGGCGGCGCTGGGACCGTCACCCTAGGGGCCGGCGCCTGTGAGGTCGTGAGGTCGACCGGCGACGACTCTGATCCGCCGGGGCCGAAGCACCAGACGGCGTTGGAGCCTTAGCACCCGACGGCGTCGGAGCCTTAGCACCTGACCCGCTAGGCGCCCCAGCCGGGGCCGCTGGGCCCAAAGGCGCCGTGGAACCCGGCGGAAGAGGGAGAGACCGCATGGCCATGAGGTAGCGCTCGATCTCCTCCGGTGTCGCGTCATGCCCAGGGACCGGAAGGTATGGAGGAAGGCCGCGGCGCCCGCGACTCAGTCGGTGCCGCGTGGGTGGTGTCACACGAACCCCCGGCCGCATCGCGTGAGCGTCGGGTGGGTCAGAAGAGCGGTGATGCCTTTCCGACCTCTCATGCCTCTTACCTGAGGATCTTGATCCCGAAGACCAATGCTGGCTTCCGGAGCTATGATGGCTCCGGCCCCATGACCGGTCCCTCGACCTCCTGTGAGACCGGGACCGCGAACGGCGCGGGGCCGACTGCCGGAGCTCATGCCGCTTGCGGGACCGCTCCCGCTTAGCCTTGGACGTCAGGGCCCGGCAGTCAGTGCAGGTTCGGTCGTCGTGGTTGAGGCCTAGACACTGAAGACATAGGCGATGGGGGTCGGTAATCGACATCAGTCGGGTGCACTTGGAGCAGGGTTTAAACCCGGGCATCCCTACCGGCACCGTCTGAATCAATCAATTCGAAAAACAGATCAAAAAGATCAAAAGTTTAGTAAAAAAATGAAGGGTACTACTTCTCCGGATCTGCGCTTAGCTGGTGCGGAAAAAAGAAGAACTGACGTCAGCGTGCCAGGGTGGTGTCTAAGTACTCCGGCGACATCATTCCGGCGCAGACGACGCCGGACGCGGAGCCGCAGACGACGCCTACAGACGCGCAGGGGTACTGCTACGCAAAAGTTTCCGGATCTAGTCTGACGCCTAGGGATATTCCAAGGTAATGAATCTAATACTAACCTGTTTCTTTCAGATAATAAAACACCTATATCTGTGGATATAAATACAATTGGCCTGGAGTTCAGTCCTTGAGTGTGTGAAACCTTTTGCTGACTGAGTGTGTACAACAAATGCTTTACACTGTCCTCTGGTACTCACTTACTGCTCGATCTAGCTACCACTTTGGTGAGTAAGGTCAGTTCTGACTTTAACCTCTGTTATACCTCTGGGGTTGGTGGACTCTATACACACTGTACTTCATTCTAGTCCAGTATATATAGAGCCACTTTCTCACACGGACTCTGGCGATCTACAGAATTACAAGCTACTGCTTAATTCTGTATAACAAGAACAAACTGCAAATTTGCAGAACCCACGGTTGACTCGCTTCGTCATCCGTTACGGAAGTCAAACCATAGCAAATTAATAAACCGTCAACGCGATAGCATTAACCTGATTTCATCAAAGCATTTTTGGCTCAGCAAAAAATAATAAGGCTGGTTCTAACCTTTGAAAACGAACAAGATTGTGAAATCCTGTTTTGGCTGTGCAACTCCTGCGCCTCTTCTATTAACTGAATCCGATTTAATACAGAGTGGAAAGATTATATCACTAAAGCTCGTCTATTGGCACACTAATGGGTCATCGTTAATTATTATTGTCCTGAAGATGGTCTCGTGTATGGTAACGTAGAGACCGAAATGCCGACCTACATCTTCTCTTCTATAATTCTTTTTCAATTTGTATGAAGAAGAAAGGGGTCTAGAAATGTTACAGTGAAGGTCTTTATTTATTAATGTCACCTCTCTGTCACATTGTTCATTAAATGTTAGTAAAAGTAACCCCCCTTTTTTTTTTAATAAGATAACGTTAAATATTTTTCTATATACACCCTCTCATTGTTTTTATTAACACTTGTTTTGCTTTACATTAATGATTTGAATCAAATGTGAGAAACTAAGATCTCTTGGGTGACTATCAAACTAAGATACCAAATATCTGGAATTTACTACCACCCAAGGTTATCATTGATTTAGACCTTACCTATTTAGTATACTAATAACTTAAATCAGAATACGTGAATAAATCCCTTGACGGCACTGTATAGATTGAGGCAACTCTGATGTTTACTTTTACCAGCCGTATCCGCTCGGACAAGGAAATCTAGACTAGTGCAAAGTTAAGCTGCTCCACTTTAAGGGCAGGAAAGATGCACAGTGTAAGGCAACAGCAGAATCATGGACTACTAAAGGAGTGAAGGGGGTCTCTATAATGTCACAGGGCATCTGAATCTGCCCCCAAGTCACCTGGACTGTCTGGGCTGGCCGTGTGGATTGCTTGGATCCCCCAGCATTTTTTTTTTCCCAGATTCCTTTGCAAAACTCAAATTTAACTAAAATGTCACATATGACTCACCGTCCTGTGTAGGAAAGTTGAAGGATCACCACAACAGAACAAATTCCCTACCACCTAGCGTTCCCCTCAATCTCATAATAATAAAAATGATACCTCACTTGTATGCGCGCCCATAGCAGAGTTAGCCTAAAAACGTATAACAAAAACTGCCCTTATGGACACGATTTGGTTCCTTCTCAGTTTTTCATTTTAAACGTTTTTTTTGGCCGACTGCGTTGGGCACCCACACAAGTGAGGTATCATTTTTATCAGGAGACAGAGGGAAACGCGGTGTAGTAGGAAATGTATGCCGGCACGCTGATCACACACAAAAATGGGAGGGAAATGTGATTTGTTTTGCTGAATTTGAGATTTGAAGGATATTTTGAGTAGGAAACTGTTGGGGGATCCATGCAAATCACACCTAGCTGGACTCACCCAGGTGTCTAGTTTTCAGAAATGTCTGGGTCTGGTAGGTTTACCTAGATGGCCGCCAAGCCCAGGAACAAAATCTCAGGTACCCAACTATCTATCACAACACAACTTGTTTTTGCCAAGGGGGATCCTGCGTTTTGGACCTGGGCTAGACGCGCCAACCCTTGAAATCGACTGCACGGGTTTATATACGATCGGCGCCTTCTATTCCGTTCAATCTTTGACCCCATCGAGATAGATGCCAGCAGACCCCACAATCGGAATGCAAACAAGAGACAACGCTTAGCTGCGCAGATTGTCCCCCGCACCGCCGCCTAGATGACAGTAAACTAAATCCTAGAAGTTTGCAGACCCCCAGTGAAGATGTAATGGACGCGGCTTAAAGACTGTCAGCGCCATTAGAAGTACACAGACCCCCAATTGCAAACTACAGTGGACGCAGTTTAAAGATTGTCAATACAACAAGAAACGTCCAACAGACCCCAACCCAGGGAATCTATGAGCCCACTCTACAGGTTACCGGCGCAATATCTTTTGCACGCCCGGAATATGCATACCCTGTAATGTCACATGACCATCTCCACAGCCCAATAATATTGAAGCGTTTACCGAATTTAACAAAAGGTCCACGGAATTAAACAAATAAAACAGCCCCCAAGCTTCAAACACAAAGCATTCCGTAGTTCCATCATATCCCTACCATTTCCCTCGTTGTGAGAATCGGCCCCATCCATTTACTCAGGTCCATTTGGATACTCACATGGCTCCCTGATGAAGGCCCTCAGCCGAAACGCGCGTAGATGTCATACCTAGCCATGTTTTTATGTATAGTGTGCTGAAACAATTTTCTTCTCCACCCCTTAGCATAAATGAACTACTCTAAAATGTATATAGGTTGTAAGAATATGTGTATATATGTAGATTGAAAAGTCACATGTATAGTGGAGATATGCACATGACAAATACTCATAATAACTTAATGATGTTTTTTACTAAAATAACATTTGAATAAAATAAAAGTCACAATTTTGTATCACACATCCTGTTCTCTGATAGTTCTTGCTGTCAATTGTCCGCCTCTGCCCTTCTTTTCAAACCAGTTCCTAATTACCCTTCTTCCACATACAATCTCAGGTACCCAACTATCTATCACAACACAACTTGTTTTTGCCAAGGGGGATCCTGCGTTTTGGACCTGGGCTCGACAGACATCTAGGGAAACCTACCAAACCCAGACAGATCTGAAAACTAGACACCCCGGAAGGTGTGGCTGGGGTGGATCCCCAATGTTTTCTTACCCAAAAACCCCTGCAAACCTCAAATTAAGTTTTAAAAAATCCTTACATTTCGGTCTGGGATCAACACTTCGGAACAAATTGCCTATCACCCAACACAAGCCACACCTCCCTAGATTCCCCCGGATGTCTAGATAATTTTGATGTCCCCATAAATACGTTTGGGCCCTTCCCTGCCACGGGTATTTGGCCCACCCACACAACAGAGGTAACATTTTTATCGGGAGACCTGGGGAAATGCTAGGTGGTAGGAAATTTGTGTCCCCCTGGTGATCTCACAACTTTTCCACTCAGAAATGGGAGTAAAATGTGATTTTTTAGCTACATTTGAGTTTTGCAAGGGTTTTTGGGTAGGAAAACGTTGGGGGGATCCACGCAAGCCACACCTCCCTGGACTCCCTCTGGTGTCTAGTAGGTAGGTTTCCCTCAATGCCAGGCGAGCCCGGGACCCAAAACACTGGTGACTCAAAACCAGGTCTTTTGTTGGTCGATAATTTTGAAGTCTCCACAGTACGTTTTGGGCGTGTAGTTTACAAAATCGTACAGGTCTACTAGATGCCGGATGAGGTAGGGCCCAAAACCCACAACTAAGCACATTGCGAAAAATGGTCCGTTTTCACTGGAAAAATGATGAGTCTATGTTGCATTTTGGGCACTTTCCCGTCGCAGGCAATATGCCTACCCACACAAGTAAGGTACCATTTTTATCCTGAGACTTAGGGGAACACAAAATGGTAAAACAAGTGTTATTACCAATTGACTTTATATGCATTTCTACCTTTCAAATGTAAGACCGTGTGTAAAAAGACGTCATTTTGAAAGCTGGGAAGATGGCGATTTTAGCAAGGCCAACCTTTTGTTAATACTATTTGCAGGGGGAAAAAAACATGCTTTCTTCTGCAGCACTTTTTTCCTATTCCCCCCCCCTAAAAAAAAAAAATACATTTAGCTGTATTTTGGTTAATTTCTCGTTCTCCTCCCGGAAATCCACAAACCATGGGTACCTTTATAATTCCCAGAATGTTGGAAGAAAAGGACGCAAATTTGGTGTGGATGCATTATGTGGACAAAAAGTTAAGGGGGCCAAAGCGCAAACTACACCAAATAGCTAAAAAAATAAAAAATAAAAAAAAAAGACTTTGAACTGGGGAGGAGCCTAGCAGCGAAGGTATTAATACATACGATAAAGTGACTTGTGCTTTGTTTAGAGACATTGCGGCGGGAAGGAGGTAAATCATGATGCCATAAACCCAAGTGCACTGTACATATTCTGAAACGGGTAATGTAAAAACGATAAAGGGGGTTTACAGTCCCAACTAAATAAGGTTCCATACTCCTTGTAGTTGATCCCAAATTGTATCTAACTACCGTCTCATGGTCTTAGTCCTCTCCAGCCTCAGCTCCATACAATGCTCAAGATAGTGCTGTTTAACTGCTTCTTTACAGTTAGGGGGTATCTTTTGTGGGTTATTATACAGTTATGTGGACCTACTGTATCCAATATTTTCTTCAAATAAAAGAGCCATGGGATCCACTCTACTTTATTAAGAGTCAATCAGTCAGAAATACAGGTTTTGACCAAACCCACCTCCGGATTCCCCAGCTCTTGTGCCACAGTATTAGCGGTGTGAGCCCATTCATATCCTCCAAATGCAAATACCTAGTTCCTCATGGCATATAGAGCTAGCAGTGCCGCTGGAGGCGGAGTAATCTGCGGGTGAAACGATTTTCAGCGTGTTGAAAAATTCCCACGTTACAAAAGGCCCACAGGCCTGCGCCATATGCCCCTGCTGAAATGCATTTACTTTTATATACATGTATCATCTCTTTGATTGGTTTATGCCTTAATCTGTGTGGAAATCTAAAGATGGCCTCAGTATTCATACTATATTGTTGCAATCTTAATGTTAAAAGGGCATTTCAGCTAAAAGATAAGCTAATTCCATTTCTCGAATCTGCTAACCTATTCATGCAGTCTATTTGATCTTTCAGTTCTCAAACTATAACATTTCTTGCTCGCACTTCCTAGGTTATACACAGCTTGATCTCGGTTTTAATTATTCACTAGAATCCGATACTCACCCCTCATACTTCAAATCACCTGCCCTTCTAACACTATTAGAAACAATGCCAATCTCACTACACTTTCGAACAATTGCCAGTGTTCTAGTTATCTTTTTTACTCCAAAACACGGCTATGCATTGTATTTCTTAACTCTAACAATTTGCTCAGTTCTGTTAAATCATTTTTTAGTGCTCTTCACTCCAAAGAAACAGCCCTCGCACACAAAGTTAACTATCACCTCAGCTCACAACTACCACTCATCCATCCTTTTTTCTCCTTGACCTATCAGCAGCTTTTGAAATGTTGATCATCCTGCCTTATCACCTTCATTTATGACCCTACCTATCACCGGCTCAGCTATCAACTGGTTTTCCCCTTACTTTTGTCATTATTCTTTCCAGATGCCTGGTAATGCAATCACTCTCCAACTACTGCTTCACCAGTTGGAGTGCTGCAATGTTTTGTCTCGGGACCGCTCCTTTTCTCTGTTCACACCATTACACCTTGTGACATCTGCTCATTTAACTTTCAACACAACTAGCCTATCTATATGCAGATCATTCATTCTTTTCCCCATCCCAAACACAAGGGGTATATCTAACACCAAGCTGCACTCTTTCTAGACCTGTGTCCTCTACTTTTCTTCTTCTAATACGTCCCGTCTCTTCCTACCTAAGTGCATTTCCTTTTGCAACATCCTGCCTTACTTCCTCTGTTCTCTTTAGCCCATCCAGGTGGATGGATACTTTCAGTACAATGGCAGCAATGTCCCAGATTCTTCATATATGCAACTATGTGCGAGATCTGCCCATATATCACACCCCACAGAGACAATGCACTGATCAACCCACTAGTGCTCCGCATATTGGATTACTTGCAGCTGCTTACTATTGGACCTTACCAATGGTCTTTCTCCACACTAGACAAAGTCCTAAAGCTTGCTACTAGAAACCTATAGCTTCTGTTCCACCCCGCCATTCGATCACATTTCCCTATTGCTATCAGGGTTGTCTATCCACAGTTGTCAAAACCAGCTCTACAAATTGTCTCCTGACATTAGAAAGCAACAAAGAATACCTATTGCAAGTCCTTAAAACGCAAGCTGCAAATCGGTTAATAAAACCCGGACAAATCTGTAATTAGTAAGTGATTTACCCTGAAATGTATATATTTATTCTCCATGCTGTTAAATGCATAAAGCTCTTGCAAGCAGCTTGATTTATGTAACTCCCCAACCCTGTGTCCTTTTTAGGGCTCGGACTCCTCCCCACTGAAAGTGGGAGGAGTTTCGAGAACTAATGTTAAAGAAGAAAAAAAAGAAGTATCTCCTAGGGCTTTGGCCGAGACAAATTCCACACATTCCTTTGCGTGTTCTGTCATCTGGCCAGTGATTCGTGTTCGTTGTGTTGTCGTTTTAATAGGCTTGAAGTGATAGGGTAAATGTAGTTTTGTTCCGCCATTTTGGGCATATTTCGTTCGTGCTCGCGCAAAGAAGTACATTAATTATAATTAGGAGCTGTCAGGGTGCCTCCGTAAGTGAATCCAGATGGCCGGGCGCGTTCACCATTCAGCAGCGCTCAGCGCGCAGCTGCTCCAGTCCCGGGCTGCCGCTAATTATCCTCGTAGTCAGGGAACTCCTCGTATTTCGATAACTCGACAAGCTCACAGGGTCCCAGCGTCCGTGGCTGGGAAAAAGCAGAGGGTTTGTAACAGCGCCAATGAAGAAAAGAAAACGCCAATGTTCAGTGTTGTACTGCGAGCGGCCATCCGAAATAATTGTTCACTTTCTTGTACCGTGCAAAGAGTAGCTGATTCACCCCTCGTTGTAGCATAGTTTGGTGGAGCTTTTCTGTACCCTGTGTTCGGCTGAAGAGAGGTGCGAATAGGGAGTGATTACGAAGCTGTTTTCCTTGCCATTAGTGGAGAAGGCGAGGCAGAGAGGGCCTCACAGTGATCATGGAAAGGGCGCCCTGCAGCAGCCGCCAGGGAATGGGCATTCACGCTTGGGGGGAAGAGATAGGAGCAGCCTTGTTCAGTCACACTGTCCTGATAAGCGGGTTTGCTGACAGGAGGCCTGATTAAACTGCCAAACTTGCTTCAAAGAGTCAGATCACAGTATGAAGGGGCCGAAAAAATGTCGAATGAGTGTGCCTCGGGAAAAATGAGAGGCCAGCGGGTGTAGTTGAAATGTCCAGCCTGCACACACCCAGCCCACCTTTACCACACTGCAGCATCCGCGGCGCAAACCTTTCTTTTTAGTGGTCGCTGGTGGTTACTAGGTGCGAGGTATCTTACACAAGTTGCCAGTGGTAAGCCATGTTTTTGTTTTCTTGAAAATGGCTATTTTGCATGCGTTTCTCGGTTATTCTGGTTTGGTACCGACTGGTAACTTTTGTAGAGTTAAAGGATGATGTCTGTTGTCGGCTGCTAAAGGGGAGGCGTGTGGGTGTTTTAACACGTGTGCCTAGTTGCCCTCAGTTAATGCAGCCGTGTAGCCATTTGCTGCTGCCCAGGCGTGGTATTGATGCAGACAGCAATGAATCAGCTAAACATATTAAGGAGTTGCAGACCTACATAGATGTCTGGCGACCTTCCCCGACTAAGCCCCTGACCCTTGTTTGATTATATTTGAAATCGCTTCGAGAGAAGGAACACACAGAGTAGGGGAATTGAAACATGTACACGACATGATGACGTTTCAGCAGATTTACATTCTGGCCATGTTGTAGTGTTATTACAAATATCGTAATGTTCGCTTTGCATGTGATGGAAAAAATACCCTTTATTTGTAAGCCCTAGAAAGCTATGGTAAACGAGTCCTCTGGTACAAGTAAAAGTGCAGTTTGAGAGCAGTTTGAGAGTGCAGTTTGAGTGCAGTTTGAGAGTGCAGAGTGCAGTTTGAGAGTGCAGTTTGAGAGTGCAGTTTGAGAGTGCAGATTGCAGATTGAGAGTTGAGAGTGCACGTTGAGAGTGCACATTGAGAGTTGAGAGTGCAGTTTGAGAGTTGAGAGTGCAGTTTGAGAGTTGAGAGTGCAGTTTGAGAGTTGAGAGTGCAGTTACAGAGTACAGCATGAGAGTTGTGAGTGCAGTTTGAGAGTTCAGAGTGCAGTTTGAGAGTGCAGTTTGAGAGTGCAGTTTGAGAGTGCAGTTTGAGAGTGCAGTTTGAGAGTGGTGTTTGAGAGTGCAGAGTGGTGTTTGAGAGTGCAGAGTGCAGTTTGAGAGTTGAGAGTGCAGTTTGAGAGTGCAGGTTGAGAGTGCAGTTTGAGAGTGCAGGTTGAGAGTGCAGTTTGAGAGTGCAGTTTGAGAGTGCAGTTTGAGAGTGCAGTTTGAGAGTGCAGTTTGAGAGTGCAGTTTGAGAGTGCAGAGTGGAGATTGAGAGTTGAGAGTGCAGTTTGAGGGTGCAGTTTGAGAGTGCAGTTTGAGAGTGCAGTTTGAGAGTGCAGTTTGAGAGTGCAGTTTGAGAGTGCAGTTTGAGAGTGCAGTTTGAGAGTGCAGTTTGAGAGTGCAGTTTGAGAGTGCAGTTTGAGAGTGCAGTTTGAGAGTGCAGTTTGAGAGTGCAGAATCAGAGTGCAGAATCAGGGTGCAGAATCAGGGTGCAGAATCAGGGTGCAGAATCAGGGTGCAGAGTGCAGATTGCAGTTTGAGAGTGCAGTTTGAGAGTGCAGAGTGCAGATTGAGAGTGCAGTTTGAGAGTGCAGATTGAGAGTGCAGATTGAGAGTGCAGATTGAGAGTGCAGTTTGAGAGTGCTGAGTGGCAGTGAGTGCAGAGTGGCAGTGAGTGCAGAGTGGCAGTGAGTGCAGAGTGGCAGTGAGTGCAGAGTGGCAGTGAGTGCAGAGTGGCAGTGAGTGCAGAGTGGCAGTGAGTGCAGAGTGGCAGTGAGTGCAGAGTGGCAGTGAGTGCAGAGTGGCAGTGAGTGCAGAGTGGCAGTGAGTGCAGAGTGGCAGTGAGTGCAGACTGACAGTGAGTGCAGATTGACAGTGAGTGCAGACTGACAGTGAGTGCAGAGTGACTGTAGAGTGAGTGCAGACTGACAGTGAGTGCAGAGTGAGTGCAGAGTGAGTGCAGAGTGAGTGCAGAGTGAGTGCAGAGTGACAGTGAGTGCAGAGTGACAGTGAGTGCAGAGTGACAGTGAGTGCAGAGTGACAGTGAGTGCAGAGTGACAGTGAGTGCAGAGTGACAGTGAGTGCAGAGTGACAGTGAGTGCAGAGTGGCAGTGAGTGCAGAGTGGCAGTGAGTGCAGAGTGGCAGTGAGTGCAGAGTGACTGTAGAGTGAGTGCAGAGTGAGTTCAGAGTGACAGTGAGTGGAGTGACAGTGAGTGCAGAGTGACAGTGAGTGCAGAGTGACAGCAGAGTGACAGTGAGTGCAGAGTGACAGTGAGTGCAGTGACAGTGAGTGCAGAGTGACAGTGAGTGCAGAGTGACAGTGAGTGCAGAGTGACAGTGAGTGCAGAGTGACAGTGAGTGACAGTGAGTGCAGAGTGACAGTGAGTGCAGAGTGACAGTGAGTGCAGAGTGACAGTGAGTGCAGAGTGACAGTGAGTGCAGAGTGACAGTGAGTGCAGAGTGACTGCAGAGACAGTGTGTCAGGGTGCACATTGTGTGAGTGTGCAGAATGAGTGTGCAGGGTAAACAGTGTGTGACTATGCAGGGTGACATTGGGAGTGTGCGGGTGAGCAGTGTGTGAATGTATAGGGGCAGTGTGTGAGTGTGCAGAAAACACCCCACACACATACACCACACACACATAACGCACACAAACCATACACCTCAGTCTCTCAACACCACACACTTGTCACCACTCAACACAACACACTCACCACCACACTCACTCCCCAGGCTCACCCCCACAGACTCACCACCACACACTCACCAGCACACAGAAAACAACACACACAACAACACACCCCCAGCCGTCAATGAATGCTTTCACCATGCACAAACACCAACAACCATCATCCATCTGTGCACGCTTTTACCAAGCACACACCCACCAGCCGTCAGTGCACCCTTCCACCAGGCACACACACCTCCAGCCGGCAGTGCACTTTTCCACCAAGCAATCGCAGTATGGTACACTTTACTTTTAAACATATTCATATAAAGCACAGCATGCCACCATTGGTAAAATTACAATTCAACCAAGATACTTCCACTACACACCACATGCACACACTCCATAACACATGGCAAAAAGACATTGGCATTGTAAATGCCATTAGCTCAAACTCAAATAAATCCGAGCCCGATTGCATTTCTAATGCTTGTTTCCCCTTGAAGCAAGTAAATGGCATGAATAAAGGGCTATATTTGCAAGTGCTAGTCAGGAAAAATGTGTAATACCACTGAAAGTGGGAGGAGTTTCGAGAACTAATGTTAAAGAAGAAAAAAAAGAAGTATCTCCTAGGGCTTTGGCCGAGACAAATTCCACACATTCCTTTGCGTGTTCTGTCATCTGGCCAGTGATTCGTGTTCGTTGTGTTGTCGTTTTAATAGGCTTGAAGTGATAGGGTAAATGTAGTTTTGTTCCGCCATTTTGGGCATATTTCGTTCGTGCTCGCGCAAAGAAGTACATTAATTATAATTAGGAGCTGTCAGGGTGCCTCCGTAAGTGAATCCAGATGGCCGGGCGCGTTCACCATTCAGCAGCGCTCAGCGCGCAGCTGCTCCAATCCCGGGCTGCCGCTAATTATCCTCGTAGTCAGGGAACTCCTCGTATTTCGATAACTCGACAAGCTCACAGGGTCCCAGCGTCCGTGGCTGGGAAAAAGCAGAGGGTTTGTAACAGCGCCAATGAAGAAAAGAAAACGCCAATGTTCAGTGTTGTACTGCGAGCGGCCATCCGAAATAATTGTTCACTTTCTTGTACCGTGCAAAGAGTAGCTGATTCACCCCTCGTTGTAGCATAGTTTGGTGGAGCTTTTCTGTACCCTGTGTTCGGCTGAAGAGAGGTGCAAATAGGGAGCGATTACGAAGCTGTTTTCCTTGCCATTAGTGGAGAAGGCGAGGCAGAGAGGGCCTCACAGTGATCATGGAAAGGGCGCCCTGCAGCAGCCGCCAGGGAATGGGCATTCACGCTTGGGGGGAAGAGATAGGAGCAGCCTTGTTCAGTCACACTGTCCTGATAAGCGGGTTTGCTGACAGGAGGCCTGATTAAACTGCCAAACTTGCTTCAAAGAGTCAGATCACAGTATGAAGGGGCCGAAAAAATGTCGAATGAGTGTGCCTCGGGAAAAATGAGAGGCCAGCGGGTGTAGTTGAAATGTCCAGCCTGCACACACCCAGCCCACCTTTACCACACTGCAGCATCCGCGGCGCAAACCTTTCTTTTTAGTGGTCGCTGGTTGTTACTAGGTGCGAGGTATCTTACACAAGTTGCCAGTGGTAAGCCATGTTTTTGTTTTCTTGAAAATGGCTATTTTGCATGCGTTTCTCGGTTATTCTGGTTTGGTACCGACTGGTAACTTTTGTAGAGTTAAAGGATGATGTCTGTTGTCGGCTGCTAAAGGGGAGGCGTGTGGGTGTTTTAACACGTGTGCCTAGTTGCCCTCAGTTAATGCAGCCGTGTAGCCATTTGCTGCTGCCCAGGCGTGGTATTGATGCAGACAGCAATGAATCAGCTAAACATATTAAGGAGTTGCAGACCTACATAGATGTCTGGCGACCTTCCCCGACTAAGCCCCTGACCCTTGTTTGATTATATTTGAAATCGCTTTGAGAGAAGGAACACACAGAGTAGGGGAATTGAAACATGTACACGACATGATGACGTTTCAGCAGATTTACATTCTTGCCATGTTGTAGTGTTATTACAAATATCGTAATGTTCGCTTTGCATGTGATGGGAAAAATACCCTTTATTTGTAAGCCCTAGAAAGCTATGGTAAACGAGTCCTCTGGTACAAGTAAAAGTGCAGTTTGAGAGCAGTTTGAGAGTGCAGTTTGAGTGCAGTTTGAGAGTGCAGAGTGCAGTTTGAGAGTGCAGTTTGAGAGTGCAGTTTGAGAGTGTAGATTGAGAGTTGAGAGTGCACGTTGAGAGTGCACGTTGAGAGTGCACATTGAGAGTTGAGAGTGCAGTTTCAGAGTTGAGAGTGCAGTTTCAGAGTTGAGAGTGCAGTTTCAGAGTTGAGAGTGCAGTTTCAGAGTTGAGAGTGCAGTTTCAGAGTTGAGAGTGCAGTTTCAGAGTTGAGAGTGCAGTTTCAGAGTTGAGAGTGCAGTTTCAGAGTTGAGAGTGCAGTTTCAGAGTTGAGAGTGCAGTTTCAGAGTTGAGAGTGCAGTTACAGAGTGCAGTTTGAGAGTGCAGTTTGAGAGTGGTGTTTGAGAGTGCAGAGTGCAGTTTGAGAGTGGTGTTTGAGAGTGGTGTTTGAGAGTGCATTTTTAGAGTGCAGTTTGAGAGTGCTGAGTGGCAGTGAGTGCAGAGTGGCAGTGAGTGCAGAGTGGCAGTGAGTGCAGAGTGGCAGTGAGTGCAGAGTGGCAGTGAGTGCAGAGTGGCAGTGAGTGCAGAGTGGCAGTGAGTGCAGAGTGGCAGTGAGTGCAGAGTGGCAGTGAGTGCAGAGTGGCAGTGAGTGCAGAGTGGCAGTGAGTGCAGAGTGGCAGTGAGTGCAGAGTGGCAGTGAGTGCAGAGTGGCAGTGAGTGCAGACTGGCAGTGAGTGCAGACTGGCAGTGAGTGCAGACTGGCAGTGAGTGCAGACTGAGTGCAGAGTGAGTGCAGAGTGAGTGCAGAGTGACAGTGAGTGCAGAGTGACAGTGAGTGCAGAGTGACAGTGAGTGCAGAGTGACAGTGAGTGCAGAGTGACAGTGAGTGCAGAGTGACAGTGAGTGCAGAGTGACAGTGAGTGCAGAGTGACAGTGAGTGCAGAGTGACAGTGAGTGCAGAGTGACAGTGAGTGCAGAGTGACAGTGAGTGCAGAGTGACAGTGAGTGCAGAGTGACAGTGAGTGCAGAGTGACAGTGAGTGCAGAGTGACAGTGAGTGCAGAGTGACAGTGAGTGCAGAGTGACTGCAGAGACAGTGTGTCAGGGTGCACATTGTGTGAGTGTGCAGAATGAGTGTGCAGGGTAAACAGTGTGTGACTATGCAGGGTGACATTGGGAGTGTGCGGGTGAGCAGTGTGTGAATGTGTAGGGGCAGTGTGTGAGTGTGCAGAAAACACCCCACACACATACACCACACACACATAACGCACACACAAACCATACACCTCAGTCTCTCAACACCACACACTTGTCACCACTCAACACAACACACTCACCACCACACTCACTCCCCAGGCACACCCCCACAGACTCACCACCACACACTCACCAGCACACAGAAAACAACACACACAACAACACACCCCCAGCCGTCAATGAATGCTTTCACCATGCACAAACGCCAACAACCATCATCCATCTGTGCACGCTTTTACCAAGCACACACCCACCAGCCGTCAGTGCACCCTTCCACCAGGCACACACACCTCCAGCCGGCAGTGCACTTTTCCACCAAGCAATCGCAGTATGGTACACTTTACTTTTAAACATATTCATATAAAGCACAGCATGCCACCATTGGTAAAATTACAATTCAACCAAGATACTTCCACTACACACCACATGCACACACTCCATAACACATGGCAAAAAGACATTGGCATTTACAATGCCATTAGCTCAAACTCAAATAAATCCGAGCCCGATTGCATTTCTAATGAAGCAAGTAAATGGCATGAATAAAGGGCTATATTTGCAAGTGCTAGTCAGGAAAAATGTGTAATACCTCTTTCAAACCAATGGCATAGGTCTGAGGTTGGCAGTGTTCTCGAAGTTTAAATGTCTTGTACAACTGCTTGGCTAGATGCCCATGGCAACCTTCTCCAAACACTGTAACTTTGGCATGTAGCTCCAGCCCCCTTTCGAAGGTACTCTGTGAACAAAGAAAAGAGTGTAACTATGCAATTCATACACATTAAATATCTGTACAAATAAAGTGATACAGGGAAGAGCAACTGTTTCAGTGAGCAAAAGTAAGGATTGCACCAGCAGTTCACAAAACTCAGGTATATGTACAAGTTTCAGAACTCACTCAACTAAATGGCTTCTAGAGAAGATTTCACTGACCAAAGGAGCACTGCAGACAGACTAATAATTACATTGACTCAGACAGATAAAAGGTACTTCATTCCACAAGAGTCCAAAAACGTAATTTACAAATGAAAAGCTCTAACAAGTATAACAGGAAACCACCATGCCAAAGCAGAAAAACTAAGGAGGCCAGCAGGGACATCCTGATTTACTTAGTAAAAGAGGCTGCTGCCGTTGATGTCACGGTCTGATGTCAGTAATGGGAACTGAACTGGAGGGTACATGATATAGCATGGCAACCCACATTCTCTCTTGTTGCAAAGTCACCACCATCTCTATGATGTAAGAGTCATGGTTAAGTGAGCTAAATGTTGTTTTGGGGGTTTAGAGCCAATGTGCCTCTTTTAGCTAAAGGTCAAGTGAAACCAAGGGCTGCATTAGCCAAGTCACGTGTCAGCTGATTATCCAGTGGCTGTGGGGTTCACTTTCATTATATACCATCTCTTCAACTGCCCAGGCTAGACATTCCACCTTGAGAGAAGAATGGGTTTCCAAATGAGTTTCTACCTGGCAACTGACTGCTGTTGGAAAGTACTTCAAGAAACAAGGCGTTAAGTACACTTGGGTTACCTCATGCTGACCCCAGGCAAATTTGGAAGTGGAATGGTTTAAGAGATGCCCTAAAAAAAGTGATCTATATAGCTCATGAACGAGGGCAAAATAAAGACATTGAGGTAAATCGCATCCTAAAGAAAAAACAAACTGCCCCATCAAAAACGTATTCAATGTATCAAGCAGAGTGAGAAAAGTAGAACCATCCAGATCAGTCTGAGAGCAGGAAACACTTTCCTTGTAGAGAAAAATGAATACACAAAGAAAAATGGAACCTCCACTATGAAGTAATGATGACTCCCAACTGTTTCAAAAGGGTGCAACACTGGTTTTGATGAAGGAAGAAATGCATAACACGGGAAATGGGTCTATTACGGACTCACCAGTCTACACTCACTGGGCTCCCTTTATGTCAGTGCACCTGAGAGACATCGGTCGTCCAGCCCAGAATGAAGATTCCATTCTATCACTTACCAAGATATATTGGAAACGGTCCTTGGCCTCAAACCTCATAACCAAAGGCTACCACATTTCTATGTCCCTTTGTCAGTCTGAATGTGAACTAATTTCAGATTATAACTGCTATGCTGATGAACAAGTTGTTTTCCTTTGGCATCACCTTTTCTGGCAGAGACTTGATCTAATCGCAGAATCCTTACCTCAGAACAGGGTTCTCCAAAGTCAATTCTAGAGGCCCGGATACATCCCAGATCATAAGATAACTACTTTTATCTAAATGGAAATATGCTAAAAATCTGACATGAATCCAGCCCTCCAGGATGGACTTTGGAGAACTCTGCCTTAGAATATTACCCAGGCATCAGTCTAGATCAGGAACATTTTGAGCAGTACCTCTGCACACAGGTATGTGGTGCTGACACTCTGTGCTCACGTCGTCCCCATTGAATGAGGTGTGCGTAGTGCCCATATAGGCGCTTCTCCGGCTGGCTGACGTCATTTTCTTTCGTGACCCAGTCTGTACCCACAGATGAGGAGCCACGTCAGAATGTTTGTGACCTCTGTGCAGTGCTGAACCCAAGGAGGACCTTCCAGATGAAGGAATCCAGTTTGCACAGAAGGTAGATTCGTAAGGAATCTGTGGCTAGATAAAGTCTCTACCAGAAAAGGCATTATGGAAGGTAACTTGTTCTTTCGATGCAGACTTCTAACCGCAGATTCCTACCCTTAGAATAGTTACAACCGCAATAACCTTCCCGAAGGAGGGACTGTCAACTGGTTTAAAACAAAAGGTCCTGGAGTCCCAAGCAGGCATAATGCACATTTTGATGGCCATGACTGTCCAGGCAAGAGTGCTTTGTGAACGTATGGAGTGGTGCCCAAGTAGCAGCCTGACAGATGGCGAGGACAGTCACCCAGCGTGCTAACGCAGTAGTCTCAGCCATGGGCTCTGGTGAGTCAGCCCTCAAGCCTCCCAGATGATGCTTTATCTGTAATACTTGGAGGATTTTTTTGCAGAGTACAATCCATTGAGAGATGGTCTTCTTCTGCACAGCCTTGCCCTTCTTTGCTCCAGTGAATGCAATGAAAAGCTGGTCGTTCAGTTGGTGTTGTTTGGTACAAAACGATATAAAAACGAAGGGCTCTCTCTGGACCCATACAATGGAGCCTCTCCTCCTCCTTAGAGGTGATAGGCAGAAAAAAAACATCGGAAGAGTGATCCTCTGACTGACATGAAAGGAGGTCATCACCTTAGGTAGAAAGGAGGCTTGCGTTCTAAGAATTTAGCTTTTCCTGTTAGAAGGTAATATGTGGTTGGTGAACCGAGAGGGCCTGAAGCTCACTCACCTATTAGGTCGATGTAATGGCCACAAGAAGAAAGTCTTAAGAGTCATAAGTCTGAGAAGACAGTAATGCATGGGTTCAAAGAGAAGACATCAAGTTAAAATCAAAATTATAGCCCACTGGGCCATAATTAAAGGGGAAGGTGGAAACATGTGCTGCAAACCTTTCAAGAAACGCTTCACAACAAATGACAAACCGGGAAATCTAATTCTGCAACTGCAGAAAAGCCAAGACAGCCGAAAAATACCCCTTAACAGTACCTAGCATGATACCTTGGTGGGCCAATGAGAACACAAACAGTAACACCTCTAATAGTTTACCATGAAGTGGGTCAATATGCTTGTCTGAATGCCAAGACACAAACTTGACACAATAGCAGGCGTATACAGATTTTGTCCAGGGATGCCAGACTACCAGAAAAACATCAGAAACCTCAGGGGAAGAAGATCAAAAACGCTTAGCTGTAGCCATTCAATCGCAAAGCATGCAGATGGAGCATGCACAGGTTTGGATGCAGTACCCTTTCCTACTCCTGCACAGGAGATGCTCCCGAAGGGGCAGCCTGATCGGAGGACAGATGCTCATGTCCAGGAGTCTGGGATCCCTCACACTCCAAGCTCTGACCAGAGCCCAAAGGATGGCTTTGGATCGAATGGCATGATTTTTTTGAGGACGTTAGGCAGGAGTCAGAATTGGAAAAAAGGCATTCAGAAGTCCTGAGTTCTAAGTGGAACAAGCCTCTGAGTGAGAGCGGCTTTGGAAACTCCAGCAGGCAGAAGAGCCAATACCGAACGTTCCGGTTGGTGGTGACCAGATCTAGCCAATATTTTCTCTATTTGCAGAAGAGAGCTTGTACCACCTCTGGGTGTATAAGCCATTCATGAGTTTGTCTGCCCTGGCTTTCAGTGATTCTACTAGGTGTTGTACAACCAGGAAGATGTTCTGTTACAACCATGGTTAGAGGCCATTACCCCACTCCATCCTGGTTGTTGCAGTACCACATGGCAGTAGTTTTATCTGCAAACACTTGCCCCAGCCTCCCTTTCATGAATGGCTGGAAGACTTTCAACACCAAATCGATGGAGCATAACTCTAACATGTTGATGTGGAGCAGAGTCTCTGCGGAGACCAGAGTCTTCTGAACTCCACCTCTTCCAAGTGGCACCCAGTTCTACAAGTGATGCATTAGTCACCACTAATTGCTCTGTGAGGGGAAAGGAGAGGGGTCTGCCACTGACGAGATCATGATTCAGTAGCCACCACTGAGGATTCTCTTGCAATGTCATCCGAAATCAGGACACGATCGGAGAGATTCCCCCGACGCTGTGCTGCTGTACCCTTAAAAAAATCTCTGGCTGAAGTTTAAGGGCCAAGTTAATAAATCAGCCCAGGGTCTCCATAAGTAGGGTCCAGTGACAGCTCAGTTCCAAGTACTTATGTTATTTCCTTTACTGCAAGCGATCTCAGAGTACCAATGACAGTACTGAGCTTAGTTTAGCAAGATATAAAGTATAGCTTTTCCAACAGTTGAATAAAGACAACTGCTCAGTTATTTACCAGAACACTAGATGAGGAGTGTGGGCAGGGCTAACCAATTTTTACATGTTTAAGTGTAACAAAAACCAAATTCTGTGAGAACAGATAATTTGTGCATGGCTCATTAAGGCAGAGTTATGTTCTCAGCCAGACACAACCATGTCTGTCTGGACAAAGGAGTGTTTATTAACTTTATAGGAAAGTGCCCCTTTTTGAAAAGGTCAACCCCACTTTTTGCCTGATATCTGATGCGATTTTTACAGAAGAGCACTGGATTCCTGCTATCCAGGTTTCTAGTGCCAGATCTCGTTCTCTAAAACTGTACATTTGGCAATATCTTTAGTACCCCCTGTAAGTCCCTAGTAAATGGTACCCGGGGTAACTAGGGCAAGGAGGTTAAAGGGAAACAGCTTGTATTGTGGCACCCTAAGGGACACCTCAGCACTAGCATGCAAACAGCCATCGCAGGCAGCGGGCCATGGTGCAGAGACAAGTGAAGACATGACATGGCACACCTCCTGTGTGCTATGCCTGCAGGCACTGCATGCAGTATAGGTAAGTCACTCCTACATCAGGCCTTAGGCCCTAAGGCAGGGTGCACTACACTACATGTGTGGACATATCTGCATGAGCAGATTTGCCTCGGTGAAGTCTAAGTCGATTCTCAGATATTACAAATGAACAGGGAAACCATTTTGAGAGCATGTTCTGGACAATGGTGTTTTCGAGTTCCCCAGCAACATAATGGCTTCACTAAAACTAGAAATGTTTGGTATCAAATATCTCGTATTAATAAACCCACACTGATTCCAGTGATGGATTTATTAATACATGCACTTGGAGGGCAGCTTAGAGGTTCAACCCGAAAACCTACAGACTACCTGTGTACTGGCTGAGCGGTGTAGACCAGCTGCCACCACAGACCAGTTTATGACCCCCTACAGGGACAGACTGGGCTCTCTGAGAATGTGATGGACAACCTCCGGATGGAGACAGCACTTATGATCGGTTGAGTACTGTCGACTGAGAATGTGTGCACGTAAATTAAGCACTCCAGCCAGATGATTGGCTGATTACGCAAATCTGATGGTCCTGAGCCCGGGACCAGAGTCGCTGAGCCTCTCTGCAGAGACGATACAATCCTACCCCTCCCCCTTTGTTGATGTATGACATTGTGGTAGTGTTGTAAGTCAAGACCTGAATCGACTGACCGCGAAGGGAGAGAAGAAAGCCTTGAGAGACAAACGTACCACCCGCAATTCCAGAGGATTGATGTGAAACAATCTTTCCTGTGGAGACGAAAGGTCTTTGACCTCCATATCCCCAGATTAACTCTCCACCCTAGAGTGGAGGCATCCATTATCACTGTGGCCACCAGAGAAGGAGGTTGAAACCGTTTTCCTTGAGACAGGTTGTCAGAAACACTCCACCATAGGGGGGCGGGGGGGAGTGGGAAACTCCCAGAAGGGAAGGGCATACCCACTTTCAACAAGATCCAAAACCCAGAGATCTGAACTAATAGACCTTCAACTTCGTAGAAGAGGAGACTTCCATCCTCCCACTGGACCAACATGCTCTGGGATGGAGGATCTAGAGCTGCTTTCCTGTGGTACCAGTTGGAGGAACAGGAGAAGAGGAGGAGGAGACTTGCTGTCGAGCTGTGCTTCGCAGATGACCTCTATCTTTTCCTCTGTATGACCTATACAGAGGGTTCACCTGTTGCTGCTGTTGTGACTGATGCTGCCGTTTAGCTAGAAAGGAAGAAGTCCTGCCAAACCTGTGAAATTTGCAGTACCCAAAACCTCTGGGCTGGGACTGAAGACAATAGGACCTCGCTGCGGCTCCACTATCTTTAAAGTGCTGTAGTGCAGAGTCTGCCTTGGCACCAAAAAGATGAGAGCCGTCAAAAGACAAGTCCAATAGGGTGGTCTGTACATCAGGTGAAAACCCAGAACCCCTTAGCCAAGCGTGCCATCTGGTTGTAACCGAGGAACCCATTACTCTGGCGGCAGAGTATGCAGTATCAAGTCCTGATTGAATGACCGGATGGGCAGCAGCTTGGGTATCAGATAATACTTCCACGAAATGGCCCTGAACATCCCCCGGAAGCTTAGGGAGTACCTCCCTTGCTGAGTCCATCAAAGCGTGGATATAACGGCCCAGCAGGCATGTTGAATTTGTAGATTTTAGAGCCATATTGGCCGAAGAAAACACTTTCTTGGCCAATTGCTCCATCCTCTATCTGCAGGCGTGGATAGGAAAGATCCTGCAGACTGTTTAGATGAGCATGATGCCTGGGCTACCAAACTCTAAAGAGATAGGTGTGTGGAAAGGAAAGAAGGATCTACCAGGGCCACTTATACCTCCTTGCTACTGATCTGGAAACTGCAGGGGCAGACATTCCAGTAGCTAACAGCAAATCCAAAAGATCCGATGCCTTCTTTATGACAGATTGATAAGAGGAAACTTCCTGCGTTGGAAGGCTTTTGGTGAAGAGAGCTCCCCTTCAGGTGATGTATCCATTCCGCTAGCCTCCTGTAGGCCCTCATTAACCTGCACAGGGTCAATAATTTCACCCTCTTCGGCTTCCTCCTGCCGCTTCTGATATTTTTCCTCCTCCAGCAGCCTTTGTGCTTCCCTCCTAGATCTTATCCTTGGGACTGGCATCAGAGGTGCCAGACGTGGTGCTGGTGACTTCAGGACCAGCATCCATGGAGGCTCCACAGGAACAGTAAAAGGCGCCGGACGAGGCAGAGTCAGCCGGTGCCGGAGAAGACCCATCCAACTGCACTCTTCCCTCCAGGGATTGCACCGGCATCGAGAAAATCGACATTGGGAGAGGGCAACTCCCCGGAACCATTGGCATGAAAAGTGCCTGTGAGAAGTGAGGTGGCAATCCTCCAAGGGAGTACTAAAGCAGTCCCATGAGGCCAACTGGTGCACCAGCAGGGATATCCACTCTGGCAAACATGCCAAAGATCGCATTCAGGAAATGCGACCGATCTCTACCTGGCGCCGGAAAGGCTGGATATCCTGGATCCAGTACTGCCAAGTGCAGAGACCGCGTAGGGAGGCAGTCTGGCTCCGGTTGCGGCGCCGGAGACCCTGGAGTGGGGTGGCCGGAGGCAAAGGCGTCGCCCCCCTTGACACCAGAGAGACTCTATGAGGCTGGTCCGGGATCACCTGAGGTGAAGGAGAAGGAGGAGAGACTTCAGCCTTTCTGTGATGTCGGAATGCCAGAGACCCCCCCCGACTACAGAGTTCCTTCCTTCGAAGACAGATGTTTGGATCCATGGCTTAGCTTCCTTGTATGCTTCTTTGACAACTTTGAGGTATGCGGAGTCGGCTACTTGACTCTAGACCTCTTCCAGACCCTTTTATGCTTCTTTGCCTTGACCATAAACAGCTTGGCCTCCCTCTATTTTAAGGCCATCGGATTCATGCACCTGCATAATGAACACCCCTCGACTTTGTGGTCGCACGAGGCACCATAAGCAATCCTTATGGGGGTCAGTAATTGACATATGACCCCCCACATTCCCTGCAAGGCTTAAAACCGGACTTCTTCTCAGTGCCCATTATACTGTTATAGTTACAGGCAGAACCTGAAACAAAGAAACTCCCAGAAATGGAGAGCCCTGGAAAAAAACGTTAAGCAGCGAAGGCGCAGACAAAAGGGAACTAAAGTCAGCACACCGACGGAGTCTTCTTACGGCTCCGATGACGTCACGCAGAGTCATGTGCGGAGCAGTACCATTGTGATGTCCTCATTGACGTGGAAGAGCTATGGAGAAAAGTTTCTGTGACATGCTGCGCATGGGGTATTTCAAAAGATGAGGAATTCACAGGCAGATATATCCATCAGAATGGATTATTTAGCTGGCACCCCTGACACCAGGAACTTAGATGTGACGTATCAAGAAGAGAAGAGAAAGAAGAGCAGAGAGAAAAGCGAGAACTGAAGACTGCTGTGGACTTATAACGCCAATCCCTGCCTGCACCAAGTCTCAACAATCGTGACCAGCGACTCGTTCTGCAGATGACAAGCCTCCAAGAACCCCCAGAGAATGCCCACCCTTCACAAATTGTCAAGCAATATCCCTTGGGATAGAGGAGCTACTCCCCTGCAGTCCACAGGCACCGAAACACAAAGTCCAGTCTACTGAGTTGCTGCTCCCTGGCCAGCCCGATGCATCAGTCATCCAGGAAGCTTCTGAAGGTCTGATCTGTCGCACCCCACCAAGTGAGAGGACACCAGGACCAACCGGAGCAGCACAGGAACAATACCCAGGGTACCAGACCACTTGCAGCAAACAAAGCCTGTGAGAGTCAAATCCAGCCTCCCCCTGCACTGAGACCGAGCAGCCGTTGAGGGACATCAGCACTGAAGAGACCCACTTCCAGAGTGACCCAGCTGTACTGATTTTGCACCCACAACTGGCGAAGACCGACAACCTCAAGGCCCTAGATTTCAGAGAGCTAGCCAACCTTTTCACTCTGCACCTAAGTTCGCCAGCTCGAGTACCAAGAAATAGACTACGCTTTCATGTCCCCAGGACCCTTGTGACCTGAGATCTCCATTGGGAGCTCACGGACCTGTGCCTAAGTCCCCCTCCGCAGTTTCCAGATGGCCCACCTTCTTTCCTCCAAAGTAGCATGTACAGCTACCAACCAGACCAGCACCTCTGAACCCAGAAGCCTCAGGGCAGGTAACTAGTAACTGCTGGTGGTTCTTTAAGCCATGGCCCCCTCCAACTCTAAGTCCCAAATGAGACCCCCAGATATCGATCGCAAATAACGGCATGCAAATATGCCTCTTCTCACATTGGGAAGCATTGCCGCGTAAAGACAGACTTAATAGAACAATTTACTTACCTGTAAAAATTCATAATTGCAAAAGTACTTATTAACAATGAAGTTCTTGGTATCAAAATGTATACAACAAATAAGAGCTATTTTTCTAAATTGGTCTCAGAATTATTCTCGAGTGTGTGTATCATTTATTGCCTCTTTGAGTACAACAAATGCTTGGCACTACCTTCTGATAAGCCTAACTGCTCACCCACACCACCACAAAAGAGAGCATTTGGGTTATCATTTGCACCTCTGTACACCAATTGGGGTTTGGCTGGACTCTTTACACAGTGTACCTTGTCTTAGTACACTGTATAAATAGTTAGCTTAGTAAAAACTTTGAATGTAATCACTTTTTAGGCAGAATGATTTTTCGTGCAACAATATGCATTATAAATAAACATGAACATTGTGCTTTGTAACACATTTAAAAGGAGTTACCTTTGGTGCTCCATCTTTATGTATGCCCACATCATTAGTGGCGATTCCTTTCACACTGCCATCTTCATGGAACAGAGCCTTAATTAAGAAGAAGAGTAAGTATTTCAAGAACCTAGAATTGGTCAACATGAACAGCCAAAAGGAAAGACTGATGGCAGTAGCTTTTCAATTTAACAACTGCACTTAAAACTCAGAAAACAAAATATAAGATATTGTTCCTGTATAAGGCAAAGCATCATGAATCCATAGCTCCAAAATGAATGACTTGCCTCAGCTGCAGCATAGCCTGGATACACCTCGACACCCAGCTCTTCAGCCTGCTCCCCCAACCACCTGACCAGGTGGCCCAGGCGCACAATGTAATTGCCATGGTTATTCATTGGGAGGCCTGCAAAGGTAAATCAGTTACTTACGTTATGGTAGGGTAAAGACCTTCACTCAAAAACAGCTTGTGGTTAGGACTTTAGTACTTAAGAGTAATTGGTTTAGGACCCCTTATAGTGACATAGAAAATGACATTCACACAATTTAAGTGATATGTTGTTTGGCTTTACGTTTATTTTTTGTAAAGAGCGTGGCTGCCCGAAGGCTTCCCCGCACTGGTGAGAGCTGGACTGAGGGTTGCGACCACATATAAATTAAAGGGGAAACAACCAAGTCTTTAGGTTTTTCCTGAAGGAGATTACATTAGGCAGTGATCGAAGGTCGAGTGGCAGGGCATTCCACAACCTCGGTACCAAATAGGCAAATGATCAGCCTCCCCATCTTGCCGTTTTTACTCCAGTTGTCCATAGGAGCTGCAGTAGGGAGGATCTTAGGTGCATGGTAGGAGTGTACACAGATATCAGTTGTCAGAGCTTTACTGGGCCTTTTTTTATGTATGGCCCTGTAAGCAATACAGAGGGATTAAAACTTGATTCTTGCTTCGATCGGCAGCCAATGGAGCTGTTTAAAAGATTATTTTACTGAGAAGTAGCTTTGATCTTTTAGTAGGAGCCTGGCTGCCACGTTTTGCACCACCTGGAGTCTCTTTATTACATATTTCGATGAGCCTACATAAAGAGAGTTGCCATAGTCCAGGCGAGAGACCATAAGGGACTGAATGAAGTTTTTTTAAAGAGATCCGGGATCAATTTGATAATCTTCCTAACCATTCGGAGTTACGAAACGCAGATTCCTGACAATTTATTGGTTTGATAGTCCATTTTGAGCATATCATCCAGCCAAATGAACAAGTTACTTACCTTCGGTTCGCTTTTTCTGGTGGATTCATTATCTGTCTGTGGATTCCTCACCTTATGAATATCCCCTGCGGCAGCATTCCTAGCTCTCCACGCCAACAAGGTTGTCACAATGCCATGGCTCCACACACGGCTCAGCAGGACGTCACTGGAGCCATAAGAGGACCACGTCAGCGTGATGACGTCAGTTCCACCCTTTTTTTCCGTGCCACCAAGGCAAAACAGGCGGACCAACCATAGAGACAATGTATACACAGTATTCACACAAATACACACAGTGTAAAGTGTAAGAGGAGAGCAAAGAAAGCTCACATTTCAAATAAGCCCACATATAGGCAAATCGAGGTAATACAGAATGTCAATATGAAATAACCATATTAACCAATACCTCTTTTTAAGGTATAAAAGGGTAGACAACGGGGAGGCGGGTGGGACAGTGAGTAATCCACAAGCAGATACTGTATCCATCAGAAAAAGCGTTACCAAAGGTAAGTAACTTGTTCTTCTGATGGATACATCTGCATGTGGATTCCTATAATCCCACAGCAGTCCCACTCCCGGAGGAGGGTGTCCACCCTTCTATACCAAAAAGTCTTGCAAAACAGTGCAAGCAAAATGGCCGTTCCTTCTCCCCTTGGAATCTAAGCAGTAATGCTTCGCGAAAGTGTGGAGGGAGGCCCAGGTTGCGGCCTTACAGATGTCCAACACAGGAACACCCCTGGACAAAGCAGAAGTAGATGAATTAGCCCTGGTGGAATGAGCTCTAATGCCTTCAGGAGGCTTCTTACCAGCCAGAGCGCAGCAGATCTTGATGCACGATATGATCCACCTGGATAAAGTGCGCTTGTGCACCGCCTTGCCCTTCATACGTCCACCATAGCCCAAAAAGAGCTGATCATCCTGACGGAAGTCCTTTGTTCTGTCCAAATAGAAACTAATCGCCCTCTTAGGATTCAAGCGATTAAGCCTCTCCCCCTCCTTGGAAGGGTGAGAGGGAGGATAGAAAGTAGGAAGGGTAATGGACTGTCCTAGATGGTAGGGAGTTACCACCATAGGCAGAAAAGCAGCCCTGGTCCAGAGGACCATCCTTTTAGCATGTATGGTCAGAAAAGGAAGCTTTGAACTCAAAGCCTGAAGTTCACTCACCCTCCTAGCCGAAGTGATAGCAACAAGAAAGACCGTTTTGAATGACAGCAGTCTCAAAGGACAACTATGCATAGGTTCAAACGAGGAACCCATCAAAAAAGTTAACACTAGATTTAAATCCCACTGGGGCAAAATAAAAGGAGTGGGAGGAAACATGTTTGTCAGCCCCTTAATGAACCTTAAGACTATTGGAGACTTAAAAAGAGACGGCTGATCAGGCAAAGAAAGAAATGCTGACAAAGCTGACAAATATCCTTTAACAGTGGCCACAGCACAACCCTGCTGGGCCAAATGAAGCGAAAAACAAAGAACATCAGAAAGATGTGGTTTTAAGGGATCAATAGACTTCTCTCCACACCATTTAACAAATTTTGACCACCTGTAGGAGTAGATAGACTTGGTGGAGCATCGCCTGGCGGATAAAATAACACCCTCCACGTCAGGCGGGAGAGAGAAAGAATTCAGGTTTGCCCGTTCAATCTCCAGGCATGAAGGTGCAGGCTTTGGAGGTGGGGGTGTAGAACCTGCCCCTCTGTCTGCGAGAGGAGGTCTACCCTGAGAGGGAGACGGAGCGGAGGGTGCGACGAGAGTTGAAGACTGTCAGTGTACTACACCCTTCTTGGCCAATCCGGGGCGATCAATATAAGTTGGACCCGGTCTTGGTGAATCTTCCTAAGAACCAGAGGAATCAAGGGAATGTGAGGAAACGCGTAAAGGAGTTGCGAACTCCAACTCAACTGAAACGCGCGCCCCACGCTCCCTGCCTCGGAAACGGGAGACTGCAGAATGACGGGCAATGCACGTTCGAGTGTGGCAAACAGGTCCACCCAAGGAGTTCCCCACGTCCGGAAGATTGTCGAACTACCTCTGGGTGAAGCCTTCACTCGTGGTCGGCGGAGAACTGCCGACTGAGACTGTCCGCACGCACGTTCAGCACCCCGGCCAGATGACTTGCCATCAAGCAAATCCGATGGTCCTGAGCCCAGGACTAGAGCCACAACGCCTCTCTGCAGCGACGGTACAACCCTGCTCCTCCATGCTGGTTGACGTACCACATCGCGGCAGTGTTGTCCGTCAGGAGTTGAACCGACTGACCGCGGAGGGAAGGGAGAAAGGCCTTGAGTGCCAAATGTATTGCCGCAATTCCAGATGGTTGATGTGAAACAACCTCTCCTCTGGAGACCAAAGACCCTTGACCTCCAGATCTCCCAGATTAACACCCACCCTGGGGTAGAGGCATCCTTTATTACTGTGGTCACCGATGATGGAAGATGGAAAGGCTTTACTTGAGACAGATTGCCCTCCACGCTCCACCAAGACAGATCCGCTGCAGCTTCTCTGGACTGACTCCCTGAGATCTCCATTGTGCTGATACCACTGCCTGCAGAGACAACACTGGAGTGCCCTCATGTGCCAGTGTGCATGGTTGACCAACAGGATGCAGGAAGCGAACAAACCGAGCAGGCGAAGGACCCTCAGAACTGGAACAACCGCTCCATTGTAAAACAGAGGAATCATTTCCTGAATGTCGAGAATCCTTTGGAGGTGGGAAAGCTCGACACACAGTGGTATCCAGTACTGCCCCTATGAACAGGTTGCGCTGTGAGGGCACCAGGTGAGACTTGGGCACATTTATCGAAAAACCCAATTTGTACAACAGCTGGGTTGTTACCTGCAGATGATGACGCACCATATTTGGAGACTCTGCCAGTCGTCCAGGTAGGGGAAAACCGGGAACCCCGACCTCCTGAGATGGGCAGCCACCACTGCCATTACCTTGGTGAAGACTCAAGGTGCAGTAGTAAGACCAAACGGAAGGACCGCAAACTGGTAGTGTTGCGACCCAACCGTAAATCGGAGATACTTCCTGTGCGACTTCAGGGTTGGGATGTGAAAATACGCATCCTGTACGTTGATGGACACCATCCAGTCCTCTTGCTGAAGCACTTGAAGAACCGGCGCTATGGTGAGCATCTTGCTTGAGAAACAGATTTAAAATTCTGAGGTCCAGGATAGGACGTAACCTGCCATCCTTCTTGGGAATCAGGAAATACCGGGAGTAGCATCCCTGACCCCTTTCTGGCTATGGAACCACCTCTATCGCACCTTTTTGCAACAATGCAAGAAACTCCTTCTGAAGGAGAAGTAAATGATCCTCCGTGCAAAACCCTTGGCAAGGAGGGAAAGGAGGAGAGAATTCCCTGATGGGAAGGGCGTACCCATTTTCTACCAGATCTAAAACTCAAAGGTCCGAAATTATGAATTTCCAATCTTGTACAAAATGGGTAAACCGGCCACCCACGGGACCAACATGATCCAGCATGGCGGATCTAGGGCTGCTTTTCTGCATTACCAGGAGGGGTTGGGGAGGTAGAGGAGGAGGAGGAGGGAGAAGGTTGACGCCCAGTTCCACAAAGGTGACCTCTGCCTTTACCCCTGTAGCTCTTGTACAAGAGGTTTTGTTCCTGTTGCAGTGGCTGTCTGGAACATCGAAAGGAAGACTTCCCAAAGCCACAGTATCATTTATAACCATAACCTCTCGTCTGAGCTTGCAGACCCAAAGACCTTGCCGTTGCTTTACTGTCCTTAAATCTTTGTAGGGCAGAATACGCCTTATCTCCAAAAAGTCTAGATCCATCAAAAGGCAGATCAAGAATTTTTCTGGTGGATACAGTATCTGCCTGTGGATTCCTCACCTTGTGAATATCCCCTGCGCCAGCACCATTCGGAATTTTTTTGTAGCTCTCCACGCCGACGAGAACGACGTCGTAGAACCATAGCTCCGCTCACGACTCAGCTGATGTCACTGGAGCCATAAAGGAGCCTCGTCGGCGTGATGACGTCAGTTCCGCCCTTTTTTTCCCTTGCCTTCGAGGCACACGGACGGACCAACATAAATATATATATTATACATAGTACACAGAATTCAACCAACACACACAGTGTGACAACAATGCTGTAAAACACTTTCATTGAAAATAAAATAGACAATATCAACATTGTAGGTATACAAGGGTGGTGGGTCAGTGAGGAATCCACAGGCAGATACTGTATCCAGCAGAAAAAGCATTACCGAAGGTCAGTAACTTGTTCTTCTGATGGATACATCTGCCAGTGGATTCCTCACCTTGTGAATAGAGTCCCACAGCAGTCCCCACTCCCGGAGGAGGGTGTCCACCCTTTTATACCAGAATATCTTAAAGGACAGAACGAACAGTGACCGTCCCCCCTCACTTCAGAATCTAAGCAGTAATACTTCGCGAAAGTGTGGAGGGAGACCCAAGTTGCCACTCTACAAATGTCCTCAACAGGAACACCTCTAGATAAGGCAGATGTAGAAGACTTTATCCTGATAGAATGAGCTCTTAAACCCTCTGGAGGTTCCTTACTGGCCAAAGAGTAACAAATCTTGATGAACAAGACAATCCATCTGGAAAGTGTGCGCTTGTGCACCGCTCTGACTTTCCTGCAGCCAGCAAAGCCCACGAAGAGCTGGTCATCCACGCAATAGTCTTTAGTTCTATCAAGGTAAAAACTCACCGCCCTCTTAGGGTCCAAGCGGTGAAGCCGCTCCTCCTCCTTGGAAGGGGGAGGATAGAAGGAAGGAAGGGTAATGGACTGCCCCAGATGGAAGGGAGTCACCACCTTAGGCAGAAAAGCAGCCCTGGTCCTGAGAACCATTCTATCAGCATGAATAGTCAAGAATGGGGGTTTTGAACTCAGAGCTTGAAGCTCACTTACCCTCCTTGCCGAGGTAATGGCAACAAGAAACACAATTTTTAACGACAATAACCTCAAGGGACACTTGTGTAAGGGCTCAAAGGGAGAACCCATTAAATAGTTTAAGACAAGATTTAAGTCCCATTGAGGCATAATAAAAGGAGTGGGCGGATATTTGTTGGTAAGGCCCTTAATGAATCGTCACATAATGGGTGATTTAAACAAGGACAGCTGGTCCGGCAAGCAAAGGAACTCAGACAAAGCCGATAAATAGCCTTTCACAGTAGCCACAGCAAAACCCTGCTGGGCCAGAGACACAGCAAACTGAAGAATGTCAGATAAGTGAGCCCTTAAAGGGTCAATAGACTTCTCCCCATACCAATGAACAAATTTGGACCACCTATATGAATAAATAGACTAGGTGGAGAGACGCCTGGCGGACAAAATAACGTCCACCACGTCCGAAAGATGAGAAAAAGAATTCAAGTTGCCCTGTTCAATCACCAGGCATGAAGGTATAAGGTCTGGAGGTGGGGGTGTAGAACCTGCCCCTGCGACTGCGAGAGGAGGTCTCCCCTGAGAGGGAGACGGAGCGGAGGGCACGAGGAGAGGTGGGAAAGATCTGTTCCCCACTTAACAAATCTGGACCATAGGGAAGAGTGAACAGACTTAGTGTCGCCTGGATGATAAAATATCGTCCACTATGTCTGGCGGGAGAGAGAAAGAACTCCGGTTGCCCCATTCAATCTCCAGGCATGAAGGTGCAGGCTCTGGAGGTGGGGGTGTAGAACCTGCCCCTGGGACTGCGAGAGGAGATCTTCCCTGAGAGGGAGGCGGAGCGGAGGGTGCGATGAGAGGTGAAGTAGATCTGTGTACCACACCCTTCTTGGCCAATCTGGGGCGATCAATATGACTTGGGCCCAGTCTTGACGAATCTTCCTCAGAACTCGAGGAATCAAGGGTATGGGAGGAAACGCGTAAAGGAGTTGTGAGACCCAACTCAACTGAAATGCGTCCTCCAAAGCTCCCTGCATCGGATACTGGAGACTTCAGAATGACGGGCAGTGAGCGTTCTTGTGAGTGGCAAACAGGTCCACCCGAGGAGTTACCCATGTCGGGAAGACGTGACGAACCACCTCCGGATGAAGCTTCCACTCGTGGTCGGCTGAGAACTGCTGACAGACTGTCTGCACGCACGTTTAGAACTCTGGCGAGATGATTTGCCATCAGACAAATCTGATGGTCCTGAACCCAGGACCAGAGACGCAGAGCCTCTCTGAAAAGACAATGCGACCCAACTCCTCCCTGTCTGTTGAAATAACACATTGCGGTAGTGTTGTCCGTTAGGACTAGAACCGACTGACCGCGAAGGGAAGGGAGAAAGGCCTTGAGCGCCAAACGTATCGCCCGGAACTCCAGAAGGTTGATGTGAAGCAACCTTTCCTCTGGAGACCAAAGACCCTTGATCTCCAGGTCACCCAAATGAGCACCCGACCCTAGAGTGGACGCATCCATTATCACTGTGGCCACCGATGGAGGGAGATGGAAGGGCTTCCCTTGAGACAGATTGCCTTCCAGGCTCCACCAAGATAGATCCGCCGCAGCTTCTCTGGAGATCCTCACAGACTCCCTGAGATCTCCGTTGTGCTGATAACACTGCCTGCGGAGGTACCACTGGAGCGCCCTCATGTGCCAGCGTGCATGATTGACCAACAGAATGCAGGAAGCAAACAGACTGAGCAGGCGAAGGACCTTCAGGACTGGAACGACCGCTCCATTGTAAAACAAAGGAATAATTTCCTGATGTCAAGAATCCTTTGAGGAGGTGGGAATGCTCGACAGACAGTAGTGTCCAGTACCGCCCCTATAAACAGGTTGCGCTGAGAGGGCACTAGGTGAGACTTGGGCAAGTTCATCAAAAAACCCAATCTGTACAACAGCTGCGTTGTCACTTGCAGATGATGACACACCTTCCCCGGCGACCCTGGTTTGATCAGCCAGTCGTCCAGATAGGGGAAAATCCCAGACCTTCTGAGATGGGCTGCCACCACTGCCATCACCTTGGTGAAGACTCAAGGTGCAGTAGTAAGACCAAACCGAAGGACCGCAAACTGATAATGTTGAGACCCTACCATGAAACGGAGATACTTCCTGTGCAACTTCAGGATTGGGATATGAAAATACGCGTCCTGCAAGTCGATCCACACCATCCAATCCTCCTGTTGCAGTGCTTGAAGAACCTGCGCAATGGTAAGCATCTTGAACTTTTCCTGCTTCACAAAAAGGTTCAAGATCCTTAGATCCAGGATTGGACGTAACCTGCCATCCTTCTTGGGTATCAGGAAATACTGGGAATAGCAACCCTGACCCCTTTCCTGTTCCGGAACCCCCACTATCGCACCTTTTTTCAGTAAGGTTAGAACTTCCTCCTGCAGGAGAAGAAGGTGGTCCTCTGAACAAATCCCTTGGCAAGGAGGGTAATTTGGAGGGAATTCCCGAAAGGGAAGAGCATACCCATTCTACACAAGATTAAGAACCCAAAAGGTCTGTAGTGACCGATTCCCAATCTTGCACAAAATAAGTAAGCCGACCCCCTACAGGACCGACATGATCCCAAATGGCGGATCTAGGGCTGCTTTGCTGTAGTAATAGGAGGGGAGGAAGAGGAGGAGGAGGAGGAGGGCTGACGACCTCGTGGGCGACCTCTATTCTTGCCCCTGTAAGATCTATTCAAGGTATTCTGCAGCTGCTGGGGTTGTTTGTAGGAGCGAAAGGATGATCTCCCAAAACCTCTATACCTCCTAAACGGTGAACCCCTAGGCTGAGTCTGAAGACCTAGAGATTTGGCCGTTGCCTTACTATCTTTAAATCTTTCCAGGGCCGCATCTGCTTTCTCGCCAAAGAGGCCAGAGCCATCGAAAGGTAGGTCTAAAAGTGTTGCCTGTACATCTGGGGAGAACTCTGAAGATTTAAGCCAGGCACATCTTGTAGCCACAGAAGATCCCATGATCCTGGGCGACAGAGTCCGCTGTGTCCAAACCACTCTGAATCACCTGACGAGCAGCCGTTGAGTGTCCTGTAACACCTCATTAAAAATATTCCTGTCATCTTCGGACAATTTTGGGGCAAGTTGTTTCACTGAGTCCATAAGGGCATGGATACAGCGACCCATGAGACAGGTGGCATTAGTTGACTTAAAGGCCATGCTAGCCGAAGAAAACACCTTCTTAGCGGACTGGTCGAGCTTTTTTCACTCTCTGTCCGCCTGAACCTGTGGAAAGGCACCAGAAAACGTCTTTGAACAGGCTGTCTGGACCCCTAGACTCTCAGGAGAAGGGTGTGATGATAAAAATTCAGGATCCCCTGGAGCCAACCTATATCTCCTGGCAATTGTTTTGTTAACTGCTGGAGCCGAGAATGGTTTGCGCCAGACCTCAATACAGGATCGGTAATTGCCTCAATAAATGGTAGCAGAGGTTCTACAACAGAAGTAGGAGAGTGGAGAACTTCCGTCAGTATATTAGATTTAAATTCAACTGAAGAAAGCTGAAGGTCCAAAAGTTCTGCTGCCTTTTTAATACCCGTATGGTATGAGGCAACATCCTTTGCTGGAGCATCCGAAACAGGAGAAAGCTCCTACTCAGGAGAAATATCAAGGCCACTTGCCTCTTTTAATTCCATAAAACAGTCATCAGAGTCCTCAACCTCACCTTCCTCCATTTCCTCCAGACGAAATCTCTGCTCCTCCAAAACTCTGAGCTTCTCTCCTAGATCTTATTCTAGGTGCCGACGCCGGTGGAGCCGAGACCAACTCCAAAGGACCTGGAGCCTGCGTCGTACACGGATCCGTCGGCACAGCCTGCGCCGATCAAGCTTATGGCACCGGAGAGGATGGAAACGGCGTAGACGTCCTCGGCGCCGGGAAATGCCAAGACGGCGCCGCCGGAAGGAATAGCATGAATGGAGCCTGGGCATAGACCTGAGGAACTCCAAAATTAAATGCTAATGGACCCATAGGACCCGAAGGTGCTCCAGAGGGGTACATAGCCCTATGGAATACTCCATACATCGCATTTAGATAATGCGAAGGATCTTGTCCCGGGCTAGGAAAAGGAGGATAGGCCCCAGGGACAGACTCCGATGCAGGCGTTACCGTGTTCGGGCCAGCCGGCGCCGACAGCGGATCCGATGGAATCGCCTGCTCATCAGGTGCAGGAACCTCTTCTACCAGAGCCGGAGAATATTCCGAAGTGGGTGATGGAGCCGGCGTCTGAGATCGAACAGGAGAAACTGCAGGCGTAGCCAATTTCTCAGGAGAAGCTGGATTCGAGGGAGAAGGAGACACAAAGTCCTTACGGCGTAGATGGACTGTAGAAGCCAACTTCGGCGTTGCCTCTCTATCAGAATGACGCTTTGAAGAGTGCCTCTTCTTTTTATGCTTCTTGGCTCTTAAAGCATGCCCCGACGTCTATCTCGAGCCCGACCTCGACCTGAAGCGAGACCTTGACCTTGACCTTCTTCTTCCTCTTTTTTCTTTCATTTTTGCCATGAAGATCTTTGCTTCTCTTTCTTTCAAGGCCTTCGGATTCAATAGGCACATCCCTCGACATCGTGATCCGATGACAGACACCAAACTCAGGTTTCATGTGGATCAGTAATGGACATATGTCCTCCGCACTCCCTGCAAGGCTTGAACCCGGACTTCCTCAACGACATCCTTGAAAGGAAACCAGAAGAAGCACAGGAATACAGCCAGAAACACAAAGTATCAAGTGAAACTACAGAGAGTCCTAGAAAAACCGTTCGCGTCGACGGCGCGGAAAAAAAGGGAACTGACGTCATCACGCCGACGAGGCTCCTTTATGGCTCCAGTGACGTCAGCGGAGTCGCAAGCGGAGCCATGGTTCTACGACATCGTCCACGTCGGCGTGGAGAGCTACAAAAAATTTCCGAATGCTGCTGGTTCCCGTGATATTCACAAGGTGAGGAATCCACTGGCAGATGTATCCATCAGAAGCTTTGGACAGTTTGCCCCTGCTAAACAGTGTCAAAGTATAAGTGTTCCCTGTATAAAGTGTAATGGTAATTGGTTGTCCATGATTGGTATGTTTGCCTTACTAAGTAAAGTCCCTAGTAAAGTGCACTATGTGTTCCAGGGCTGGTAATGCAACAGCTACTAGTAGGCCTGCGGCACTGATTGTGCAACCCACACAAGTAGCTTAAAAAGGGAACTCAGGCCTGCCATCCGAGGGCCTGCGTGCAGTTTTCTAAACTGCCATTTTGTTCTGTCAAGTGCAGTCACTTGCCAGACCTTACCCTTCCCTTTCTATGCACATCAGACACCCCTATGGTAGGTCCAGGGTACCCCCTGGGCAGAGGGCAGAGCAAGTGAAAGGTAGGACCTGTGCTAAGGTGTGTGCCATGTCCTAACAGTGAAATAATCTCCATTTTCGTTTTTCACTGTTGAAAGGCCATCTTGCCCATAGGGTAGGCTGTGTGATATGTTTTCCAGCCTATCTTCCCAAAAGCTTAAGATGGAAAGTGTAGGTTTAGTATGCCTAAACTCACAATGTAATAAAACATTTTTATGGAGGTGGGTTTTGCATTGTGTGTTCAGAAGCCACTCTTTTAAAAGTGGCTGAGTTTTTGTGCTCTAATATTTCTGTGTGTCTCTACCTGGCTGTGGATTGACTGTCTGGATTTGAAAGCAATAGGACCTGGGGAATGTCTTGACCCAGGGGAGGTAGCAGAGACAGCAACAGGCTGACCTGCATCTGAAGTGTAGGGGGAGCAGAAGCCCCTAGAGGTGAAGAGGCCTGGGTGGCTGCTATAAAACAATTGGCTCATCTCCTGCTGAGTGATTGAGAATCCAGACCCATACTAATCAAAGGAAGAAAGGTGTCACTGGCAGGGAGGCACCCAGAACTGGTTTGAAAAGGGGTCAGTGCCCCCTGAAACACAGACTTCAAAGCCATTGAGGGGTATAACTATGAGAGCTGAAGACCCTGAACTTTGGAGAATGGCTTGATCAAGTGTTTGTGGTCAAGAGGACAATGGCCAAGGAAGAAACAACTGAAGAGAAAGAAGGATAGGACGGACCCTTGCTGTGTGTTCTGGGGCTGGCCTGCAGTTTGCTGTTTAACCAAGGAAAGGCTAAAGGGACTTTGCTGTGTGCTGTGTCCCCCTGCTTGAAGGACTTTGCTGTGTGCTATGTCCTGAAGTAACTTATCCCCAAGGGCCTGAGGTGACTTGGCTCCCTGTTCGGAAACACAGGAACACAAAATTTTCCAGGAGAGTCTCAGCAGCGCTGTGTGAGCGTGCCTGTTGCAGTCTGAGACCCTCGTAAGAACCGCCCTGTGATCGTGGGCGCCTGGAGTCCAAGTGAGTCTCAGCGGCGCTGTGTGCGTGTGCTTTGTGCATCCTGAGACCTTCATGAGGATCGGCCTGTGATCGTGGGCACCTAGAATCCAAGCAAGGATCAGCGACGCTGTGTGCATGTGGTTTCTGCAGCCTGAACCCCGTTGTGAGGATTGTCCAGTGATCGTGTGCACTGGAATCGAAGTGCGTCTCAGCGCCACTGTGGGCGGTTGCGATGTGCACCAGGAGACCTTCGTGAGGATCTGCCTTGTTATCATGTGCACCAGAATCCAAGTGAGTCTCATAGCCGCTGTGTGCGGGTTCATTGTGCACCGGGAGACTTTTGTGAGGATTTGTTGTGTTATCATGTGCACCGGAGTAAAGTGAGTCTCAGCTACGCTGCACACGTGATCTTTGTGCAGCCTGAGACCTGTGTGTGGAGTGCCCAGTGATCGTGCACCCACAGTGAACGAAGACTCAGCAATGCTGTGTGCGTGTACTTTGTGGCAGCCTGAGATCTTCGTAAGTGAAGTGGTCCAGACCGGCAGTCCCGATGGAGGGGAGTTGCCGGCCCGAGCCGCCGTTGCCATTTCACAAAGCTGCATTGGAGGTCCAGCCGCTGGACGAAGAGAGGAGGGTGGGTTTGCGGCCCCTAGGTAACATGTGTCTACTCCTGGTGCGGGGCGTCGGACATCTGCTTCGGCTTGTATCGTGGTCCTTATTGCCAAGGCAGTGGCGGTACAGGGGCCGGAGTGCGAAGCTGCACTTGGGATTACATCGGACTGTGTTGGGGGCAACTGTGAGAGGCTGACTGCAGGTCAGGAGAGGCAGAGAGACCGCCTAAGGCCTGGTGATCTGGGCCTGAGTGTACTACGTAGTATTCCATTCCTGCAGAATGGAGTACCTGACTGACGTATTACACATTGCATAATTTCTGTATAACTAACTACCTTATTGTCGTATGACGCATTGCCTTGTTACTGCATAACGAACAACCTGATTACCGTATTGCGCATTGCATTATTCCTGCATAACGAATTACCCAATTAGTGTATACGCATTGCATTATTTTTGCATAACATCATATCTGGTGGTTGTTTTATGCATTGCATTATTTTACCTTGCAAAGGGCCTGATTGTTGCATTATGCATTGCATGCTTTTCATTGCAGACTGTCCGATTGCTACGATACGCATTACAGTATTTTTACATTACAAAAGTGCCTGATTCTAGCATTACAAACTATATGACGAGATATGATATTAGGAGTACAGGAGAATGTTTAGAAGTGCTCATTGACATCGCCAGAACTTACAAGGGCTGGCTGGCCTAATAACCGGCCAGGAGAAATATTACACAACCTCATATGTTGGTTTTATACTGTGTGGTCTTATCGTATATCTTTTTACATAAAGTTAATACTCGTTTTATAAAACTCGTGTGGAGTCTATTTGTGGAGTCATCATTGGATTATTGTGAGCGTCATTGCGAATACTTTACACATTTGGCTCGAAGCGGGTGAGCGGGGATATCTAAGAAGGTGACCTTCCTTTTCCGGACGTTGGAACAAGGGTCCCTACTTGGCCTAAGGTACCTAGCTTAGCCAAGCAGGGATCCTGGGTCTAATAAGCATGCTTGGAGTGGTTCCTCTTGCTCTATCAAATGCATGACCGCAGCTCATAGTGGTAAACAACGTGTCTGGTTGATCTTAGAACCATAAACCACTTGGGAGAAGGGAACCGGCCCAGTAATAATCAACAAAGAATAACCATCTAAAGTCCTTAAATCAAGCACTGCAAATATGTTAATATGACCCTGACCACAATATGAAATTCATGCAAAGGATTTAACTTGAAATACATATTTTTGTCCATGCTGTTGAATGCCTACAACTCTTGCATCTATTTCGATAAACCCAGTGGCTAATTTTAGGACCACAAACTACTTGGGAGGTGGTTGACGGCCCAGTGAGAGTCCTTTTTTGTTCGTTGGTAGCGATTTCACTCTGTAGACCTTGCCTGTTATGCAACTTACATACCTGGTCCACCCAACCAGAGGCAAGTGCATACAGTATTCCTGCCAAACAAACACCCTCATGTCTTTTTCTTTGCTGTCTTGTTACAGGAATTGCGGTGGATTTGTCTCTTTATGCATTTTCACCACCACTAACTTGTCCTTACCAATGTTATGTTAAAACCAGCCAGACAGCCATTTTTCTGTGAGGCACTCAAGAAACACTCATGAATGTATTAACCAACGATGCCTGAAGTAATGCATGAGGCAGTTATACAAGAAATCTCCACCATCAGAATGAAGATGGGAACTTTTGATATCAAAATGTTCGAGCTCTCCAATCAATTCAAAGGGATGACATCCCATGTCCGCCACAAACATCTAGATACCACTGAGATAAGACTGAGAAACTTACAAGTGGGTCTCAATGCCCAACTGGATTGGGATATACAAATATGGCACCTTAAATGAAATGTCATCGATCTGGAGGACAGCTTGTGGAGGGACTACATTCCCTTCTATTGTATTATGAAGCAGAAGGACAACATAATCACATTTCTGTGTTTGTGTCCCCCTTGAAATCCAAAGGGCACACAAGCTCTGGTTTGACAGACAGCAAGGCCCAGTGAGCCCATGCCCTTCAACTGCCTGCCTTTGCCCCTGCCAATATGTGTGACTTCTCCTGTGAGCAGCTAGGAAGAATGAGGTCCCATACATAAAATGGTTGACTATTCTCATTACACCAACGTTGAAAGGAAAAATGGCCTTGACTGTGGCAGGAATCATCGAATTTGACAATGCTGGATCGGGGCAATGATGATCATCAGAGTAGATGGCAAGACCACAGAGTTTCATGAGACAACACCTGGAAAATTTCCTAAAAAAACACTTGATTGTCATTGATGGATGTGATGCCACCCAGAAGTGAGTCAGGAGCATCGGAAGACAAGACAGGCACTGGGACAGCTGCCTCTGTGGTGCCAGGCAACCTACCCTCCAAGCATGGTTCGAACGCCCAATGACCTGAAAGACCACATTTCTGACAGAGACTCCTGTGAACAAACCATGACCAATACCTCATATCATCCTTTTTCTTGTCTCTTGCTCCTCATTACGTCCTATCCCCGTGTAAGTTATGCATCTACTTTTAATGTGCTTTAACTCCTCTTCGCAAAGTAAATATTTGCAGAATAACAATATAGTCTCGCATATTAGCATATTTAGTTCTTCTAGTTATAAGTGTACGTTAGGAATGCACACCATTCCCTGCTATTTAGACTTGTGGTTTGAACCTTTTTGAACAAAATAGTGACTTCCCACTTTGCATGGGGCTTGCCCCAACACAATCTGTCACCCTCAATGTTTTGATGTGCCTCACTGATGGCCCCAACCGTAGAATTATAAACTACACATTCCACCCTTAAGTCTTTGACCGCCTTCCCACCTTTAAACTGGCATATTATACATTTGAATCTCGCTCAGAGAATCCTCTGTAATCCCAGGTGCTACCCGCAAATGATGCTTGTTCATTCTTGAGAGGAGTTCGGTCCGCAGCTTAAAGTTGAAAAAATATTACCGGGAGTCGTTTTAGTGCTCAAAGATCGTGGTAGGGAATGCACATTCTTGCTCACCAACTTAACGTTGGTGAGCCACACACAAGGAAAAACTATCATGTGCTGGTTGGCGAAGTTTTGCCAGGAACAAGCGGAACGTTGAGTGGGTAAATCTCTGCGAATACTGCCGGCGGAGAAAGTTTATCGCCCATCCCTAGAAGCCACTTGTTGAGACTGTATAGTGGAGGGGATGGAGCTAGACAACAGAATGAAATACTGAGAGTGAAAATGGAGGGCTTGGTTTAAGATGTATTGATGGCTATACTCAAGGCAATCAGTAAATTAAACGACTTCGAGCTCCACAGGAAATAAAAGAATACAGAATTAATTAATGAAAAACAATGATAGAGTGCACAGCTACTCCTAGGATTGTCCCGGCACTATAAGAACTCACTGTGATCAAAGGCCACAATAAACTGGAAAGAAATAGTCACGTTTTCAACAGCATTCGGAACTGCAGTTCGTTACTGATGCTATGGAGACTGACCGGCAGCTTGCTCCAGGCTTGTGCAGCCAAAAGAGAACAGGAAGAGTCACCTTTTTTTGTTTTAAAACCGGTCTAACTTTTAGAATCACCACCAAAAGTGAATGAGATGAACCAAGTGTCCTTGACAGCTGGTAATGGTTAGAGCTGTCAGCTAAAAATTGGGAACCCAATAAGTAAAAGGCCCTATGAGCCAACACCAGGGCCTTACACAGGATCCTTTTAATGGCCAGTAAAAGCTCCTAAGATGAAGGGAGATAAAAGCGCAATGGGGAATGCTCAGAAGACGTGCTGCTGCATTCTGAATTACCTGTAGAAGATTGATTGAACCATCCAGAGGAACCACATACAATACGCTGCGTAGTCCAATTTTGAGGTAATAAGAGCATGAACAACAGTTTTCCAGGACTGTAGCGGCAAGAGGAAGATAATCATTTTTAAAGTGCATAGCACTGAAAAGCAAGAACCAACCAAGAATACCAGTTGGGGCTGTAAGGAGAGTTGGTTGTCAAATTTGATCACTGGGTTACTGGTCATTGTAGCTTGCAGATGGGGCAAGGTGTCAGGTCTACAATTTTCCGACCACTTGGAGTGAAAAGACCCAATTAGGAGAATTTGGGTTTTGTTGGAATTGCATTGGAAATTGTTAGCACAGATCCAGTCCAACACAGACACTAGACAGGCTTAAAAAAAGGGGGATTTCTAGAAGATTGGGCTAAGATGTGATCTCTCCTGACCAGTTGTGAGTGTTGTAAAGGCTCATTGTGCGTTCAGCTGTGGGATAGCCAAGAGACATCAAATGACTATGGGACATCTGTTAACAGGGAAGGGAAGTGAAGAGGCTCTTGGAAATTTCTCCTTTGTTATGATTCCAGTACACTCATTCCGCGTTCTCACTTCAGCACAACTGGTAGGTAATTGCACAGGCAGGCAAAAAGGACTGAAAAGAATCTTCTTTAAAATAACTCGCACTTTAAAAAGTTAGGACACCTGATATGAAAATGTCCTTCAGAGTTTACAAAATCCTCCAACCCCCAATATCGGATCGAGACTGTGCTGATTTGGGCTAGGACCAAGCTTTGTGAGAGAAACATTTGACAGACTGAGTCTAGTTAAAGAAGGACCAATTAAAGAGTCCAATATCTCCACCGTTATTCGCTCTTGCTATGGAGTGACTAGATAGATTAGGAGAGGTATTTCTGGGGAAGAGGATATGCAAAGTAAGGATTCTTTGTGTCGTATTGCTCGGTTAAAGTCTATGAAGTGCTACAGAGTTGTTGACAAAACAGACAGATTAGTGGCCCTCAATTTTGCACATCAGCAGAACTATCTCATTTTTCCATTACCTTGTTATCAAAGAAATGGGGTAATGGAACAGGGGTCAACGGTGGCAAGCAGATCGTTTAAATATTTAGAGGTTCAAGTAGACTGCTAATTGTGCAAGAACAACAAAGGTTAAGTGTGGATGGGCAGCTTAGTTAGATGTACTTTTTCATCAAATAACCCAGGTCTTCAAAGTTCAAGTTAGCAACTGCAAAAAACAACATTACCCTCGAATGATAAATTACTTTTACATAATAAACATATCGATACACAAATTGTGTTTTGTAAGATGGATGCACTATTATTCAAACATCTTTTGTAAATTGGACGTATTATTAATCAAATATGCATGTCTTAGGCAGTCGTCCAAGTTCTCAGAGGCCCCTGTTTTCCACAGATATTACGCAGCTAAGTTAGAGTAAGTGGTGCAGTCACTGCGGTGAAGCTACAGCAGGTAGTTTGAGGACTAAATAAAAAAGAAACATGTCAAAGCTCTGTTATGTAATGAGGATGCACCTGAGAAAGTCTTCAGAGGGTCTTCTATGTCCATGACAGATACTGCTTTAACCCGTTGGCTGCTGCCGTCGGCCAACGGTCGCCACAAGCACTACCTTGGGAGTGCTGCGCACGTCCGGTGACCGATGCTGCCCCACCCGTTTTTCAAACGTTCAGCACTGGAGCAGAACGTTCGAAGCAGCCAACGGGTAAAGGCCATACCAAAGTAAACTTTATCTAAACAAAGATTATAGATTTAAGACGCAATAGGTGCACCAGATGTCAACCATCAACGGCCACAATCTTCAAGTAGTACAGGAGTATTGATAGCCAAGTGTTTTAATACAGAATAAGGCTCTTGGGGGCAACTTGGTACATTTCAAAAAGAGATCAGGAATGGCCATCCTCTGTGGAACATGCCCATTTAAATAAAAGCTGTGATGGGATGTCACTCTTATCGTGAAGTAAGGCATCACTGATGAAAATTAGTCAGCATCTGGTATAAAATGCATTGTCTTGGCTATTGATAGAATGGGCTCTGGATGAGAAGGGAGGTGCACTGTGCAGAAGATGAAGGCTGTTAACTTAAGGTAGTTACATTGGAATTAGGCTTACCCACAGCAAAGGTGTTGTAAATGCTTGCTCCTTAAACTGGCACCCTGAGGCTCACCATACCAAAAAGGGTTCCCCTATAGCATGTTTACAGGACCATAAGGTGACTGCTGATTGTGGGAGACAGACAATAAAATAGGATAGGATGTACAAAGATAAGCTGTAAGAAACGGGCGCTATATATACTGCACCAAAGTGAGGTACAGTGTGAATAGAGTCTAAGGGTCCCGCTTCGCAGTGGAGGGTCTGCTGAGGTTGTTGGTTTGACCAGAGGGGCTCTGAAGACGAGAGCGGACCGGGGATCAGTGCATTGCTTTATTCGTCACAGAGGGCAGGAGGAGCACGCCAGCACAGGACTCCAACTCCCAGGAGCCGGTGCTGCAACACATCTGTGCCGGGGTCACGCCCACCGGCCCACGGGACCTTCATTACCTCTCGCAGAACCCGCTGGCGCGGGTCCCGCTTCGCAGTGGAGGGTCTGCTGAGGTTGTTGACCAGAGGGGCTCTGAAGACGAGAGCGGACCGGGGATCAGCGCATTGCTTTATTCGTCACAGAGGGCAGGAGGAGCACGCCAGCACAGGACTCCAACTCCCAGGAGCCGGTGCTGCAACACACCTGTGCCGGAGTCACGCCCACTGGCCCTATTTCTGTGATTGTTGTATCAGCAGCGAGGAACGCGCGCGGATGCGCGCCCGGGCGAAGCCCGGGACAAGGGCGGGCCCTCTAAGGCCCTCAGAGGCCGAGGAGGCCGGGACGGGCCACCCCCCTTGGCTCGCATCATTGAGGAGGTAGATAGTTTTATACACTTATATTATCTATACCCACCCATTGATCTTATCAACGGACCTGAACTTCCTTGTATAAATACTCAGACTGTTATTACGCCGTATTCCCTATATACATCTAAGTCATTACTAAATTACAATATGACTCAGAAAGGGGTCACCACTAAACCTACCTCACAGAGGGGATCGTGCAAAGGGACACTAGACTATCACTTTAATAGGACAACAGTGATTACTCCTGAGGAAACAGAAGAAAATGATTAACGCCAGTTCATAGTTAGCACACCCACCACTCCCAGCATACAATCTTCTTTGCAAACAGCTGGCTCTGCACAATGCCTTGCACTGTGGGAGGAATTAAATAATCTGTGTAAATCCAGGTACGTTCCATTGGAACCGATAAACGAACAAAACAATGTTCCATCCTGTACCTTATTTAGTGGCTGTACATTACCTATTAATGACTGCCCGCAGAAACCCCCCCTCTCACCTAAAAAAGTGAACACTCAAAGCACAGTACTCCCACAGATCTCTTGTGTTAAAAGGAAGCACGATGGGATTAAACAAAATGGGAACCACCCAAAGCTACAAAAACTGTGTCTAAGCCCCTCTTTGTCTTCATGGTCTTCTAATAACTCCCCTTTAACCACAGAAACAGCAGCAAAGTTTGACCAGACAGTACCTTCTTCCCAGCAGGCTTTACTGTCCCAGATTGAACTACTGGTCAAATCCCTCTTATCACCTTTGTTGGAAAAAATTAACACTCTAGGGGATAGGCTGACGGGAATAGAAGAAAGGATTAAGGATAGCTTCCCACCCACCAAAATTATCAAAACACCTAACCGCTCTCAGCCATCTGCTGCCTTTAAAGAGACTACGCCTCCTACATTAAGCAAATGTGCTCAAATTCAGTTGCTAGCCTCTGATACAATAGTCTCAAAAGCTCCAAGGGTCGCTTCCAAACCCGTATCAACGCAGCACAACCTTGCTAGAACAGAGATTACAAAGGTACCCCATATACACCTACCCCCGGAGGCTGCCCCATTTGTGTCTGTCCTGGCGGGAGTACCAGTACTCCCATATGGTAAACCCGAAAGACAGCAAGACTTACTTAACAAGTTTACATTTTGGCTAGCAAATAATAGACCCTGCCACCCGACCTTGATGGTCGAATATTGAGTGGTAGAAGGGTGGGCTGGTTAGTCTCCTCCCCAAAAGATATTCCTGGTGACCTAGTGTTAGTAAAATTTAGGAACAGACACGTTGTCCCATACTTATAAACTTGGCAGCCCCAAGAAGGAGACGGTCCCATATCCACCTGGGACTTACATAACTTTTACCCTAGTGCGCAATACATCTCCCCTTCAAGACCAAATGCAAGGTACAACTATCTGATGGGTTGAAGCGCCTGTGTATGGAATGGTAGTAGCCCTTCCGCTTTCAATGGGCCAGAACCACTGTACAACAGTTACAAGCGTGGAAAGCGCTATTAATTTGCTTATATTATGGGACAATTTTTGTAACAATAGAACTATGAATGCTGATCTTTTGAAATACGTGTAACTAAGAAGGAAATTACCCACACAGGCTGGGTGTATGTTTTTTAACTTATAGATATGGTGCTAATGCAAGTATGTTTTTATGATTGTTTTTAACTGTACGCTTTTATAATTTTTAAATCAAAATCGAATAAAGCAAATGAAATGAGTCTAAGGGTTCTCCAGAGTTTGGCAGAGGTTAAAGTTAGATAGAACGTTACTCTCTAAAGTGGTAGCTTGGTCGAGCAGTAAGGCAGTATCAGAGGACAGTGTTAAGCATTTGATGTACCCACTCAGTCAGCAAATTAATTCACACACTCAAGAACTGAACTCTAGGCCAATTGTTTTTGTAGAAAAAATATATTGTTGTTTATTTTTTTTTACAACCAAGCAAGCCTGGAACAGGTACGCATTAAATACTTTTCAGTAATAAGTTACTGGTTATAGAACTGTTTGAAAATGCAAAAGGAATTGTACTTTGTTTGACTTACAGGGGAGCAGTAGAATGCAATACAGTACATTGGAATCATTAGGCTTTTTCAATAAATTGCAGGTAAGTTACTTTTCTGATTACTTTTTCTAACACAGTGCTGGATCCTAGATTCAGCACTGGGACATTTCCTGAAAACAGTTGATTAAATGCGTTTTAGTTAGTTGTACGATTTATAAAGAATATTCTTGTATTTCAAAAGTTGACAAACTTTCACACAGAACCACCAATGTTATCCTATGGGAGGAAATTCAATTCACAGGTAAGTTACTTTTACGTTTCTTTTCCTACTCAGTGCTGGATACCAAGATTCAGTGCTGGATACCAAGATTCAGCACTGGGACCTTTCCTGCAAACAGTTGAGAGAATTAGTTTTGGTTATTTGTGCGATTTTTAAAGAATATTCTTAGTTTTCAAAAGTCGACACTTGGAAACTTTTTGGGAGAAAAAATGTCAATGTTATCCTATAGGGAAAAACGGGTTATCGGTTTCGAGGTAAGTACTTGGTCTTTAGAGGTAGGGTTCTGGGGTTAGACTCAGGGGTCTCCCAGGGTCAGTGAGGCACTGGCCGGGTGCAGAGTGTTAAGGCCCAATGTTATCCTACGGAGGATAGAGGGACTCCGGTTGGTGGCTACTGGCAAGCAGGCCACAGGGTTGTGGGAGCAAAGCTCCTAGGGTTTAGCTCAGGCCAAGTTGGGGACCAAAGCAGCACCAAAGGTGCACCCTCAGCAGCACTAGGCAGGCAGGGTGCTGGTTTGAGGTCGGGTGCCCTGTTGATTTCAATGGACATTCTCCGGGACAAAGAAACACTGCAGGCTCGGGGACGAAGATCTTCCAGGAGAGACCACCACTTCGAGGGGTAAGTTGGGATGTTGAGGGTTGGTTAGGTACTGCTGGGTTGGGCACACAAGGCTGTGGGGCGTCGGGTGCAGGGGTGCCTGTGGAAGTCGGATTTTCTTACCCGCTCTGGTCGCAGTAGGGGGGGGTCCTCTGGATTGAGGCTGCAGGCGTCGTCTGGGGGCTTGAGGCAGGTCAGGGGTCGCCGGATCTTGGGTCAGGATCGCCAGGGGGACCTCTCGTGGTATTTTTCCGCTTGGGCCGGGTTCGGCGGGTGCAGAGTGGGCTGGATTCGCAGTTCTTGGCTGGCACCAGAAGCTGCAGTTTAAACACGTCCAGTGTTCACGGGAGAAACAGTCTCGCAAGTGAAGGCAGGCAGGTCTTCCGGGGTTTGTGAGGTTGCTGGCTGCTGGAAATGCTGGGGTTTTGCAGGGGCAGGTTTGAGGGGAGACAGGCCTGTAGGGCTGGGGCCAAGTCAGTGGGCATCGCCCTCGTGTTAGCTCTGTACGGCTTCTCGTCCTTCTCTTCTTGTGGTTGCTGGATCTGAGGATGGAAGGTTCAGGGTGCCCCTAAATAATAAATGTAGGGGTGTTACAGGTAGATAAAGGGCCGCGACCAATGGGCCTGGGGTGGGTACACCCCCTATTCTGCCACTCTCCAGTGGGAGGGGGCAGGAGCCTGTCCCTGCTTGGCTGGGTCCCTCCATCCTCAAGATGGCGGGGACTCGAGGTTGTGCTTCACCTTGCCTCCCCCACCTTAGGGGTGGAGTTGGCAGGGGAGGGCACACCTCTCTTCCTCACTTGTTTTTCCCACCGGTTCTCCTACCCAAAGTGGGGGTAGAACCAGTGGGGACAACTTGCTGAAAGCAGCAAATGGTCTGGAAAGGCTCACAATGGCGGCATGTGGCATGCCTTTGAAGCCTCTCCTTTGTGAACCCTGCCCATCCTAGGGGAGGAGGCTTGACACCTGGTCCCAGGATGTGCATTGTTTCAGGCCCCTGAGAGTAGCAAACTCTTGACCCAGGGGTCCAGAAACATGTATAGTGGTGGCAGCCTAAGCAGCCACTCAGTCAGGTCACAAGGAGTTGGTCGAATTTCAGGGGGCATCTCCAAGATGCCGTCTCTTGTGCATTTTACCTTAAATCCCACACTGGGGGCCGTGGCCAAGATGGCGGAGTGAGGAGACGCTTTTGCCCGGAGCTCCCGAACCGGCCCCGGCCCTAAGCCTTCCGAATTGCTTGTTCTCCCCCCTCCGGCGCCAGGCTGAGTCGGAAGGGTGTCGGAAACTGCCGGGCTGCTCTCAGACCAGGGTCCGGCCCAGAAAATGCCCGGGGAAGCAGTGGCCCGGGTGCGGTGCAGACCGAGCTCCGAGGTCGGAAGCTGCGGCGGACGGCAGCCGAGACACAGCCGGGAGAGTAACTGTCCTCGGAGCCCAACGAATTTTGCGGCTGTGCTGCGAGGTGCAGCAGTGAAGCAACCCGGGTGCCGCAGCAGTGGTGGGGGATACCCTGTGAGACGCCGGCTGGCCCCTCCCCTTGACGCCGGCTCCGTCACAACTCGAGGCCGCTGGAGGCGGCTCTGCGGACCAGCGAGAAGGTGACGCAGGAGACGAAGACTGGTCCGGAGACTACCGCGACGGGACCCTGAACCAGTGCTGCCCAGGGAATCGTACTGGATTCGTCTGTCCAGGGGCTACATACAGCGGGCCCCGAGGTCAGGTGCGGAAGAGGCCCAGGACCGCGCTGACGCAGAGTGCGGCGAGGAGACCAGCAGCGGAGCGGAAGCCCGCCATAGACGCCCCGAGAGGTGAGGAGGGGGCCGACAGACTACTGCGGTGCACTGAGTCCTCAGAGACACTTTGGGGGCGGCCGATTGACTTGGGGTCGCGGCTGCGGCCTATTAAGAGGGGGCCCGGGGGAGGAGCTGGGTCCTGCCGTGAAGGGACCGTGCCACGCGGACAGTAGAAAGGGACTGGGCCCAGTACGTGCCCGCTGCGTAGCCAGAGAGGGGCAAAGGCGCCCGGGCTAAGGAGGGCATTTTCAGGAGCCTCGGTGTCCTGCGGGAGGGCGCATCAGACACGGATCACGGGAGCCACTGTTGCATCGGGGACCACTGTAGCCTATTCCCCGTGGGGAACGGAGTCAGAGTGCTCGTCTGCAACCACCCCAGGTGTGGAGACCGGGGGCGGCCGAAAGGGTCCGGACCTGATACTACCGAAGTGGCCTGCCTGTGCGTGTAGGGGACTCACGAGACGATCTGGCGCAGGAGTCCACGCCGACCACGCAGAGGTCTGGCTCCTGTGGTGTCGCGCGCTGAATAACCCGGGTGATCAATAGCTGGAGAGTCCCCCATCGGTCAAACAGGGGGGGGGGGATGCCTGGTGACCCTTCCGCGACCGAGGCGCACAGCCTAAAGGATTGGACGCTACAGGGGCGCCGGACCGGCCATTGCACTGGTGACATCGGCACAGACTGAGGGGTACACGCAGCTGCAGCCTACCTGGAGTGGCATACCTAGGATTGGAACAATCGGGATACTCCGACCCCCACCGGGAGGGGGTGCGTGGGGTTGGAGCCCTGAGGCCTGGTTAGGCGGGTGATCTGTGAACAGCGAGGCGGCCCCGCGGACGAGATGGCGAATCAGAAGGGCAGTATGAGGAATGATCGCACGCTCCCCGAGATGCTCGGCAGGTCCCAGGCCAGGGGGGACAGGAATCTGCCTTCACCGAGCGCGGCGGGTTGCTCTCATTCAGCAGGAAACGGAGAACCTCCGGTCACCAGGTCCTTTTTGGAATCTCTCTTCGGCACGTTGCGAGAAGATTTCCAAGCGCTAAAGCAGGAAGTGGCAGGGGAGGTACGTGAAATACGGAGAGAGGTGGACGGCCTAGGGGAGAGAGTGGTCACAGTGGAATGCTCTACGCAACGGCAGGACGAGGAAATTACGCAACTACAGCAAGAAGTGCTGCGCCTGAGGAACCAGCAGATGGACCTCCAAGCACACAATGAGGACTTGGAAAATAGGTCTCGGCGGAACAATATAAGGGTTCGAGGAATACCATTGACGGAAGAGGGCTCGGATGTGGCGGGCTACCTACGGGAGCTCTTCAGAGACATACTGGGAGAAGCAGCGGACTTTCCTATACGGATAGACAGGGCGCATAGAGTGGGACCCCAGAGGCGTGCAACAGCCCCACCTCCGGACATATTGGCCTTTCTCCCAGACTTCCCGTTGAAAGAACGGATCATGACAGAGGCACGGAAAAAACCTTCACTGGCCTATCGCGGGCACCCTGTGGCCTTATATCAGGACCTGTCCACTATTACCCTACAAAAGCGTAAAGCATTTAAAATCGCAACGGACTTTCTAAAAACAACACGAGACATCCTGCTCGTGGGGCCACCCTTTCCGCCTCATCTTCAAATGGAACGGTGAGATGCATCAACTGTGGTCTCTGCAGGACACGTGTGAAGTATTAGGGATCACCGCGGAGGAAGAGGAGTCTGCCTCGCCACGAAGGAGACGTGCAACTGATGACGGTTGGCGCAGGGTCTCGAGGCGCACAACATCGGCGGCGTCCCAGAGGCCAGGCTTGCTCACCATTCTGGCCGACATGGCATCCAGAGACACTGCTGTAAATGAGGGTGTCGCGTTGACAGCGTAAGACTGCTCCGGGGGGAGAACGACATAGCATTGCTGTTACTGCAGGCTTGGGGACATGGGGGGGAGGGGAGGGAGCGGAGGGTGTAAGGGTGTGGCTGGACGTCCACTCAGATACTATACCACAGACTTGTCCGGTTAGGACATGGCTGGGACAATACTTCCGAAGGTGCTGGGGGGCGGGGAGGGGTGGGGGAGTTGGGGTAGAGGGATGGGTGTGGGGGAGGGGAGAGTTGGGGAGTTGTGGGACAGTGGGGTTGGGAGTTGGGTAGGGGGAGGGTTAGGTACAGTCCGTCCAGTGCTCTTGATGCATCCGCGCTGCCCCGACGGGGCACCTGTGGCTGTTTGGCCCACGAGCCGTCCCTCTATGACACTGATCCACTGCTTCTATCACCATGTTCTGATCCACCATGGCGACCCTTAAGGTAGTGACCCTTAATGTCAAGGGGCTTAACAACCCCGTTAAGAGGAGGGCGGTCATGTCCTTGCTAGAGGACACGCAGGCGGACATCTGTCTCCAGGAGACTCACCTGCTCACACGTGATTGCCACAGACTGCGATCCCGCATATTTCCCACGCAGTTCTTCTCATCGAACACCACCAAAACAGCTGGGGTGGCGATCTTAGTGTCTAAGTCCTTCAGGGGAGAGGTTCTACACAAGTTTGAAGAGCAGAAGGGGAGACTCTTAGCGCACAGATTCAAACTAGGGGCCTTGACGTTTACCATTGGGGCGATATACAGTCCGAATGAGCATCAAGACCGCTTCCTTCGATCAGCGTTAGTGGACATAACAGCTTCCCCAGACAGACACATCATTTTGGGGGGGGACCTAAATATGGTGTTTGACTCAGCTGTGGATAGGTCGGCTCAGCGTTACCCACAGACTGAGGAACTGTCGCAGGCAGGAAAGGCCCAACTGGCAGACTTGGATCTTCACGATCTCTGGCGCCACCTTCACCCCACAGATCGGGACTACTCTTACTATTCACACGCACACAAGACATATTCCAGATTGGACCTCCTTATAGTTACCGGACCGGTCTGCGATTTAGCCACGACGTCTGAAATAGGAGTCATCTTTCTATGAGATCATGCGCCGGTCTCGGGGACCTTCTCTCTGCCAGCAGACTGGGCTCCCCGCGGGGTATGGCGCCTCAGAGACACTCTCCTGCATAAAAAAACAGTGGTGCAACGCGTTATGGATGCGATCAGGGAATTCCAATCACACAATGATAACACTGACACCTCGTTGGCGACCCAGTGGGCGGCACTTAAGGCGGTAGTGAGGGGAGAATTCATTGCGATCTCCTCGGCGCAGAACAGGGAACGGCGACAAAAGCGAGACGGACTCACGCAAAAAGTCCGGGAACTTGAACAGGTGCATCGCCGCACTGGGGCCCCCAGGATCTGGAGGCAGCTGAAGGCAGCGAGGAAACTCCTGTCGTCCTTGGACATGGACAGGGCGGAATATGCGGCGCTGTGGCTGAAGCGCGCTTATTACACGGGGGGAGATAGGTGTGGTCGCCTTTTAGCAAACAAACTCAGGGTGGCACACGAACGCCACCGGGTGAAAGAGATTGCGGTTGGTGACGGCATGACGGTCACAGATGACACCCAGATAGCCGAGGCCTTCCGTCGATTTTATGCCGAGCTATACGCAGGGGAGCACCCGATGGCACAGGAGTCGGAGGACTATTTGGATACGGTCACCCTTTCGTCCCTAGCACCGTCACAAACAGAATATTTAGAAAGAGAGATCCGGGTCGAGGAGGTGATTACTGCCATCTCTAGACTCAAACATGGGAAGGCCCCTGGCCCGGATGGCTACACCGCACTCTTTTATAGAACGTTCAGTGCCACGCTGGCGCCCATCTTGACTACGCTGTTTAGCTCCTTCTCCACACCGGGGGCTATGAGGTAATTGAAATTTTTATGGTCAATTGTGTCCCCTAACGTAGACCCCAACGGCTCCATGTACGCACTTCAAGTACATGTAACTTCCCTCCACGACCGAATCTGAAGACGCAAACACATTTGCGTCCAACGTTAACATGTCCTCTATCAGATCCACCATGAATGGATTGATAATTCAGTTCCTAAGTATACCGTGCCACCGTCTTTATATGGTGCACTTTCATGTTTTTCCTGGCTCTGCCGAGCTAGGCCCTGATTTCTGTCTTCAAGTCACTTCTGCCTCGGTCTCTGAAAGCTGCAGCATGGAGACGCATCCCTGACCCCTGCCTTACTTCCTGCCAAGCGAGCGGTGCCCGGCTCGGCCTGGTCTGCCTGCCAAAAACTGTATTTTGCCTTCAAGTTATCAGCGTAGCCAGCTCAGCTCCTCGAAAACACATTCCTGTCTAGTGATTTAGGTAAACATATCCCCGGCTGCAGAGCAAAGAGCAAGTCTCCCTGTCTCCGTGCAAGTAATTTACAGTTCCCGTTACCATGGTAGGCCCCTGACTTCGAGCATTCGCACGTAGACACGCAGACACCTATGCACGCACTAACATTCAGTATAGAGTAGCCTCTGCCCAAGAGACCTTTTCCTCTAGATTACACATCCTCCAAATACTAGATATCAGATATGTTATAGGGACAGGTCGATCTGACATGCCAGACTTCTGTCTCCTCTACTAGTGTTAAAAGTCAGACCTTTAGCTTCCTCCCGTTGCACGTCAATCACACGTCATATTAGCTGCGCGCACATCCAGGCCACAGGTTTCAGCTGACTCTGCAAGAATTCTCGAAGCATCCACCCACTTATGACACTTTTCTGTGACGTTTCTAGTTCACGCCTCTGTGCACACCCATGTTCACGCCTTTTTGCTACGCACATGTGTTCTTATCATATACATTTCACTTGTCACGCCTACTGTATTCAATGCTATTGTGTCATTTTACTATATATGTCATGTACTGTGAATAAATCGTTGACATCTTTTCCTGCCATCATTGCATACCCGAACCCTTGTATTGATGGATTAGATCTCCATTGACTCGAGTCATTTAGTTATCATTTATGATTAAAGCCCTTATGACTCAGACACCACGGACTCTGCTCATTTGATTGAGCTGTTTTCTTTAATTTTCCGAAATTATCTGGCAAACTCGTATACGGTAAAATATTTACCACAGCTATCCCACCTGATCTCTTACAAGCCACGGTGTCGATCATACCCAAACCGGGAAAGGACCGGACCCGATGCAGATCGTACCGACCGATCTCCCTTTTAAATGTTGACCTCAAACTGTACACGGGGAGTCTTGCGGCTAGACTGGCGCTCCACCTGCCGGGTCTGGTGGAACCGGACCAGGCTGGCTTTGTACCCGGGAGGCAGACGGTGGATAACACCAAGAGAGTGGTACATATCTTGGAAAAGGCCTCTCGGGTCCCTGGGGAAAGAATGCTGTTATCGGTCGACGCTGAAAAAGCGTTCGACCGGGTGCACTGGCCTGATTTAGAGCGGGTAATGGAGAGGATGGGTATAGGCGAGAAATTTCGTTCCTTAGTGTTTAAACAGAGGTTTAGCATTGAACGAGGCACTAGACAGGGGTGCCCACTATCCCCACTCCTGTTCGCTATGTACATGGAGCCATTCGCCCAGAGAATACGGCAGAACCTGGACGCGACCGGCGGGAAGATGGGAGGGTATACCCACACGGTCAGCCTCTACGCGGACGATGTGATACTGACTTTAGAAGACCCGAGGCGTGCTTTGCCCGCGTGCATTTGCGAACTGGAGGCCTTTTCAAGAGTGGCAGGATTCAAAATGAACATGGGGAAATCAGCAGCACTAGACATCTCTCTGACATCTGCAACGAGACAGGAGTTGCAGGGACTCTTCCCCATGCATTGGTCGGCCCGCCAAGTCCAGTACTTGGGTATCCTGCTGGCACCCACGCTGCAGACAATGGTGACTGCTAATTATGCGGCCCTGGGTAGGAAGATCAAGGAGGAATTGGGGAGATGGGGTAAAGGCTTGATATCCTGGCTTGGTAGGGTAGCGGCGGTCAAAATGACAGTCCTCCCCCAGATCTTGTATCTGTTCCGGGCACTGCCGCTGCAACCACCCAAGGGATGGATCCAGCAGACACAGGCGGACTTATCCTGCTTTGTTTGGCAGGGCCGCAAACCTTGGATGAAGAGGGCTCTCTCCACGTTGGCTCCTGAGTCCGGAGGATTGGGTATCCCAGACCTACGCAAATATTTTCAAGCGGTGCAGCTGAGATATCTGGTGGAATGGAGCAGGTGGGAGTCAGACAAGCACTGGCTATTCCAGGACCAGGCGGTGGCGGGCCGTCCCTTACAGAAGGTGCCCTTCCTGCGTAGAGCGCACCGCCCTCCAAACCTCTACGCGTCTTTTGTCACGCGGGTCCCGCTAAGGGTGTGGGACGCCACCAACAAAACCCACGACCTCACCACATTTCCCCTCTCCGTTCACACCCATTGTAGACAACCCGGATTTTACGCCGGGGACAGAACCGGGAGCCTTCACGCACTGGCGTGCTGCCGGGTCAGGGCTCTCTTTAAACTGTACGAGGCGGACGGGGTCCTCTCTTTTCAGAGTCTCAAAGAGGACTACCGGTTGTCCGAAACGGACAGGATGTGCTACTGGCAGGAGCGACACTGGGCTCTACAGCCGCAGGTGAGAGAATCGGCAGACAGGAAGCTGCTGCCGTACGAGAAATGGTTGGTAACACGCACCTCAGACGCAAAACTCATCACGGATCTCTATAAAATGTTGCAACCCCCTCCCTTCCACTTTCATAATCCTGGTAGAGAGCGATGGAACAGGGAGCTGGGCAAGACACTGAGCCATAAAGAGTGGGACCAGATTTCGTATCGCGCACGGCATTCTGCATATCATATAGGACTCACCGAAACATTTACCAAAGTATCTACATATTGGTATCATACCGCGGGTTGCATGAGATGAATCGGCATATTGAGAACACCTGTTGGCGGGAGTGTGGGCAACCAGGTACGCTGACACATGTCTTATGGGAGTGCCCGCTATTACATTCCTACTGGAAGGAGGTGCTTGACGAGATCGATGCTCACTTTGAAATAGAGTTGCCCCGCCTCCCAGCATACGTCCTACTGGGCCTCCCTAATGGGTTGATGTACCCATTGAAATCCCGCAGGGGTAGACAAATTGCCATTTCGCTGGGCTCAGCGGTTCAAAACATCCTAATACACTGGCGCACGACCACTGCCCCTTCCACTACAGGTTGGCTGCACAGATTATGGCATGTCCTGGGCATGGAGAAATTGTCACTCATGATGGCTAGGGAGGTGGAACAATTTGAGGAGCTATGGCAACCATTCCATGCACTACTAGCCACAGAATTCAAGGAACTTACCTGTCCAAGGTACCTGAGATTACTGAGACGTACACCACCGATAGATTACACTGCTTAACACCCAGCGGGTCGGGTAGCGCGAGGGAGAGGAGTGGGGGCAGAGACATGTACGTTCGGCTGAACAAGGCACTGGATGGGGGAAAGGAGGGAGGTAGGGGTGTAGGGTGAGGGAGGGAGTTGGGGGGGTAGTTTCTTCAAAATGGGAAGGGTACAGAGGGTTTGTTCCTACCTTAGAGAGTGTTGTTTCATTTTATGCACGCGGGAGCGGAGCCAACATAGCCCCTACTTCAAACCGTGGGGTACCTGGCGCTACTTTGAGATGGGCTCCCCGGATCATAGCACTGATGCCAGTCTTTTTCTATCTTTGTACTCTTTCAATAAAATACTTTAAACTTAAATCCCACACTGGCATCAGTGCGGGTTTAATGTGCTGAGAAGTTTGATAACAAACTTCCCAGTCTTCAGTGTAGCCATTATGGTGCTGTGGAGTTCGCAATGACAAACTCCCAGCACCATATACTCTTAATGGCAGGACTGCACTTACAGTGCCCAGGAATGGACATGGGTATTGTAGGGGTACAGGGCTCACGCACCCGTACCCTCACCATTGGCATAGGGCACCCAGCTAGAGGTGTGACTGATGTATGCCAGGGCAGTAGCTTGTGGGCATGGCACACAGGCATGTGTGCCATGTCGACTCTTCACTTTGTTTTGCACCAAGATACGCAGCCTGAAATAGCAGTGTGTGAGTGTCAGGGTACAGAGCCTCTAAGGGTGGCACAATAAATGCTGCAGCCCTTTGAGGCCTTCTCTGGTCACATAGACATGGGTACCCATGGTACCATTTAACAGGGGCTGACATGTGGCCAGAGATGCCAATTTGGTTAGCTTTGGGGAAAGAACCCAGGCCCTGGGAACCTGATTGGCAGGGACCCAGGGCACACCAAGAAAAAGTGCATCAGTAGTCTGGCAAAAAGTGCGGGGTTACTGCAACAGAAACCCACTTTCCTACATAAGCTTATTGAATTAAGGCTCAAAACTTATCCTGTGGAGGTTGAGTAGTGGATGCACTGATCAGTGAGGAAATGCACCATTGGAATTTCGTTCTACAATTTGTAGTAATTGAGGCGTAAATAAGTATTTATTAGACTACAAGGTCGTGGAGCAGAGGAAAACCGCTCCACCAGGTTCAGAAGAAAACCTCAAGATGACACCAACAGGAATCTTCATAACAGATGTTCCAAAGGTGACATCACAGATCATAAGTGTAAATACATGGAAGTACTTAAAGTAACACAACAGCATACACATTACTACACAGTTTTTCAGAACAATTGTGTCAAATGAATTTTTCAAATGTCATTCTTCCAAGCGCTGTAACAGTAAATATTTAATGGAAAATGATTGTGAATGAAAACAAATATTTTTTTGGTAGTACATTTTGAACAGCTGCATTTGTAAAGGCATAGTTAAGGTTGTCAAACAGTTCGAGGAATCCAGAACTTATGACAAATATAGGGGGGGGGGGTCGGGGAGGCGTTAAGGAGAACTTCTGGCCATGGAAATTATTTTCATTTAGATATCCTTAAGATGAGACCCAAAAGTGGCTCTCCTGAACGGAGCCTGGAAACCACCTATAGTATTTTGGCAGCCAAGACTCGGAGATGCAGCAATGTTCAACTTACTAAATACTTCCGGTTTGAAAAGTGATACACGTTTTTAGAAACAAAAGTATTTTGTTTAAAAACCGAAAACTCAAATTCTAAATTCATACCTGGAAGAATTGGAACAGGAATCCTATGCTTCTTTGTTAAAATTCCAAATCTGTCCGACGTGACAGGAGTGTGAAGTGGTGCCTGAAAGGGATATTTTTGTAATTGTAAATAAATACATACGTAAACCTCCCAGGTATTTTACAAAAAATGTACATACTTCTGCTTTGACAAACGAAAATGTGCCAGCCAAGAACCGTTCATAAAAACAAAGGCATAGTCTATATTATTATCACCACACAACACCTTGACAGTGCAGAGGATGTTCACATTTTAAAAGATACTACATAGTTACTGCCAAAAAAGCAGTACTTAAAATCTAATTGGGTTAACTATAAATCTATAAAGACGATACAATTAACTATGAATGAGGATTCAAGAGTGAAATAGGCAGCTTCAGTTTTTTACAAAAATATTTTAAAACATACCGCCACTTATTGAAGCAGGACGTTTGCTTTGTTTTCATTTTGGTGCCGCAATACTTTTGAAGTCTATACTGAACAACCGAGCTGTTAATTAATTAACATATGAGCGCGGTTATCACATTATATGCCGTGTTGCACAGGAGTGGAACCCCCCACGAGCAGCTGATCAACCCAGAGCCTAACAAGCATTGACAAAGCTAACAGGTCTCACTTTAATAAAGCCCTTCCCTGCTGCAGCCAAATGGAGAGTCCCAAGCAAGAAAGCTGCCACACGAGCCCACAGCCCCGAAGCACGCTTAGATAACCGACACAGAGGAGGGCTGATGCGGCACGATCTTGAACGGGTAGAGCGCATGACGGTCCAGGGGGCAGGCCAAATTGCACTTCAGCAGCATGGCAAGCAGCTTCTGCTTTGGTCAGGCCCTGTGAAGTAAAGAGGCTGTAGGCAAGTAAATTAGTTGCAATCTTTTTTATTCTGACAACCCCTCAGCGTGAATCACGCAAACCGAGAAACGAGTAGAAGAATGCCCAACATTCTAGCTCAAGGAATATAAATACAGAGAACACGCAAATTGTTCTGATTCTTAATTCCTAAGAATCAGAACAATTCCAATAATTACTTCTTTTATGTTACAAAAAAGTTCAAACATAAGTCTTTGGAAGACGGCTGCTGCCGACGAAAGGCATGTGCCTAAATTGGTAACAGCTGAATAGTGTACAAAAATCTGTCAAATGTTTGGAATTTTTGTTAAGATCTACCTGATGGTAGACACAGGACAGGTCTATGATGGAGAACCACTTGGCATTTCTGGTCAACGTTAAAATTTCGTCAATGCGGGGTAACGGTAACTGGTCTACCACAATATGATCATTTAAACCTCTCAGATCAACACATAGACAAACCTTGCCGTTAGCACATCTGGCAACGACTAAAGGTGAAATCAGAGGCTTCAATGGGCTCAGTAATTTGTGCATCAAATAATTTTTGTAACTCAGCCTTAACTTCATCTCGAACAATGAAGGGGATGTTGCGTGCTTTGTGGATTTAGGGTGTAGCGTCCAGTTTTAATCTGATCATGTGGGTAAAACCTTTTAACTTACCAACACTGCCATTAAATACTTCAGGGAATTCATGGAGAACCCAATTTTTAATGTCCTCACCATCACATGCTACAACGACTTGTTCCGGGCTATTCAGATCAAGTATAATATTGAGATTTTTTCTGATCCTTCCACCCCAAAACAGATGTTCCTTTCATAGCCACATACAATTTGCAGAGAGCATTTCTACCCATAAATCTGAAAATTAGTTCTCGAAAACCTATGACGTTTATCTTTTCACCAGTATAATTTTCGGAAGAGATGTCTTAAGGCTCCAAATGATTACCTAGGACGTCAATAAAATGACTAGACCAAATATTTTCTGCAATAATTGTGTATGGGGACCCATAATCAGCAGCAACCTGTAATGAAAACCCACCAAAAACAAGCAATGTCGTTGCCAATAGGTCTCGCAGTAGGAAAGTTGGAGCTATTGGTTTTGTAAATGACATTTTATATTTATGTTTTGTGATTCACAATGCCAATACTTTTAACTTTAGCAAATGTGACACTTTTAGCATTTGTAATGCCACATGTTTTGTATTGACGTGACTTAGATGTATTGATATTACAAATAACAATGGCTTTTAATTTTTTTAAATAATTAATACTTAAATAAAAGTGATTGTAATTTATAATGGCAATGGTCCGAAGTAGATAAAATAGTGGCAAAATAGAACAAGTAATGTTACAAAAGGTGAAAAACAAAGGAAGCTTTTTTAACATATAAATGTTGTTTTAAAGAGCAGCGAATTGGTAGGATTATGTTGTTTGTGTGGCTTACATCTGTTTAGGCTTATGCTGGGACACACGAGTTTGCAATGCTGCTAGTGTTTTAAAGCATTGTAAAATACTCCAGTGAGGAACGCCTTTGAGTGAGGCTGTGTGTGTGATAGAAGCTGTGTAAGCGTAGTGTGCGACATACAAGGGGGAGTGAGCCTGTAGCAATTTGGTTATTAGCACAGAAAAAGCATTGTGAAAAAGTGTAATCTATTCTGCAAAGCTTGTTTGTAGTATAACCGAAAAGCACTTGCTGGCGCCAGTGAGGCGGCATTTCATTGTACTTCGCAACCAAGCCTCTTTAAGATGCACATCATCTTTTAAACACCCAAAAAGAAAAGCACTTGCTGGCGCCAGCGAGGCGCCACTTTATTGTACCTACCAACAAAGCCTGTTTAACATGCACAGCGGTTTTTAACACCTATGAAGTTATTGAAGTTAGCGAGTAAGTATATGTGTATGCCCTGAAGCTTTTTTAGCGTGAGCTGCCACACACGACACGGGGGGCATAAAGCTCTCTTATCGCAATAGACGTTGCGCGCGTGTCCCTGATACTTTGCAATACAGCTAGCTTCCTACTTTTGTAAGCACCCAGCGACTTGAATAACTTTATTTGCAAGGCTTGTTTTCGATATAAGTGAAAGGCAATTGCTGACGCTGTATGCGCTGTATAAAAGGAGGCAAATTAATAAACATTGTTTGCAAGGCTTGTTTTTATATAACTGAAAAGCAGTTGCTTTCACAGTATAACCTGTAGGCTTTGTTTCAAAGGAGGCAAAGTTACTACGTTTGTTCAAAAGGCTTTTTAGGTTTCGCCTATTATCATTCGCTTGCGAGTGTAATTTGCAATGCAATAGGTCTCGCATTTGCAACAGTTTGAGCTATTGGCATTGTAAATGACAATGCCTTTTATTTATCGGTTTTGATAATTAACACATAAATAAATGGCATTGTCACTTACTATGCCAATAGCTCAAACTCTTGTAAATGCGTTACTGCAAATCCTCATAAAACAAGTGCTGCTGTACTTTAAATAAATGTATTTGTTTTTCTTGTTTTGTAATTCAATAGTGAAGCACTTGTTAGCTTTGTTCATGTTGAAATCTCTCTTAAAGCCACTGATACTCGTAAGTACAGACATTGAATTCTGTAAGTTGGTCTCATATAAACTTGCAGGAGCGCAGTTTGTCGTGGTTCTTATTATGCTGCACGTTGGTCTGCACTAGAGCTTGCAAACCTTGCACTGGGTATTCTAGGCGTGTGATTGCAAACTGAGCAAGATTTACAACACACAAACAAATATGATGTCATCCACACCTACATTACTGATGCAACTACTATGCAAACAAACACAAAGAAGGCTGCGGTCTGTGATGGGATCTTCGAGACAGGGCGTGATGGTACCTAACCCACACAGCCTGCGAGGCCACATTTAGCGCTATACAAATCTGTTACCATAGGCTGTAATTTTAGCAGGAGTTACTACATGCCGCCTGTGTGAGTTTGTCATCCCCATTATAGGAATAAATAACAGGAAAAATAAGCCGCTCAGTTATGATGTCTAGTAAATTTAGCTTTAAATGAAGTCCTGTACATAATATATATATAATATTCTCAATAATATCATTTACACCATACACTGCGCAGGTGCTTGAATAATATGGATTATCAAACTCAACTATATGCATTTTATCAACCTCAGAGGGACGAAAGCTTAAGCCAGCTCTGCAGTGGTCCAACGGTTTCATGCGGATATTTAGAGCACGCATTGCAGCCCACGGAACCATCGACTTTCGAGTGATATCAATGGCAGGGTGCAATACAGTATGTAAATGAGCATTGGCAAAGCCAATATATTGCGCTCTGTTTTTCGATTAGATGTGTCAATCAATGTGTTTGCCGATGCTCTGCAGCATCGGTAAAAAGCAAAACGCTTGCTGATGTTGTACAGCAAGGAGAAAAGTGAAATAGAATATACGCAGCTCTCGTTATTATTCACAGCTGTGCCATTCCCTGTGAGGATGGTCCTAGAGAGTCCTTTCTGTACAAGACATAATAAAAGCAGGGAGGGCTGGGGCAAGCACTGAACTAGCTTGGAACAGGGACGAGAAGCAGGGTGAAGGGAAGCACGGTGTTTAGGGAGGGAGGCAGCGTGAATCACCAGGGTGAAGAGAAGCATGATGTTTAGAGAGGTGAAGCAGCAGCCTTCCCTCCACCCTGCCCCCCCTACCCATGTACTCCTGATGGTCGGCGCTGAATCCACACTTTCCGTCGGACCTGCCCATTTTAGCCCGCTAATGGGGGAGGGCTCAGTTTTGTTTTCCCAAGCCTCCCGCGCTTTCAGGAAACCGAAGGTGCGGCTGAAACCGGGATGCACGAGTGTGCCTCCGATAACAAATGTAAACGTCTTTGCCTGATCGGTTAGCATTGTAGCCCCCTTAAATCCACTTCAAGGGGAGGAGGCGGCAGAAAAAAATGTTAATGACCCTTAACTTTGACGTGGGTATGGGGGCACAGAAGCCAAACGAGGTCACTGAGATTAAAGCGACAATGCAAAATGTTTTTTGACAAATTGAGAGAGGGTGCAAAGAAGGGAAAAGCGTGCAAAGGGAAGGCATACGTGAAATACAGGGAAAAAATGATGTCTAAGGAAAGAGGACATAATAAGAGGGACCATTTAAGGTACAGTGAAAAGGACAGGACAAAATAACGAAAGAAGGGAAAGAGAAGGAAATGTTCATATATCAGTGCGGCTTCGTAGAAAGTCAGCATAGCTCACTCGCGTAGTATAAAGTTCAAACTGAGGGGTGGAGTCGCTCTTGCGGGGCACTTAAACGGGGCGCAACGAAGTAAAGATTGCATATAGCACTTTCTCTTTCTAGATCCCTTCTAGTTGATGAAACTCTGGTTTGGGGGAGGGGTGGATGCGTGGCAAGAGCTACTGAAAGGTTGAAAGCGCTTTGTCTCTTCCAAGCGCTATGAAGAATCTTGGAACACGAATATTTGAGGTTTAGTTTTGGGTCCGATTCCCATCACTGCCAGGGCAATGTGTGTTTTCTGTACATATTGCTCGCTACCTACCTCGTTCACATTCGCCTAAAGCGAATACTAAACCCATCTGCCGGATGAGTGTTAAAGTGCACGAAAACCATTACAAAGAGTCCATCTCCAACAAAATGCATTAAAGGGGTACGCCCCCCCCTCGTTTGTTTTCAGTGGTTTGGGTCTGAAAAACGAGTTTACAAATTATAGCCTGCACCAAAAGCAATACATAGCTCTTAAAGGACCTGTGTTTATTTTTTCGAGGAGCTGCAATGTTTCCACGAACAAGCTTCATCAAAACAAGTCTGCACAGACCTTGACGGCAGCACTTTGGGAGAGGCCTGCCTGGCTCGGCTAATCAGTGCTGCCAGTAAGAAGGGGGGGGGGGGGCGAGCGCACAGAATAGAGTGTGAATGTGATGGGGGAGGCTGGAGAGTCTAAGGAATCACTGCGGGATAATGGCAGTGGAGAGAGAAGAGGGACACTGTGAGAGCAGCGGAGAGAGAGAGGGACAACAAAATTTGTGAGAGGAGAAGGGAAAGGAAAAAGAGAGGAGAGAGAAAACGGGCAAAGGTAGCAAGAAATGGAGCAAAGAGGTAAAATGCTAGTGGAGAACATCACAAAAAAAAAAAAGAAGGGACAGAAAGGAGGAAAGGTGGGAGGGAACATGGCCTGGGGGAAGCTGGCTGGGGAGGGGGAGGAGAAATCCAATTAAGGCTGTGTGCGGGGAGAGAGAAGGGAGGTGCTGGAGCTGGGGAACAGATGGCCATGAAAGTTTATGGCCCAAAAGCGCGTGCCTGTGGCCACGTCAACTCGAAGAAAACCGCACGAAAAAACCCGTGGTTTCACGAGTATTTTGAGCACTTTAATTCTCGCTCCGCTCAATGCGCATGCGCATTGATAGGTCGCGAGACCTAAAAACTCAGCAAATAGGTTTACTACTAGATTGACTAGAAATGTTTAGAATTTATTTTTTCCACTTCTATTAGAGGTAGATTCATCATCACTATCCTCGGAGGACGATTGTTCCTCATCACTCTCCTTTATAAAAAAGGTCCTACTTTTACCCATCTTCTTACCTTTACGCATGCAAGCTTTGGTAAAATGCCCAATTAGACCACATTGGGAGCACTTGACTAATCTAGCTGGGCACTTGTCAAAGCGAGCAGAGTGGGATGGGCTTTTACACCTATAACATGCAAAGCTAGGATTCTTATAATTGTCATCACGTTCAAATTTCTTAAAGTCTTTTTTACTATGTTGGGAAGGATTGAAAGAAGATTTCTTTTTACTATTTGAAATATTATTTACAGATTTGTTCCCCTCAGTTTTAGTATACTCTAATGAAAACTTAGCACAGCGTTCAGAAAGTTCTGCTTTTTTTGACAATGGTTAAAATATCTTTCAGGCTAGAGTCTCCTTCGACCCATAGCCTGTCTTGAATTGATTTGTTTTTAGTGTACATTATAACTTGGTCTCGAATAAGGTTATCATGTAAATTACCAAATTTGCACGTAATAGCCCATTTCTTAAGGGCTGATACATAGTCATCGATGGATTTGTGTTTCTTTTGCTTTCTATGGAAAAAAGCATGTCTCATAACTGCCTCACACACTGTGGGAGAAAAACGTTCATCTGAGTCGAATAATCCCAGTTTAAAAACACCTAAATCGCCAGCTCTGTCGCAACTGTAGTGAATTGTCTGTAACTGTAATAATAACTGGTATTGGTAGCAACACAACAAAGTACTTACATAAGTAGAGCATGGCAAAAACGAAGTTAAAGCTGTTTCGCGTGCTTGTAATTTCAGAAAAAAACGGTTATTTGCACATACCGGAGCTGAGAACACTCGCGCTTGGTTGATGAGGAAATCCAAGGTACGGCACTTCGGGTTCACGACCTTGCGTGACCAACGTGGTTCTGAAGACGAACTGCGTGAGATCGGCGGTTCACTTCCGTAGCAAGAGATTACGCTCGAGGGCACAAACAGGCTTTTGTAAACCGTTGGAACAGAGGTAAGTTTAAAGGATGCCTTACCTAACCATTTGACGCATGAAAATCTTGCAAAAGGCTCCAGAATCATTTGAGAAAATGAGGTTCTATGCGATGCACGTAGAATTCACCAACCTATCAAGCGGCAGAGTAATAAATAAAATTCTAGCAGAAAATTAGAAGTCTCACTGCAGCATAGGCCTCAAAGTACAACGTAACGAAATGATGTGTAAAGTCACATAGAAGCGGGTTTGTGGGGTTGTCAGCAGGTCTCAGCTTGTCGCCGAAATTCTGAAGTAAAGAGGCTGTAGGCAAGTAAATTAGTTGCAATCTTCTTTATTCTGATAACAACTCGGCGTGAACCAAGCAAACCGAGAAACGAGTAGAAGAATGCCCAACATTCTAGCACAAGGCAATAAATACAGAGAATACACAAATTGTTCTGATTCTTAATTATCAGAACAATTCCAATAATGATGACAAGAGAATATAAAACAGGTGAAGAACATAACATTACAAGAGAAAACCACAATACTACACCCTGCTTGCGACTCACTGCAGATGAGGGCAGACAGAGGATATGCTTCAGGGAATAAGCGTGAAGACAAAATCACATGCTGCCACTTAGTAGACATTCTAGTGGCCACTTATCTACGCTGTCAACTGAGGGGACTGTAGTAGATCACTGGAAACAATCCCACACAGAATCTGGTTGGGGACAGAATAGTTGGCTATAGCTGCCACTGCACCAGTTGTAGCCCTTATATGCCTTTGGTGAAAAAGCTGGCTATGTGTCGCTTAAGATCGATCACTCCACAGTCAAAACCACAATTTGATGTGGGCGAGGCATCACATGCAGAAGGCGACAGAACCCGGGAGGCCCCACACTCTGCACTAGCCACTAAATTGGACTCGGTCCTAGCAGCCGTTGAGAGAATAGGAGCCATGCTAGACCAATTGTGTACATCCCTGGAGTCTAAAAATCGACAAAGTCACATTCAACTTTATGCTCCTGAGCGCCGATCACTGTAAACTAGCAGAAAAACTTCAAGCTAATGAACCTGCACTAACAAATCTCAAGCCAGCAGCCACAGTCATGCAGCAGCATTACAGGACCTACTAGGTAGGGTGAATACCCTGGAGGACAGGCTGGAAGACGCGGAAGGGAGCTCACGCCGCAACAATGTGGGGGTTTTGGGCCTCCCGGAAGATGAGTGGGACAGGATCCGGTGGCCTATGTTGAACGCTGGTTGTAGAAACTCCTACTAGAGAGCGCACTGTCACCCCAGTTCGTGGTGGAGTGAGCACACAGGGTACCAGTCCACAGACCACCACAAGGAGCCAACTTGTGACCGCTCCCATTCAGAATGCTGAACTACAGAGACACCTTCCTGAGGGAAAGTTGCAAGTTAACTGACATTAGAATCCAAAAATGCCCACATTATGCAACTCTCCAACTACACAGCGCAGGTGCAGAAATGTCAGAGGTCTTTCGGTGCGGTGAAGCGCCAACTCCGAGACTTAGATATTTGTTACTCCCTGCTGTTCCATGCCTGAGTGCGGGTGGTGGCAAAAGATGCCACTCGCTTCTTTGATGCACCATCAGATGCCTGGGACTGGTTAGAAGAAGCTGGCTTAGCGATGGGACCCAAACCATCTAATAATCTAACGACACCTCAGCAAAACAGAAGGGGCCGAGGCAGGGACAAGGGTGGAGGCCTGGGCAGCCTCACCCTGCAGTCAGTGGCTCCTGACCTGGATCAAATATTGATGGAGAGACTGGAGGCCTGTAGGAAAATGGATATCTGACTATATGGTTACCCCAACTTTTTGCCTAGTGTTTGCTGGTTTTCAACTTAGTTGGCCTGGGATCCTGCTATTCAGGGCCCCAGGCTATCTGCTCTCCCTATAAAATGGACTCCATGTACTGTAAGTACATACCTGATTGGGTATTGGGTCACCTTTGTGAGCCCCTGTATAGTGTACCGTAGGTACCCAGGGCATAGGTGCATCCAAGGTCTACCAGGGGCTGCAGCATGTATTATGCCACCCCTGGCTGGCCATCCAAACTAACACCACAGGCTGATCACTCAGCTTGGGTAAGGTGGTGTAATCACCCCAAACTTAGATATAGTATATCTATATCTACCTTATGTCACTCCTATGGCAGGCCTTAACAATCCTGGAAGCAGAGTGCTTGGTTTTATGTGAGAGGGTGCCCTAGCATGAGCCGAGCTTGTCTGCAGCTTTTGGAACCATCTCCTTATAGCTGTTCTATGATATAGCCATACCATATATTCTTAAGTGCATTATAATCCTCACAGTTGATGCTAACTTTGGTTTGGCTTTATCAAAACATGTAATGGAAGGTGTCAAACACTTTGGAATACTACCCCCCCCCCTCCCTACCAGTTCTGGTGGTGGGGGTAGCATTCCACCCTTCTAGAGGGAAAAGACATGTATGTTCCTGCTTTACCCAGTTAAAGTTAAACAGAGCCGAAGCATCAAAAAATGGATGCTGCTGCCACAGACACAAGTCTGACCTCCTGCTGGGGGAAACTCCAGCAAGGGAGTCCTGGACAATAGGTTTCCTGTCGAGGGAGGTGCTAGCACCTCCCCAGACAGCCTGTAGTGTATTGGGGCAGGGTGGGTTGAATGGAATTGAATGGAAAGATGCTTTTCCAGACACTGCCTGGGGTACACAAGGTGCTCCATGCATAGCCCGGTTCAAACCAGTTGCTGGGGCACTCCAGCCCCGCTCTCTTTCCTAGTGCTCTGGTCGGCTGCCCACATGAACGGTACCTAAAATCGTGCAGACAGCCATGAACCTGCCCAACTATGCGGCGATCCAGTAAAGAACCCCAAAGGATGTCACAGGTGCCCCCAAATGACGCCCGGCCGCAGTAGGAGAGTCGGAGGAATGCAAGCCCGAAGGCGCCCAGGCTCACCTAAAATGGCGGCGCCCATCTCCCAACACCGCAGAGGCTAGAGAGGGGGAACCCGGCACCCGCGGATACGGCGACACTGTGCGGCGGTCCCCCTGCACCACGGGGACAGTCCAAGCACCGCACCCGCATCGCCGCCGCCGCCGCCGCGCCACTGTGAGTACACAGTGGGCTCGGGGGCCCTGCGGCGGCGCGACGTGCGTGATCCCGGCCTCCCTGGGCGGCCGAACATATTGCCGACGGCGGCGCCACACCCCGCAATTCAGCACACAGTCTAAGACCACCTACGAGGACCCGCAACGCGGGGGAAATATACAACTGCCCCAGGGGGCGGCGGGGAGGACAAACCGTGACCCCCAATCCCGAGCGGAGGCCCCTCCTCCCCCCCCACCATCCATTGGGGGAGAGATTGAAGACACCACACTTGAGCGGGGGGGGTGGGATGAGAGTACGGCGCATTGAGGCCCAGCGTGCCCCCCCGCTGCCCGCCTGGGTACAAAATGGACGGCGGTGGCCACGACCGGAGGTGACAGTCCACCGGGCAGGGGCCTGAGCGATCGCTACTGTGAGACAGGCCCCCACGGGCGGTCGAGGCAAGAACAGACAAAACGGACCCCCATACTTACAGAAGTTACCGGCACGGAAACGGGGCCCTGCGAAGAAACGCTGCAGCGCTCAATTTAGAGGGGGTCCAGTCTCCCCCTCACGGACGCCGAAGGCGGTGTAAACACACGACAGGGAGCAGGAGACCCCCCGGCGTGAACTGCAGGGCCGGTAACTAATATTAGCCATCCTCACAACCCCCGCACTACCATCAGCACGGGGGGCCGGGATACAGCGCACCACCACCTGAGCCTTCACAACATGGCGGTCCGCGTAGGCCTATCCTGATGGGCTTGAAACGGCCTGCAGCCTGAGTCCAGCGATTACCCTTGTGACTCCACAGAGGGTATTGGGGACGAGCTAGGGGGCCGCATTATAATAATAGATGCAAAAGAGCCCCGGGTGGCTTTGGAGAGCCCCAGTCCACCGTGAGCCCCCCCCCCCCCCCCCCAAGAACGCACCGGATCCGAGTACTACCCAACCAAGAGAGGTGGTGGGTGCCAACAGTCACTGAGCAGCTGCGTTGGCCCTCTCCATTACACTGGATTAGGGGCACAAGATAACACAGGAGGGGGCAGAGACGGAGTGCGCCCCTCCCCCGAGGACTTTCCGAGATACCTAGTAGTGAGGAACTCGCCACCAAGACTAGTTGATCAACAGCGTGTGGCACTGGGGAGACAGCAGCTCACGATGACCTCGATGCCAGCGCCAGCAATGAGACGATCGCCCTCCCCAGGTCCCTCGGGAAAACCAAAGACCGGAGAACCGCCACGGGAAGAGGATATGTCGACCAAGCTGGATAAAAGTACTAGCAGCCATAGAGCACTCCCGGCTATCCATGGAGAACAAATTCGGAGAGCTCGCCTCAGACATTAACCTCCTGCGAGATGACCACAGGAAACTGGCTGAAAAGGCTAGCCAAGAGGAAGAAATGCTACAAGAACTAGGGCCGCAGGTCCAACTACACCAAGAGGCCATCAAAGAACTGCAGAACAAAATGAAATTCCTGGAGCATAAGGCCGACGATTTGGAGGGTCGCTCCCGTCGGAGCAACATACGAGTCCTCAACTTGCCGGAAGGAGTGGAAGGGGAGGACCCCGTACGCTATATCGAAACCTGGATAAAGACATTCACTCAGACCCAGGACCTCACGCCCTTTTTCTCAGTGGAGAGAGCGCATAGGGTTCCGGCCCGAAGACCGCCTGCAGGCTCCCCACCTAGGCCGTTTTTGCTTAAACTGCTGCACTATCAAGACAGAGATGAGATACTGCGTGCGGCCAGACAAGCGAGGACACTCAGAGTGAAAGACAAGCACGTAATGTTGTTCCCAGATTATTCTCAGGCAGTACAACACGAACGGGCCACATTCCAGCCGGTAAAACAAACCCTGCAGCAACACAATGTGCAGGATGCGCTCCTTTTCCCGGCTGCCTTAAAATTATATGTGGAGGATCAACCCACTTCTTCACAGATCCCGCGGAAGTGCGGCGCTGGCTGGAGCGCCACAGTGACAACCTACCTGAACGAAGGGCCACACCACCGCACACCCTCTCCAACAAACGGATGCTGCGCTCCAAGAAGGTTGCCCTCACACAGCTGAACCGCCCGATGGTCCCCAACACCAGAAGCTCCCTGGCCATGGAACAAATAATAACGGTCCGCCGAAAAGCCCTACGGGCGGCAGCGGAGGCCTGGCACGCAGTTGATGACTCGGGAGGAGAGCTTGGCCTACACATCTTCACATCAGAAGACGAAGAACACAGCGACACGCGCACCTCCAGGGAGGGCTCAATCTCCCCGCCACTGGTTACCCCGCAAACGGCTGACACACTAATCTGAACAACAACGGGAGGAGAATACGGTAAGACCAGGATGCTCCAGAAGGGTGGACATCTAAAGGCATCACGAATCAACAATGAAGGTAACGGCAGCTGCGAGCACAATCACAAATACACTATGCAGTGGGTAGCCAGACCACGGACTCCCAGCGGCGACGCCGAAGCACCCCCTACACGAAACGGACTAGAGACAGTACGAGATGTACAGTTTGGACTTATTGTGCCAAACAATAGACCCCTTAAGTTGGGAAGGTTTCCCGGAAATTGTTAAGTTCCCCCTCCCTTCATCTTTCCCTCATACCTCTATGGGAGAGGACAGCTGGACTGCAAATGGACATGTGGGAGGCGTTTGTACGGGCGGGGTGGCTCTAGTCATACGCCACAAGGTAGTGAAATAATGACATACGTGACTAGTTTACAGACATGACGAAAATCCCAAACACAGACATAACATTCCTCACACTGAACGTAAGGGGATTAAATACGGCGAGAAAGCGCTAAGCAGTCTATGCCTATCTGAAGAGACAACAAGCACACATAGCCCTCTTACAGGAGACCCACTTGACGACAACAGAGGTCGGGCGCCTACAGAGAAAATTGATGGTCTGTGCTACAGGGTACTCCGCGTTCGCCAGAGGGACATTAATCTGGGTCAGGCCAGGTATCCCATTTAAAGAGCAGACCAGGATAGTGGATAAGGAAGGGCGATATGTGCTGCTGGAGGGACTATTGGATGGGCAATCAGTACTAATAGGCAGTATCTACGCCCCTAACGTAGAGCAGATCGTGTTTTGGGGCAGCCTCACAAAAACGCTGGCACACCATACCCATTACCCCTGGATATTGGGTGGAGATTACAACTGTGTACTAGACACGGCCCTGGATCGCTCCCGCCCCCCACCGGCACACTCACCACTTTATAAACAAACTGAACTCTTTAATTTATGGGTGAAACAATGGGCATTGGTAGACACATGGAGGGCGCAACACCCCATCACAAAACTGTATTCATTTCATTCCATTCCTCATGACCTCCGAGTGCGCCTGGATAGATTCTTATGCTCAACGACCCTGCACACTAAGGTACAACACACGGACTATCTGGGGAGGGTGCTCTTGGATCACGATGCCCACTCACTGACCCTTAGGTGGAGACCGCCACACCCCCAGTTCCTACATGAAAGCTACCTCGGGAATGTCTCACGGATCAGGCTTTTACACACGACCACGGGGGACACCTACAGGAACACTTCACACTCTATGCGGGAACGGCATCCTCTAGGCTCTTAGAATGGGACACATATAAGGTGGTGGCGAGGGGTCATTGTATACAGCAGGTAGTGGGCGTGCGTAGACTTCTGGAGAGGATGCTACAGGACTCGGAACGCATGTTAGCAACCCTACTAAAAGCAGACGACCGTGGCGAGGTCACCCCGGAACGAGTGGCCAAAGCCAAAATCAGGTATGCGGAAACACTAAGAGACCTCCGCAAGTATAATTTCAGAGTCTACACAGCCAAGGTACACCGGGAAGACAATAGGGGAGGAACACTTTTGGCCTGGCTTGCTAGACAGGACCCCGATCTGAAACCAGTTACAGAAATCAGAGATCAGACTGGACAGCTCCAGACCTCCCAACTTGCAATTTTGCAAGTCTTTTACGCATATTACTCCCGCATCTATCAAGCCCCGAGACAGGGAGACCCCCAAACAATAGCCAGATTTTTCCACCCTTTGACAATCCCCGAGGTCCCACCAGAGGATCAGAAAGAGCTGGACCAAAAGATAAGGCCGGCAGAGGTAAAACAGGCGATAAGAGCATTAGCTAGAAACAAAGCCCCGGGGACGGAAGGCTTCCCACTCGACTATTATAGCACCTTCTCGGCCCACTTGGTCCCACGAATGTTCACCATGTTTAACGAAGCACGCGAGGCAGGGGAATTACCGAGCTCCCTTAGGGAGTCGATAATAGTTACATTTCTGAATCCGCACAGGAACTCCACACTCCCGTCGTCCTATAGACCGATCACGTTGCTCAACACGGACTGCAAAATCTTAGGTAAATTACTAGCAGAGAGATATGCCCAAATCCTGACCCCGTTAGTCCACCCAGATCAATGTGGGTTTGTTCCAAACTGCAACACGTCGCACAACCTCCGCAGACTGTATCATATTCAGGACACGACACAGGGGTGATTTCCCAACGCGGCATGCCTCATATTAGACCTCGAAAAGGCATTCGACACTCTCTCATGGCCGTACTTATTCGAGGTCCTCAAAAGGAATAATATCGGCCCGGGCCAGTCAGCATACACGAGGCGCCTGTACACGCGCCTCACGTCCAGAGTCCGGATGGGAAACTACATCTCCTCAAAGTTCGCGGTGGAGAGAGGAACCAGGCAGGGGTGTCCACTCCTATTCGCCTTAGTGTCGAACCCCTAGCAATCCGCCTGCGGCGAGAGGGTGAGAACTGGGGAATTTGCCTAGCAGGCACAAGGCACTGTATCCTTATACGCGGACGACCTCTTAATATATGTTCGGGACGCCACCAGTGACCTGACACATATTTGGAGAACACTGGAGGACTTCGTGGACATCTCAGGCCTCAAGGTAAACTGGGAGAAATTCTCGCTTTACCCGCTAAGCCCCCGTATGGCCCCATTTGAGGCCCGGATAGGCACCCAGTCTCTTGCGTGGAACGCAGAGGTCCCCCGTTATCTAGGAGTGCGGCTGTATCACACTCCGGAGGATCTGTACGAGGGAAACCATCGTAAAACCCTGGCAGGTCTCCGGGCGACAGTAGGATTTTGGAAAACGCTACCGTTGGCACCCATAGGCTGAGTGGCCCTGGCGAAAATGATAATGGTCCCCAGACTATTGTATCATTTTGTTAACCTCCCAGTGGTTTCGCCGCAAGTGTTCTTTAAAGAGCTGGACAGTCTCCTCACAGAGCTGGTGTGGGGCGGGGGATGACGACGGGTCGCACTGTCAACACTTTACCTGACTACGACAGAGGGAGTCTTGGGAGCGCTGGCCTTCGAAGCGTACTTCTTAGCGGCCCAACTCCAATGGCTGTCATATTGGACAGCGGGGCGACACATATGAGAAACTATCACTACAGACGGTCCCATGCCACAACCAGCAATCCACAGAATGCTGCTCCCAGGTACTAAACCCATACGTACTAGGCCATTACAGATGTCCATAGCCCGCACCTGTATGCTGCGTATCCACTGCATGTCCAAAACACGGCGACCATACTCACCCTTGCTACCACTGGTGGGTTTCCCACAAGGAGACGCATACTACACACAGGGTGCGCTTGCGACCTGGACAGATTTGTCAGTCACTGAGGTAGAATAATTCTTCGAAGAGTGACAACTAAAGACATACGACCAGATGATCTCCCCCCCCCGGGCAATTCTTGCTCCACAGACAATTAATAGGTAGCAGTCGTAGGTACTGGAATCCTAACACAGGGGAGCCCACACCACACCCAGTGATACACACAATCCTGCACATGGGAGTGGGACAACATTTGGTCACCTGGCTTTACAAGGCAGTACATGCACTGATCCTCCCATCACTTCAACCCCTGCGTCAGAAGTGGGAAACTGACATAGGCAGAGTGGTCCAGGACAAAGAATGGAACACGGCCATGGAATACCCCAAAAAGTCTCCAGGAATGCCAGATTCTGAAACATACATATCCTCCATAGAGCCTATCTCACGCCACGCCGCCTGCACCAATTCTTTCCAAACACACACTTTGCCTGCCCCCGCTGTCAGACCCCGGAAGCAGATTTTAAACACCTGTTCTGGTACTGCCCCACACTCCAGGGGTTCTGGGGTAGGGTCCATCGGACCCTCGAAAAGGTCACTGCCATCACGACCATGTCCCCATGGGAAGCAAGTGCGCTCGGGATCTTCCGTAGGGGAAAACCGAGAAAGTGCAGTATCGTTTTATGTTCCTGGCCAAAAGGGGAATAGCCATGCATTGGAGAGCCCCTACGGGACCACCAGAAACAGCCTGAATAGGCGCAATGCACAAATGGGGAAAAGCGGAGGAAGAGATCCTCCGGGAGGAGGAAGTGAAGGGGCACTGTAAACACCCTATATCCCTAGAGTGGGCCCAGTTAATGCACGGATTCACGCAGGCAACGAACCCGCAGGAGACACCAGCGGTCTCGCAGTCCCAGACCCGAACAGCCACTCCCGCCCCCACACCTCAGTGACACCGTAAACAAGCCACCTGAGCACCACATAGACCCGAACAATGTGACCCCAGCCACCTAGCGCACGCTGCTGACCCCCTGCACACTACCGTAGTCTACACTCAAAGATAACTGCAACCCCACAACAGCACAGCTGATAACCTCCCGCTCCCACCCCGAATCTCCCCATCCCAACAGGTTTGCTCCAAAGGTTAGAAAAGTTAGAAAGTTTAGACTGGAAGGGGTATTCCCTCCCGCCAGTGGTTTATTGGAATTGCCTATAGACAAAGATGACATGGCATCACATACGGACACATATCACGACGGCCCCGTTGGCTATACCCGAGACGACAGAGTACATATCAACATGACACAGGGCCGTTTTCATGCTAAGAGTGTTGGGTCACTTACCACGGACAGTCTTCACTATCTTCAGGGGTAGGATACTGATATTGCAGGGGGCTTATGGATATGCACTAATGGACCGAACAGCTTGGAATAGTCGATCAGCACAAGATTAATGTATGGAAATGTATACCCGGCTCTTACTGATATTGTGTACTTACAGTAATGCTCCACTGTACTGCATATTCACTGTTATGCTGAATGTAAAACACAATCAAAAACCCAATAAACGGGGGAGGAGCCACGCCAGCAACCGAGATGGCCGCATAGACGCTCGGCTCCGTGAGCCCTCTCACCCCGCGCATACATCCTGGCAATTATCCTGAGCCGTAACGGCATATTTAAGTAGGCGAATGAGAACTTTCACTTACCGTCTGCTCCTGAGGCTTCTACGTGCGGCAGACCCGGAGAAATGTCCCCGACTGTTCTGCGGCCCTCCCGGTGCTGGGACCGGGGTGTCGAGTGAGAGGAGCAGCCGGCCGCGACTGCGACAACAGCGGCCACTGGTGGAGGTGAGGAGTCGGGCGGAGGGCGCCGGTGAATTGATGGGCCGATGGCGACAGTGACGACCCAGTCCACCTAGCGGAGTGCCTCGTGGGGCTGCGTGGCAAAGTAGGGTCGAGGGGAGTGCACGATATCTGGCCCCCCTTCCCAGTTCTGTGTACGGGCATTATCAAGGATTACCCCCGGAATCGGCGGGCGGCTCCCAGGGAACGGCAGAGATTTTGTTTAGCCCTTTGGTGACTCTTCTCTGGGGAGCCTGCCTTGCATTTCTGAGTCCCGGCTGTGAATCCTGTAGCGCCCTGGTTTTGGACCCAGGCCCTAAGGTGAGGTGAAGGACTAGGCCGGATCAGCCAAGATGGCAGCCGGCGCCCTCCTCTGCGGACCACATCCAGGTCAAACAGCTGCCGTGCGGGTGAGATCAGGGGACTGGCGGTGCGAGAAGGAGCCCACGTCCAAAGATATATTGGCTGCTCTAACGACCCTGCATGAGACCCTGATCTGTAATGCCCGGGAATTGGGAAGAAGGATGGCCGCCATTGTTGTCCCGCCGTTCCACACGGGCACAGCTCGATCTCAACGGAGTGCCGACGTGTCCGCCTCTATGTCCATGAAGAGTGCTCCAGCTACGCCTAGGTTCATGGAGACGCTGAAAGACCCCGGCTCATGTGATCGCCCTGGACAGCTCTGTTGTACATGCGAGTGTCTCTTCGGGGCACATGTCTAATTGGCGGCTGGGGAAACAAAGCCGATCTATTTTTTGGGCTGCCCCGGCGACGTCGCGGCGCTTGGATGGTGAGACTGTGTTCGGACTTGGGGATGTTTTCGGGGTCAATATCGACACAAATGGATTTCCGCCATACAAGTTCGGATGGGCTTGGGTTGCTGCAGTCCCATGAAGCAATAACTCGGCCTGGCCCGCCCGGATCACCTGGACCCTCCACGCCGCTCTGTATACCGATTGATAAGTGGACGTATGTTGGTTCCATTGATAGACAAGCCAGGGATGATACCGTCCAGAGTCTAGTGGACTTATTGGTGACTGACGGTGCTTGGGGGACATTCGGCCGGGATTATGTTGCTGGTGTGGTCGGTGATTGATGTTCTCCATGGATATTCTGATCTTGCTTTTAGGATGTCTCCTGGGCGCAGGGGTGAGGGGCGGGGCCGGGTGGCAAGATCGAGGGCCCTCCTCCACTTTTTTCTTCTCTTCTTCTTTCTTCTCTCTTCTATATTTCGGGTCTCCATTAGGGCGACAGGCACGCTGCTGGGGGGGGTTATTGTTTCTATGGCCCTTTAGTCTTTTTTCCTTTTTCAGTGTCGTCGTCCTTCATGTCTCCTACAATATGTTTCGTTTTGAGGGGTGGGGTTCAGTTTTGCTACTGAACGGGTTTGTGCCTACATTTATCCTGACCCGCGTACCTTACCCCCAATACTTCATTTGTATTTGTACTATTTGCGGATATCCTGATTCATGCTCGTTATTGTAGGACATTGTATGACCGTATGGCACTTATTTCTAGTTTTTCCTTATTGTAAAATGAACCTTCATAATCCTGAATTCCGACCTGTACGCCTGAATACAAGTCATGTCCTGGACATTTGTAGGACCCCGGTTTTCGAACTGTTATAACTTTCCACATTGCTCTGCTGTACTTATGCTTTGACTAGCGGCCGGCCGGGGTGGTTGTAGGCCCATACTTGTAATTGCTTGAAGTAATAATAAAGGTTCTCCAAAAAAAAAACCCAATAAACAAATTTAAACAAACAAAAAAAAAGATACGAGCTGTGTCCACAGACTTTAGATTATCCTGGAATGAAACTCTGATACGAAACTCTTGGACCTTCGACGTTCTATTCTGACTAGAAGACTGAAGACATCTCCCTTGTGGTCAAGGAGTGACCACCCTGTGCAAACAGGCACCACCGGTAACTTGCCGGTCTGCTTTGTCGACGCTCCCGCCGGAACCAGAAGACTCCGCGACACAGGAGCTGGACTCACAGACTTTTCTGACTCCTACCCAAATCCAAAGCAAAGCTGAGACCCGTGGCGGATACAAGAGACGTGGGACCGCACACCCTGGACATCCTGCATTTTGCTAACAGCTCGACTACCGAGGTACCCTCGCAGTTGTGCATTGGGGTATGAAAAGCCCCAGATCCCGAGCACCATTTGCACCGAAGCTCAGCTCTCCACGAGTGCCGCATGGGGCCAGCTCTTACATTTCAGCTCGATGCGTCTTCCCAGTTGCTAGCCCGCTGGCTAGTTAGCCCTCCGAAGATTTTCTTTTGAAACTAAACGGCTTTCCTGGTTGCTCCAGGCTTGCTCCAGCTTCCCTGCAAAGGAGAAGCTCCCCAGACCTTGCTGGTCTGACTCGAAGCCAATCTTCACTTCCTCCGTGGATTGCGTTTGCCAAGGCTCGTAGTGTCCAGTCCGGATACCGACACCGCAGTCAACTAGATCCTTCGTGGGACAGCTCGAATCCAGCTCCTGGTAGTCGTCGACGCCTCCTGGTCCTCGTGGCTGCAGATACAAACTTCACCACCTGAGATCATCGCAACATCGCCTGGTTCCTTCCTGAACACTGGCTAGTGACCCAGACTCTGTCCCCTCTGCTTTCAGGTTCTTCACTTCTTCGATCCACCCTTGTATCCACCCGGACACTCTTACACTGGCCGCCTGCAGCACTTCTTTTGCAGATCTCCATTGAAAGCATCGACGAAACACGACACGAAAATACACCTATGCACCCGGCTTCCCTGGGTGAGGTAACTCGAGTACTCCGGTGCTCCCGTGGGTATTGACTCTCCAAGTGTCCTAGTTTAAAGGGGTTTTGTCATAGTCCATCCGGAAGTGCCCTTAAACAGTAACTTTGTAACTTCTTCCTTCCTCATTATAAGTCTATGTTAACTCGTGACTGTGTTTAGACACTGCACGCGTTTCCCGTGGGTCTCCTACTTCCTAACCTTTGGTTGTTTAGTGTAGCCCCAGCGATTCCCTAGGCCCTAGGCCTATTCACTATTTCTGAAGTGGTTCTTATACCACTTACTTAGTATATGGTTTGTGAGGCCCCTAGGGCAAAACTGTATTTGTGCAATTTATCGTATGCTAATTGAGTAACTTGTGATGTACTTCGATCTCTGACCTCATAAAGAGTTCAGAGGGGTTGTGTTAGAAATAAACACATATATATTTGCTATATACCTTGTGTGGTGTTCTTTCATTTGGTATTCAAGCGATTATAATTGGTAAAACAGCTTGCTTCACATGCTCTCTGAAGTCTTAGCCTATGACTACTGTTCCATGCTACCACTAGGATAGCTTGTCTATAAGGTTGACTTTACAACCACCATCAATAAGGGTAGTTTAGACTGGTGCAAGGTGCCCACTAGAATAGTGGACATCATATGCCAGGCTAACTTCTCACATTGGTGTGCAGCGGATGGGATAAGAGCTTGCTGTTGTTTTTCCGTATAATCTTAAGATATCATTTGAAAGATCACATTAAGGTACCTGTAGGTACATATAAATCAAGTTCTTATAATACTTTAAGTTCTACTTAACTTAGCAGTTGTAGAGGAAAGGGCTTAGCACACCCTGACTACAACTCCTAGAGAGGTTCTAGTAGGAAAACATTTAGTATAGGTAGGTGCACACACCACACCTCACTAGAAAATGTCCTTTGAAGCAGGCCCTAGTGGACCCCTTCCAGAAGATACCCAGAGGGTGCCTTCTAAGTATGACTCATTCACTTTTAATGAACTTAGAAGTGTTGAAACAAGGACGGAGTCTAACCCTTACCCACCTGATAGATCTCTTAGTGGCTCATGATGTAAAGAATGCATCAGACCCAGGGAACCTAGGTAGTGGAGAGGGGGGGGGGCATCCATCAACAGAGGAAAATCGAACTGGAGAAGATCCAGTGGTCTCTGATGTGGATGATGACCAGGATGCAGTAGATCAATACGGACCTGGGCAACACAGGACTATCTGGAGGTGGAGAGGGCCATGGTAGGCCCCCTCTAACCTTCCAAGTAGGCCTAACCATAGGAACAGAAGGAACAGATCACTGTCCAGTGGTTCTGGTCATTCTGATTCCTCAATAGGGTCCAGTGCCTCTGCTAGGAGAAGGAGGACTTCCCCCTCAGAGGAGAGAGCACAAAGCTAGGATGAAGGAAGTAAATCTTAGGATCAAGAGGCAAGAAGTTGCCCTTGCAAAAGAGACCCTGGCTCTTTAAAGAGAGAAAACGTTAAGTGGGTTAGAACCGACTGGTGGCAGCAATAGTCCTAGAGATAGGGAAAGGTCTCATGGCCATAGAAACCTGAGCAAGATTGCCCCTCCCTATCAGATTGGGGATGACATCCACAAATGGATAACTGCTTTGGAGAGGGCTTGCAGAGTACAGCAGGTACCCCAAAGTCAGTGGGCAGCAATCTTGTGGCTCTCCTTTTCAGATAAAGGCAGAGATAAGCTCCTCACAGTTAGTGATGAGGATGCTAACAACTACACTGTCCTGAAGAGTGCTCTAATAGATGGGTTTGACTTAACCACTGAGCAGTATAGGTTGCTGTTCAGAGACACCCAAAAGACACAGACTCAGGACTGGACTGGACTGATTTTGTAGATTGTGCTACTAAGGCTCTGGAGGGCTGGTTACTGGGCAGCAAAGTACATGACTATGCAGGATTGTATAATTTGATCATGAGGGAGCAGATCCTTAATCATTTTCAAAAACAGCTTCTACATCAGGGTGGTGACCAGAAGAAAGATTCTACCAAACCTCAAGAGAAAGGTGGGGATAAATCTAAGGACAAACCCACTAAAGGGCCCCAAAAATCCTGAGCGGGGTGGGTCCCAAACTACTTCCTCTAATGTTAAGAAACCTTATTGTCATATATGTAAGCAACCTGGCCATTGGAAAACTGACAGCAGTTGCCCAAAAGCCAACAATAAGGAAAATATTCCAAAGGAAGGCGATAATGGTTCTAACCTAGCTCCTCTCTCCTTAGTCTTTACTGGGCACCGAATATTTCCTTTAAATGTTGCACACTCAAAGCATCTCTGAAGGACTTGAAGGAGAGCCAATGTAAGATCAACAGGTTTTCTTGTTATGGTGAAATAAACCTAATCACTGTGCCTCTGTTTGTTGACTGGTAGTGGAACACTCTTCTTTTGCAATAGCGATCTTTTAACATGTGGCGACAGAGATCCTATTTGAGGGCAAGTGTTGCACAAGTTGTTAAAGAGACAATTTGTGATTCATTTCAGGGCTTGCCAGGTCTGCTGCTTGCACCAACATTGCAATGCTGATGTTGTTGATCAAGTTCTCTCACACTCTCTCACAGACACTCTCTCACAGACTCTCATAGACACTCACTGACTCTCTCTCACAGACACTCACTGACTCTCTCTCACAGACACTCACTGACTCTCTCTCACAGACACTCACTGACTCTCTCTCACAGACACTCACTGACTCTCTCTCATAGACACTCACTGATTCTCTCACAGACTCTCTCTCATAGACACTCACTGATTCTCTCACAGACTCTCTCTCATAGACACTCACTGATTCCCTCACAGACTCTCTCTCTCATAGACACTCACTGATTCTCTCACAGACTCTCTCTCTCTCAGACACTCACTGATTCTCTCACAGACTCTCTCTCTCAGACACTCACTGATTCTCTCACAGACTCTCTCTCTCAGACACTCACTGATTCTCTCACAGACTCTCTCTCTCAGACACTCACTGATTCTCTCACAGACTCTCTCTCTCAGACACTCACTGATTCTCTCACAGACTCTCTCTCTCACTCACTGATTCTCTCACAGACTCTCTCTCAGACACTCACTGATTCTCTCACAGACTCTCTCTCTCAGACACTCACTGATTCTCTCACAGACTCTCTCTCTCAGACACTCACTGATTCTCTCACAGACTCTCTCTCTCAGACACTCACTGATTTTCTCACAGACTCTCTCTCATAGACACTCACAGACTCTCTCTCTCAGACACTCACAGACTCTCTCTCTCATAGACACTCACTGATTCTCTCGCAGACACTCACAGACTCTCTCTCTCATAGACACTCACTGATTCTCTCGCAGACACTCACAGACTCTCACACAGACACTCACACAGACACACTCACACAGACACACTCACACAGACACTCACACAGACACTCACACAGACACACTCTCACACAGACACTCTCACATTGACACTCACAGACTCTCACACTCTCACACAGACACTCTCACAGACTTCCTCTCACAGACTACCTCTCACAGACTTCCTCTCACAGACTTCCTCTCACAGACTTCCTCTCACAGACTTCCTCTCACAGACTTCCTCTCACAGACTTCCTCTCACAGACTTCCTCTCACAGACTTCCTCTCACAGACTTCCTCTCACAGACTTCCTCTCACAGACTTCCTCTCACAGACTTCCTCTCACAGACTTCCTCTCACTGATTGACTCACTCTTTCTCACTGACTACCTCTCGCTAAAAGACTACCTCTCGCTAAAAGACTGCCTCTCGCTAAAAGACTGCCTCTCGCTAAAAGACTGCCTCTCGCTAAAAGACTGCCTCTCGCTAAAAGACTGCCTCTCGCTAAAAGACTGCCTCTCGCTAAAAGACTGCCTCTCGCTAAAAGACTGCCTCTCGCTAAAAGACTGCCTCTCGCTAAAAGACTGCCTCTCGCTAAAAGACTGCCTCTCGCTAAAAGACTGCCTCTCGCTAAAAGACTGCCTCTCGCTAAAAGACTGCCTCTCGCTAAAAGACTGCCTCTCGCTAAAAGACTGCCTCTCGCTAAAAGACTGCCTCTCGCTAAAAGACTGCCTCTCGCTCAAAGACTGCCTCTCGCTAAAAGACTGCCTCTCGCTAAAAGACTGCCTCTCGCTAAAAGACTGCCCCTCGCTAAAAGACTGCCCCTCGCTAAAAGACTGCCTCTCTAAAAGACTGAATATCTCACTGACTCACTCTCTTTCACTCACTGACTCACTCACTCATTCACTCTCACTGACTGACTGACTGACCTTCACTCTCCTGTTATTTATGCCCCCATAACAAAACAAGCATTTGCAGTGCAATAGGTCTTGCATTTACGTGAGTTTGAGCTATTGACATTGCAGAGAGCAATACCTTTTATTTTTGTTTTTAAAACCTAAATAAAAGGCATTGTCATTTACATTGCCAATGGCTTAAACTCTCATAAATGCGAGACCTTTTGCATTGCAAATGCTTGTTGATTACATGGGCCTCTGCCACACTCCCCGCCTATGCGTCTCTCTACATAGATTGGAACTGAATTTGTCCGTGGCTGCAACCCCAGCCCGCCCTTCTATTGATCTGCTGGGTGCTACATGGGAGAGCTGCATCAGGTAGGCCTTTAATGAACACTGTCAGTGTAAATAGAATCACGAGAGCTGAAGACAACGAAAATCAATTAAAACAAAGTCAGCAGGGCTCCTAGAGAATTGTTCATGAAAGCTATTGGGTAAAATGTAGTTAATATTTTCAGTCGGCCAAATTAACACAATTGTTTTCCCCTTGCATGTACAGCTGAACAATGAAGTCTCTGGGGACCTGTTTCGAGATTCAAAGTGATACAATATTTGTCCTGCGATTAATTTCAAGCGTAGAATCACGTGACCATTGACTTCTGAGAACCGGATAGCTTCCTAAAGAAATGAGAGGCGCGCTAAACACGCGGTTGTTCGGGATTAGTGCTGGCATTCTTCTGTCAGATATAGGCTGCTTCCTATTACAAACACCCTTCGGGGAAAAAAGAACGGTCCTCAACAGTGGGTGGTCCAGCCCACGAAGACGTCATTAAGAGTGCTACCGTATGCCACGAAGCTGGATACTGGCACACCCCCATTTTGACTCTCTCGCAGTACAAGTTTTTTACTAGCTCATTCAATTGCACCCGGCGCAACCAACTCAATGGGCAACTTTGTTATCTCCATGTAGCACGACGCGACAAGTGCGCTAGCAAGCCACCCTTTACCCGTGGTCAGACAAGGGTCATGAAGAAGGAAGGGCAGAAAGAATGACGGGAATACCACAGCTGCCACGTTTTCAGCTTACCCTTAGTGCTGCTGGCGCAGAGAAAGTCAGTCTCTGGCAGAACTGTGTGCATGAGGCACCACTTGAGTCCTCTAGTGGTAGGCGCCGAAATAAAACAAGACGTGCGGTACACTGCTGAAAACGAAACCTGTCGTGGGGCGGGACTTCCGTCTTCTGCGAGAAGCCAGCGCCCACAGAGTGCCTGGCCAGAGAAGCAGTGGTGACGCGGGGCCCCCATGCCCGAGGGAGAGCCCCGCGGTGGCGGCAGAAGTCCGGAGTGGCGCCGATGCAGTGGGTGGGGCTTGGGGGGGACAAGGGGGGGGTGTCTCTGTGTGTGTGTGTGTGTGTGTGTGTGTGTGTGTGTGTGTGTGTGTGTGTGTGTGTGTGTGTGTGTGTGTGTGTGTGTGTGTGTGTGTGTGTGTGTGTGTGTGTGTGTGTGTGCGGCGGCAGGGGGGTGTGTCTATGTGTGCGTGCTTGAATGTGCGCTCGTGTGTGCGTCTCTGTGTGTGCGTTCGTGTGTGTCTGCTTACAAGGAGCTAAAAGGAAGACAGGAGATGGTGAACGCGCGCGCGACCTGATCCGATTCAGCCAGGCTGCGCATGCACATCTCTTGTCTCCCTTTCAGTTCATTGTAAGCGGAGCTGACAACAATAGGTCTCGCTGCGACAGGGCTTCGCCCTGTATCACAGGGCGAGACCTAAACAACAAGCAACCACTGGGACAGGCAGATGCAAGCTGCCAGCACTGAAAGGACAAAAAAACACTCAAGACATTATTTTTAATACTTTTATTAATATGGTCGTTTAGTTGTACATAATGCTTTTTTGGTCATATCTAAGGTAACAAAAATGCTTCTGACACTTCTTTATCATAACTTTTCAGCATGCTGCGAACTTCTGTACAGCACAGCTTAAAGACATAGGTAAAGTCAATTTCTCTGGCTAAACACTTATAAGTTCCCAAAGGCGCGACCTATTGGCTATGCCAATGCTTGTTGAAAGTAGACGTTGGCTAGACTGTTTAGCTGCCACTTAATCTCTCAACAACAGGGCTTCCTTGAGGTTCATCAAATCTGGAGGCATTTTTGGATGACTTTAGTTGTGATGAAGAGCCATTTATAGGAAGACATTTTGTGAAGTTGAAACACAAACAATAATATGAGGAAGGTACACCCACGGCAAAAAGAATTGCACATTTAAGGAATTCTGAGGTATCAAGAGATTGCATCAGGCTAGATATTACTTGGGTGAACGCAAAGAAAAGCTTCTTTATTGAGCCTCACTGCAAAGTGCTAATATTCTTTCACACATCTACTATAAATGTCTGCCATGTATCGAATGACAAAGCTCGATTTAACCAGCAGAGGGTCACCTCCAGTATGTATGTATAAAAACTCTTTCAAGGTCAAAATTGCAAAGGGAACAAATACAAAAGTTTGTGTGGCACTAGTAGGCAGATGGGATGGTCCGTTCAACAGCACCTCTCGAACCTTGTGTATTCGAATTCAATGTGGCATAGTAAACCTTCCTTAAAATTAATGTTGTATCAAAGTGGTATGGGGTAACTATAATCTTCAATGGCATGTAGACTGAACCGGTTTATTTTTACAAATGCAAATATTTAAATGCAGAATTATTAAAATTGCATACCCCTCTCTTCTTCCAATCTGGAAATAGTTCTTCTAAAGCACTCGGCTCAAGGCAAGCTCCAGACAAAGTGTGCGCACCAAGCTGAGATGCTTTCTCCACCAAGCACACTCGCAGCTCCTTATTGTTCTCCGCAGCCAGCTGCTTGAGACGAATAGCAGCAGATAAGCCTGCTGGGCCTGCGCCAACTATAACCACATCTGCCTCTTCTGCAAATCTTTCCATGTTCACCCCTTTAACCAACAGAAAAAGTATTTTAAAAACACAAACATAATGTTTTCCCTATCACAGAAATGAAGAATCCGAAATACTAGATAACTTCGCCCTGGCTTCAAGATGGTGGTCAAGGTAAACAATCCAACTATACATTATTCTGGTACTAAAACATACATTTAATACTTTCTCAAACCAAATGTAATTACATTCAAACATAGCTAAAACATCTGACATAATAAAACTAGAGTAACTAAATGTTTATGTTAAAATTATAATAAGGAACAATGGTGCTCGTAATAAATTAATACACTGGCAGGGAAAATGGCTATTCATCTGATCATAAGGAGACAAGGCTTTAAGTATGTTAACTGAAACAGTCTACAGAATAGAAGAATACTTTGAATGTCATTCCAAAGATCTTACATAATCTTTTTTTTTATTAGCTAGACAAAATGCAATTGGTACAAAAACCATCAAATACGTTATAGTTACAATAATTTCATCAATACAAAGTTAGAAGAAGATCATCAATAACTTATTTGCCCCCCTTTTTCTTTCCTTTTTTGCTTCCCCTTCCCAAGTAAAATGGTTCTCCATAGAATAGGTAGGAAGAGAAAAAGAGAGAAAAAAACACAAATGGGGAAAACGTGGTATTAAAGAAGCCTTTTAAATACCTTTAAGCCATGCTACCCATTCGCTGATCTATCCACTGGTTTCTATTGTTATCTCTCTCTTCCAGAGATGTAACAATTGGTTATGTTTATGTCGATCTCTTCAACCTGCCTTCTTACTGAGCCATAAAGTCCGAGCTGCCCAGATCTTTCTAGCCTTCTCCCTAGCCCGGGGGCCTTTGCTTGTATATAATGCTTTTTCCTGAATATGAACACTCTATAAGCGATGGAGCCATGCCTGATATGTAGGGGCCTTGGTATCCTTTCATGAAGTAGCTAAAGGCGAGCCAGTCTGCGCCCGTCCGCGCCGGACCCGCGCCTAGGGCCGGGACCTCTGCTCCGGTCGAAACCAACTCGACCTCGAGTTTTACCTACACTAGCGAGGCTCTTAGAGCCTGGAGAAACAGATCAAACTCAGCAGGCTGCTGTACTCTGGAAGTGGGGGTCAGTACAGAGAAGGCCCTTAGCATATGCTCTAACTGCTCACAGACCTTGCCAAGGCCAAGTTGGGATCCGATTGCGCTCCCCAGGGACAACAAGGAAAAGCCAGCCAGAAAAAGTCATTCTTCGGCTAAATGTCTTTTACTTAATGCCAGATCCCTGGTCAAACATAGTACAGAAATAGCGGAGCTGATTCAGGACGCTGGAGTGATGATAGCGTTCATCACAGAGTCCTGGACCAATGCCGCCTCTGGCCCGGACATAGTGAATGCTACCCCGCCGAACTATGTCTGCTACACCCAAAATAGAGAGAAAAAGAACGGTGGTGGTCTAGCTATCATTTACCATAGCTCATTCAGAGGGTCCTTCCAACAGGGGCCCGTAGGTCCAGATGAGACTCTTTTCTTTAATTTTACCCTATCTGACCACCAAACTTTTAGAGGCTGCTTAGTCTATAGGCCTCCTGGGACGAAAGCACCTTTTTTTCTAGCCCTGGGTAAAATATTAGAAACAGCCACCACTGCCCAAACGTTCACTTTACTAGGCGATTTCAATTTTCACCTAGAATGCGGCTCGGACCCGGACACATGCGATCTTACCGACCTGCTCCAGGGGGTGGATTTGAGGCAATTGGTCAGTGGTCCCACCCATAAAGCAGGGCATACCCTGGATGGTATCTTCTCAAATCACCAGATCCTTAATATGTTATCTGTCCAGCCTATATCCTGGTCAGACCATTCAGCAGTCTATTTTAACTTTGTTTTAGCCCCACCTGGGAAACCATCTAGAGCCAGACTCGCTCCACGACAGATTAGGAAATGGAATGACATAAAACAAGATGAGCTGGAATGTATATTAAAGTCAACCTTGGAGCCGCTTTCAGGAAATACGGAACAAGCAACCCAGGCCTACACTAGATGGCTGGAGGCAGCGTGTTTACAACTAGCTCCCCTTAAAACCTGTTTCCCCACACGGTCCAATCCTTCCGCCCCCTGGTTCTCCGAAGAGATCAGGGACCATAAAATTGTGTGTAAAAAAAAGGAAAAAATCTGTCGGACAACCTTTAGCGAGTCAGACAAAAAAATCCTGAACACTGAGCAAAGAGCGTATAAAGAGAGGATCCAGCAAGCAAAACGAGCTTTCTTTACGAAGAAGGTCAAAGAAGCCAGCAATGCCCCGAAGGAGCTCTTTCGAACGGTGTCCTCCCTGGCAGTCCCCAAGACCATAGAAGTACCCCCTAGTCTTCTGCTGTGTGAGAAGCTGGCTACTTTTTTCCGTGAAAAAGTTGAAAAAATCTTCTCTCCTTTAGACAGTCAAATAAAAACTCTGGCGGAACATTTCACCAACAACGCTGAGTCAGATAACGGCCCAGAAAAACTTCTACTTTTCTCCCAAATCAGTGAAAGAGGCAATGAGCCGACTTCAGAAGGTAAATCAGGCTCCCCTCATGATCCCTGCCCTGCTGCCATCGCTAAATTAGCGCCAGTTACCATTGCTGCCGGACTCACCCCCCTTCTCAATCTAATGTTGGATAGTGGGGAATTCCCCGCAAAATGGAAACGAGCCTCCATTTTACCTCTCCTTAAAAAAAAAAAAATTTAGACATAGCCGATTTAAACAACTATCGGCCTATTGGGAGACTGCCCCTTCCAGCCAAAATTATGGAAGGCTCTTTAAACACGCAGTTACGTTTGAATCACGCCCCTTCACGCTTCCTTATGGAGTACCCCAGGGCTCCTCCTTGAGCCCGACCCTTTTTAATGTCTATGTTTCCATTCTAGCCCCGATAATTCGAACCTTCGTTTTCAACCTTACAGCTTACGCGGATAACACGCAGATAGTGGTGTCTCTGCTGCCGGGGGAAATAGACAGCACTGCGGATAGGTTCAAAAGCTGCATGCGAGAAGTGGGTGTTTGGATGGCTCAAAACTGTCTTAAGTTAAACTCTTCAAAGACAGAAGTGCTACTCTTCGGCTCCAAAGATAAATTTTGGTCCCCGAGATGGTGGCCTGAAGATATGGGAACTCTGCCTGCCCCAGTGACTAAAGTGAAAAATCTCGGCATTTTGGTGAATGACTCATTATCCTTTAAACCTCAGATCAATGCTCTTGTCTCATCCATGCATTTTGTCCTTAAAACAATCTGGAAAGTGCTACCATTTTTGGAGCAAGAGCACAGAAAAACAGTGGTTTACCGGTCTAGTTCTATCCCGGCTAGATTACTGTAACAGCCTTATGCTGAATGCCCAAGTCGGTGTACTAAATAAACTCCAGATCCTACAGAACGCAGCCGCACACCTGATAACAGATACACCTAAGTTTGCATCGGTGGCTCAGGACCTGGCTAAACTTCATTGGTTGCCAGTGCGGAAACTAATTACTTTCAAGGCGCTCTGTGTGGTCTTTAAAGCAGTGCACGATCTGGGCCCTAGATGCATGAAGGAACTGTTTTTCTGGTACAAGCCGGCAAGATCCCTCAGATCTGGGCTGCAGGCATTGGTAGTAGTCCCCAGAGTCAAGAAAGCAAGATGGGGGGGCAGGAGCTTTTCCTTAGGCGCAGCAGTAGCCTGGAACAAGCTACCCCTCTACATTAGACAATTGCCTGATCTGCTATCCTTTAGAAAGGCACTGAAGACCTGGCTCTTCACTCATTAAAGCTCCTTACCCACACACAACAGCCCAATCTGTTAGCGCCAGGACACCTCCGGGTAACAGTGCGCTCAAGAAATCTAAAAAATAAATAAATAAATTAATAATCTGGCTACGGCTTTTATGATGAAAGCTAAATCTCTGTGCGATGTCGATAAGCTGATCAGAGTGTCGTAGCCCAGTAACAGAGCTAGTGCGATCGAAATAACCTGGCCGGTTGTTTGCTGCAAAAAATTCTCTATACTAGTTTTTAAAGGCAGAAACCGACTACATGCAAAAAACATGTGTACAATGTCCGCCAAGCTACTTTGACATCTAGGGCAGGTGTCATTCTCCCTTTTCCGCCATTCTAAAAGTTTTGCCGGTGTGTAATCTAAAGGCTGAAGAGAGTTTTTTTAGTGTTGAGCCTTTAGGTTTGCTGACATGAAGATCTTCTTCCCTAGTACGATCGACATGTCCAAATCGATCTCCTTGTCCCCCATTTTTCTCCCCCATTTATTCGTTTTTTTCCAGATCGTCGGGGAGGGTTTCTAATAAAATCACATAGTAGTCTCTAATCCTACAACCCCCCGGTATTTTATATCCAATATTGGTATCTTCCTCAGGTTGAGAGCCCCTATAGACAAACTTTTTAAACACTCCCTAATATGTATATATTTAAACTGCGTCCTATTATCTATCCCTAAAGTCTGAACTAGTTCTGAGAATGGGATAAGCACGGAGTTATTAAATAGGCTCGATATCCTTTCTATTCCTGCTTGCTGCCACAGCCTCTACTCATGGCAACATACATGTCCATTGGGAGGCGAAAGGAGCGCCAAAAGGGCGAGTACCAATTATACTTTGATATTTTTAGTAATCTGCTGACTTTACCCCAAATCTTTCAGGCAGCCTTTATGCACTTGAACGGAGTCTTTTTATAGTAGCTGGGCTCCAGCTTCGTCTAAAAGAGACCGATCGCCTCTTCCCCAATAGCCAGGTGGTAGGTGAATCAGAGTCCTCTGTTCTTGCCCTATCTGTCATAAACAGCGTACCCATCTGTTGCAGAGCTGCTGCCCAATAGTAAAACGACAGGTTTGGAGCAGCCCACCCCCTTCTATCTTGAGGGAGTGCGAGCGTCGTCAAGGCCCGCTGGTTTTTTGGTAGTGCCATACAAAGTTGGAGAACATGGACTTAATTTTTTGAATGATGGTGTCTATTAGTTCGAGGGGGATAGAGCGAAATAGATATAACACTCTAGGGAAGATTACATTTTTAATATGTTTACTGTAGATGCAGCTTATGAGACGCCACATTGACAAGCCAATTTCATCCAGCATAGGGTCAAGGTTGTTAGGCCATATCGCATCTATGTTTGAACTAATCTTGACCCCTAAATACCGGTCTGATTTTGGTTTGGCGTTAGTCTTGTATAATACCCTGCCGCAAGGTAAATATTTGAGTCTCCCCTTTATTTAACAGATATCCTGATCTTATCCCGAATTCCTCCGCCAAGCTTTCAATTTCCTTAATTGCTTTCTTTGGCTCGGATGTGGTAACAGCGTTATCGTCCGCATAGGCCAGGACCTTGGTCTCATATCCATTAGTTATTAGAGGTTTAATTAAAGGATTTAAAAGTATTTGATTAATGAAAAGGTCTAAATACATAGCAAAGAGAATTGGGGAGCACGGACAGCCCTGCCTTGTTCCCCTACCCACCTCGATTTTCCCCGATGTGTTCCCCATCATCTGCAACCGAGCATAAGGTTTATAGTACATTGCTCGGATGGCTGTAGCCAATTGCGTGCCGAACCCTCTCTCTGACGGAATTTCCCAGAGGTATTGCCAAGACTCTCGGTCGAAGATCACAGCCATATCATCTCCCGTTGCCTCTGCTATATCCAGTAATACGATAACCTGTCTCACATGATCTGTGGTACCCCTTCCTGGGATAAAACCATGTTGTCAATGTGAGACTACGTTGGCTATAACCCTCTTTAGCTGGTTAGCCAAAACTTTAGAGTACATTTTGCCATCAGTATTTATCAGGAGATAAGAGGTTGGGAGCTCTGAGGGTTTCCCCTTTTTGGCAAAAATTACAATATCTGTCCCTTGCCAGGAAGGAGGAGGAATTCCCCGGTTCTGCACATCCAGAAAAAGATCAAATATTAACAGAGCTAGTTCGTTTAGAGCGCCTTCTATAGCTCCATTGGGATTTTATCTGGGCCGGAGGCCTTCCCCGAAGATAGGGAGCATAGGGCAGTCACTATCTCTTCAAGCATAAACTCTGCCTCCATCTCCTGTAATGTAGCCTCATTGATTTTGTTTGAGCTCATGAAGCTAGTGCCTGCCCCCCCTCCCCCCCCGTGCATATTGAGTAGTATCTGGTGGATATGATTTCTTATAAAATGGTTCAAAGACCCCCATGACCTCCAGATCTCAGATCTTACATAATCATGACCTTAAAGTTTGAAATGAAAAAATAATAAATACATTATAGGTAGGCTGTAGAAACAAGAGTCATCACATCAGACATGTTCTACCACAGAACAATTAACAGAGAAGAACTTTGAATGCAAGATGGAAAAATTAGATTTGACACAGGCCTTAGCATTATTAGGTATAGTAAAGGAGATGATCGGAGGTTTGGTTCTGCCGCTGATAACTCACTCCCCCCACCTTGTGCTCATAGACATGTTCACACTTAACATTACATTGTACTGGTGAAATATTACACAGATAAATTAGATTAGGATTGCATATTCATGTTTCTGGATACATAGGGCCAGATATATGAAGCCTTTTTGTGGTAGCAAAAGGTCAGATTTGCAGTACCAGGCAGTTTGCAATTCAAAAGAGTATTCAGTGACAGGTTACCAAATCACAATTTAGGTTTGCAACCAAAATAACAATTCAGTATTTGGAAGGGGTGTGTTTAGGGCATCCCTTCAAAATAACGAATTAGATTGGTATGTATTAATGTTTTGCAACTGATTCCTGGTGACAAAGCATTCAGACAGGTATTCTGTTGCCTAGGAACTATTATTACTGAAAGTATTGTTACCCTGTCCTAGGAACATTAACTAGACTCAGGGGCTCCCTTTTATTACATTGAAAGCATTCACTCTTAACCACCTCCTCAAAGGAGGTGGTGAGCCATTCGCAAACAAAGTACATTTTGTCAAAAACATTTTTGTTACAAGTCTGTTTTATTTTGGAACAAAACCCCTGGGAGGGGCACAAGAACACAGCGTTAAGCCCACAACCTCTATCCGAGGCTGGCCGCAAGAAATGCGCAACAGAATTCGTTTAGTCAGAATATTTAACACAGCGCCTTGCCTACAACCCCGAGGGGCCGGCCGGGTGGCTTAGGAAAAGCTGTTGAAGTTGTTCAGCGTTGAGAGAACCCCAATTACAGTTCAGGGGGAGTAAGTGAGAGAGCAACAAGCCCAGCGTTTACTAACGACCCAACAGGCGTCCATGAAAACATAGAAGAGCTACAGAGGAGAGAGAGAAATGGAAAATGAAGGGGAAGTAAGCCAGAGACAGAAGATAGAAGAGTTGTCGTGCTAGCAGGTGTGGTGGGCAGGTCAGCGGATGGAAAGCAGCACTAGGCAATGAGGGCCAGCCTCCGGAGCTCAGTTGTTATAGGAGTCGCCTACGGGAGCAACCGAGTAGGATCTGTAGGGGCAATAGCGTCCTCAAAGAGATGTAGGGTCCTGAGTCTAGTGGGCATGTGTCGCGCATGCTCTGTGGAGCACAAATAGCGCGCCAGGCGCTTCCAAACTGTCTCGAAGCGGGTGTGGCGCATCTGGAGTCGCGTCGTTAGGAGCTCCATTGCCAAGACGTGCCACAGCCGCACAAACCAGGAGGCTATTGAGGTGCTTCAGTCTTCTTCCAATGCAAGGCTATGAGTTGCTTGGCCGCACCTTGCTTCTGTAATGTTACAATCCAGTCACTACGGGTTAGGGCCTTAAGGTTTGGTGGTCTGATACCCAACAGGATCGTACCTATGGCTTCAGGCAAAGGGAACCCCAGCACCCCCCTGATGTGGCTAAGGAACTCCTTCCAGAAGACAGTGAGGAACGGACATGCCCACCATATGCGCACAAAGTCCCCCGTCGCAGCCCGACACCTCCAGCACAGAGACGAAACATTGGGGAACATCTTGTGAAGTCGCAGGGGAGTGTAATACCATTGAGTTAAAGGTTTATATGCATTTTCCCTCTGCGGGATGCTCAGATACACCTTGGGGATATCTCTCCACACCGCATCCCACTGTGAAGGCGTAATATCTGTACGGACCGCTGTCTGCCATTGACGCTGATACGGGTGGGTGTGTATGAGTGGCGGGTGCTGTAGAATGTGGTAAATCTGGGAGACCAATCGTTTCAAGCCCCCTAGGGTGCGTGCCAAGCGTTCGAAGGGGGTGAAGGCGCGTGTAGCAGCCCGGTACACACTATCTCCAGAGGCCCAGTGTCGTAGTTGGACGTATTGTAGCCGCGAGGCAGGCTGCAGTAGAAACTCCTCACAACATTGGTCAAATGACTTGAAGGAGCCTCTGTCGAACAGGTCGCAAAGCACCCTACAATCCCCCTGCACCCAGTTCTCAAATGCCCGAGTTCGATGGGCCGGCAGGAAGAGAGGGTTTGCTGCTATGGGGGTATGCGGGGACAGGAACGTAGTAAGACCCCTGGAGACAGTGACGGCATCTCAGATGTCCAGTACCGTTTTCGTGGGCACTGTAAGGTACGCACTTCTGGATCGGGCCGCTCGATGGAGCCATGGCAGGTCCCAAATAGTGCGTCCCGTCACCGCCCTGTCCATGTGCAGCCACCCTTTTTCACTCTCTCGCACCCCCCACTCTATCACAAATCGGAGGTGCGCGGCCCAGTAGTAGTGGATCAAGTTAGGACAGGCTAGTCCCCCCTATCGCGTGGGGCCATGAGGATTTTCTGGGGAAAACGGGGGCGCTTGCCACCCCAGATAAAGGATTTGAGCTCGCGTTGTAAGCTCCGTATGCAGTGCAGCGGGATTGGAGTGGGGAGGCATTGAAATACATATAGGATTTTGGGAAGGATCGACATTTTGACTGCGTGGAGGCGGCCTAACCAGGACAGCAATAGGGGTTTACACCGCCGCAGATCGTCTAAGACCTCCTTTCGGCAGATCCGCCAATTAACAGAGCTCCAGTCTTCAAGGGAGGGGGTCAAGGTGAGACCCAGGTATTTGATATGGCGCTCAGCCCACTGGTAGGGCACAATCTCTCTCAGGGTGGGGAGATCTTGCGCCGGGATGGTAAGATTTAGGGCCCCGGACTGGTCGTGGTTAATCTTGAGGCCAGAGGCCCTTTCGTAGAGGCAGAGCGCCCTATGGACTGCCGGCAGGGAGTCCCACGGGGGCGTGAGAGTAAGGATTAGGTCGTCTGCGAACATCGCCACCTTGTTGTCCCGTCCCCCGTGTGCTATCCCGTGGATGTCCGAGTCGCGCCGCAGAAGCTCCGCGAGGGGTTCCACCGCAAGAGCGAATAGGAGGGGTGAGAGGGGGCACCCCTGTCTAGTGCCCCAGTGAATCGCTATGGGCGGTGTTAGGTCTCCATTGACTCGGATTCGAGCGTGGGGCCCTATGTATGGGGCCCTATGTATGGAGCCATAGTCCTAGCAATCAACTTCGGGCCCAGCTCGAGTTTACGAAGTACCGCCCGGAGGAAGGCCCAGTCCACCCGATCGAACGCCTTCTCTGCGTCCAGGGAGAGAAGGCAGGCCGGGATTTTCCAATGGCACACTTTCCCTACAAGGTGCGCAAGTTTGCGTACGTTGTCTGCCCCCTGGCGATCGTGGATAAATCCAACCTGATCGGGGTCTACAAGCCACTGCATATACGGGTCTAGGCGTTGGGCGAGGAGCTTAGTGTATATTTTGAGATACACAGTAAGCAAGGCGATAGGGCGGTAGGACGCACACATTGCAGGGTATTTCCGGGGTTTCGGAATTAACGCTATCTCTGCCATGCCCAGATCAGGGGATGGACCCACCTCTTCCGAGAAAGAGTTGAACAGTCTGAGGAGGTGAGGCCGAAGCTGGGCCTGAAATGTGCGATAGAAAGATAACAGCAAGCCATCCGGGCCCGGCGTTTTCCCCACAGGTAGGTTCTTAATCGCAATCGTGACCTCATCCTCCGTAATGGGGTTCTCTAGCTCCGTCGCGTCCCTAGCCGGTATCGTCGGCCCCTCATAATCATCCAGGACGGCTGCTATCGCATCCACCGATACAGGATCATTCCTGTACAGGGAGGTATAATAGTCCATAAATGCGGCCTGCTTGGACTTCTCCGAGACTACTTTCGATCCGTCCTGCAGTTGGACACTAGTTATGTGGGCCTTGGCAGCGCGTGCTCTCAGCCTTCCCGCCAGCAATCGGCCTACCTTGTCGCCTCCTTCGAAGTACTTTTGCTTCAAGGCCAACAGGGCACCTTCCACCTTGTTGGTGCGCAGCAGTCTGAGTTGCCCTCTAAGTGTGGCCAATCTCCTCCTAGTGTCTGGAGACGACCGCTCCCGGTCCTGCATCTCGGCTTGCTTAATATCCACTGCCAACTCAGCCTCCAGTTTGTAGGCAGCACGCCTGCGTGCAATCGCCAGGGAGGTGATGTGTCCCCGAATCGTGGCCTTGAAAGCATCCCAAACCACCGGGAAAGGCATGTCCGGGGTATCGTTAGAAGCAAAGTAGGCGTCTATGGCTTCCCGGATGCTATCCACATCGTCAGAGTCCCGAAGGACGCTCGGTGGAAAGGACCAACGTGTGACACGCATGGGACGTGCCGCCGGATCCTGAAGACGCATTTCCACGTGAGCGTGATCCGACAGAGAAATGTCTGAGATGGAGGCACCCAGCGTGTCTCGGAGCAACTCCAGTGACACAAAGAGGAAATCGATACGGGAGTAAGACCTATGGGCGTGTGAATAAAATGAGTAGTCTCCAAGGTCCGGGTTGTGATAGCGCCACACATCTAGTAGTCCTAAGTCCGCAATCTGTTTACGCAGGGCAGAAAACATCACCCCGGAAGCGTTGGAGGCAGCACCACATCGATCCCGGTCCGATTCCCACAATAGGTTGAAGTCCCCACCCAGTATCATGTGCGGGTCTCCACAGGGTACCTGCTCCCTCAAGAGTGTCTGGAGATAGCGGGCTTGTAGCTGGTTAGGAGCGTACACATTGCATAAGGTGAACCTATGCCGTCCCGCATATACTGTAACCCTGAGGAAGCGCCCATCCCCACTCTTATAGGGTCGAGAATCCCCCTGCCTGAAGCCAGCCCTGCATAGTATGGCCACCCCCGCAGTTTTGGTGTCCGCTGTCGCCCAGAACTGAAGAGGGTACTTGGGGTGGGCCATGCGGTGCGTGTTCCCCTGCAGTAGGTGGGTTTCCTGAAGATAAATGATGTCAGGATGCTGTTGGAGGAGATAGCGCCAAACCTGCTTACGCTTGTTAGGGGAGTTCAGGCCCTTAACGTTATGTGATAAAACCTTCAGGGTACTAGGTATAGTCGCAGCCATAGCAAACGTCGGGCAGGGTCCGCCCATATGTCCCACTCCCACCAGCGCAGGAAAAGGAGACAATAGGAAGGTGCCAAAGGACCCGCTCCCACCACCCAGACAGCAGCCGCCACCCCAACCCCACCCTACCACCCGCCAGACCAGATGGAAGGGACAGAGGGGGAAGGCCAGGGGAGAGAAAGAGAGAGGAAACAGCCGGAGGCCAAACACGCCTCGGGTATGCCAAGAACACCAAAGGCCAACAGGGCCATATCGGACTACCCCAGTCACCGTGCATCCTCTACCCAAGAGCTTGGACGCACTCAGGAATGTCACTCCCTATGGGGTAGGAGAGGGGGCACCCACAGGCAGGATAAAAGACCTCGGCCCGGCATCCCCGCTGCTCGAACCAGGATCAGGGGCATCGCATAGCTAAGGGGAGCAGTTGGGCATATCAATGGTCATCACCCAGCCCCTGCCGGCGGACCAGGCATTGCAATTCGAATATAGCCACACTGGGACCAGGTCCATCCCGCATGCAGCTCCGGGGGGGCCCGCATGTTGGGGTCAGGAGCAGCGAAGTCTCCAGGTGCAGGCCAGGACGAGGCGCCGCAGGGGCATATGTCGCCTGTGACTCAAGGGGACTGGTGCTCCGGTTGGCGACCTCAACAAAGTGTAGGAGACCAGGAACCCCCCAGGGCGTCTGTGTAGGCAGCATGCCAAGACAGGATTGCAAGCTGATGATCAGAGGAGCGCCCCAGAGCGCCAGAGGGGGCCACCAAAGAGTATGCTCCAACACGGCCCATATCATGGGGTAGGCGGATGAGAGGTCTGGCCATCTCGGTCACCCTCAAGGGAGCGGATATGTTCTATGGTGTCCTGCTTGGCCTGCGACGCGGTTTTCTCATCTACTGGAGGAGATCGACAGTGTCGCCGAACCTGGGTCCAGTCCGGGCGGGCAGGGACTCTCTCCTGTTGCCAGGATCTTGAGGGGCTGTGGGCCGGCGAGTCCCGCATTTTAAGAAGCTGCGCCGCCTCCCGGTAAGATCGGAGGACCCTGCGCTTGTCCTCCCAGCGAAAGAGGAGGGCAAAGGGATGGCCCCACTGGTAGGCTATGTTGAGAGCCCTCAACTTCTCCGTCACCGGCCGAAAAGCTCTTCGCCGTCGCAGGGTGTTAGGAGCCAGGTCTTGGAAAATCTGTATTTTGTGGCCTCTGTAGGTGAGGTTGGGTTTGTCCCAGGCCGCTTTCAAGATGGCTTCCTTCTCTGTAAAGTAGTGCACCCGTGCCAGGATGTCTGGGAGGGGGCCCGCTCTACCCGCCGGTCCATACACCCGATGATGGTCCAGAGTCGGAGGGGAGGCATCCTCGTCCCCCCACACCTCGTGTAGGAGTTGCGCTACGTAGGTCAGAATGTCCGTCCCTTCCTCGTCGAGCGGTGCGCCACGGATTCGGAGGTTGTTCCGGCGGCTCCTGTTCTTGAGATCCTCCTGCTTGATCTGCAGTTCAATGTTTTGCTCTTCCACGACCGACACCCTCTGCCACAGCTGTTCCTGGTCCTCCGTACGCGCATCAACTAACTTCTCCAAGCCGTCCACTCTATCGCCCAGTTCGGTGGCCTCCTTGCGCATCTCCTTAACGCAGGTTTGGACTTCCGTGCGCAAGGAGCCTATCTCCGTCTTGAGATCAGACATGAAGGAGGCCATCAAAGCTTGAGTCACCGGCGGCGAGCCCACAGCCGTTGACGAGGGGTCTTCAGTTGGCGCCGCCGCTCCAGTCTTGCCCCACATAGCCATCACCGACGTGCCTTTGGCCGTCGCCGCCGGGTCCTGCTTGCCCCCTTTGGATCTCGTCATCGTCGGGCCTGCAGCGAAGAGCTAAGTGTCCGTGTCCCCAGGCGGCAGCAGACCAGCGACCAGGGCCCCCGTCCACCACAGGCCCAGGTGAGAGGGTTCCCCCAGACAGCGCATGCAGAAGACAGGGTCCAACAGCTCAGGGCGGGGGTCAAGCCGCCGCACCTGGGGCAAAGAGGTAGGCCGTCAGGGGACCAATGCCAGTGCACAGACAGTTCAAGAGAGCAAGGCCCCGAGTGATGCAATGTCCCCAGCACTGCAGTAGGAAGAAGCAGGTCGCTCTAGTAGGCCGAGGTAGGGACCCCCTCATCCTCTAGGGCTCAAATGCAATGGCGCCAACAGACTCTCCGACCGGTACCTCCACCCAAGCAGACCAAGGGCACCCCACCGCACCAAGAGCAAGGCCTTCAAATGTCAAGGGACAGTAACTCCCAACGGCAGGCAGCACCTCGCCCCACCACCAGGTCGCACCCAGCAACAGTTCCAGGCGGCTGGAGGGCCCGCGCCCCCGGCTAAATGCACCCCACCAGACGGGGAGGGCAGGCCACAGTCAAGCGAGGCCCGGCTGGACGGTACGGTGCGCCACCACAGCAAGCAGGGCAGAGCACCTCAGCCGGAGGCCAGCACAAGTTCCAGGGGCCCTGGGCCAAGTTGCACCTCTCATGAGGAGGGTTCGCTGCGTCCCACCGCCTGCCTCTCTACAGGCCGCTTCCCTAGGCCCCCAGCCGAGACGGTCCGCCGCAGCCTCCCGCCCCCGGGGCCCGCGGGCGGGAGGGCAGTAAATGGCAAGGGCCCAGGGGTGCTCAGCGCCCCCCCGCCTAGAGGCCCGCAGGGTTCAACTTTACCTCGTCGGGCACAGCTTCCAAAGTAGGCCTCAGTTCGTAGGGGGGGGGGGGGGGAGGGGCGACAGGCCAGGGCACCAGGAGTGAGGGGGCGCCCCTCGCGTGCAGCCGACCCCCCCCCCCGCAGCCCCGAGCGGATATGCCTCACCTCGTACTCCAGCACCAGGACTCCCCGCCGCCGTAGGCCTCTCCGCTGCCTCCAGGGGGCGCCCACCTAAGAGTCCGGCACCCATCCCAGCCCCAGGGTCGCGTGGCTCTCCCCGTCCGGGAGCGCCGTCTACCACACCAGTTCAGGGCCCCCGCAAAAGCAGCTCACTGGCACTACGGTGCCCTCCACTACAGCGCCCCCCGGGCCCCCGGCACACACCGGCAACCCCTCCAGCTTCGGGGCACCAAGATGGCAGGGCACAGCTCTTCACCAAGGCGCCGGCACACAGGGTAGGGCTATTTACGCCCCTCCGGCAGTTGCAGGCCGTCCGATCAGGCCGCTCCGCACTCCAGGGGATCCTCAACCGCCAGAGTGGACTCTGCTGCAGGCCCGCTCCTCAGCTCACCTCCGGTTGCTGCAGGCTGAGGCCTCCGTAGGCTCCGCCGGGTCTCGGGGCCGCCGCCAGGCTCTTGTCCCCACTGGGCGACGCCAGCAGGGTTACACCCCGGTGCACTCCTCTGCCAGTCCGGTCCGGATCGCCCGCAGGAATGTCACCGAGCCTCTCCAACTCTCCCGGCGAGGCGCTCCGCTGTGCTTTCACGTCGCCAGTGTCCACACTCTCCGGGGGTCCCCTCAGCTCTCGGGGTCCCTGTGCAGCCCCCAAAATCCGCTATAGATCGCTAAAACAGGCAGCAGGGCGCCGGAGCTCTCGGAAGGCACGTCTTAGCTCATCGCCTCCGAAGCCACGCCCCCGTCAAAAACATTTTTAAGAGTAGGCAGTGGTCGCATGGACTGTTAAAAAATTTAAATTACAGTTTTCATTTTGGTTAAACATATCCCATTCACCTTTAAGGAAAACGGATTGCATGTTTTAAATAAAGCTTTGATTAAAAGCAATCACAGACATGAAGGATCGGAAAGTTAATTAAGTGAACACGGCAGATGCTGCGTGACCGTGCACGCCACTGGCTTGTCAAATGACAAATGCTGTGTCAGATTGTAGACGCGTATTTTCTAAACAGGTTCGCAGACCAAGTACAGTGTTGCTCGGTAAACGGAAAGAATTCAGCAATTGAAAATGAAAAAACGGGCGGAATGGTTAAAGCATGAATTTTGTGTTAAAGTTCCTGGCAGTGGACGGTTGAGAGTCTTTATAATAATAATATTTAATTGAAGAGTCAGAAGAACAAGTTACTTACCTTCTGTAACGCTTTTTCCGGTGGATACAATATCTGCCTGTGGATTCCTCACCTTTTTAATACCCCCTGCGCCAGCATTCCGCGGGAAAATTCCTTCTTAGCTCTCCCACGTCGACGAGGACGTCACAATGGACAGGCTACGCTCGCTGCACCGTATGACATCATCGGAGCCACAAAAGGACCTGGTCAGCGTGCCGACGTCAGTTCCACCCATTTTTTCTGTGTCACTGAGGCAAACGGGCGGGCCGACACACTTTTAAATATACACATAGCATCTATACTAATACCAAACCTTTGAGGCGGGTAATCTCAGGAACCACAGCACCAATCACAACACCCAATACATCGTTGGAAAGGGCAGTTGCAGCATAAGGACATAGGCTATGCAGACGCCCACCATATACATATAACAGGTAAAAGAACCGTGCCAGCAAAGTAGTCCCTTGTGGGCGTGTCTGCGTTGTGCTGTGGGCGTGTGCTGAGGGCGTGACAAACGCTGGGGGCGTGTGGTACGTTCCGCCCTTCATGCCATGTCTCATATTGTGTGCTAATCCCAACCTGCTCCCTTTAAATACCCCTGCACCCCATAATCATAACCACCCTTACTCCTTAAAATACCCCAACACCCTTAAACACTAACCCATCTTAACCCTATGAATATACCCTGTACCCAAAAACCCAAACCTATCCCTAAACCCTAAAAATACCCCTGTACCCCAAAATCCAACCCTAGCCCTGAACCCTATAATTACCCCTGTACCCCAAATCCAACCCTAGCCCTGAACCCTAAAAATACCCCTGTACCCCAAAACCCAAACCTAGCCCTGAACCCTAAAAATACCACTGTACCCCAAAACCCAAACCTACCCCATAGCCCTAAAATACCCCTGTACCCCAAAACCCAAACCTAGCCCTGAACCCTTAATACCCATGTACCCCAAAACCCAAACCTGAACCCTAAAAATACCCCTGTACCCCAAAACCAAACATAGCCCTGAACCCTAAAATACCCCTGTACCCCAAAACCCAAACCTAGCCCTGAACCCTTAAAATGCCCCTGTACCCCCAAAACCCAAACCCAAAGGCAGATATTGTATCCACCAGAAAAAGCGTTACCAAAGGTAAGTAACTTGTTCTTCTGATGGATACTTCTGCCTGTGGATTCTTCACCTTTTGAATAGATTCCCAAAGCCGTACCTCTCCCGGAGGAGGGTGTCCACCTGACTACATCAAAAAATCTTGTAAAACAGAGCGTGCAAAAGGCCATCCCTCCTAACCTCAGAATCCAAGCAGTGATGCTTTGCAAAGGTGTGGAGGGAGGCCCACGTTGCTGTTTTACATATATCAAGAACAGGAACACCTCGAGCCAAAGCAGAAGAAGTAGACTTAGCTCTGGTGGAATGAGCTCTTATACCTTTAGGAGGGTCCTTCTTGGCCAGGGCGTAGCAAATCTTGATGCACAAGGTAATCCACCAGGAAAGAGTCCTCTTGTGCACAGCCTTGCCTTTCATCTTCCCAACATATCCCAGGAAGAGCTGATCGTCCAGCCTCAGATCTCTTGTCCGATCCAGATAAAAGTGGACAGCTCTCTTAGGGTCCAAACGATGGAGGATAAAAGGTGGGTAAAATAATGGACTGTCCCATATGAAAAGAGGTAACCACCTTGGGAAGGAAAGCAGCCCTGGTCCTTAGAACCAACTTATCTGCATAAATGGTCAGGAAAGGAAGTTTTGAAGTAAGAGCCTGAAGCTCACTTAACCTCCTAGCCGAGGTAATGGCCATCAAGAAAACAGTTTTAAAAGACAGAAGCCTCAACTGGCTAGTATGAGGAGGCTCAAATGGAGAACCTATTAAAAAAGTAATAACTAAATTCAAATCCCACTGAGGCATAATGAAAGGAGTTGCAGGGATCTTATTTGTAAGACCCTTAATGAACCTCATGACAATGGGGGACTTAAATAAAGACGACTGGTCCGGCAAACATAAAAAGGTGAACAAAGCCGACAAATAGCCCTTGACAGTAGCCACAGCACAACCTTGCTGTGCTAAAGAAAGAGAAAACTCGCAAATATATCACAAATGGGCCTTAAGAGGGTCAATGTCTTTCTCTCCGCACCACTTAATAAATCTGGATCATAGGGAAGAGTAAACAGACTTAGTGGAGTGTCGCTTGGATGATAAAATAACGTCGACTATGTTTGGCGGGAGAGAGAAAGAACTCGGGTTGCCCCATTCAATCTCCAGGCATGAAGGTGCAGGCTCTGGAGGTGGGTGAACCTGCCCCTGGGACTGCGAGAGGAGATCTGCCCTGAGAGGGAGGCGGAGCGGAGGGTGCGATGAGAGGTGAAGTAGATCTGTGTACCACACCCTTCTTGGCCAATCCGGGGTGATCAATATAACTTGGGCCCAGTCTTGGCGAATCTTTCTCAGAACCAGAGGAATCAAGGGTATGGGGGGGAGACGTGTAAAGGAGGTGTGAACTCCAATCTATCTGAAACCCGTCCCCCAATGCTCCCTGCATCGGATACTGGAGACTGCAGAACAACGGACAGTGCGCGTTCTCGCGAGTGGACACACAGGTCACCGAGGAGATCCCCACATCTGAAAGAAGCGAAGGACCACCTCCAGATGAAGCCGCCACTCGTAATCAGCCAAGTAACGCCGACTGATACTGTCCGCACGAACATTCAGCACACCGGCCAGATGATTTGCAAACACACAAATCTGTTGTCCACGAGCCCAGGACCAGAGCTGCAGAGCCTCTCGACAGAGGCGATACGACCCTATACCTCCCTGTTGTGATGTACCACATCGCAGTAGTGTTGTCAGTCAGGATCTGAACCGACTGACGCAAAGGGAACAAAGGAAAGTCTTTAGCGCCAAACGTATCACCTGCAATTCCAACAGGCTGAAGTGAAGCAAACTTTCCTCTGGAGACCAAAGACCTTTGACCTCCAAATCTCCCAGATGAGCACCCCACCCTAGAGCGGAGGTATCAGTGATCACTGTGGCCACCGGTGGAGGAGACTGAAAGGGCTTTCCTTGAGACAGGTTGCCCTGTACAATCCACCAAATCAGCTCCGCTGCAGCTGCTCTGGAGAGTTTGATGTTCTCCCAGAGATCTGTTGTGCTGATACCACTGCCTGCGGAGGAACCACTGGAGTGCCCTCATGTGTCAGCATGCATGGTTGACCAACAGAATGCAGGAAGCAAACAGACCGAGAAGGCAAAGAACCTTCAGGACTGGAACAACCGCTCCATCGTGAAATAAAGGAACCATCTCCTGTATGTCGAGAATCCTCTGCGGAGGCGGGTATACTTGACACACAGAAGTGTCCAGTATTGCCCCTATGAACAGGCTGCGCTGAGAGGGCACCAGGTGAGATTTGGGTACATTTATCGAAAAACTCAATTTGAACAACAGAGGAGTTGTCACTTGGAAGTGGCGCGAAACCAATTCTGGAGACTCTGCTTTCAACAGCCAGTCATCCAGGTAGGGGAAAACAGGAACCCCTGACCTTCTGATATGAGCCGCAACCACCGCCATCACCTTTGTAAAGATTCCAGGAGCAGAAGTAAGACCGAACAGAAGAACCGCAAACTGATAGTGTTGTGATCCCACTGTAAACCGGAGATACATCCGATGCGACTTCAGGATGGGAAGATAAAAATACGCATCCTGCAGATCGATGGACGCCATTCAGTCTTCCTGTTGAAGCGCAAGAAAAACCTGAGCCAAGGTCAACATTTTGAACTTTTCCTGCCTGAGGTAAAGGTTCAAAATCCTGAGGTCCAAGATTGGTCTCAAGCGACCGTCCTGTTTGAGGATCAGGAAATATCAGGAGTAGCAACCCTGACCCCTTTCCTGCTCCGGTACCACCTCTATCACACCATTTCAAAGCAAAGTAAGAACCTCCTGCTGTAAAAGCAGTAAGTGGTCCTCTGAACACCCACCCTGGCGAGGAGGGTAAGGAGGAGGAAACTCCAAAAACGGGAGGGTGTACCCATTCTCTACAAGATTCAAGACCCAACGATCTGAAGTGATCAGTCTCCCATCTTGTAGTAAATTGGGACACCCAACCTACAACCGGACCAACATGTTCTTAGATGGGGGATCTAGAACTGCTTTCCTTTTGTACCAACGGTGGCGGGAGGAGAGGTAGAGGAGGAGGATTGTTGTCGATTTGCACCCCTGAGGCCTCTCTTATTCTTCTGCTGTTGTTGGCTCTGCTGAGATTGCTGATGGCCACGAAAGGAAGCAGATTTCCCAAAGCCACGATATCTATTGTAACCATAACCTCTGGACTGCACCTGGAGGCCTAGAGATCTTTCAGTAGCCCTGCTGTCTTTAAAACGTTCCAAGGCTGAGTCCGCCTTCGAACCAAAGAGCTTTGCCCATCAAAGGGCAGATCCAACAGAGTCGCCTAAAGTCGCCTAAACCAGAAAACCAGAAGAAGATCTGAGCCATGCCTGTGTCCTTGTAGCCACAGAAGACTCCATCACACGAGCCACGGAGTCAGCAGTGTCCATGCCCGACTGAATCACTTGAAGTGCTGCAGCCTGTGAATCTGAAAAGGACTTCCAAGAAGTTGGCACGATCCTACTCAGGCAACTTCAGAGCCAATTGTACAACAGAGCCCATCAATGCATAAATGTATCTACCAAGAAGGCAAGTTGCATTAGTGAACTTTAGAGCCATACTTGCAGAAGAGAACACCTTCTTCGCAGCTTGCTCCATCTTCTTTGAACAAGAACCCTGGACAACTAAACTCTTCGGTGTCGGATGTGATGACAAGGAAAAAAACGAATCACCAGGGGCAGGCCTGTACCTTCTAGAGATGGGCAGAGATACAGCCGGAACAGATAAAGGCTTCTGCCACACCTCCAGAATTGGATCGGTTAGAGCATCTGTAGAAGGAAGCAACGGCTCAGAAGTTGATGATGAAGTATTTAAAACTTCTGCTAGTATGTTGGACTTTATCTCCGCTTAAGGCCCAATAAATCAGCCGCCTTCCTTATAACCACATGGTATGGTGCACTGTCCTGTACAACACCTCAACTTGCAGATGGCAGGTTATACTCAGGGGAAGTATCGAGACCACTAGCTTCATGAAGGCCTTCAAACTCATCCATAGAGTCCACAATTTCTCCTTCCTCCTGATTTTGTAAATATTCCTCCTCCTCGAGTAGTCTCTGTACTTCTCTCCTGGAGCATTGTTTAGGCAACGGCGTCGGTGGAGCCACACGCGGCACCGGTCAAGACATCAACGGCAGCGATGAAGGAGCCTCGGCTTCGAACCTCGACGTCGATCAAACTTGAGGTGGAGCCGACTCAGCAGCTGAAGGAGTCTGGGGAGCCAGAGTGGAGGATCTTGGCACCGGAAAATGCCAAGCCAGAGTAGACTGCAAGAATGGCAGGAAAGGAGCCTGGGGTTAGAACTGAGGAACCCACAGGCTAAAAGCCAAAGGACCCACGGGGCCCGAAGGCACGCCGTATGGAGTCAAGGCTCTGGAAAACATGCCAAACATCACAATAAGAAAATGCAAAAAATCAGCCACAGGAGCAGGAAAAGGAGGATATGGATCCCTAAGGTCCAACTGGAGCCTGCAGAGCCGGGGACGGCGCCCGCACAGGTGAAGTCACACGGACTGGAGAAGAATCACCAGGCGCCGGTGACGTCGCTGGAGCCGGTGAACCTTCATGTTGCGAAGAAGCATCTGAAGCTGCAGCCGGAGATGCTACTGGCGTCGCTTGAGGAGAAGGAGATGGAGAGATAAAGTCCTTTCTCCGAGGTCGCTCCGTCAGAGTCGGCGACTTCAACTTCGAAACCCTGGCTTTCAAAGAATGATGACGAGAGGTATGTCTTCTCTTAGATTTCTTGTGCTTCTTCGACTTCGAAGAGTGAGAAGACGAAGACTTCGCCCTCTTCCTACCACTCTTCTCTTACTTGGCTTTTGCCATAAACAACTTGGCCTCAAGCTCTTTTATCACCTTTGTGGTCCGAAGATAAGCACCAAAGGCAATCATCATGCGGGTCCGTAATCAACATATGCACGCCACATTCTCTGCAGGGTTTAAATCCGGTCTTCCTGGAAGTAGCCATCTGAAACAATTAAGAGATACAAAGTTTTCCTCGATGAAAATGGAGAGTCCTAGAAAAACCGTTAAGCGTCAATGGCGCGGAAAAAAGAGAACTGACGTCAGCACGCCGACAAGGTCCTTTTGTGGCTCCGATGACATCATAAGTTGCCGCGAGCAGAGCCTGTCCATTGTGACGTCCTTGTCGACGTGGGAGAGCTAGGAAAGAATTTTCCAGCGGAATGCTGGCGCAGGGGGTATTCAAAAGGTGAGGAATCCACAGGCAGAAGTATCCATCAGAACAACATGATATTTATTTATATTTATAAAGTTTTATATATCGCGAAAGTGACGCACGAGGGTATCCGAGCGCTTTACAGTATAAGAATACAAAAGCGCTTTACAGTAGAAGAATAAAAACTAAATACAGTGATGGAGTAATAAGGACTGTGATATTAGTCTTACATAAATTAGTCTCATCCATTCCACCTGCTATAGGCAGAGGTATTCGGATCTTAAGGATGACTTGGTGACATCCTAGAATTAAAACTTAGGACATGAATTTGTTCATTAGTAGTATTTTTACTTCTTTTTTGAATGCGGTAAAGGAAGTGATTCATTGTGATAGACAATTATAATAATAATAACCCTCCGATTCTTTAGGGCCCGAGCACTTCTACAGAAGGAGTCCATTCTTTGGCGATCATCGTAAGAGGCAAGCCCTGCATCATGATCTTCCTTTTCGCTTTTGAGGCAATTTAACCATTCTATATACTCCCCTTTCTTTAGTGTATACCGGATGGTGGAATCTTCTACAATCTCTGAGACTTTTTGCCCTTTACTCCAAGGACAATTCGTGATTCTTCACCCGCCTTCACAATCCATTTAAGATTCTTAATTGTGTTAAGTTCACCACTTGTTTTTCCATGAACTACTCTTGAGGCTTTTGAACCTTCTTTCAAACTCCCACCTCTTTACCATTTCCCTTTAGACTCCAACTGGATGGTTGACTGGTCGAACCCTTTAATCTAAGGAGAATTCGGGATCCTTTACAGGCTTCCACTATCTACTCAAGATTATATTTGTGATAAGTTCAGCTTCGGCCATCGCATGCCAACACAACCTCAACATCATCTCCTGCGCCGACGACACCCAGCTGATCCTCTCCCTGACCAACGACCCCGCCGCCGCCAGAACCAACCTCCACGAAGGGATGAAAGACGTAGCAGAGTGGATGACGACCAGCCGCCTTAAACTGAACTCAGACAAGACGGAAGTCCTCATCCTGGGCTCCTCGCCCTCCGCCTGGGACGACTCCTGGTGGCCCCCCGCCCTGGGCACCGCACCCAAACCGACAGACCACGCACGCAACCTGGGCTTCATCCTGGACTCCTCCCTCTCCATGACCAGACAAGTCAACGCCGTCTCCGCATCCTGTTTTAACATCCTGCGCATGCTACGGAAGATCTTCCGGTGGATCCCCACCAAGACCAGGAAGACGGTCACCCAGGCCCTCGTCACCAGCCGACTGGACTACGGCAACGCCCTCTACGCCGGAACCACCGCCAAGCTCCAGAAGAGACTCCAGCGGATCCAGAACGCCTCAGCCAGACTCATCCTCGACATCCCCCGGAGCAGCCACATCTCCGGACATCTGAGAGACCTGCACTGGCTCCCCGTCAACAAGAGAATCACCTTCCGTCTCCTCACCCACGCACACAAAGCTCTACACGACCAAGGCCCGAGCTACCTCAACAACCGCCTCAACTTCTACGCTCCCGAACGCCACCTCCGATCGACCAACCACGCCCTCGCCGCCGTCCCCCGCATCCGAAGAGCGACAACAGGAGGAAGGTCCTTCTCCTACCTGGCCGCCAAGACCTGGAACACCCTCCATCCCGACCTTCGCCTGACCCAAGACCACCTCTCCTTCAGGAAGAAACTCAAGACCTGGCTGTTCGAGCAGTAGCGGCCCCCCCTCCCCCCCCCCCCCCCCCCCCAAGCGCCTTGAGAACCTCCGGGTAAGTAGTGCGCTCTATAAATGCCTTGATTGATTGATTGATGATGTGGCCAAACATCTCAATATATATCACACATACTGCAAAACGCCACTTTTCTTCAGCGCAACAAGAACAGGTACGGACCACTCTAAGGACTCAATCGATGTTTCTCAGGCTTTTTATTCATTTGAATGGCATCCAGTCAGTCCTGGCCAGTGCCCCAGCATGACGCGTTTCGCCAGACAAGGTCTGTCTTGTTCACATGACACGCCACAAACCTTGTGATCTTTAAATAGCGCAACAATAGATGTGATAGGCAGATACAAAGCACCTGAATGAACAATTGAATTTGTGATCACATGATCATGAACAATGAAAACATACTGCTGATGTAAGTATCATGATGTCTAACAGATAAGCTTAATTAAATTGGAGTTTTAAATATATTCATAAATAAGTACATAAATATTGTGGATTAAAACAATAAATATTAACTCCCACATAGATGTAAAAACTGAAGGACATACTAATAAATAGTAAAGATAAAAAATTATATTATCGTGCTGAATAGCACACAATTTAAATCCTCCTGTTTATGTATGTGCAAAAGAAGCAAGTTACTTGTATGTAAACAAATACTACATGCGCAAAGATTTGAAAATCCAAAATGGACGAATTAGGGTGCAGAATCTGCCTATAATAAAAGTGCTTAAGTGCTACCTATATAAAAAGTGCTAAAAAGTGCAATATAAACATCTGTTATTTTCCACAGAAAATTGTATGGTTTATCAGCAGCAACATATGTCTTCCGGAGCCCTGGGAGCATGCCCTTATTTTAACAACATATATAAGACAATAGTAGCAGCAACCGAATGATATACGAGGGAAACCACATTATCAGATATCAGTAATTAAACCATAAGTAATTATATCATTTCGGGCCAGTGCCCAAAACCTCAACCATTAAAATGAACGATAATGACTAATTACTAATGTATTGTACTGATGGGAATGGGAGGTATGGAACCTGGGAAAATGTGTGCAAATGGAACCATAGGGGTGACTAAAGAAGAATACTGTGATGTATTAAAATCATGAGAAACTATATAGCCACAGCAATATTAAAATGGCAGATAAATAGGGATGCAGAAAAATACAATGTAGCTAGGGACAGACAAATGGACTAACGGACATGTTGAGCCAGTTAGGTATTTTTGAATCGAGCTCAAGGATAAACTTACTTTCCAATTGTCTGAGTTGACGCTCACGGTTTCGCCCTTGGATACTTTTGGGGACCGCCCTTATTACAAAATAGTCCAGGTCCTTTAAATTATTGTTGTGTGCGTACTTAACCCCTTCGATGCTGATGACGAGCTCAGCTCGTCATCACCCACGGGTGGCGTGTGCTGATGACGAGCTGAGCTCGTCATGTATCGCGGTAATTTAAAAAATGCCGCACAGCGCAAAAATCGCTGCAGCAGCGATGCGGTTAAGGAGCCTGGCCATAGGATAATTTGGATCAGAGTTGACTACTGCCCTAAGATGCGGTTATATACTTGAAGTTTTGTGCTGCCAACATACCTTAAATTACATGTGCAGCGTAATACATAAATCTCATACTCAGTGCGACATGTAAAAAATCCATCTATTTTGGTTGTGGTGTCGCTAAAGGGGGTCAAATATTCTGTTGTACTTGTCCCAAATTTACAGGCCCGGCATGAATTGCATTTTACAAATCCATTCTTATGTGTTAGCCAAGTACTAGAAACCATTACTTCTGGACCATTTCTTACCAAACTGTCTCTCATAGCCAGTGACTTTCTAAAAGTTAACACTGGTGCATCTGGTAACAACTGCGAAAGTGTTAGATCCGTCTGTATAATAGGCCAATTTCTCTGTATTATTTGTCTGATGTGTCTATGTTGTTTGGAATATGTTGTGATGAGCCTCACAGATTGTTGTTGAATATCAGTGGGATTATTGGTTTCAATGGATGTCTCTGTACCAGAACTCATGTTGCCTGAACTGTTATCATGGGATGAAGCATTGGCTTTGTCACGTGCTTGATTAAGGTCTTTCCTATTATATCTTCTATTAAGGAATCTTACAAATGCTTCATCTTGACAAACTGCAAGGTCAGAATATATATATATATATATATATATATATATATATATATATATATATATATATATATATCCGTAGTTATATTTAGAAGCTTGTTTCTATTTTAAAAGGGTTTTTTCTTTTGCCAATATCTTTGGCGCCGTTTGACGAATCTTCGCGAAATTTTCCAAGCTAATGGTTCACTCAGGTTAGCTCCTGTCTTGAAAGTTTCAGGGCGATTCGTCAAGCGGGGGCTGAGAAAAAGGGGGGTCCCAAAACGTGTTTTCTCCATGTTCTTTTCCATAGGAATTTTTGAACAGGCTACAGCGCAAACTGCTGAACGGAATTACACCAAATTTGGCAAAAAGGTAGCTCTTGGTTCAGAAAGTGCCCTTTTTAGGTCTCGCTGAGTCAGCACATGCGCTGCGAGACATTTAGTCAGCGGCTTTTGGAAATGCTTCCAAAGGCTGTTGCCGACCACCAGCTTTCGGTTACTCGCACAAGTGTGCACCGATTGATTTCACTTTCACAGCTGCCCTGCGTTATATTTACGGCATAGTGGCCAATGCATGTTGTTCTGCGCTACTTTGGCGGTTGATTATATAACTTGCTTTTAGTATAGCACCAAATGCCGCAGTTTGCTTTTTCTCAGCGCTAACCAGTAAGTAACCTGATTAGTTTTATCCAAATTCACCCGTGCTCAGTTTGTCATTTGAAAGACGTGAAATGCAGAGTTGGCATTCTTTGTCTTATCCACATCGACTTGTGGCAAAGTCGTCAGGGCGGGAGGCATGAATGTGTTCACAATCATGTAAAAAAAAATTTCACTTTAAAAAAATGCCCAAAACACAGCAAAGATTTATAACTGTTGTACCAGGGTGAACATCTCCATTTTAACCCCTTCGGTGCTCATGACGGAGCGGTTCCATCATTAGCGCCGGTTGGGCTGTGCTTATGACGGAACCGTTTCGTCATGGCCCCGCCCGCTCAATAGAACGTTCAGCACAGCGCGAAGATTCGCGCCGCGCTGAAGGTGTTAAAGAAATGTAGTTGTTTGAATTTAGAAGAGAGTTTGACACATTTTTACATGATATACATGCCAAACATATTTACGGGCTGGGTTCGTGCACACGCTCTTAGAGCCCAGGAAGACCATCTGGATCGACTCGCCGTGACAATTTTTTTTACTTCCACCCCTACATCTATAGAATTTGTCTGGGGGGACTGAGTTGTTTTGGACTCAGCAAATTACACCTAATTGTTTACAGGATTCATGCAACAGGTAACAGCACCCACGGCCAAAGGCCACACAACACGCATCTGTTGACTATTTCGTTGCCTTTGACCATGTAGGGATCTAATCTGTTGTCTTTTTCCCCTACCTTCGCGCTGCATGAATACCGTACACAAGCTTTAAGACACGCAGACACTACCCAGCTGCCACAGAAATAGCTGAATGCAGAGGTTACAGGAAGCCACAGCAAAGTGTACTGTGAATGAATAAACAGGCCAGCTGGTCACAGAACACGCACCCGCGTGACAGGGGACTCACCTCTCTACCTCTACCTCTACCTCTCCCTCTCCCCCACTACCTCCCCCTCTCTACCTCTATCTCTACCTCTCTCCGTCTCTCCCTCTACCTCTCTCCCTCTCTTCCTCTCCCGCTCTACCTCTATCTCTCCCTCTCCCTCTCCCTCTCCCTCTCTACCTCTACCTATATCTCTCCCTCTACCTCTTTCTCTCTTCCTCTCCCTCTCTACCACTACCTATATCTCTACCTCTACCTCTCTACCTCTACCACTATCTCTACCTCTACCTCTCTACCTCTACCACTACCTATATCTCTACCTCTACCTCTCTACCTCTACCACTATCTCTACCTCTACCTCTACCTCTCTACCTCTACCACTACCTATATCTCTACCTCTACCTCTCTACCTCTACCACTACCTATATCTCTACCTCTACCTCTCTACCTCTACCACTACCTATATCTCTACCTCTCTACCTCTACCACTACCTATATCTCTACCTCTCTACCGCTACCACTACCTATATCTCTACCTCTACCTCTCTACCTCTACCACTACCTATATCTCTACCTCTACCTCTCTACCTCTACCACTACCTATATCTCTACCTCTCTACCTCTACCACTACCTATATCTCTACCTCTCTACCGCTACCACTACCTATATCTCTACCTCTACCTCTCTACCTCTACCTCTACCTCTACCTCGCTCTATCACTCTACCTCTACCTCGCTCTACCACTCTACCTCGCTCTACCACTACCTCGCTCTCTACCTCGCTCTCTACCTCCCTCTACCGCTCTCCCTCCCCCTCTCTATACCTACCTCTCTCTCCCCCTCTCTACCTCCACCTCTCTCTACCTCCACCTCTCTCTACCTCCACCTCTCTCTACCTCCACCTCTCTCTACCTCCACCTCTCTCTACCTCCACCTCTCTCTACCTCCACCTCTCTCTACCTCCACCTCTCTCGCTCTACCTCTCCACCTCCACCTCCACCTCCACCCCTCTCTACCTCCACCTCTCTCGCTCTACCTCTCCACCTCCACCTCCACCTCCACCCCTCTCTACCTCCACCTCTCTCGCTCTACCTCTCCACCTCCACCCCTCTCTACCTACCTCTCTACCTACCTCTCTACCTACCCCTCTCTCCATCTCTACCCTCTCTCCATCTACCTACCTCTCTACCTACCTCTCTCTCCATCTTTACCCGCTCTCCATCTACCTACCTCTCTACCTACCCCTCTCTCCATCTACCTACCTCTCTACCTACCCCTCTCTCCAGCTCTACCCTCTCTCCATCTACCTACCCCTCTCTCCATCTCTACCCTCTCTCCATCTACCTACCCCTCTCTCCATCTCTACCCTCTCTCCATCTACCTACCCCTCTCTCCATCTTTACACCCTCTCCATCTACCTACCTCTCTCTCTCCATCTTTACACCCTCTCCATCTACCTACCTCTCCACCTCTCCCCTCTCTCCACCTCTCCCCCTCTCTCCCCCTCTCCCCCTCTCTCCCCCTCTCCACCTCTCCCCCCCTCTCCACCTCTCCACCTCTCCCCCCTCTCCACCTCTCCCCCCTCTCCACCTCTCCCCCCTCTCCACCTCACTCCTCTCTCCACCTCACTCCTCTCTCCACCTCACTCCTCTCTCCACCTCACTCCTCTCTCCACCTCACTCCTCTCTCCACCTCACTCCTCTCTCCACCTCACTCCTCTCTCCACCTCACTCCTCTCTCCACCTCACTCCTCTCTCCACCTCACTCCTCTCTCCACCTCACTCCTCTCTCCACCTCACTCCTCTCTCCACCTCACTCCTCTCTCCACCTCACTCCTCTCTCCACCTCACTCCTCTCTCCACCTCACTCCTCTCTCCACCTCACTCCTCTCTCCACCTCACTCCTCTCTCCACCTCACTCCTCCTCACTCCTCTCTCCACCTCACTCCTCTCTCTGCAGCGTCAAGTGTTGCATGGCTAAACACCTATAAAGGTCCCAAAGGCGAGACCTATTGGCTATGCCAATGCTGGTTTTGTTTAAATGGCGTTAATCCGTTCAGTAGTTCCTGAGAAATTCAAAAAATTAAAATGTATTTATCTGAGCACCGAGGAGGATTCGCGAACCCTCCCCAGCTTCATTCGGATTGGCTGTCAACACTCCAAACTAGAATGTGTTGGCAGCCATCTTGTGACTCAGTAAAAACGAGTCACAAGACAGTAAAAAAAAAAAAGATTACAAAACAAGAAAAAGGGGGTAGAGTAGAAACACCCTGGGCCTACTCAGAGGTCCCAAAATAGCATTGGGAAAAAAAGTGCGAGGGTACTCTTGCCCCCCCCCCCCCCCCCCCCCCCCAATGCTGCCCTGGGGATCGCCACCTCCTAGGGGCATTGATCATTATGGGCAGGGGGGCCTCACGGGCCCTCCAAGCCCCGGGGACCGCCACCACCCAGGGCTTTTATAAAAGTTATAAAGTTTGTGGGGGTTCATGCCCCTCCCCACACTGCCTCGGTGACCACCACCTCCCCGGACATTGATCATGAAGTGCAAGGGGCCACGTGGCACCCCTGCAGCCCCATAAAGTAAGTGTGGGGGGCTCCTGCCTGCACCCCCCACACTGCCCCATGGGCCACCACCTCCCGGGGCACTAATTATTTAAATACGGGGGTCCGTTGGGGACCACCACCTCCCCGGGGTTTTACAGTTGAAAGGGGGGCAACGTGCCCCCCCTTGGACCCTTCAATGGCCCTGTGGTCAGCCATACTTCAGGGACATTGCCGTTTGCTAGGTGCTCCTGCCCTCCCATAGCAAATACTGCTCTTAGCAGAAGTGCTTTTGGGCAAGGGGAGCTGCAGGTCAGCAGCTCCCCTTGCTCAAAAGCAATGCTGGTTCCCGCAGGAGGCAGGGAGCATTGGGGCTCCCCCCACGCGGAGGCCAGGCCCCAAAGGATGGGGTCCCCGGGCCCGGGGTTGTGGCCCGGGAGGGGGGCCACGCAGCCCCCTCTCCAAAATATTCTTAAAAGGTATAAGCTGGCCAAGCCCCGGGGGATGGGGTCCCCGGCCAGAAATGGCCTAGGGAAGGGGGGCCAAAGATCTTTAATTATTATTGTTTTTTAAAGAAAAGCCGGCATTTCGCCAGAAGTCTCGCCCTGTACCACTAGGCAAACATGCCTTCTGGCGTGTTCTAAGTTGGGGGATTAAGTCCCCTTGAATCCTGAGGGTCCTTGGGGGCCAACTAGCCCACCAGGTATCTCCAAGTAAGCCCCACACAGCTCGATTGCTGAGAGTGGTCCGAGACCACGCCCCTTTTTACATCACACTGCAAAACGCGCCTCCTGGCGCACTGCTGCTCGGGGGATGAAGTCCACTTTAGTCCTGAGATCCTCAGGACACAAGAGGACCTTGTTGCCCCACCAGCAGTGCACCAGAAGGTGAGTTTGCAGAGTGGTGTAAAAAAGGGGCGTGGGCTTGGCCCACTCTCAGCAATGCAGCTGTGTGGGGCTCAATGGAGGAACTTGGTGGGCTAGCTGGTCCCACGGACCCTGAGGAATGAAGGGGACTTAATCCCCCAACTTAGAACGCGCCAGGAGACGCGTTTGCAGAGTGGTGGACAAAGGGGGCGTGGCCTGTGTACACCTATCGGCAATCCCAGTATCTGGGGCATACTGCGCTGTGTGGAGCTTACTGGAAGTAATAGGAGGGGTAGTTGGCATCCAAGGTTGTCCTTGAGGGCCAACTACCTCTCCAAATACCTCCACTAAGTCCCACACAGTGGGATTGCTAAGAGGTCTTCGAGGCCACGCCCACTTTTCTCCTCTACTCTGCAAACGCGCCTCCTGGCACAGTACTGGTAGAGGGATGAAGTCCACTTTACTCCTGAGGGACTTTGGGGGCCAAGAAGCCCTCTTGGTATCTCCTGTAATTCCTATGCAGCAGAATTCCTGAGCGCTGGTCGGAGGCCCAGCCTCCTTTCTGCACCACTCTGCAAACGCGACTACCAGTTAAAGAAGCGTTTGTAATGTAATATGTCTCGCATTTGCGAGAGTTAGAGCTATTGGCGTAGTAAATGTAAAAGTTTTTTACGAATATTTTTGGGAGTGGATGTATGTTGTGTGTAGTGGAATTATGTGGTATGTTGTGCGGAGAAATTATGTGGATAGAAAGTATGTGGTATTTAGTGTATAGGAATTATGTGGAGTGGAATTATGTGTTTTGGAGAGTAATTATGCGTATTGTAGTCTGTGTTGTTGAGTGGGAACCTCAGGTTTAGTCTTCCTCGTTTTCATAGAAGCTAAACTATAAACTCAATGAGACACAAAAAAAAGAAAGAACCACTGAGAAGCACTTCTGGACCTAGTCGGAGGTATAAGCAGGGCCACTGGAATTATGTCACTGTTCGGCTGCACAAATTTTCACATAATTAAACATTTTCCTCATTTGTCAAATATTCCATCATCTGCTGACTAATCTGCAGCTTTGAACAAAAAAAGCCTTGTTACTAGCTCAAACGGCTCAAATGTTTCCAAAAATGCAGCATCACGTGTTACAGCTTGGTGGAAGGCCCCTTGCAAAGCTGGATTGGTCACTTGTTACTTATTGCTGAATGTGGGTGTTAAATTGAAAATAATGGTGCACAAACCTCTTCTTTCTATGCCGCTCTTGCCTCTTTCTGCATTTCTCTCGCTTCTTTCTGCACTTTTCTACCTCTTTCTGCACCTTTCTACCTCTTTCTGAACATCACTTGCTCCTTTCTGCATCTCACTTGCCCCTTTCTGCACCTCACTTGCCCCTTTCTGCACCTCACTTGCCCCTTTCTGCACCTCACTTGCCCCTTTCTGCACCTCACTTGCCCCTTTCTGCACCTCACTTGCCCCTTTCTGCACCTCACTTGCCCCTTTCTGCACCTCACTTGCCCCTTTCTGCAGATCTCTTGCCTTTCTCTGCACCTCTTGCCTTTCTCTGCACCTCTTGCCTCTTTCTGCACCTCACTTCACACATCACTTGTCTCTTTCTGCACCTCACTTGCCTCTTTCTACACCTCACTTGCCTCTTTCTGTACTTCGCTTGCCTCTTTCAGCACCTCTGTTGCTTCTTTCTGCACTTCTCGTCCTTCTTTCTATACCCCTCTGGCCTCTTTCTGTACCCCTCTGGCCTCTTTCTGTACCCCTCTGGCCTCTTTCTGCACCTTGCCTGCCTCTTTCTGCACCTCTTGCCCCTTTTTGCACCTATGTTGCTTCTTTCTGCACTTCTGCTGTTTTTCTGAATGCCTCTTGCCTCTTTCAGTACATGTTGCTTCTTTCTGCGCTCTTCTTGCTTCCTTCTGCACCCCTCTTTACTCTTTCTGTACCCCTCTCACCTTTTGAAACAGAGCCCATTTCCAAAGGGAAAAGGTACACCCTCTGCAAGCCAAAGGCAACTCCAGAACTTCCTTGGACTAGAGGTACTAGACCCCTATAGCCAAGAACTGCAATGCCGGGCCCAAAGAATCACTGACCATTGCATCCACCGAGACAATTGCCAAAAAGTAAACTGTCTAGTTCATTGTGGGAAACGTCGCCCTAACCTCCAGCAAGTTTCAGGTGGCCACAATTTCCCCCCCCCGGACTCCGGGACATCAATGTACCGAAAGTTGAGCTTGCCTCTGCCAAGGCTTGTTAATGACCAGCTGGGCTACCACTACTTTTATTCTACAATGTGTCTCAAGGGAACCCTGACTTCCCCTGGTCGCCCAATTGTTTCTGGCTGTGGTTCGATTCTGAAACCCCTGGGCCAATATGTGGACTTCTTTATCAAATACTTTGTCACGCACACCTCTTGATATATTAGAGACAGCATGGACATGATAAACCTGATAGAGCACCATCCATTCAACCCAGAGACAGACATTCTCTGCATACTAAATGTAGAATCACTCTTCACAAACAATCCCCATGCAGAAGGGCTATTGGTTATCGATAACATACTGAACTCTAGACCGCGTCCACATGCCGTAGCAACCCTCTTCATTTTACAACTACTAGAGATATGCCTCACCAAAAATTATTCTCGTTTGATGACCAATTTTATCAATAAATGAAAGGGACTTCTATGGGGCAGTTTTCGCTCCCAACTTTGCCATACTATATATGGATAGTTTAGAAATGACTAAAATCTTGACACCTATCAATCCATTCTGTACTGGCATTATCTTATGGAAACGATACATAGAAGATATATTTCTCATCTGGCAGAGCACTGAAAGCACCATAACACAGTTTCTACACAGGCTCAAGAACAACTGTAATGGCCTGAGATTCACTCTATCACAGAAAAATACAGATATTGCCTTCTGTGAGAAGTTGGCCTGGTATATGATGTCCCCAAATGTAAGTGGGCACCTGGCACCAGTCCAGACAACCCTTAAGGTGATTTAAGAGGTCTCAGACAACGTTAGAAAGGTACCCAAGTGGTAGCTGTGGAGAGCAGCCTTCAGGCTTAGTCTTGGAGTGTTAAGGAGCTTGTTTTACCAGAGTGTAATCTTATAGTATAGATTAAATGAAAAGAGAACCACACTTAATATTTACAAAAATATGTACTTATTATATAACACTAGCTGTACGTTACAGTATCCCCCACACTGAGATAGACACAAAGCACACAATACTTTAGCAAACAAATCACAGTAAATAGCACTAATACACAGTGGCCCCACAGGGAGGACCAAATCATATACTAAGAAAGTGGTATAAGAACCACGATTCGAGTCAGGACAAGGTCGAGAGGACGTAGAATTGCTGGGGACCCACAGAACCACCCAAGGGTAGTAAATGGTGAGAGTATCTCTTCCAAATTCGAACTCAGAGCTGATGACAAGAGTCCGTTTCCTATCTCTAAGTGCTCATTGTAATAATTTGTGTGTTTTACAGCCCATTATAAATGTTTCTTCAAGATGGAAACCCTTAGTGACTGTTCCAGCTGTGGTCATGGTGTGAAAGTCACTCTTCCAGTTGAGGCCCCATGGTGGGACTCTGCACAACTACAAGCCCATGGCAAGACTGTCTCCTCCATCCAGGAGCCTATTAAGAAAATACTTGAGGCTAAAAGTACTGTAATAAAAAATATATGCCCGGGGGGGCGTGGCTAGCAGCCGTGAGAGATGGCTGCTGCCTAGAGGAGCTCTCGCCCGACCACGGAATTATTGCCACTTTCCCACCATCCAGATCCGAATCCCAGGAGCAAAAGCTGGGGTCGGAGTCCCGTTGACTCCCCCGTCCCCCCCCCCCTGGATTGCAGCCTGGCAGTCTGTGAGCTCTCGTGGAGATCGCGGAAATGGTATGAGCCTGGAGAGCTGTGGTGACGACAGCAACATGGCGGTGCGGCCCGGAGGACAGTGCCTGCTGTGCTTGGGCTGACCCTCCGGGGAGTTTCGGGATATAGCGACGGACGTCCGCCGAGAGGCGCATGTGAGGTGGTGAGGCCCGGCGGGGGAGGCATTGGGTGCCGCGAAGCCCTGACGGCCAGTGGAGTGGCTTCATTCTGGAGGCGGAGCCGAGGACGGAATTGCTCGAGTCCCCGGCTATGCAGCCTTCCCGTGGCGGTGGAAGCGAGCCAAAGGAGAGTTACAGGTTTTTCCCTCCCCCCCCCCTTCCCACCCACCTTGGCCGAAGACCCGGACATAGCATAGCCGCTCTCCTTGTAGAGGGACGGAGGAGAGCGGGGGACAAAGTGCCCAAATGGCCCGAGGTGCGACAGAGGCTGCCACCGCAAGTCACACAGCAAGCTTCCACCCGCGCAGTTATTTGAGAGACCTGTAGGGGATACCCCGGATACGATAAGGACTGGGGTGAAGGACGTCATCAGGGGGAGGCATTATGTTATGGGGGCTATAGGAGGAATGCGCGCCTCGGTGGACTCCGCTACAGTGGAAGTATCACTACTTCGAGCAGACTTCAGGAAAATGGATGAGAAGGTCCAAGAGCTGAAAATCGTGACGAAAGCTTTACAAACAGACACCTTGGAACTGCAGGGTCAAATGCTCGAGATGCTGAAAAAACTGGATAGGATGGAGCAGCAGCTGGATGATTATGAAGGAAACGTCCGACGGAACAACATTCGGATACTAGGGGTTCTGGAAAAAACAGAGGGGCCTGCAGCAGATTTATAGGTCGAGGACTTGATCACGAAACACTTGAAGCCGAAGTCGCTATCTAACTACTTTTCTATTGAACGTGCTCAGAGTGCCTGGAGGCAGACCGAATGTGGGTGCGCCTCTGAGGCCGCTAATTGCCAGGGTATTTAATTATCGTGATAGAGACTTAATACTGCAGGCATCCAGAACTGGTCCCCCACTGAAAATTGATAATTATGAGGTGCAGTTTTTTCCTGATTTTACGGCTAAGGTCCAGGCCCAAAGGCGGAGTTTCCAGGCAGTGAAGCGGGAATTGAGAGACCGTGAAGTGAAGTACTCGATGTTTTTCCCGGCGCGGCTACGGGTGGAATCTGATGGCAAATTTTGGTTCTTCGACTCACCTGAGGCAGTCTGGGACTGGATCGAGGGTTGGACAACAGTGGATCGCCGGAGGAGGAATCACCCCGGAAAGCAGGAGACCCTGGCGGACACTCAATCCGGCACGCCGGCTACAGAAGCGGCCTCTGAACCTGGCGGGCTGGAGGAACAGGACTGATTTATCCAAAGACTGGATTGCGATGTCTCACTCTGCATAGGATGCGCAAGTAGAGGGTCTGGGGGGAGAGAGGGAGGTGTTGTTGTTGGCTGATATTACTGTGGCAACTATCTATGGGGATATTCGGGGTGAATGATGTGAATTATGTGCTGAATAGATTGATGTGACGTAATATTGTTAGACCTTAGTTTTTAAGGGCGGTGGTGATGATTATATTTAGCAAATCTGTGGTTACCGTGGTTGGGAGAGGGTTACATCCCCCTGCATTTCTAGCATGTTTAATGGGGCGAGAAGCACTCAGCTAAGTTTTGGGGTGGATAGTTTTGAAACCACAGGCAGGTTAGCTGGGTGGGGGGTCAGGGGGGTTTAGTCTGGTTGGGCGGGTGGAGAGGAATTGGGACAGAAATCGTTTTTTCCCAGCAATTGCCTTACTGGAAACACTTGATGTAATCACATTGACAGCCAGACATTGTGGCATGGATTGTTTGTTGTATTGTTTTTTTTTTCTATTGTTCACGTTTTAGTGACGGACTTCTAGCTGCTATTGATATTGTTCTCTAAAGGATGCTCATAACATTATGGACCTTATACTCTACCTGCACTGTGATGTCTGTACTCTTGACCAATGGTAGTTGATCGTGAATCAGTGCTCTCTGTACTCACCTGGAATGTTAATGGTCTGGGGGATAGGATTAAGAGGGGAATAGTACAACAATACCTGAAAAGGCAATCCCCGGATCTGGTTCACCTGCAGGAAACCCATCTGGTTGGCAATAAAAGTAAAGCCCTCAATAGGTGGGGATATAGGCTACTTGTGCATGCAGACTACTCTACTGGCTCTAGAGGTACATGTATCCTCGTTAAGAAAACCGTTCCATAGATTGTACTTAATACACGGTCAGATGCCGCAGGATGGTTTGCTGTGGTTGAGGCTCAATGGGAGGGAAGGGCTTTGAATATTGTATCAGTCTATCTGCCGCCAGCTTTAAGTAAAGATGCCCTTGCGGAACAGGGTTGGGTGCTCACGGATCTTAGGGATGGAGTCTTGATAATGGGGGAGATTATAACATGACTATGAATGACTTAACAGATAGACGCCCAGCACGACAGACTATGCGACCAAATGAACTAATGGCTGACTTCACCACGGCATTGGCGCTCACGGACGTTGGGCAGGAGTTACAGGGAGACCCAATAGATTTCACATACTTCTCCAATGTGCATGGCAGCATCTCCAGGATCGATTATTTTTTAACATATGCAGCCTCGGTAGGTAACTTCAGGAGGCCCAAGACATTCCATAGAGGCCTATCAGATCACTCCCCTGTGGGGATTGACTACACACATGGGGCCAAGCAGCAGAGCCGTACAATAGTCATGAATCCCTGGGTACTTAAGATCCCCGACATACGAGAAGAGTTCGTTAAGCAAACTGGCTATTTTTTGGAGGAAAATTTAGGATCCGTAGATTCAGCACAGACTATTTGGGAGGTATATAAAGTAGTCATAAAGGGACATGCTCTCTCACTGAAATCACGATATGTAGCAAAACGACAGGAGATAGTGAGGCAGCTGGAAACTGAACTTAAAGACCTCGAATCGGAGTATGCGCTCCACGCCTCGGAGGAGTCGCTACATACACTGACGCTTAAAAAGGAGGAATATAGGAGGAGGAGCTTCGCTCGCATCCAAGATGGACGCGTGAGCACAGGGCTCCCGAGACCCTTTCCGCCTCCCGCATCTATCCTGTAAAGTATCCTGATTTGGACGACGGGTACTTTTTGCTGATGCCCTGCTGATACCAAAACTTTTTCCAAAAATCGATTTGGCCGCCAGGAACCGGACTTACTGCACTCTGAAATTTGCAGCCTATACCGAAGAACATCCAGGGGCTTGAGTCCCCGAGGTACCCAGGTGGCAATTGAACAACAACGGCTGGTGTGACACGTCCGCTGCCCCTGTGGTACTTTCGGTTTCGCTCTTGGTCATTGTTGACGGCGACTTGCTGCCGATCGGCACGGCCGACCTGATTCTGCTGCCAATCCTACGCCTGCTTCCGATCCTCGCCCTCTCGCCTCTACAGGCCTGCAGCGATGGGAATCATTCTGACCAGATCCTAAAGGTTCCGTCAGAGCTCGTCGCCCATCATGGCGGGCAAGGCGGATGCCGAGAAGCGTGCCACCAGAGGCTCATACCGAGGAGGGGTTGCCCAAACCCAGACCATAGATCGCTTTACTCGCCCGAAAGGATCCCCGGCGGAGCGAGCAAGGTCCTTGGGGAGACTGGAGATAGTCCTCCCGCAACTGAGGAGCAGACTTTGAAGGATGTTATGGGCGCCATTGCAAGTGTTCGGACAACTATGGGCCAGCAGGATGAAACCTTGGCAGCTAAGATAGACACGGTGGCGATCAAAGTCAATCTTATCAGGACGGACTTGTGGAAAACGAATGAGCGGGTCAAGTCTCTTGATATCAAGACCGCGACCCGGACCACGGATGTCTCGGATCTCCAGACCGAAGTTCGCAATCTCCGAACGTCCAATGACCTGTTTGCCCGTCGGCTGGATGATTTCGAGAGCCGGACCAGACGCAACAACGTCCGCATCGTAGGTGTTCCGGAGAACTCCGCAGACTTATCTACAGACCTTCTTGTGGAAGACCTGGTTTTAAACCATTTGGCACCAAAGGGCCTCAGTAACTTTTTCACAGTGGAGCGTGCTCATAGAGTCCCCGGAGGGAAGCCCAAGCTGGGGGCCGCTCCGACGCCTATAATAGCCAGGATTTTTAATTTCCGGGACAGAGACTCTATCCTGCAAGCCTCACGTACCAATGGTCCCACTAAATTTGAGAATGCGTCGATCAGTTTTTATATAGACTTCACACAGGCGGTGCAGAAACAACGTATGGGCTTTACGGGGGTGAAAAGGCGACTCAGGGAAATGGGACTGAAGTACGCCATGCTTTTTCCGGCCCGCCTGAGGATTGAATATGAAGAACGTGCGCTCTTTTTTGACCGCCCGAGGTGGCCAGTGACTGGTTAGACACTTTGCCGACACACCGTACCAGCCCAGAGAGTTTGAGGGGCGCCGGAGGCGGCTTGGAAGAACAGGAGTAGTGAGTCTGCACCGGCGAGCCAATTTTATGGACTTATGGCAGTGGCTCTGTGACTGTTATGTTTATACAGTGTGGATACCCGGGGGTCGGGGGAATTGGGACTCTTCCTCCTCTGGGGACTTTTTCTCTCTTCTTGTAGGTTAGTTTAATGGGGCGACAGGCACACTGCAAGTTGGGGTGGCTTTTTGGTCTACCGCAGGGGTGCAGGGTGGGGGGGGGGGGGTGTTTTGAGGGTTCTTTTGGGGGGGTGGGGGGGGGGGTTTCTTTCTTGTTTGTATCGAGGCTGCGCGTTGTTCCATAGTTTATCCTATGTGCCTGTTTCGTGGCGATGGGGGGGCAGAGTGTTCATTTCTGGGATGGGGGTAGGGGGCTGAGCTGGAAGGTCAACGGTCTTGGGGATAGGATAAAACGGGGGATAGTTTTGTAATATTTGAAGCGATGCTCCCCGGATATAGTTTTACTCCAAGAGACACATTTAGTAGGAAATACGTGCCATGCACTGAATAGACAGGGCTACCGCCTGGTGGCCCATTCTGGATTCACCACTGGGTCGAGGGGGGCGGGCGTCCTGGTCAGGAATTCCCTCCCCCTGGAGATAGATGACACGGTGCTGGACGATAGAGGCCGCTATGCAGCTATTACGGGTCGGTGGGAGGGGAAGATGATCTCGATTTTGTCAGTGTATGTTCCGCCCGGGCTACAGTCCACCACATTTAATGATTTGGGCAGGGTGGTCCTGGGGTTCCCTGACGGCATAATGGTTGTGGGTGGCGATTTTAATTCAGTGGTCAGTGGGGATGAAGACCGTAGCCCCCCCCAGACTCCTCCCTGCATCGCAGCTATGGCTGGGGGATTTTTTGGACATGTTGGGTCTAGCGGATTGTTGGAGGCAACTGCACCCTGGGCAGCTCCAGTATACCTTCTACTCGGGAGCTCATGGGAGTCTCTCGAGTCTCGATTATATCCTCGTACCAGCGGTGCAGATGGTCTCTGTAAGGGAAATCAGGCATTTAGCTAGGGGGATCTCAGATCACTCCCCACTTTGGCTCACTATTGACGTACAGCTGGGGGCCGGGGGTAGGATTGCCCCGATCAACCCCTGGCACCTTTGCAACCCCAAAATCAGAACGGAGGTGGTTAAGTGTATGGATTTCTACTTTGCTGAGAATGAGGGATCAGTGTCCTCCCCGGTCTCCTTGTGGGGGGGTTATAAATCCGTGGTCAGACTCGATCCTTGATTGCTAGCGAGAGGAGGCGCAAAAATGCGGAAGTGGTGGGCTTGGAAAATGAAATCACTGGGTTGGAGGAGCAGATGGAGTCTGGGGCTACACCTGATGGACTACATTCTTTGGCCCTTAAACAGTCTGAATATAGAGCTCTGGTGACCGACGCGGCCAAGGCAATGAATCGTGAGCAACAGGGGCGTTTGTATGATGTGGGTGACAAAGCGGGAAAGTTGATTGCTTGGCTAGACAAAAGAGATAGATTGAATCGGGTGGTGCCTGTTGCTGAAAAAATGGATGGTACGCGAGTGGTGGACCCGGTTGAGATAGTTGAGGTCTTTGCTCAGCATTTTCAGAAAGTTTATGCGCCGGTCTCAGATAGGCCGGAGGAAGACTCGCACTTGTTGCTTCGGGATATCGCATTGCCTAGCCTGTTGGAATCGGACAAGGAGCTTATGGAGGCTGAATTTTCCACCGATTAAGTAGCGCTGGCTATCCGCTCACTTTGCTCTGGGAAGGCCTCAGGTCCAAATGGTATACCAGTAGAGCTGTACAAGCTGTGCCCTGACAAAATGGCAAAAAACACAGTTGATGGACAGAATGTAGAACAATGTCATACATACACCCCAGTACAAGGATCTGGGCCTAAATCCATCGTTTTTTTGCACTCCACACCACCCTGGGTTAGACACTGGCTATATGCAAATCAGCTCTGACCCTGTGCCTCATGGGAACAGTCCAGTCCGAACTACCAAGCCATGTCTTTCCCAGACCGGAATCAAGCATCCAAGGACCGGTTTCTGGCTATCAGCCTTCATCAGCCTGGATAGCTTGACTCCAGTGGTGTGGAGAGCTTGGGACTCACGTCTGAGTATACCAAGCACACTCGGGGAGAAAATTGCAAAAAACACAGTTGATGGACAGAATGTAGAACAATGTCATACATTCACCCCAGTACAAGGATCTGGGCCTAAATCTATCGTTTTTTTGCACTCCACACCACCCTGGGTTAGACACTGGCTATATGCAAATCAGCTCTGACCCGGTGCCTCATGGGAACAGTCCAGTCCGAACTACCAAGCCATGTCTTTCCCAGACCGGAATCAAGCATCCAAGGACCGGTTTCTGGCTATCAGCCTGACAAAATGGCGCCGCATCTTCGCCGGATGTTTTCGGCATCGAGAGATCTCGGGTCCCTTCCCCGGGATCAGAGGCTGGCGTCCATTGTGGTCCTCCATAAAGATGGCAAGCCCCGTGAACACTGTTCATCGTATCGGCCGATCTCGCTTTTGAATGTGGAACCCAAGATCCTGGCGAAGCTTTTGGCAAACCGTCTGATTACGGTGATCAGTGACTTGATACACCCGGAGCAATCTGGCTTCATCCGCCACCGAAACACCGCGCTCAATCTTCGCCGTCTTCATGGCGTCTTAGCAAGGGCGGGGTCTCTTGATGAGCCGGCCATCTTGGTTTCCCTTGATGCCTCGATGGCCTTCGACATGGTGGAATGGCCATATCTGCGGGCAGCCCTTGCTAAGTTTGGTTTTGGCCCTAAGTTCATCGGGTGGGTCAGACTTCTGTATGAGAAACCGCTGGCTCAGGTGGTGGTCAACGGCAGGGCCTCGGAACCCTTTGTTCTCGGACGCGGCACGAGTGCCCTTTGTCTCCCCTCCTTTTTGCGCATGCCCTTGAACCCCTTGCTGCGTGGCTCCGCTGGGAGCCTTCGCTCAAGGGCATTCGATGGTCCCCTGACTTCGAGGATCGTATATCGCTATACGCCAACGACATATTGTTGTACCTTACCTCTCCCCGTAAGTCACGGGGAGTCCTATTTGACGTCTTGAGTTTCTTTGGGAAGAATTCCGGTTTAGTTATTAATTGGGCCAAGTCCTGCATCTACCCACTCACAGGAGAATTACCTACTCTGCCCCGCATTTGCCCGATACCCGTTTCTAGAGTCGGCTTTAAGTACTTGGGGATCTACATTTCATTGGACCCCACAGTACGCTTTGAGCGGAAATTAGAGTTAAGACTTTTGACTTTTGATAAACTTAAACAGGAATATAAATTGAGTGAAAAGGAATATTTCCGATATCTCCAAGTCCGCCACGCACTTGAATCGGTTTTCCCAGCTGGAACTACGATCCCGGAGTCCTCTCCCCTGGAAGATAGAGTGCTTGACGGGCACGTCCCTGACAGCACTATCTCCCTCATTTATAAAAAACTCATAAATGACCGTTCGGACATCCTTGTACAGCTTCGGGGTGCCTGGACTGGCGATGGATTGGAATTGGACGATGAAGAATGGCAGGCTGCGATATCCTCCCCTAAAGAGGTCGCGATTCCGGCGCGTCTCCGACTGGTGCAACTAAAGATTCTGCACCGTGTCTATGTCACGGGTCCACGTTTGATACATATGGGTTATTCTGCGGATGGGCTGTGTAGGCGTGGCTGTGGTAGGATTGCTACCTTCCTCCACATTATATGGGAATGTCCGGAGGTAGTGGTTTTTTGGAATCGAGTGCATGCGGTGATGGGTGAAGTGACGGGTGTTGAGTTATTGCCTGAGGCCAGACGCTGTTTGTTGAACATTTGGGAGCCGAATTACTGCACGGTTGCTCAGACTCAATGGGTCACATTGGGCAACATGATTGCCAAAAGAGACATTGCTCAATTGTGGGGATCTCAGAGGGCACCATCAGTCTTAACTTGGAAAGAAAACATGGACTGGTGCATGTTTAGAGAAACAATCGTGTATGTCTCCCGTGGTAGGCCCAAGAAATGGGGAAGGATATGGGGTCAATGGAATTCATACCGAGGAGAGATCTGCACTCCCCCTTTGTTGAAGCTCCCGACATTCCTCAATTCCCTTGACTGTACGTTTCGGTTTCTCAGTTTCTGTTATATGTGATGTATTGCTTTGCTCCCAGCCTCCCCCCCCCTCTCCAAGATCTTTCCTCCTTCATAGCAATGCTCATTAATCATTTGTCTCCCGCTGCCATATGAGACAGTCATTACATTGCATGGTACCGCCTCAACTCTTTTTTATGTTTTAATTTTTATTATTTATAAAATATAAAAACGTGAAACCTTTTATGTATCCTCTTGTTGCCACAGGTTTTCTATTATATCTTGCCTTTTCGCTGCCGGGCCCTCGGGTTGTCGGCTGATGAGCTGTGTATTATTGTGCTACTGGTATTGCGTATATCTGACCAGCCCCTGTGGTTGTAGGTCTGTAACTGTATTCCTTTTTTACAGAATAAAGGTTTTAAAAAAAAAATATAAAAATAAATAAAAAGGAGGAATATAAGCTTAAAGCTCAGGGACAAATTATGGCGACGCAGACGGATACTCATCATAGACTGTACGAATTAGGAGACAGGGCAGGAAAGACGCTGGCCTGGCTAGAAAAAAAGGAGCAAGGTTCAAGGTGGGTGCCAAGATTGCAAAAGTCTCAGGGGGACATGGTATCCTCCCCGGAGGATATATAGGGGCGACGTTTGCGGAATATTTTGAGAAATTATACTCGCCCTCTGCGGTGTATACGGCTGAGGAGTCACGTCAACTCTTAGAGGAATGTGCGCTGCCTACGATATCGGCCGCAGATAGGGAGTCCTTGGAGGCAGACCTATCGGATGATGAAATCAGAACAGCCATAAGTCGAATAAAGTCAGGAAAGGCGATGGGGCCTAACGGTACCCCAGTGGAATTCCTCAAAGTGACAGCCACCCAAATGGTCCCACATTTGAAAGCCATGTACCATGAAAGTTGGGAAAAGGGTACCCTTCCGCTAGACCAGAGGTTGGAGAGTATAGTGGTTATCCATAAAACGGGCAAGCCAGTGGAAGACGGTCGTTCCTACAGACCGATCTCATTAATCAATGTGGAAGCGAATGGTTCTAGTGAAAATACTTGCCACACGTTTGGGGATGGTGATATCCTCCTTAGTGTATCCCGATCAGTCCGGTTTTATGCCGGGAAGAAATATAGCTCTTAATATCCTTCGTTTACATAACGTGTTGGCCAGACAGGTATTTCTAGAGGAGGACGTGGCTATATTGTCCCTGGATGCCTCTATGGCCTTCGATTCCATCGAATGGTCCTATATGTTTGAGGTACTAGTCAGAACAGGATTAGGCCCGAAATTGCTGAGGTGGGTACGCCTGCTATACACAGACATAGCGGGACAGGTGAGAGTGAACAACTTCACGTCTAGGCAATTTTCTCTTCGCAGGGGCACTAGACAAGGCTGCCCTCTGTCGCCGCTTTTATTTGCATTGATGTTGGAACCCCTGGCGACTTGGGTGCGAAAAGATGTCATGACCAGAGGGTTGAGTTGGTCCCCGGATTGTGAAGACAGAATATCACTATATGCTGACGACATAGTGTTGTACCTGGCATATCCCTATAGATCCAGTCGGATGGTCTTCGACATCTTTATCAATTTTGGAAAGTATTCAGGATATGCTATCAATTGGGATAAGTCAGTACTGTTTTGTTTCGGTCCTGGTGCCCGAGTGTACGATTGATGTGACAATCGACAGAGAAGTCCCGTCCTCTTCCAGCTGGTATGAGAGGATTTGGCTGGATAAGGTTTCCACTATGAGAATGTCCAATACTGGTGCAGTGACCAAGTGGTGAGCCCTGATGAATCTGCCAATAAGTTTGTAGGGCAGTGAAACATGTTGGCTGTGGGTATTGGTATGCGAGGTTAAGCTACCAACCTTTTTAATTCACCGGTACACACCATAACTAATAATAAAATTGTAACTCTAGTGTGACTGATGATTTTAATCACTTTTTCTGTTTCATATCAAGGAGTGATTCCTTGGATGGTTTTGTCTTGCACCCGTCTGTATGTACACGACACGTATGGTTTTATTTTTGGACACTTTTTCTTTGAGGAGGTAAGGCGACCGATGATGAGAAAGGGGCAAGAAATCGGTACTTACCTGCCTTAAGGCCCCGAAGGTGTTTTCCCGTGAGGTGCCTTCCTCCTCACCACACATTTTCTATGTTTATTTCACTATAAATGTGGATTGCATACGGTCTCAGTTGAGCAGTCACTGGTGGTCGTGTTGAGTTGAAAAACACTTCTGGATTCTCCCCCGTACTTTTTATGTTCAAAGAAACCATGATTTGTTTTGGATGGACTGGCATTTTTGAAGACAAACGCCTAGACTGATGCTTCTAGTGGGCGGATGCTTAGGAATTAAAGTGTATAACTTCCAGCATAATGATATGCCTTATTAGATGAACACTAATCCTAGTCCAGGGTACAGGGATTTTTTGGTATTGATGCTTAGTGAGTGGAGGGCTGTCCCTTAACACTTTGGGTGCTAAGGCTTTCCCCCCCCCCCTGCGCTGAAAGCTCGAAATTCTATAGGTTTGTGACAAAGCCAGCTCGTCATAAGCACAGCGCAGGTAACACCCATGACGAGCTGGCTTTGTCATCAGCACTGAAGGGGTTAAGTACCCTTATTTCCCTCTTGGCTCCCTATTGTATTGCACTCGATAGCACAGTGACAGTTGTCCAACCTGGTAGATTCTAGTTCTTCTAGGTTTTTAAACTTTAGGATAATCATAGTGTCTCTGGTACAATTGCAGCAGGTTGCATTGACCTGATCAGCTCTAGTAGTGGTATAGGAACAAATTGATAGAGGAGAGCCTTGAGGAACTCCAGATGGATTAGCAAAAGGATCGGACATGAAAAAGATAGTGAAACAATGCCTGCTTTGCTTATCTTGGAGGTAGGAGGAACTCCAGTCTAGGATAATTTTGCTAATGCTGAGTTTTTTTAGTTTCGGAAATAAAGTGGTGTTGGACCACGTCTAATACAGCAGATAGATCCTTCAGTGGTAGTGGTGGTGGTGGTGCTATACCATTTCTGTCCACCCTCATTTTCAAATCATTCCAAATGGAGGCCAAAGCAGACTCAGTAACTCTGCTTTGGAGGAAGGCAGCCTGTTTGGTAGTCAGCAAAAAGACTGTTCAATTATATGAAGGTAGAAATCTTGGCGATCCAGCTCTTTCAATTCGGAATGGGCCATTGGAGATCGACTGGTAGTTTGCAGCGTCTAAACAATTGAGTTTTTTTTTGTAAATATAATTTCAACAATAGTTGACAATTTCACATTAGTTAAGTGAACATCACAAGATCAAAAGAAAGGTATAGCGCACCATACTACTCAGCATCAGCACAAGCAATTATCAGTGTCTCTGTGGTAGAGTCCAAAGCATTACTACTGGGGCAAGAAGCAAGAACCTGCCTCAAGCTGAAATTGCAGCCTCATGTTCAATTTCTACTGCCGCCCGGGTCAAATCTTGTGGTGTTTTCTGCAGGTAACTACTAGCCTGATATGTCAGAACTTCCAAAACCACACAATGGGCCATATACCCCTTGTCCAACAATCCGGATCTGGGTGGAGTAATCTGCAATATTCAATTTCTTAACCATGTCCCACGTAAAAATGCATCCAAAGAATGCTTTAAAGGAAAGCCATTTTCAAGGTAAGGTCAACAGTTTAACCCACCACCCCTGATAGGGTCTGGAGTCTGATCAAGATCTTGTCAGAAGGGTTGATTAACACAACATTACAAGAAATCTCAACATATCTCAAACAGATGTCTGGTCAAATATGCCAGAGCCTTTCATGTATCAAATAAACTTGGTAGAGATATTTGTACTGGATCAGTCTGGACCAAGAAAATATGTCCCCATCGCATGGAAACATCTGTACAGCCCGACAGTGCTCATCAGTGGGTACACCCAGGTCAGCCTCCCAAGACTTACAAACAGTGGGGAAAGCATTTAGAGTACTGATCACTAAAGGATGGTTCAGCTGCAAGATTTTTTGCTTTCTTATCTCCCAATCACCAACTTTGGTTTTAGAGAGTTAAAGTCAGGACAAGTCTCCAAGCTACGCAACTAGGGCAATAGGGCACTACCGAGGCAAAGACATCAGAAGCATTGAGTCTTATGAAGGGCATAATTCAATTAGAGATTGACAAAGAGGTAAGAATTGATGGGAAACATCATTCATTTTGTAAATACCTACATTATCCCAACTTTAAAACCCTGGACCGAGTTTGGTGGCAATGAATAATGGGGTTTGTTTAGTTAGTTTGCCATGCCAATGAACGGTCTTGCACCAACCAACACAGTGGAAGAGGCTTTGGATAGTCCAGTGGAGATTTTTCCTCCACAGAAAAAGCGAAAAGGGCGAGAGCCTCCAACAGATCAACATTTGGCTACAAAAGAAATAGCTCTCAATTGCTTCATCCATTCATTATCAAAACCAATTAAGACATGTAAAAAACGTTCAATGTCTGGTATACCCAAACCTCCATCAAAGGGAGAAATGCAGCATGTGGTTATGGAAATTCTAGAAATGCTTCTGTACCACACGTATCTCTGTCTCAAGGAGTTAAGCAGGGGGAAGAAAGTTTGGGGAATCCTTTACAGACAGTTTTGTAAGCTATGAATAAGCTTTGAAAGGGAAGCAATTTTAAGGACAGTGGTGCACCGCAACAACAATAGTTGAAGCAGGGCACATTTGGTAACCCATCAAGAAAGGAGGCCATGTTACCTTATTTACTCGGGTGTATGCATGGCAATGAATGATTACCAAACTATTGAAAGTCCACTTTCAGACCAGAGGGCCCAACCGTCCTCAATACTGCTTGCTGAAGTGGGCAGTTCAAACCAACTTTAAATAATTGACCGAGCTGTCTGAGAACTCACAAACTAGTTCAGTATGAGCAGGGCTCTGGGGCCCGCCCATCTGGATATGGAAGGTAGAGAAAAAATGAAAACCATCTACATAAAGTGAGACGGTCTCCTACGTCAGGCCACTGGATTCAAAATAGACTAGCTGATGAGGGCTGATTACCCAGAAACCGGTCCCAGGATGCTCGTTTCCGGTCCAGGGAAGATATGGCTTGGCAGTTCGGGCTGGACTGTTCCCATGAGGCACAGGGTCAGACTGATTTGCATATGGCCATGTCTGAACTGGCGTGGTGGAGTGAACTAAAGAATGATGATGGATTAAACCCAGATCAGTTGACTGGGGTGAGTGTTTGATTTGCTCAAGCGCTCCGTCCATCATCCCCTTTGGTATTGCTTTGTTCACCCTAAGTTGGCAAAGTATGCCCAGACATGGGTCCCTTGCTCACTTTGTCACTCGATACAAGCTATACTGGCTGATGAGGGCTGATTAGCCAGAAACCGGTCCCAGGATGCTTGTTTCCGGTCCAGGGAAGGCACGGCTTGGCAGTTCGGGCTGGACTGTTCCCATGAGGCACAGGGTCAGACTGATTTGCATATGGTCATGTCTGAACTGGGGTGGTGGAGTGAGCTAAAGAATGATGATGGATTAAACCCAGGTCAGTTGACTGGGGTGAGTGTTTGATTTGCTCAAGCGCTCCGTCCATCATCCCCTTTGGTATTACCACTCAAACCCCAGCAAAAGACCATCAACACAGAGACACTCTACAAAGGTTTCTATAGCCAAGAAAATTAGGATAGTAAATAGGGGACAGCCTTGCTTTATTTCTCTTTGCATGAGGAAAGGCTTCAAGAGGATCTCATTGATCCACAGCCTAGCTAAAAGTTTTGTATAAAAAGGTGCACGTTTTGAGGAAACTTGATGCTTATCTTAGTTAGGAGAGCAAATAAATGACCTAAAGGGACTGACTTGACTGCTTTCTCAACATAAATCAGAAGGTGGGCAAAGTGACATTCCAGATGCCGTGGCCTCGCTCAGGTGTTGTGGAGCCTTCTCATACGGTGTCCAGCAGACTGGCCTCCACTAAAGCCATTCTGGTCAGGGTGCATCAAAGTACTGATGACCAGAAGCAGACTGCTTGCAAGACCTTTAGCCAAGATCTTTGTTTTAATATTAATACGGAAATCATCTTATAGGAGGAGACATACAGAGGAGGTCAACCAGGCTTATGAGTCACAGCTCTCTCAGCTTCCAGCAGGTCAGAGAAATAAAAGACATAAAACAACAAATTAGAAAGCTGGTACCTAGCTCAAAACAAACGCCAAACAAGACAAACTTCACCTACAGAAAATTAACAGATTATACAAGTTGGCTATCAAAAAAGCTAAGAAAAGGCACTATTCGGACAGAATTCAAAACGCTAAATGTGCAAATAAAGAATTCTATAAAGTACTCAATGAATTTCACAAACCAAATTACCTAGAAGGAACTCATCCTGTTACTCAAGATTTCACAGACAAACTGGCAAATCATTACACGGACAAAGCAGGCACGTTGGAATAGTACTTAAAACAGAAACAAAGCACCAGCAATAACCCTTGTACAAAAAAACAATCCAAGAATGCGCTAATCAAGCCTCTCCGTTCCTTCCAACACATCTCACATGATGAATTTATGCACCTGGTCAAAGCAAGCAGGCCTGCCGGCAGTCCTTCTGAATCCTCTCTGCCACAAATTTTCCAAGACAATTCTTTTAACAACCTCTGCTGCCACTCCAGTAAGAATAATCATCAACGATTCCTTAACTACTGGAATATTTCCAGAAGAACTCAAAAAGTCATACATACGCCCTTTACTGAAGAAAACAAACTTGGACCCGCTGAACCGTGACAACTAAAGACCCATTAGAAATGGACCGTTCCTGGGCAAACTGATAGAAAGAGCAGCGTTCGCCCAGATGTCACAATTCAGTGAAGAGAATGACATACTTTCAGACTTCCAAACAGGATCCCGTCTGGGAAGAGGCACTGAATCTGCTCTCCTTGCCATCTGGGATGACCTAAAGAATACAGTTGACAGCAACTGGGTTGCTGCGCTACTCCTCTTGGACCTCTCAGCTGCCTTTGACACGGTTGACCATGACACTCTGAAACAAAGACTCTATGAAGCAGGCAGAGGGAACTGCTCTAGACTGGATCGCGTCCTACCTTTGAAACATAACTAATGTCATCCATACCCCACCTTTCTCGTCCAAACCGTACTCCACAAAAGCAGGGGTCCCTCAAAGTTCTATCATCTCGCCCATGCTTTTCAACATCTACATGAAGTCACTACCAGTACTGATCACTAAATTTCACCTCAAGTGCTATAACTATGCAGATGACACGCAAATACTCCTTCAACTGGAATGTCCCAAAGACATTGCAAAATCACCAATTTTCAGCTGTCTCAGAGCCATGGATCAGTAGATGACCTGAAGCCATCTCTAATTGAATGCTTCAAAACTGAAATACTAACGTATGGTGATTGGAAACATTACAACCCATTTTCCCCATGGCCTGATGAACTGGGATCACTGCCTAAAGTATTAAAGGAAGTAAGAAACCTTAGATTGACCATGGACTCCAAGCGGTCGCTGAATGCCCAAGTGGATAAACTAGCAAGATCAAGCTTTGCTACTATAAAAACGCTGCAACAAATTTTCCCTAATTTGGGATTTCCACACAAGGTCCAAGCTACCATCTCCCTTGTTTTGTCCAAACTCTATTACGCCAATAGCCTCTACCACGGATCACCTTTAACGACCATGAAAAGACTACAACGGATTCAGAACTCGGCTGCCAGACTACTCTTGCATATAAAACTGCGAAACCACATCTCCCCTGCCTTGAAAGCCCTGCATTGGTTACCGGTTGCCAGAAGATCCACGTTCAAGCTGCTTTGTATCACCAGCAATACATGAAATGGGACCACTCTTCATCAGGAATAAAATCACCAAACACATTCAACAAAGGAACCTCCGCTATAAAGGTTCATCTCGCCTCAAAATCCCACCATACAAAAAAAAAAACATGGGTGGCACATCCTTCTCTGTTCAAGCAGCCAAACTATGGAACTCTTTACCCCCCAACATAAGGTCCACCGACAACCACCTTATCGTGAGAAAACTACTCAAGATGTGGCTCTTCCCCACATAAGCACCATACGCAAACAGAAATTTACAGCATATCCCTCTGTATACAAGCATTTGTTTTCACTATAGATATGTACCTATCTTTGTGTATTACTTTGTATAAACATGTAAAATAATAATGTTGTTGAGATAAAAAATAATAATAATAAATAAGAATCATCTTTGGTCTACATGTACATACTTTCATTGTGCATCTATGTACCTTCCATGTACTTGGATCTGTGTGTCGGTTACTTTTCTCCCGAAAAAGCATAGCCAACGCACTACCCTATTTCTCATCCGGTGCCTCCATCAATATCTTTAATCTACATATGCTTACCTCCTTTATGTATCTATATACTTTCAATGTAATTATGGGTCTATATAGTTATCACTTTCTTCTAATTTAGCATTTCCAATGCACTACCCTATTTCTCAACCTATACTTCGCTCAATATATCTTCTAGCCCAACCTTCTGACTCATCTCAAACTTCTTCTACTACTCCTTCCAATGACCTACCCTATCTTATCCTATACATCAATCAATATATCCTCTACATCCACTCTCTCATTTATCCCAAACCCCATACCACTACTATGATTGCCAAAATAACCCTTTCTAGACTCTCTCCTACTCTACCACTCCTTGCATCATCTGACACCTCTTTTACTATACCGACCCCCTAAACCAAACTTTCTAAACTCTTCCCTCTGAGTCCTCCCCTCCAAAACTCCTTTTTATTCATACAAAAGCCTCCTCCTACTGCTAAGACCTAAAAAAAATCTTTCACTCTTTTACCTATCCACTATGCTTTTCAATCGAAATTAACAGACTAACATGTTCACTTCTCAAATTCCATATTAAACTATACTAATATACTACCCAAATAAGTGAATTACATATCCACTACTCAAATTACTTCATATTTTTTACTGTACTCATTTTCAACAGTAATCCTTTATGGGTTCCGGAGTGGCGTGCTACTCGCCAGAAAAGCGCTTCAACACCCATCAGGGGTAACAAGTGCTATATGAATGCAAATCTTTATTCCCCTTTTATCCCTCTGCTATCCTTCTCACTCCAAGTAACTGACTAATATCCACGACTGAAATTACTTCATATTTCACCATATTAATTAACCACTAATCCTTTGTAGGCTTCCTGAATAGCGTGCGTCAACAAGCGCTATATAAATACAAACCTTTGTCCTCCTCTATCATTCCAAATCCAAATAACTGACTAACCTATCCACCACTTAAAATGCATTTGCATGTTTCACTATACTAATTCAACACTAATCCTCTATGGGTCCCGGAGTAGCGTGCTACTCTCCGAAAAAGCGTTTCGGCGCCTCGTCAGGGGTAGTAAGCGCTATATAAAAATACAATTACAATACAATACAAGAAGTTAAATAATGCAAAGTCTTTACTATTAGGGCAAGGCTTTAATAACTACAGTGAGCCCGGGCGAGGCTCTGTGGGTCTGGGATTTCTTGGCGTAGTCCCTGGCCAAGGAGGTGCATCTCAGGCGGGTGAGAACTGATGACAAATTACAGATGGACCTGGAGACTTAGGGAGCGCCGAGTGAACGCTTCATAGGGAATGAGGGGAGTGAGTCATATGAAAGTGGTTCTGAGAATGAGAGTGAGGGGTCTCTATCTGCTGGGGAAGTAGGGTGTAGGATATATTATATGGAGACAAGGCTTTGGTGGGGACTCTGTTTCAAACAGAGTAAGGCATCGCTCATGCGTTGACGTCATTTTGCTCCAAAAGTGACAAGCGGAGCTGGAAAAAAGCGTAATTCACGCATGTTGATGTCAGTTCCTTTCTTTCCATGACTTCAGGCATAAATCCAGAACTATAATCATTTTGTCTATGGTGAACAGTTTCGATTTCTTTTCTCAAACTTTACCAGTGTGTAAGGGAAAGGTTCCCTTGTAAAACAACATGATTTAAGCCTTGCAGAGACTGTAGGAAACAGATGTCTATGACAGATACTCACCAGGTATGTCTCAGGTAGGAACACAACTGCAGGACCTGCGACTACTGCACCCAGATCAACCCGAAGGCAAAATGGGATCAGGAAGCAAAGATCTACATCTCTATAAACAAAGCAAGACTCTATGCCATAACGGGTCGGTGTTGAAAGGAACGTCCCACTAGAGAAAACATTCCTGTGGCCAAATTTCACCACAGTCAAAGTCTTCAGGTAAGCCAAAATAGAAGCATAAGAAATCAAAGTAGGAATCGGCCCCATCCCGCCACTCTTTATCTCCAGATAAGGCACAAGAACGTCAACATGCCACCTGGTCTTGCTCCTGATGAGCCGATTTACAGTCTTGTCTCAAAGCAACCTGAATTTCTGGATCAGTCGGCAACATTGCAGTAAGTTAAAGCCTTTTGAAAGTGGTTCGCTGATGAGGAGAACTGGGAACTGGCACTACTGGTAGGTACGGCGAATGAAAAAACTGAGGGAGGCCTTGATGCAGGGACGTGGCACCGATAAAACTCTACCATATGTGGTGCGTCACACAGCAGGAATCTGGCAGCGATTTGTCGAAAAGGTATTAAGAAGGGCCCCGTTTCATAGGGAGCTCCCGGTGTGGATCTTAGCCCCGGTACTCCGGTTGGAGGAGAACATGTCCTACCGAGAGTGGCGCTGTGGCGGATGTGAGACCCTAGCAGACCTCTACCCGGACGACTCTTTTGTGTCCTTTGAACGTGCCACGGAGTCTTTTGAGCTAAGTAGGGGACAATACCTCCACTACAGAAGCCTCCTGGACATAGCGAGAACAACGTAGCCCCAATACCCGGAAGCGCCTCCGCTCACCTATACTCTCGACATTATTCTATCCTGTGGGAGAGGTAAACGGCTGATTTCCCTACTCTACTCGGCCATGCGTCGGGACTCGACCCCCCCGATCGCGCCGGCTTGGGCGGCCTGGGAGGCAGATCTGGGGGTGGAGCTGGAACCAGAACAGCGTAAACGAATCGGGCTCTTGACCCGTAAGGTCTCCTGTATTGCAAGTTTTAAACTTATACATTTCAACTTTGTCCACTGTACCTATATGACCCCGGTCTCTCTGAATCGCATATCTGCAGATAGACAACACAATTGTCCTAGGTGTGGGGCGCAGAAAGCGGGTTTTCTCCACCTAGCGTGGGAATGTCCTCTGGTTCATACCTTCAGGAGGGAAGTAGTGGACCACATTGGTCGGGCCACAAAAATCAGAATTGTGCTAGACCCGCTCCATTGTCTCCTGGCTCTAGTCCCCAAACCTAGAAAGAAGAAGCTGTCTTATAAATTCTTACAACTACTGCTAGTCTTGGCAAGGAGGCGCGTGGCTATCACCTGGATGGGTCAGAGGGCTCCCGAGATTTCCCCCTGGCTGAGGGATGCCAGAGAATGGGCCCTAGCTGAAGAGACGCACATGCAGCGCACTCGCAGAGATGGGAAGCTACAGGATGATCTACTTGCTTGGAGGATGTTGTGCATGGAGGGGTTGACAGATGATGATTCGGATGCCACCAGCGCTGAATTATTCACCCCGGCTGAGTTTCAGTCTGAGTGTGTTGGGGAGGGAGCCGAATTAGAGGGTTTGAGTCCGGTGTAGAACCCCTACACAGGCACGCTAATATTCCTTGGTACGCATAATTGTAAATTACTGTGATCCCTACAGGTCTTTACTGCATTATAATGACTGTGCCTTTACTGGGCCTCACATAGATAGCCTGATTCGTTAAATTCTCTACTAATGATGCCATGCACAGGGAGTTTGTTTCTTGTTAAATGTTAAATAGAATAAAAACAGAAAAACGAAAAATTAGCCAATACAAAAGATAGTTCCATATCCTTAAAGCACAGCTGAATTTTTCCTTTCTACATGCTCTGATTCTACACCGCCCAGCCTCCGGGATGTGGGCCAAATATGGCTGTATATTGTCCTGGGAACTGCATGTGAATAATTCTTGCATATAAGTGGATTGGATGACCATGTAAATCTGTGCCTTCTTATAATTCCTCAATAAAAATATTTTTCAAAAAAGTAACTGACCTTGGCTACTTCCCTCACCCTCAATGAGGGAAGAGCGTATACTTTAGCCTAAATATTAAGTAAAATGTTAAACATCACAAGTAAATTAGAGGGCACCTGGGATATCATGCAATTTCCTTACCCCCTTGCTATCACTACCAGTACCTATATTACTATACACTGGGCTCAGTAGGTTTATTTGGCCCTTATATGCTTATATTGTTTCTCATACAACAATTTCCTGTCTCTTTACTCTAGGAATACGATTACCAGTCAGGACCTCCTGGTAAGCACAATACCTTATTGGATGGTGTTCTAAATCTATACATTTCCACTGTTGTACTCTTGGACTATGCTATTCTTATACATGTTTACTTTTCCTTTCCCCTGTTTTCCTTTATGTAACATTTTCAACTTACTGACAAGCGCAAATATCTTATTGGATGGTGTTATAAATCAACACATTTCACTTTTGAACTCTTGGACTATGCTATTCTTATACACGTTTACTTTTCCTTGCCCCTGTTCTCCCTTATGTAACATTTTCAATCCCCGGTTACAGTAATGTTATGCTACTTTGTGATGCTAACTCAAGTATTTGTCCGAATTGTGCAGTTGTCTCCGTATCAATTAACTTTGGTGACTATAGCGACAGATACAATATTAGTTTGTTATAATGTGTCCTTATCTCTGTAATGACACATTTTCTGAAACACACATATATGTGTCTTTAAACCTTGGACATGAATTGATCATGATGAAGATGCTAAATTTGACTAACAAATTCGGAGATATGAGAAAAAGTGGAATTATTAATCTTGAATAATTGCTTGTTGTATTTTTCTTTTTCCTCCTCCCCTGCACCATTTCACTGTCCGTGTCCCTTCCTGTCTTTCACCCTCCCCTGTTTTCCCTCCCTCATTACCACCCGACTACGATATATCCTCACTGTTCCCCCTATTTCTATTGTCTGCTTCACTCTTTCTGTGCTTAACCTGTGTCTCATATTACGCTTGCACCTAATCAGCCTTGATGAAGCCCTCGGCCGATAGGCCAAACGGGCGAAACACGTGTTGGCTGTCTTTTGTTCTATGCATGAAAATAAGAATAAACACAGTATGTTTGATACCTACTAATGAACTTTGGAAATTATTCCTCCTACACTACACTAACCAAGAAGGCACAGCCCTCAGCCAACTTTTCAAACTTGTACCCTACAATGGCTCATGGGTGTAGCCATTTGTGAGGCACGTGCCAGCACTACGATTGGGCCCTGACAACTGTAGCACAAAAGGCCAGGTTTCTCCACCCATCCTAGTAACCTTCAAAATGATAAACACCGTAAGAGAACAGAAGTGGAAGGAAAGGGGACTGGTTGTGCCGGTGCTGGCATGGCTTGATGTTGATTTTTACATTTCATTTTCTTATATTATTATGTACATTTCAACAAATTCAAGCCAAGCACATGGGTAATACATTATTGCTATTTTGAGACAAGCCTCATTCCCACATGTTGGTGAAGACTGGGCACCGTGTGACAGGACCAGCCCACTAATCGCCTATCCATTAAGCCAACCCCTAATGAGCCGTTTCCCAACTGGTAGTGTGCACTGTATCAACCTTGTGTGAGCACTGGATGCATTTATGGTACAACTTATTTCATCTAAGTATAACGATCAGAAAAAGTGAAATCTTTCAAAACACTCCTTTTTCATTCACTGGAATGGATCAGTTTTGTAACACAGGATGTGGTCCAAAGATATGATTGGTGCATTTTTAACTCACCTTCCCAACGGCTATCTTTGTCACGTGGGTAGACTGAATAGTGTGTAGTGATGCGAGGTACTGATGAAGTACATCTTGTAGGGCACAAAGAGGGTAGACATTCCTTCTTCAAAGAGTTGAAATGACGTAGGCACCGGTGAGCTGTTCAAAAGGAATTAAGTATTTTAGATGTCATATACATCAACAACCTGAATCATAAGCACTAAAGTACTTTTTCTCATCATGTGTATATCATCAACCATTGTAACTATTAAAAGTGCTTCATCGCCCGGTACAAACGCGTTTCGCTGACAAGTTTACAAAGAGTAAATTACTTGATGTTAGTCTTCATGTCGCAGAGTCCTTCTCCTGCTCTTTACAATCCTTGTTGTAGTAAGAGTCTATATGCAGAAGCCAACCGTAAAAGAACATATATTTACCCTGAACTCTATATCTGATACAAACGTGCTCATTGAGGATGGCTGTAGGATACTTCAATGTGTTAAACGGCTCACGTGAAAATGACATAACGCTTTAGAGCTGGGAGAAATGAGTATTACCGAGTCCACCACAGTAAAAAAGTATCTCTTTACAAAACAGTACAAAGGTTAGTTTTAAAACTAAGTCGAAATAGTAAAGCAGTTGCCAAACCCGTCAAATGTCATACTGATGGAGGGGACTGAGAAGAGCAAGGGTAGGTAAATGATCTGCACCCAGTACCTCGTTCCTTTTTCCTGACCAAAGTCCGGTTTCACAAGGAAATACTAAAACAATTAACATTTGACAAATGACCAGAGACCTTAGTTTTGATCAAATTACCAGACAACTTTTTTTAGCATAAGAGTTAAAACAAGGAAATGTTTTCACAAGATCAGACTAAAATATTATTTTGCACAAAATTGCGATTCTCATTAACATGACTAGAGAATCTGGATTTCATTAAAGACACGGAGGCTGACATTATGCATTATTCCTTTAATGCAGTCCAAGCAGCCGCTTATTACACAATATTAAAAGGTTCCAGAATAGAATAGCAACACATGAAAGGCATGAGCCATCAACAATCTGACTCTTTTAAATGTGGTGGAAAATAAGTTCATGAAACTTGAAACATCAAAATGATCTTCTGATGAGCAAGATGAAGGAGAAGGAAGAACGAAGGTAAAACCAAAGGCCAGACGACACAGTTAAGGAGCTTTAACTGAAAAGAGAAAGAAGTGAATATCTCTTGAATGTAAAAAATTGTGTCAAGCTTATCAAGCTAAAAAGGAACAAGAGATTAAACAAGTATTGTTAATACAAAGTACAGTAATAAACTGGCAAAAACAGCATTAAATCATTGTATGACACCAAGGGGTGGGATGGGAGGGATAAGGTCAGCCTCCATGTCTTTAATGAAATCCAGATTCTTTAGTCATGTTAATATGAGAATTGCAATTTCATTACAAGAACGGAGGCTACATTATGCATGTTGGTAGCTTTGTAAAACAACAGACATATGTTCAATAGGCTTGCAATAATGACGTGCAAAGGTGCTAGCATTTGACCAGTCAGCAGCTTTGAGAATGTCGTCCAACTTACCTCCAGACCAGAGAGATTTACTGGATAGCACCCCTCTAAGGGAGTGAGTTTGAAATTTCTTTAAGTCAATACCTGCGAAACTCATAACAGTCTTAACCCATCTAGCAATAGAGGGCGAGGTTATGCCTTTGTGGGTTTAACAAAGGATATAAGTAATTGATTAACATCCTGAGGGCAAAGAGCAAACATTCTGCGATCATACTCTCTCATGAGGTCCACAACGCAAAGTTTTGGACAAAAATCAAAACGTGGGTAAAAGATTGAATCAGACAGTCTCTGTTCTTCTATAAATCTCAAATTTGATTCTGCACATGTTAAAAGATCTATTTGTTATCCCCAGGGCTTTGACATCAGAGACCCTTCTGCATGAGATTAGGCATAGTAGAGTAGCCAGCTTAATGGAAAGTTTTTTGGGTTTTTTTATTGAGGAGGGTATTAACAGGCCAGTTATTGAAAAGATCAAGGATTAGTTTGACATCCCAAAGACTTTCATATTTAGGTTTAGGAGGTCTTCTTAAACTAATGCTTTTTATCACTCTACAAACAATGACATTTTTACCTACCCTTTTACCATGGACATGACCAGCAAAAATAGCCTATTTGTATCAATTGATAGTTCTATTGCCGAAGCCTTTATCAAATTGTTTAACAATGAAGTTAACTACGTCAACAATCGGTGCTTCCAATGAATCCAGGTTCATTTCCAGGCACCAACATACCCAGATTCTCCATATGTTGTTATATCTGTAGTGAGTGCCTGGGGCCAAGACTCTGAGGAGAGTTGCAGCAGTCGCCGAAAGTCCTGAGATTTCATTGGATCTCTTTAACCCTTCTTGCCTCAAGAGTGTCAAACTCCTGTTCTGAATTAGGGAGTGAACTCCTCAGTCTACGTCTGCAAAAAGATTCTCTAGGGTAGGAATTAAGACGGGGGGTTGCAAGCTAGTTCTAGAGTGGTGGGGAACCAGTAGAGTAGATAAGAGTGGAGTAGATAAAGGGACAGTAGATCGGGCTAGAATGGAGTGGGATATTCTAGGGTAGATTAGAGAGCAGTGGTTTAGAGTGGAGTGGGGTAGAGTCGAGTGTTGTATAGTAGGTTAGAGTAGGTTAGAGTGGGGTAGGTTGGGGTAGATTGTGGGTGTGGGGTAGACTGGGATGGGTTGAGATAGATCGGAATGGGGTAGTTTGGAGTGGGGTAGATTGGAGTGGGGGAAGAGTGGTAGACTGAATTGTGGTAGACTGAGGTGAAGTGGGGTAGACCGGAGTGGAGATGGGTAGATTGGAGTGGGGTAGATTGGTGAAGAGTGGAGTGCAGTGGATTGGGGTACATTTGAGTAGAGTGGGGTACACAGGAGAGGAGTACACAGGAGTAGAGAGGAGCAGATTGGAGTAGGGTAGACTGGGGTAGAGTGGAGTGGGGTACAGTGGAATGAGATAGGAATGGGTCGTTTTGAGTGTCGTAGACTGAAGTGGAGTAGATTAGAGTGGAGTTGGTGGAGTTGGACAGAGTGGTGTGGGGTAGATTAAAGAGAGGCAGATTGGGTTAGGATGGGGTATATTGGGATGGTTTAGAGTGGGATAGACTGGAGTGGGACGGATTGGATGGGGGTAGATTGGGGTAGGGTAGTTGGGGTTGAGCATGGTAGGGTAGACTGGAGTAGGGTCAAATGGAGTGGAGTGGGAAGAAGTGAGATGGAGGGGCTAGATTGGGGTAGATGTGAGTGGTATGTGGCAGATTGGAGTGAAGTGGAGTGGGATAGATTGGTAGAGTGGAATGGAGTGGGTAGATTGGGGTGGAGTGAAGTTGAGATTGGAGTAGAGTCAAGATTGGAGTGAGAGACTGGGGAAGAGTGGACTTTGGTAGATGGGAGTGAAGTGGGGTAGATTAGGGTGGAGTGGAGGATTGGAATGTGGTAGAATGGACTGGAGAGGAGTGGATGGGTAAGATTGGAGTAGAGAGGGGGGGATTGGAGTGCAGTAGAGTCAGGGGGTATTGGAGTGGAGAGCAGCAAATAGGGATATTTTGTAGAGGGATAGATTGGGGTGGGGCAAATTGGTGTGGGTGGGTTGGGGTGAGTGGGTTAGATTGGAGTGAGGCAGAATTGAGTGGAGTGTGTAAGATTGGAGTGAAGTGGCATGGGATCAGGGCCAGACTGGCCGTAGCGGGCACCGGGCGTTTCCCCGGTGGGCCGCTAGGGTGGGAGCCGATTTTGGGCCCCCGGGCCGTTTTTGTACCAGGGCCGTTTTGCAGCATAGCTGCAAAATCAGACCCTGTAACAAAATCGGCCGAAACCGGCCCTGGCAAACAGCTTGGCCGCTCCCAGGGCGGCTGATCGAGCGCTTTGCCAGGACCAGTTTTGGTTCCCCGTCCGGTCCTGCATGGGATATATTTGGATAGAATTGCATGTGGCATGTGATAGAGTGGTGTAGATTGGAGTGTGGTAGACTGGAGTGGGGTACACTATGGTTGAGTGGGGTAGATTGGAGTGGAGTGTGGTAGATTAGAGTGGAGGGGAGTTGGATAGATTGTAGTTTAGGTTTAAAGCATTTTATTGAGTCATTCACAAATGAAAAGAAAGAAAACAGTTGCCACAAAGAAGCAGTGCATAAGACACAATCCTATAGTAGCGCACCAGTGCGCAAGGGCTCTGCAAAACGTAACGTTCGTCCAAATGTGATGGTCGGTGCGTATGCTGCAACAGAATACTACAAAATGAGCAAACCACCCCAAACCCCCCCACTCCCTCCCAACCCCGCAAAACACCCCCTCCTCCCCCGTCCAATGCCACAGCCCCTCACCCACCTCTACCGCCCCTCTTCCCCAGCTGCCCACAGTCCTAGACACGCTGGTCATCTGAATCCGCTAGTGTAGTCAATCTCAACAAGCGAAGATATCTGGGGCATGTAAGTTCTGCAAATTCCCGTACAAGCAGGGAGTGAAACGGTTGCCACAGGTCATTAAACTGCTCCACCTCTCCCGCCACCATAAGCGACAATCTTTCCATTCCCAGGACATGCCATAATCTATGCAACCAACCTGTTGTGGGGGGGGAGTGTGGTGGTGCGCCAGTGAATAAGTATATTTTGCACGGCAGAGCCCAGTGCTATCGCAATTTGCCTCCCTCTACGAGACCTCCGGGGATACATGAGCCCGTTGGGTAAGCCCAACAGTACGTATGTTGGGAAGCAGGGCAATTCAATATTGAAGTTTGAGTCAATCTCATCCAGGACCTCCTTCCAGTAGGCGGACAGTAATGGGCAGTCCCATAAAACATGAGTGAGGGTGCCTATCTGCCCGCAGGCACGCCAACAAGTGTTGTCGATGTTGCGATTCATCTCATGCAGTCTCTGTGGTGTGTAGTACCAGTATGTGGACACTTTAGTGAATGTTTCCGTAAGCCCAGTGTGGTATGAGGAGTGGCGAGCACGATAAGTGATGTGGTCCCAATCCGTGTGACTGAAGGATCTCCCCAGTTCTCGTTCCCAGCATTCCCTACCAGGGTTATAGAGATCAAAGGAGGAAGGCTGCAAGAATTTATACAGATCTGAGATAAGGTTTGTATCTGAGGTGCGTGTTACAAGCCATTTCTCATATGGGAGGAGCTTCCGATCTGCCGACTCACGCACCTGTGGCTGCAGCGCCCAATGGCGCACCTGCATGTAGCGCAACCGTTCCGTTTCAAGCAATTGATATTCCTTCCTAAGGTCTGGAAACGGAATAACGCCGTCCTGACTATATACGTGAAATAGCGCTCTGCATCCCGCAGCTAGCCAGCGCACAAAGGCCCCTGGTTCCATCCCAGGATGGAAGTCCGGGTTGTCAATCAGTTGTATGAACGGTGAGGGGAAGGTGGTGAGTGCATGCATCGCGTTTGTGGAGTCCCACACTCATCGGAACCCGTGTGATGAAAGACGCGTATAGGTTGGGCGGGCGATGCGCCCTACGTAAAAAGGGCACCTCTTGCAGGGTCCGGCCCGCCACCGCCTGGTCTTGAAAAAGCCAGAGTTTGTCGGACTCCCACTTGCTCCACTCCACTAGGTATCGTAATTGAGCTGCTTGAAAATATTTGCTTAAGTCCGGTACCCCCAGTCCTCCCGCCTCAGGTGCCAGTGTAGTCAGGGCCCTTTTAAGCCGGGGCTTGCGACCCTGCCATATGAAACGTGCAATGTCCGCCTGAATCTGCTGGAGCTATCCTTTCGGGGGCAGCAGCGGCAGGGCTCGGAACAGGTACAGCGCCTACGGTAGGATGGTCATCTTCACCGCTGCAATTCTGCCCAGCCAAGACAAGGTGCCTTTGCTCCAGCGACCCAGTTCTTCCTTTATTTTCGTACCTAGGGCGTTGTAATTCGGGGTCACCATAGTGGGCAATGTGGGTGCCAGAAGTATGCCCAGATAGGGCACCAGATCTCTAGACCAGTGCATGGGGAACCGGCCCTGCAAGTCGGTTCTAGTGGCAGCAGTCAGCGAAACGTCAAGGGCCACTGACTTTCCCATATTCATCTTGAAGCCTGCGACAGCAGCGAAAGCCTCTAATTCTTCCACGCATGCTGGGAGTGCCCTCTCTGGATCAGCTAGTGTCAATATGATGTCATCTGCATAGAGACTAATGGTATGGGTATACTCCCCCATCCTTATTCCCAGCGCATTCGGGTTTTGGCGTATCCTCTGGGCAAGGGGCTCCATATAAAGTGCGAATAGGAGCGGGGACAGTGGACACCCCTGCCTGGTTCCCCTTTCTATCGCGAACTGCCGGGAGTTGCAGCCGTTAACTCGCACCACTGCCGATGGGAACTTATAGCAATTGAACACTAGGGTGCGAAATTTCTCACCGATACCCGCTTTCGCTAGGACCTTCTCCAGATATGGCCAATACACCCGGTCAAAGGCCTTCTCCGCATCAACTGCAAGCAGCATCCTCTCCCCAGGTATCCGGGAGGCTTTCTCTAGTATATGGACCACCCTCTTGGTGTTATCCACCGTTTGCCTCCCGGAGACGAATCCGGCTTGATCCGGGTCTACCAGTCCCGGGAGATGAAGCGCCAAACGGGTCGCCAGGATCCCAGTATACAACTTGAGATCTATATTCAAGAGAGAGATCGGTCTGTAGGAACTACATTGCGTTCGATCCTTCCCCGGTTTAGGGATGACCGAAACAGTTGCTCGAAGGAGATCTGGGGGGATAGCTCCAGGAGTGGAGAAGGAATTAAAGAGGCGCGTGAGGATCGGGGCTAGTGGAGGGCAGAACGTTTTATAGAAGAGTGATGTGTAACCGTCCGGGCCCGGGGCCTTCCCATGTTTAAGCCTATAGATGGCTGTAATCACCTCCTCGACTCGAGTGTCCCGTTCGAGGTATTCCGCCTGTTCCGGAGTGAGAGAGGGAAGGTCAACCGAGTCCAGATAGTCCGCCTCCGCCTGTGCCGACGGGGGTTCGCCCGTATAGAGGTCAGCATAGAATTGGCGAAAGCCCTCCGCTATCTGGCTGTCCTCTGTAACCGACACTCCAGTAGAAGTCGATAGCTCCTTCACCAAGTGCCTTTGATGCGCTTCCCTGAGCTTGTGTGCCAGAAGCCTGCCACACTTGTCTCCACCCGTATAATATGCGTGCTTCAGGCTTAATGCAGCATATTCCGCCCTGTCCATATCTAAGGCTGAGAGAAGTTTCCTCGCAGCCTTAAGTTGCTTCCAGATTCTGGGAGCCCCTGTCCTCTGGTGAACCTGTTCCAGCTCTCGCACCTTACTGGTGAGTTCATCCCGCTTCTGCCGTCATTCCCTATTCTCCTTGGAGGAGATGGCAATAAATTCTCCTCGGAGCACCGCTTTCAAAGCCGCCCACTTTGTCGCCCGGGTGGTATCAGTATTATCATTGTGTGTTTGGTAGTCACATATTGAGTCGTGAATATGCTTCACCACCGACTTTTTATGCAAAAGGGTGTCCCAGAGGTGCCAGACCCCGCGCTTGGGCGACATCGGTGGCAACTGAAATGTCCCCGTAACCGGGGCGTGGTCCGACAGAGAGAGAACCCCTATCTCGGAAGCTGTGGCCAAGTCACGGACCGTCCCCGTAACTAACAGGTGGTCAAGACGTGCGTAGGTCTTATGTGCGTGTGAGTAATAGGAATAATCTCGGGCTGTGGGGTGGAGGCGGCGCCAGAGGTCGTGGAGATCTAACTCCTCCAGTTGGCGTTTTCCCCTGTCTGCGGGTACCTCTGCGTTGATCTATCCAAGGAAGAATCGAATACCATGTTCAGGTCCCCCCCTATAATTATGTGCCTGTCTGGGGTGGCAGTGACATCCACCATGACCGAATGAAGGAATCGTTCTTGGTGTTCATTGGGGCTATACATTGACCCGATGGTGAACATCAACCCCCTGTATTTAACCCTGTAAGCGAGGAGACTACCTTTCTGTTCAGCAAACTTATGCAGGACCTCCCCTTTGAATGTTCTGGACACCAGAATGGCTACCCCAGCGGTCTTGGTAGTATTGCATGAGAAAAATTGTGTGGGGAACTTGTGGGAGCGCATCCTCCGACAGTCCCTGGCCAGGAGGTGAGTCTCCTGCAGGAGACAAATGTCTGCGTGCATGTTTTCCAGTAGGGAGAGCACTGCCTTCCGCTTTACAGGATTATTCAACCCTTTCACATTAAGGGTGACTACTGTAAGAGCTGTCATCTGTGTGGATGAAAGCTAAGTTCGAGCAGTGGGTTACAGCCCAAGGGGGGTGGCTGTGGTGCAGATAGTGTGTAGGAGCATTGTGGCTGTAGCGACTGATTCAATAGCACTGGGCGGTCCCTGTTTTTCCCCCCAACCCCCGCAAACTTCCCCCAAACAACCTACCCTGCCCACCCCCCTTCCCCGCCCCCCTCTACACCCCAACAAACCCCCCATGCAAACAACTAAACGCCCTCCTCCCCCTCCCTCCATCAAACCCCTGAAATCCCAACAGTTGTCAGTCCCAGTCATGCCCAGTGGGCAAGTCTGTGGTGAGTTATCAAAGTGGACGTCCGGTCACGTACTCCTCCTTCCCCCTCCCCACCGCCCCCTCCCCCCAAGACCCAAACCTGCTACATCAGTAAGGCTGTGGTGTTCTCCCCCCGGAGCTACATTATGCTGTCAGCGCTACATCACCGTTGGAGGCATTGTCTCTGGCCGATTTGGAAACCGCATTCGCCATGCCAGCTCTAATGGTAGGCGAGTCCGGTCTTCTGGTATTGGCAGGCGCACGTCTCCGCAATACCCTCTGCCAGCCGTCTCTGGGGCCGCGTCTCTGGCTCGGTGTGGTTGTGTCTTCCTCCTCCGCCGTGATCTCCAGGACCTCACACGTTTCTTGCAGCGATCTGAGTTGATGCATCGTGCCATTCCATCGAAAGATGAGGCGGAAAGGGTGACCCCAGGCATAGGATGTTTCATGCTCTCTCAGAAAGTCAGTGGCGATCTTAAAAGATTTCCGTTTCTGAAGAGTGATGGCGGACAAGTCCTGGTATAGGCCCACAGAGTGACCACGAAAAGTGAATGAAGGTTGCTTCCGGGCCTCAGCCATGATGCGTTCCTTCAGTGGAAAGTCTGGAAGAAACGCTAGGATGTCCGGAGGTGGCGCCGATGCTAGTCGCGGCGGTCCAACCCTGTGCGCTCTATCGATCCGGACCGGGAACTCTGGTGGTTCACCCAGGATGGCTCTAAACAGGTCTCTCAGGTAACCAGCCACATCCGAGCCTTCTTCTGTAGACGGAATTCCCCGGACTCGGATGTTATTTCGTCAAGACCGGTTTTCAAGATCCTCATTGTGAGTTTGCAGGTCCAGATGCTGGTCTCTGAGGTGCAACACCTCCTGTTGCAGCTGTACAATGTCCTCATCGAGACGATGGTTCGTGCTTTCCACTGTGGCCACTCGCTCCCCCAATTCATCCACCTCTCTGCGCACCTCCCGAACTTCACCCGCCACTTCCTGTTTTAATGTCTGAAAAACGTCTGAGGGTGCTAAACAGCGATTCAAGGAACGATCTGGTGACAGGCGGTTCCCCTCCACTCGCACCCTGCGAGCCCCCAGCTGGACTTGAAGATGGTTGCCCCCTGTCTCCTCTTTGCTGGGACCTATTGAGCATTTCGGGGAGAGTGCGCTTTCCTCGCTTGGTGCCTTTGCCTGACGCCATCTTGGATCGAGCGTAGGCCAGCTCACGACACGACACTCCCCGCTCCTTGGGTGCTTTCCTGGGCTAAACAGGGGATCGTCTGTCTTCACCAGCGACAGTTCCGAGCACAGCCGAGGCGCGCGCCACCAGTGCCGCTGCACTAGGCTCCAGACGTGGCTGCGGTGGCAGGCGCCATTGCGCCGTTCCCCCTTTCTGTAGGCCCCGCTGTCCTCCGGTTTCCGCGGGCTCCGCCAGTCGAGGGCGCCGCTCCTGTGCTCGTCTCCTCCGCTAGACCTCGACTACACCGGACGGGAAAGGCGCGGTGCGGCCCACCGGGTCGTCTCGGGACCCCTCAGTTGTAGTTGCCAACGGAGGCCTCTCAGGCCGTCTCTGCCGCCTTCCACTTCTGCCCAGTCGCGAAATCAGTGGCCGATGGTCTGCCAGTATGCATCAATGCAAGCTCCGGGACCTTCAGGGCAACCGGAGTTCCTTCGGTGCCTTATGGACACCTCCAAGCCGGGGGGCCCCCCCAGGGGGGACCAGGAATGCAAGACTCGGCGTGGAGCCACGGGTCCGCACCCCTCCTGTTCCGGTTCTCTCTCAACGGGCGCTCAGTCGAACAGGCCGAAGCTCGTGCGCCGCCCACAGCTGCTCCCACGGGGCCGGCCCGGCGGTCTCCGCCGGCATTCAGGGCTGTCCGGGCGTGTTGATGCAATACCTCCTCTGGCGGTGCACTCTGACCGGCGGTGGGCGCAGTGTGCGTCCTTCCGATGTGCTTCCGCGTCGGCCTCCTCCTTCTCCGACTCCCGGTCCGGACCTTCAACGTCGTCCGGCGGGCTGTCCCGAGGCTAATTGGGGACTAGGACCAGACCAGGGTCTTCACGTCTGGTTCCGCCACCTCTCCCTGTGCCGTTGAGCTCCGGCGGGGGGAGAAAGGCTATATTTCAAGGCTCGGGCCTAGTCGGATCGGGGAGCTGCGAGAAGAAGCGTCCTCTCACTCTGCCATCTTGGTCACACCCCCTAGATTGTAGTTTATTCACCCCATTCCAAACTAGAGTGGAGTAAGTTGGACTGGGGTACATTGGAGTGGGGTAGATTTCGGTTAAGTGGGGAAGATCTGGGTGGAGTGGGGCAGATTGGACTGGAGTGTGGTACATTGGAGTGGAGTGGAATGGGATACAGTAGAGTGGGGTAGATCAGGTTAGAGTGGGGTAGATTGAAGTGGAGTGGGGCAGATTAGAGTGTAGAGAGGTTGGATAGATTGTAGTGGAGTTTGGGTGACGTAAATTGGAATCGGTGGGGTATATTGGACTAGGGTAGAGTTGATTGAAGTGGGTTGGACTGGAGCATAGTGGCTTAGATGTTAGTGGAGTGGGGAAGATGAGCGGAGTGCAGAAGATTTGGGTGAAGGGCAGTAGATTGGAGTGGGGACAATTTGATTGGAGTGGGGTAGACTGGAGTGGATTGGGGTAAAGTGGGATAGACTGAAGTAGAGTTTATTGTAGCAAAGTGGGGTGAGGTAGTTACGGGTGCATTGGAGTGGAGAGGGATTGAGTAGAGTAGGGTAGATTGGAGTGGGGTGAGGGGAGTGGAGTGGCATGAGTAGAGTGGCGTAGAGTGCCTTAGAGTGGAGGGGTAGAGTAGAATGGCATAGACTAGAAGGGCATAGAGTGGAATGGAGGGGCATAGTGTGGAGTATGCATGGTTTGGTAGCACACTGCCATTACAGACAACACATTTTCTATTGAAATGACCATTACATTTTAACCAAAATACGGTTTTGCTAAACACAAACTATAATGTGTTCTAATGTCATCACCTAATGTATTGATGTCTTATGATCAAATTCACATTTTTTCTTCCACATCACTTCAGGATTACAAAATAAAATAGGTTTCATTTGTATTAATTCTGATATATTCTGAAACATCGGCATAGTTCCTTTTTTTTAAGTAATAGGTAAAAAAACACCCTAAACAACCTCCTCCAACATGGATACTCAGAAGGTTTGTCACATAAAGTCTCTCATCTTGAAGTCAGGGAAAGAAAAGTAAACGCCAAGCTCCCTTGTAAAAGAGGCTTGACATTTCGCTTCTGTCTTTGAATGCACAGCAAATGTGACAAGATAAGGACAAGTTTTAAAGGTCTGTTTACAGAAAGCGAGTTTATGGAAGAATACAGTAAACGGGGTTTGGGCAACAGGAGGGATGAACTCTAACTGGATGGCCTAAAGCAAATAAAGTTAGCTAATAGAAAGTCAGAACATGTTAGTAACAAACTACAAACCAACAGGTAAGCAATGGGCGGAATGCATTCCTCGGTCAGCTTTCTGAATGTCCCCGAAGAGGTCTTAGAAAACCAAACAGCAGTGTCTGGTAGGCTTCAACCTAAAAATTGCTATCCGGGATATTGATGGTCTTAGTAGAAAGAGACAATATATCCATAACCCAAAGACTGAGAACATGGCCGTTTTTCCCCTGAGAACAATACTGACATATTCATTAAGCCCACAGATGAAAAGAATTCTTCTGTGACGGATTGTTATTAAAACAAGCACTGGCGTTGCCAATAGGTTTCGCATTTGGAAAGTTGGAGCTATTGGTTTTGTAAATTACATTTTATATTTATATATCGTTATTGGCATTGTCAATAACAATATATAAATATAAAATGTCATTTACATAACCAATAGCTCCAACTTTCCAAATGCGAAACCTATTGGCAACGCCAATGCTTGTTCTGTGGGGGTAGTGGACACTCGAGAACAAAGAGTTTCCCTGCAGGGAAAAAATTGCAGCGTGAGTAACAGCAGAAAGGAAACGCACGTGATGACCCCTGTGGAAAAAAAAATGTGGTCATGCTGAGGCTAAAAGCCAACAGCTTGTCACCCTGCACCCGCCTCTTCGCGCTCAAGCGTCCCTCCCCCACCACCAGCAATCTGCGATGCACTTCAGAACTGTTAACCTGCCTCCAGCATGAGGGGGCGTGGCCAAGAGCCGATCATGGTGGACGTGTAGTCCCTGAGCTCCGTCCTTAGCCCTAGACACGAGCAACTTATCCTGCCAGCCCGGATCGCAACCCACCTGAATCCTGTGCACGGAGTCTCCGGGAGTAAGCGGCGTGCAGCGGAGACTTGCTGCTCCCCCTGGACATCGCCAGAGACGCAGCGGAGCTGTGGTGCCTGCTGTGGCCTGTGGCGCCGTGTGAAGCCGCGGCCTCGATTAGCAGCCTGCCCGGTCTGCCCCTGGATGCTGGCTCGCTCCTGAACGAGACCCAGAATGGTGACGGGGCACGAGACCTGCCGCTGTACCCGTGGGTCTACCCTGTTCCTATGATGCACTGGGCCAGGGTCAGACTAATTTGCATATAGCCAAGTTCTGAGCTGGGATGGTGCAGTGAGCTAAAAAAACGGTGATGGATCAAGCCCTGATCTTTGGACTGGGTAAGAGTGGTCTGCTTAATTCAGACACTCTGTTCATCACCACCCCCTTTTCTGTATCACTGTACCCATGGATAGCGGGAAGTTCCCACTCAGTCTGCCGCCTTGCTGCCTCCCCCTGGCCGCTGAAACCCTCAACCGGCTTACCCTGCCGAGCGCCCCCCGCGGGAGTTACCGGGACCGGCCCGCCGTCCGCCTGCACGCATCTGAGGCGCCCGCACAGTCTGCAAAACAGGTGAGGAGTGCGGGTCGGGAGGAGCGGGAGGCCCATCCCCGGCGCTGAGTGTCCTGAAATCCTCCGACTGCGCCACGCTCTGGGGACACGGTGCGGCCCGACCCTGAGACAGTCCTGCTGGCGCCATTTTGTCTCCTCATCGGGCCCGGGACCCCCGAGTGACTGCTACGGCGCCCTGCCACCTCCCGGATAGCGCAGCAACGATAAGGGAGCAGGGACAAGCCACATTGCGACGCTCACACAAGGCCCATGCACCCTACACCACGACGTGGGCCCCCAAGCACCTGGGCGGAGTCGGCCCACTCGGCAGACTAAGAGGGAACCACAATCTGCGAAGCCCCTGCCGCCGAACTGGATGTAAGGCGCCTGTCACACTCCCGGCCTCAGAAGGGGGTCCTCCCCATCACTACCTGAGGACTGCGGCCTCCCCCCTACACCTCGCAGGGCCGGAACTATAGCAGTCCACAAGGTCCTCTGCGGAACACCACTTCACTCTTCAGACGCGCTATAATCACCGAGCTAACAATGTCCCTGCCTGCGCTGGGGCCTACATCGCACTCGCCTTCCTCCCGTTGAATCCAGGTACTACGCGGCCGCTGTCCGGCCCTCTGAGTGGACACTTGCAGGGGACGAGACCGACGAGCGCACCTACTACAACGCCACCCTGCTTACTAGGTCAATGGTCAGACACAGGGGCAGGAATCAGGACCAAGGCACTCCGACAGACATGCAGTCCACGGGCTCGGAGGACCCGCTAGCCTCCTTAAACGCGGGCATTATCCCACCGACTGGGAAGGGATCTCAGAACAGAAGATAGCGCTGAACGACCTCATACCCCAACAGACGGAACATTCTACGAAATTGGAGAACGTGGAGAAACAACTCAAGCAGCTATGGGACAGGGTGGACGACGCGGAAGGAAGTGCCCGCCGCAACAACGTCCGCATCCTAGGCATTCCGGAGCGGAGCGAGGGGAAGAACCCCACCCAGTTCGCGGAAGATTGGCTGCGGAAACTAGTGGGCCCGGAGGATCTTACTGCCCTATACAGTGTGGAGCGGGCACACAGAATACCATCGCGGCCCCCGCAACCGGGAGCACCCCCTCGTCCTTCAATTGCACGCCTTCCCCACTACAAGGATCGTGACACTGTGCTGAGAGCGGCTCGAGAGAAGGCGCCAATACGCTTTGATGACAAAAATATCTCTGTGTACCCAGACTTCACGCCCACAGTGCAACGAGCCAGATCCACTTTCATGGGAGTGAAACGCAAATTGAGAGACAGAGATATGATATATGCGCTTCTGTTCCCCGCACGACTCAAGATACTGCATGGTAACAAATCTCACTTCTTCGACTCGCCAGAGGAAGCGGAGGAATGGATGGAGTCACACTAACCCCGCCAACCTCGCAAGACCCATTTGCCGACAATTGCAGCGATGGACACCGGAACCCATCGGACCGGAGGGACACCACTTCCAACACCGGACATTCCCCCTCAGCAGGGGCACCGACGAAAGCTCAATCTACAGGAGACCGGACAGCAGGTCAGTCATCACCATTGATACCGCTAACGGAGGAGGCGCTAGCCGCACACGACGCGGGAGCAACCGGAGACAGGATCACCGTTACCACCGACACCCACACTGAGGTATCCGGATCGGTGGACAGCCTGCAACTGTTCCCTAAGATCACAGCCCAGATGGCAGCAGAGTTCTGATCGGCAGCACGCTTGATCCTCTCCAGGTGGTAACGTATAATTGATCTCCTTCTTATACGGTGGGTTGCACGTGGGCCCACTTTGTGGAGGGCTACCATGCCATCGCAGGCCATTAAGAGACAGGCACCGGTGGTCTGCTACCCCCCCCCCCGTATGCACATGGAACTAACAGACTTGTGCCCACGTTGGGCACCTTGGTTCGGCTCCCGAGCCCGTTGGCCTGGGGACCTCATTGTTAAGGGGTTACATGTTTGCAAGACACTCCTCCCTTGTAGCAAGACAGATCTGGCATGGTCACCCATGTGCTCCGCTCTACTGCACCGCACGGTTGGTCATGGGGCCTCTTAATGTTTACCAATTGTGCACCTGGAATGTGCGGGGCATGGGCTCGGTTCACAAACGCCACAGAATTCTAGCCCAACTCAACCGCAGAGGGATACAGATAGCTTGCCTACAAGAGACACACTTGAACAGTGCCGAAAATGTGAAATTATGCAAAAAATGGAGAGGGCAGCTCTTCGCTACCTCCTATTCCGCGTTCTCTAGGGGGGGCGGCTATTTGGCTTCGCAACTCTGTTCCCTTCAAGATGTTAGAGCAGAGAATTGATAAGGAGGGTCGATATGTGTTTATAAGGGGTTTATTGGACAGGGACGCCATCGTACTTGGTTGTGTGTATTCACCAAATACAGGTCAGTCGGAGTTTTTGATAACTGTCAATGGGATCCTTGCAGATTGGGCCGATCATCACTGGATAATTGAGGGGGATTTCAATGCTGTTCTTGATATTGCACTGGATAGGTCACACCCCCCACTGCAGGCCTCTGAAAGCAGGAAACAGGCGGACACTCTGACACAATGGGCTGAGGGGTGGGATATGGCAGACGCATGGCGTAGCACGCATTCACAAGACAGGGAATATACCTTTTTTTCCCCACCTCACCAGCTCCACACCAGACTCGACCATATATTCTGCTCCCGCTCCCTAACAGATTCGATTGTTCAGACCCAACACATGGGAAAAATCCTGTCAGACCACAACCACGTTGAGCTCACTTGGCAGTGGGGCAGACTGCTGACCCCCCCATCCCGACTTGGAGACTACCCACGGATCTACTTGAGGACACGGTCTTCCGGTCATCCCTGTCTGACACTATTGAAGCCTACTTTACCACGAACACAAACACAGTCAGCACCCGTCAGATAGAATGGGACACTTTCAAAGTCTATCTCAGGGGGGAAGCGATGGCCACTCGGGTGGGCAGGAGGCGGGAGGTAATTGGTAATTTGAAGGAGGTGGAGGGTACACTAGCGTCGCTGGAGAGTGAAGCCGCAGGCACGAATGCGCACTTCACACCGCTGCAGGAAGCTCACATAAAACATGCAGAGCTACTAGAAGACCTGAGGCTATTAGACTATAGAGAATACACTAATAGGCAGCATACGCAAGCAGATAGAGCTGGCCCTCTACTGGCCCGTCTTATACGTGACTCCCCGGTCTGCCACCCGATTTTGGAAATACTGGATCAAACAGGGAAGTTGACCTCAACCCAAGTAGGGATCAATACTGCGTTCAAAGACTACTACACCGCACTGTACAGCCCACCCCCCCCCCCGACCCCTCTCGGAGGCCGCCTTTGAGGACTTCATGAGGGATTTGGACCTACCCCAACTCACTGTCAGGCAATGCAAAGTCCTGAAGCGCAACATTACGATAGCAGAGATTAGGCAGGCAATACGAGCTCTCCCGAAGAGCAAGGCCCCTGGAACGGATGGCCTGCCGGCCGAATTCTATGCAACGTTCCTTGATCTCCTAGCCCAACGCTTACACACTATCTACTTAGAAGCATTACGGACTGCCTCCCTACCACAGTCATCCATGCAGGCATTAATCACATCCCTCTTAAAACCAGGCAAAGAAGGGATGCAGCTGGTCAATTACAGACCCTTGTCCCTCCTCAACACCGATTACCAGATTCTGAGCAAGGTACTGGCGACGAGACTAGCGCAATACATACCAGAGCTGATCCATCCCGACCAATGTGGATTTGTGCCGGGCCTCAGCACGGCGATGAATCTTAGGCGATTGGCCCAGCTGATGCTCGGAAACCAGACGGGCGCGGGCTCAGAGGGCTGCATCTCGCTGGATCTGAAACAAGCGTTCGATTCCCTAAGATGGGATTACATGTTCGCCACGCTCTTGAAATTCGGGATACCACCTGAATATATTGCCTGGGTCAAATTGCTATACACCCGCCCCACGGCCAGGGTGCGTACCTCCAGGTACATTTCAGGACCCATAGCTATAGCGAGGGGCACCCGACAGGGTTGCCCACTCTCCCCGCTCCTATTTATCCTGGCCCTTGAACCACTGCTCTGTAAACTTAGGACGGCAGCCCCCCGCTGTGGTATTCAGAGGCACGGGACGACACACGTTGTGTCCGCTTACGCTGATGATATCATTTTATATCTTCATGACCTGCGGGGCAACCTGGACCCTATATCTCAAATGTTTGAGGACTTCAAGTCGATATCAGGCCTCACCATAAGCAAACCTAAGTCTTACGGATTCACCTTTAGGGATGCGGGCTTGTCCACCCTTCGCCCGCACAAATTTCAGATGGCGGGCACCACTTTCCGAAACCTCGGGATACACATCTACAGGGAAGCTGAAATGATGATAGATGGCAATCTTGGGAGGGCCGTAAGAGCGCTGAAATCGCAAATTCAATTCTGGCTATCACTGCCCCTTTCGGTAGCCGGCAGAGTGGTCATCTCTAAAATGGTGATGCTTCCCCGCCTCATTTACTACTTCACCAACCTACCATTCCTGAGCCCTGCAGCGACCTTTAAAACTCTTGACACTACTCACGGAACTTGTGTGGGGGCCTGGGCGCAGGCGCATCGGCCTCGCTAAACTACAGCTCCCCTCTGGATCCGGAGGTATGGGACTGCCGGACTTTAGGGCTTACAACTACGCGTGCCAGCTGCAATGGCTGGCCTACTGGGTAGCAGGTCGCAACCTTCACGAGATCAACATGACGGAGGATGATCATGCCAAAGGGGGAATACACACACTGCTCTTACCCCGATCGGATTTGCCGGGAGATGCCCCACCGCTTCTCCGCCTTGCAGTGTCATACTGGCGGAAGGCATTGAAGTACATGTCCCCCACGACATCTTATGCCCCTACGATTCCGCTTTTAGGTATCCCACCATAATCAGGAACACTCACGGCGAACAAACTTATGTCCTGGCATGACGCTGGAGTGTCGCATGTAGGTGACCTGTTTGCTGAGGGGCGCCTACTGTCCTTCGAAGACTTCAGAGCCACACATGGTGTTCCTGGGGGCTCATTCCTTCTGCATGCTGGCCTTCGCCATTATGTAACACATAAGTGGGCACCTGAGGGGCGAGAGCCACATATAAACCCCTTGATAACAATGCAATACCTCATGGGGACGGGCGGCCACCTGCCTAAATGGCTCACTGCTAGCATCAAAACAGGAAGGGCGACCCCTCTGTCGCCTTTCAGGGCGAAATGGGAAGGAGATATTGGGAGACTGCTGAGAGACAAAGAATGGGAGCGTGTCCTCCAGTTTCCCAAGAAGGTAGCTAGGAACCCCAAGTTTAAGTTTATTCAGCTGATGCGACTACATAGAGCCTATCTAACCCCACACCGCATACACATGATGTTCCCTGATGCAGACGGCGTGTGCCCCCGGTGCGACACTGACGACGCATCACTAATACACATGCTACGGCAATTCACCAAACTGGGTTACTACTGGACCACTATCAGTGACATGCTTGAGGGAACTGGCACCCTGCCCCAACCACTCACTCTAGAATATACATTCTTAGGGCTGGGACCATCGGCACGTACAAGAAGCGTAGCAACACGTTTTACTGACATGGCCATTTTGCTAGCGAAACGAGCAATCACGATGAGGTGGAAGTCATCTAGGCCGCCTGACCCTGATCTATGGAAAGCGGAGGTAATACGGTGGGGCAAGGCGGAGGGCGAAGCACTACAGCGAGAGGAACGCAGAGGCCTCAGGAAAACACTGATTTCACTGGATTGGTTTGCCATTGTGGGAATGTTTGAAACTGGGGATGATGGGGACACAAATGACTCGTTACACATGTGATGAATACGTCCAACCTTCCTTGACATATCATGTACCGTCACGAACTGTGGTGCACTGAGAGATGGTACGAGAAACCCCGTACTATTGTTGACTCTACCCCTGCCGGACTGTGTGTATAGACTCTAATGCATTACACGGTGACACGGGTGAATCAGATGTAAATCCTATGATTATACGCATGCTAATGGAGTGTCGGGAGGGATTCCTGAGGGTGGAGGGAGGGTTTTGGAACAGTATGGGTTTGTTATAATAAATCGGTTATGGAAAAAACAAAATCAGAAATACTATGTACCTATACATTCTGGGCAAGCAGATGCAAGTAACATCCTGATTATTGCTACGTTCACATCTGTATGTGTTTGCTCTGATTACTATGCTAATAAACAGATTTTCAACAAAAAAAAACGTGCCTCCAGCATCCTGCCCCCTGTGTATGGGCATGAGCGGCTGGAGTGCAATACCATGTTCTATCATTGCACATCTACCTTCCTATGTTATAAATAAAAATATAAAATACGAAGTATTTCGTAAAAGTGACGAGGTCAACATTCATTCAGAGTTGCCGACTTTGGAGCCGAGAACTAGATTTGAGTGGTCGGCGTGGGCTCAAGATCCAGTGAGTGCATATCACTTAATGTCCCCGTGCCTACCAACAATGAATGCTTCCTTGTGTAATGGTGCTCACCTGAAGCGCTCCGAGACCTTCGGGTCGAGTTCGCGCTATATAAAACAGCACAAAAAATGCACATTCTCGTGGCTTATAATAAGTAATGCGTTTTTCAAATTGTGGCTACTAACACGATTGACAACACAATTGGAGATTAGGGTACATGGGATATCCCCGACCTGGGTATCATTTGGTACAGGGAACAAGTGGTCCTAGACAGTATTAACCCCTTCCATGCTCATGACGAGCTCAGCTCGTCATGAGGCACAGTGGAGCTGTGCTTATGACGAGCTGAGCTCGTCATGAACAATGGGTATTCAAGGAGTTCAGCATCCAAGGAAAATTGCTGCAGCAGTCAAGGTGTTAAATCTGATCAATAAATGAAAGCGTTCTACTGAGTCATCATCTGCGATTCAATCCTGCAAGATAGAGAGGAAGAAATATACAGGCCAGATGCATTCAAAATTATATACACAAGTACCCACTGGTAGGTTTAAGCCAAAAGCATACCTTGTTTGCTAAGTGGTAATTTATTATTGGTTATTTCAAAACACAAAGTAATTATCCCAAATATATTTAAGGGAGGGCTGATTGGTTACTACCAAGCAGTGAGTGAAAAAAGTGCAGAAAGTGGTGCTCATGTGCAGAGACAGGAAGGGTTGGAAGGGTAAGTACAGAAATGGTTTTGGATTGTTGAATATGCCAAGATAAACTATCCTTAGCTATGCGGCAAGCCTGCCCCTAAAATCGTTTACAACATATTCATAGTCATTATTTCTTTATTTGTCACAGTGATATTTCCTCTGTGAGGATCTCCAAAGGGCGAGGGGGAAACATAAGGGTGCAGGCCCCAAGAAAGAGGGGTTTTTTATCAACTTTTCGACCCAGAAGCAATGGGGGTTGGTAGTCTCATCAGCTACGGGTCTTCCTCAGGACGGGGGAGGGAACCTGGGGAGTAACCATGATATTAAAACTCTGATTATATATACAACCATGGAAGGCATTAAGAGATTATCAGAAGTGGGTACTGACGTAAGTGGAAAGTGTAGAGCACCCAGCAATACGGTGGGCAACCTGAAATAAAAGAATGCATAGGGCTTAGTGTCTGCCTCCATCAGACAACAAAAGAACCAACTAGGTTCCATCAGGGACAGCACTCACCCTTAAATGGTGTGCCATTACATTGGAAGTCCCAATGGCGTAATCAAAACCGTGTAAGTGGAAATAATTCATTGGATTCAATTAAATATTCAAATTGCAATAGACGAAGTCGTAATCAAGGCGTCCATACAGTGCAGATAAATGCTAATTCCGACTAAAACGACAAATACACACGGGCAAAAACATTACATATATACAGACAAAAACCTGGCATCCAAGATCGTGAGGATCACCAAGAACACAAGGCAAGCAGGTTACTACAATGCCGTCAAAATCAACTCACCCGCTGTGCCTAGCGGTGAGAGAGCGTTCACCATTCACCACCATTTCCTTTCTTAATGGGGAAAAAACGGAAAGTGCCAATAAGAGCATCGCTCCATAGAACTAGATGGCTTAGGCAAAGATGAAGTGCAATTCTATGTCTGGACCGGAGGCTTCGGATTATGCTTTTCTTCCTTCGCTTTATTACATATATCAAAAACACAGCAGCCTTAGAAAAGCTCCAATCCATTTTCAAACTGCAGAAAAAACTTAGGAACAAAGTTGATCAGTCCAGGAACGAACTACAGCTCCCATGAGCCTTCGAACATTAGTCCTTCTACTATATCCACTCCAGGTATGATAGCCAGTCGTTCCTCAACCTTCCTCCTCTTTCTTCGCTGCTCACGCAGCAGTCAGTTAAGTGCATTTTTCCCTTATTTGTGTTTCTGGGCTGTGAAGATGTATTTTCCCGTCTGAGGTCTGACGGTGATGTTTTGGGCTCTGATACTGTTTATGTATTTCTTTTTTCCCTGCAGAGCCCCAGTCGCGGGAGCGTCCTCGCTCTTTTCGCGGCGTTCGTCCCAGCGGCGGTGCGGTGATTGAAGCGCCCACCAGAGGGTGCTTGTACGGCTCCTCGGCGCTTCCCCTCACTCTGAGGAGCCGCGCTGAGGAGTCTGTCTGCAACGGAGCTTTGCCCTCTCCACCCCCTATTACGCCCGGTGCTCCGGGTCTGTATATGGCCCTGATTTAACACTTGACGCCCTGCGGGGTCTGTAATTGGCGGCAAAGACCGCAGTGAACGCCGATCGTCGAGTGCACGGTTGTGAAGGTTTGTGTGGTTGAACTCGCATTGGGGGTGGTCGGACCCGGTCCCTGTGCGGAGGGTCAGCGCGTTTGGGGGTTTGGACGTGCAGCCCTACCTCGCCAGTTTTCGCTGACCCAAAAAGTGATTGCAGTCCCAGTTGTCTGCCGATATCTTATTCACGGACGCCCTCTGTGGGGAAGGTACGATTCATAACGCAGTTTTGCGACAGTTGCTCATTGTTTAGACTGACAGCCATGGAGCAGGGGGATTACTTTGAAGAGGAACCCCACTCCTACTTACAGGATGAGGAGTTTTATCAGGCAGTCGATAGCTCTATTTATCGCTGTGTGACTGAGGTGGTGGGTCCCATGGAGGACCTTTGTCTGCGCGCATTGTCGAGGAATGCGCCAAACTGGCGCAAGCCCATTTGGGAGCTCCTACTGGTCTCCCGGGCCCCTCAGGTGAGGGCCCTCCGGCACCAAAGAAACCCTGCAGGGAAGGAGTTCCGGAAAGGGGGCAAGGGGTGGACAGAGGCGCCTTTGAGCGTCTCAGAGACGCTTTTTTGGCCAAGGCGACGGCTGTTCCCCCTGCGCCACTTTCGGGCCCTGAACCTTCTGTGGTTTCGTAGACCGCACCTCCGTCTCCGGGTTGGATTCCCCGGATACTAATGACGACGGAGAGTCGGTCCGCTCTTGGCGCCCCTCTGGCTCGGCTGCTGAGTTACCCCGGGACAGTTCCGGCATGTTGGACCCAGATGAGATTATGCATCCGCGGTCCAGTGCCTGGACGCCGGGGGACACGGTGGCAAGGTTCGTGGCAGGTCGCCTGCGTAAGCCTTTAGAAAAAGAAGCCAGGGGTTGCCTACAAGGGGAGTGTCCGCGGCCCACCTTGGAGGGTAAGGTGGCCCTAACGCCCAAGTTGGACGCAAAAATGGCCACCTTCCTCGCAAAATTTCTGAAGGATCCGCGTAAGGGCATCGACCATTCCTGGCGGTCGTGCCAGGATAAATTATTGGACGCAGTGGGGCCCGCCACGAAGATCCTCGACATGGCGGAGGAGGCGAAAGCCAATGGCACGGTTATTTCCCCTGAGGTCTTGTCCAATTGGGCTCAGAGAGTAATCATCTTTTTGGGAAACGCCAACTGCGCCCTGTCCACCGAACGACGGAGATCCCTGCTTATCAAGCTGGATCCGAAGTTAGGTGATTTGGCTTCTTCGGAAGCGGGGGCTGTCGCCCCGGGCGGCCTCTTTGGTGAGCCGTTCATTAAAGAGCTCGGCAAATTTGTGTCTACATTCACGTCGCTGGATAAAGCGCAGTCCAGCATTAAGCGAGTGTTCCAGCAGCGTTTCTCCCAAGGGGCCGGTCGGGGCAGGGGCCGCCTGACCGGCCGGGCAGGGCAGCATGCCAACGGTAGAGGGCAAGGCTCCGGCAGAGGCCAGTACCAGACCTCAGCTAACTTCAATAACTTTTACCCCACAAGAGGGCAACGCTTTTGCGGTCGAGGCTACCGCAAGTACCCCGGACCAATACTTCCAACGGTAAGTGTACGGTCTTCGGACCAGGTTCTCATGGGGGGCAGGTTAGGGGCCTTTTACGAGGAGTGGGCGTCGCTCACTGTAGACGCCTGGGTTTTGCAAACCGTGCAGGGGTTCCATATAGAATTCTACGACCAGCCAGTTCAGGTATGCCCTACACGGCCGATCATTTTTTCCGAGTCAGACGCGCGCTTGATAGACGAAGAGGTCTCGGAGTTACTCCAAAAAGGGGCCATTCGCCTATCAACGCAGCATCCCGCTGGTTTCCTCAGCAATGTCTTCCTAGTAGACAAGACGGATGGGGGCAAGCGTCCGGTGATCAACCTCAAGGAGTTTAACAGTTGGTTGGTCTACCGTCATTTCAAAATGGAGGGGGATTCACATCCTTCGGGATGTGCTCCTCCCACGGGATTGGATAGTGAGGCTGGATCTAAAAGACGCCTATTTGATAGTGCCCATCCATCCTCCACATCGACGCTTCCTTCAGTTTTGCTGGAAGGACAGAGTGTTCGAATTCACCGCCCTTCCCTTCGGTCTCTCCTCGGCCCCTTGGTGCTTCACGAAAGTGCTGCACCCGGTGGTAGAGTCCCTGCGGGGACAGGGGATTCGGATGATCATCTACCTGGACGATATTCTTTTGATGGCCCAGTGCCCGGTGATCTTGAATGGTCAACTTCGGCAGGCAGTTCTGCTTCTCCAGAGGCTGGGTTTCATCATCAACGAATCCAAGTCGATTCTGGTTCCGTGTCAAAGAATTACGTTTCTAGGTTTTGTTATCCAAGATCAGGCATACGTTACGACAGACGATTTCCAAAGACCGGACTTCTCTGCGACAGGTGGCCAGAGTGGTAGGACTTCTGTCGTCCTCCATTCAGGCAATTTTCCCAGGGCCATTGCACTACAGAGCGCTCCAGCGCCTCAAGGCCCAACACCTCCGAAGGGGCATGTCCTACGATCAGATGGTACCCCTCTCGGAGGAAGTGAAGGAAGAGATGTCCTGGTGGCTCTCTCACATGGAGGCCTGGAATGGTCGGGCGATCTTCGGGTCGGTTCCGGATCTTGTGATAGAGTCCGATGCCAGCATGTCAGGCTGGGGTGCCCGTTGCGGGGAGTTCTCCACCGGCGGCGCTTGGTCATCCGACGAACAACAGTTGCATATAAACTGTTTGGAGCTTCTAGCAGGGTCCTTCGCGGTCCAAGGATTCCGTGAAGTCCTGCGTTCTTTTAAAGATGGACAATGTCTCGGCGGTTCGATACGTCAACCACCTAGGAGGCCCTCGCTCCCGAGCTCTGGCAGATTTGGCGAAGGAGTTCTGGGACTATTGCCTTTCGCATCACATATCGGTGACGGCGGAATACCTACCGGGTCAGGCCAATCAGGTGGCGGACTGGCACTCCAGGCACCTGAGGGATGCCAGTAAGTGGATGTTGAACATCCCGGTCTTCCAGAGGCTGAACTCCCGCTGGGGCCCGTTTTCGGTGGATCTGTTTGCGTCCCGACTGGACCACCAACTCCCAAGATTTTTCAGTTGGAGGCCGGACCCGCTCGCGGAGGCCACGGACGCTTTCCTCCAAGATTGGAGCCAGGAAAAGCCTTATGCATTTCCTCCGTTCTCGATGATAGTACGGAAGGCGGCCCAGGTGCGCCGTCAGGAGGTGGAGATGGTGTTGGTTACGCCGCTCTGGAGGTCTCAAGTCTGGTTTCCAGTTCTTCTGGAACTTTCTTGGGATTTTCCAATCCTACTCCCCCAGTTTCCTCACCTCTTGCTCAATCAGGATCGGTAGCCTCATCCTCTCATCATGCAGGGCTCTCTCCACTTCATGGCATGGAGGCTTTCCGGAGACGTTGGTCACTCCCGGGCCTTTCGGGACCGGCTGAGGGCCTGCTCTCCAAAGCCTGGGCTGATAGTACGGAGAAGCGCTACAAATCCGCTTGGCTTAAATGGATGCGTTGGTGTCTTCGAAGGGACCTGGATCCCGTGGTCGCCGGACTCGTTCTGATCTTACATTTTTTGGCCGAATTGGCAACTAAGGGCCTAGCCTATAGTACAATTAACGCTATGTGTTCCGCAATCTCAGCGGATCATCAACCTGTGGAGGGTTCCCCAGTGGGAGAACATCCCTTTGTTTGCAGTCTCTTGCGAGGTGTTCGTCTCTCTTTACCTCCGGAGCCCCGATATTCTGTCCTTTGGGACGTAAATGTGGTCTTGAACCTGTTCCTGTCCTGGCAAGCTAACGCTTATTTGTCCTTGAAGGAGCTCTCAGCTAAATTAGCTATGCTTCTGTGTTTGGTCTCTTGCCGACGTGTGTCGGATGTACGCGCCTTAGACGTGTCAGCGCGAGTTTTTTCCCGGGACGGGGTTACTTTTACAGTGGGGCGTCGCACAAAGTCTGCGTCACGCACTATCTCGTACCCAGCCTTTGTGAACACTCCCAAGTTGTGCGTCGTGCAATGTTTGAAGGCTTATGAGGACATGACGTTTGATATCCACCCTTCGGGCGAACGACAATTGCTAATTGCCCTGCGAGAACCACACAGAGCAGTCTCTTCCCCCACCATTGCAAGGTGGGTGCGTTGGGTCATGCAGGAAGCAGGCATTGATACTAAACGTTTTGGCGCTCACTCTGCCAGGGGAGCCATGGCTTCTAAGGCGTTTTCGGAGGGAGCTCGTTTGGAGGATTTAATAGGAGCAGCAGATTGGTCCTCGGACTCCACGTTTAAGAGGTTTTATTTTAAACCGGTGGTGGATTTAGCTCAATTGGTGGTGAGTAAGCTTTAAACTAGCATAATCCGAAGCCTCCGGTCCTGACATAGAATCGAAATTTGCCTAGCTTACGTAACGGTAAGTTTCAATTCTATTAAGGAAACGGAGGCGAGGATTATCCCACCCTGGAGTTAGACGTTACGAACCCACCCGTATGTCAGTAAGTACATCGTTTTCCATCTCTACATTGTGCATGTTCTAAATGACAGTCTTGATGATGTCCTCAATTTGGTTGCTAGCAGCAGAATTTTTGGTGCTTCCCTTACGCTGTCATTTTTTTCCGCTAGGAAATGACGGTTCCAAACAGGACCAGTGAGGAATGTGCGTAACCAGCGCGAAGAAAGAGGAGGAAGGTTGAGGAAGGACTGGCTATCATACCTGGAGTGGATATAGTAGAAGGACTAAAGTTCGAAGGCTCATGGGAGCTGTAGTTCGTTCCTGGACTGATAAACTTTGAAAAGTCGTTTGTTCCTAAGTTTTTTCTGCAGTTTGAAAATGGATTGGAGCTTTTCTAAGGCTGCTGTGTTTTTGATATATGTAATAAAGCCAAGGAAGAAAAGCATAATCCTCGCCTCCGTGTCCTTAATAGAATTGAAACTTACTGTTACGTAAGCTAGGCAAATTTCGATTCCTCAGACTTGCGTCAACATTCCTTCCACACGGCTCTCGTACGGCCTCTGGGGGGGGCTCCGATTGACAGACAGCCTACGCGATGACTGGGAGTGTTTTTAAAAGGGAAAAGAACGGAGCGTGGCGTGCACGCTGCTCATGTTCAGGGATTGCGGTGCGGACGTGTCGAGTCACCGTAGACTCGAAATAAACAAAAGACTTCCCGGGCATAGCATGCCAAATAAACTAAACTCACTACAGGGACATGGTGAATAAAGTAAAGAATAATAAGCGTAAGCACATAGTGAAAAGGTTACATAGGTTTGCAATATGTCACAGAGTGACTGGAGGCACATAATCATCAGCATATTTAGAATAACAATTATTATGCAGCATAGGCCATAGCGTTAACAACGTGTAGTTTAGTCCAGATAAACATAATGGAACGTGGCAATACATGATGAATGTCACAGGAGTCCTTGACTGTGTTCAGTAATTATATACATTAGAAAACGTGTATAAAAATTATTATATGTATGTATATATATATATATATATATATATATATATATATATATATATATATATATATATATATATACACATACACACAACAGGGAATACACATTAAAAGTAGTGGCTGTACACAATATACAATAGTGTGTTAAACAATGAAAATTAGGTAGGACTTCCTACATTAGCCAACACTCAAGGTGGCCATTTGTCTGGTGATTTCTTCATATTCTTACAAGCCTTTGTTGACAGTATTAAAAATATGCATCCATTTACATTCCCTCGTACTGAGGATGCTTGCAAAATTGCCCCCGTGGATTCATAGTTACTTTCTCAATCACCCACCATCTCAGACTTTCCAGTGGGTGACCGAACCTCTCGAAATGTTCCACTAAGGAAGCCTGGATTTTACAATGTATCCTACTGCAGTGCTGTAGGATACGGGCTTTAACTTTTTGTACTGTTTGTCCCACATACATAAACTCACACGGGCACAAAATGGCATAAATGACGCCCATTGAATTACAGTTTGTGTGTTGGTGCATAGTGTGCGTGTGGTCGTTATATGTGGATAGTTTCAAGTCTAAAGTCATGGGGCATGCTTTACATGAACATTTAAAATGGCCCAAAACTGGCGGCATGTTCCAAAGTGTAGTCTGGATGTCACTAGTCGTTTTCGGTAGTAGTGATTGGACCACATAATCCCTGACACTCCTTCCTTTTCTAAATGTATGCATCGGGGGTTCAGTGATGTCAATCTCATCAGCCACTAAGTGCCAATGGCTGTTGATAATTTTCTTAATGTCAGTACTCCGGGTATTAAAAGTAGTGACAAATGTCATTCTTTCATTTTGTTTAGATTCCTCAGGTTTAGGTTCAAGAAGATACTTTGTGGCAGAACCATGCCATCTTGCGCGCTTTTTTGAGGAGGCCCCTATGGTAGCCTCTGTCAATGAGCCGCTCCATCAATATGGCCAATTCCTCAAAGAAATCGGTCTTTCGGCTGCAATTCCTACGCAACCTCAGAAACTGCCCATAGGGAAGGTTGTCCCTGAGGTTGCGTGGATGATGGCTGGAATAACGCAATAACGTGTTTCTCTCGCTGGGCTTCCTATGGAGTGTAGTGTGTAATTTACCTTCCTCAGCCTTTATGGTGATATCTAGGAAATTGATTGTGTTGTTGCTGAAATCTAGGGAAAACTGAATATCCTCAGTTCTAGTATTAAGCCATTCGTGGAAACTATCGAGACGTTGTTTACACCCCTTCCAGATAATCAACACGTCGTCGTTTTGCTAAGTCCGGGGCCAGTCTTTAACCACAGAGTGCAGCTTTCAGCAGCCATCAATGGGGATCAGCACATTCTGCATTTTTCTAAGACATTTCAATGAGATCACATTATAGTCTTTGGATGAGCATTTCATAGGACCTATTCAGATCTTTTCAGATGAGTCCAGCTCAAAGGGTTTTGGCCTTTTTTGGAATGACCAACAGTGTGCAGAGATTTGGCCCCAGAAATCGGAAGAGGAAGGGCATAGCATTCTTTTGAGTTTTTCCCTCTATTTTTTAACAATAAAGTTTTTATTAATTTCACAAAAAGCACCAGCCAATCATCACAACACCATGATAACATAGAAATATAAAAAGTATTCTGAGCAACCCATCCCTTTTAGCCACCACCATAGCCATGGTACAAAACAATTTTTAATTTCTAGACCCATCCAGACCGTCTGTGATGCCTAAAATCGCATGTTTCGGGTGTGGGATTTCCCACCCCAGTACTTCGGTGAGTTCCTCCTCAATGTCTCCCCAGAATCGCACCAAGCGTGGACAGGCCCATACCATATGGAGAAAGTCAGCTGGTTTGGGACCACATCTAGCACAGGCCGGGGTCAGGCGAAGTCCTGCGCGATGCAGGCGCGCAGGGGTCACATAGGAAGCATGTAAATAATAAAGCTGTACCCTGCGCAGTTTGGCAGAGGCGGTAACTGTCCTGGGGGCCATAAAGGCATCCCATAAGTCCTCCTCCTCCAGGGTGCCCACCCAGTCCTATCATTGAAGCCGCAGCCGATCTACGGATGTTGGGGTGTTGTTAATCAGTGTCAGATGCGGGAGATGCCTCCCCCCCCCTCCCGAGATCCCCAGCATGATCTGTGCCTCAGAAGGGCTATGATCGGGAAGCCGTGCACCTGTCGTGAGGTGCGCTTGAAGAGCATGGCTCAACTGTAGGTACCTATAAAACTGCGACTGGTGTAGGGACTGCCTAGTTTGAAGGTCTTGGAAAGAGCGCATATGATCGCCCACCAATACAACCCCAATTGAGAAATACCTATAAGGTCCCAGCATCGAAAACCCTGCAGCCCATTGACCTCCCTGAGCCAAGTGCCATGTCACAGGGGCGTACATTGCCCACTTGATGTGTCGCAACACGGCCCACCAGGCCAGCAGCACAGAACGCGTCACCTCAGGCAAACGGGTCGAAATAGGCACCCCATACAGCATCGACTGGACAATCCTAATTCACTGAGCTCCAGCCTATATGCCAGATCGGACCAGCCCCCATTAAACCAGTCGTGCAGAATTAGCAGACGCGTGGCCATCTATTGTAAACATAAATGGGTCATCCACAGGCCCCCATCAAAGGAAGGGATCCTGCAGACACCCAAAGCCAGGCGGGCCCTCTCCTTCCCCCAGAGGAACCTAGAAGCCATGCAATCATGGTCACAGAACCAGGCACTCGGGAAGTTGAGGAGGTGTTTTGAAGCATATAGAGGAATCTGTGGAGAATCATCATTTTAAAATGTGCGACCCTCCCCATTGGGTTCAGGGGCAATGCCTGCCATTTCTGGAGGTCAGCCTTAGCCCTTTTCACTAGGGGAGTAACGCTGAGAGTCCAGCTGAGTTCCGGGAGTAAAGTCACCCATATCCCCAGATACTTGAATGATTGGTGACTGAGCTGTATTCTGGACTGCCAATTGAAACATTCTCTAGACATGTGAAGGGGAAAGAGGACCGAATTGTCGGGGTTGAGCTGGAGGCCAGAGGCCCGCTCGAAGGAATGAGGATCCGGAGGCAGTGAGGGCCAGACCTCGCGGGATCTGCTAAATAGAGCAGGACATAGTCGGCGTAAAGGGCGATTTTGTCTGGCTCCGTATTGGGCCATTCCCAAACCTGCACCTGTCCACTCGAGCGTACAAGGGCTCCATCTCCAGAGCAAAGAGTAGGGGTGAAAGGGGATATTCCTGCCCCGTTCCCCTGCAGACCAAGAAGGGTTCAGATAGGGCCCCGTTAACCAGGACACACGCCCTCGGACGGGCATTTAGCACGCTGACAAAACCCCGAAAGCGGGCCCGAAGCCCATCTCGGCATGGATATCCTCCAGGAACCCCCAGTCCACCGAATCGAAGGCTTTCTCAAAGTCTACCAAGAGGAGTGCTAGATAGCGGGTGATCAAGTGACGGTAGGCCAAGGCCGAATGTAGCCGCCGCAGACAGTGTCGGGTACCACGCAAAGGCATGAACCCACATTGGTCTGGGCGGACCAACATGGGCAAGTGGAATTTGAGGCGTTGTGCGAGGATCATGGCAAACAACTTCAATTCCGTGGTGGTAAGGCAGATTTGACGATAGTCCGCGCACCAGGGGGAGGGTGGTGGTCGCTCTGACCCAACCTGCTGAACAAGCCGCCGCGAACTTCTCAGCATGCCTCCAGGAGATGGCTGGATGGATGGCGAAGAACTGCCTCCGTCTTAACGGTGACAAGACTGAGGTGCTGATTGTAGGAAAACCCCCCTCAGTCTGGTCATCTGCCTGGTGGCCGCAGACCTTGGGGCCCCTCCCTACCCCCAGTGATCAGGTCAAAAATCTTGGAGTATGGGTGGACTCAAAGCTTGACTACGACTACCACACCAGACGGGTAGCTGGTACGCGCTTTTCGATTCTACGGAAACTCCGCAAAACCATCGACCTGCTCCCAGAATCCTCAAGGAAGACCCTGGTCCATGCTCTTGTCACGTCAAGATTGGACTACGGCAATGCCCTGTATCTAGGCGCCAACGCCACTAGTCGGCGGCGACTGCAGACAATCCAGAATGCTGCCGCTCGCCTGGTCCTCCGGCTGCCCAGAAGAGCCGCCTCAAAAAAATCCCTACAAACATTACATTGGCTCCCGATCAATGAAAGGATCGACTTCAAGGTCCTTAGTATTGGCCACAGGATCGTACATGGCAAGGGCCCGGCCTTCCTTCGGAACCTGCTGTGCCCCTATACGCCCACCCGTCAACTCCGCTCATTAGGAGCAGGCCTTCTCGCTGTCCCCAGACACAAGAAAGCCAGAATGGGAGGCAGATCCTTTCGTACTTTGGCGGCACACAAATGGAACTCTCTCCCCCTGAGCTTAAGAGTGGAAACATCGGAGCTCATCTTCCGCAGGAAACTTAAAACATTCCTCTTTCCTAAAGATTAGCCCGTCTTGTTCTGACTGACGGAGCAACTGACTCTTCTGACAGCGCGGGGACACACTGACAGTGTAACCAGGCGCTATACAAATTCAGAAATAAATAAATAAATAAATGGCTGGGAATTGGGAATGACCACTATGGTGGCCATAGTGGCCATATCGGTCTCAGGAGGGAAGGAACCAGTTTCAGCCGCCTCGCGGAATAAGTTAGCAAGGTGTGGAACGAGGGTCTCAGGGTACAGGGCATAGTATTAATGGGGAAGGTCGTCCGGCAAGACGCCGGGCCCAGATGAGGTAAGGGTGATCGCCTCGCCAATTTCCTCTTGGGTGATGGGACGGTCCAGGACTTCCTGAACAGTGGAGTCTAGGTGAGGTAGGTGGCCGGTTCCAGCCCCCAACAAACCTGAGAGAGAGAGGGTAGGAGTTTTGGCCATATATAGTTGTTGATAGTATGAAGCAAAGGCGCGGGCCATCTCCGCCCGGGAGTGACACACTGATCCATCCTGAGCTATGACTTCGGGGATTATGCGGTTTGCTCTGGGGTAGGTGGCCAGTCTGTGGAGAAGTGAACCGTTCTATTGCCAGTCGTACACCCTGGCAACGGAAGAGCGTCAGAGGAGTTTGGCGCATCCAGCGACAGCTGTCGAATCTCCTCGCGAGTATGAGCAAGGAGCTTCACTTCCGAGGCGTCGGGGTTCTGAGCGGTGGATTGTTCAAGGCGCAAAGCCTACGCCTCACGTGAGGTAATCTGATCTAACTGCTCCTGCCGCTGGAGTTTCAGTTGGCCCTTGGTGACTCCCCTGATCGTGGCCTTGCCAGCCTCCCACAGGATGCCTAGTGAAGATACCGACCTCTCATTGGTCTGGAAATAAAGTTGGAGTTCCCGCTTCACCACCTTCCGGAATTCCTGGTCTTGAAGGAACCACGTGTTTAGCCTCCATGTCTGACGCATTGAGGCGGGGGAGGCCCATAGTGAGTATCACCGGGGAGTGGTCGGATATACCTAGAGGGAGGATGGCAATGTCTTGGAGCGTGAGGCAATCCGTCGAGGGAACGAAAATTACATTAATGCGCGCATGTGTGTGGTGGGCTGCTGAGGTGTGTGTAAATTGCTTGGAGCGTGGATGCCAGGTACGCCAGGCGTCACAAAGACCTAGGGATTCAGCCTAGTTCATTAGGTGTTTTTCGTGTGCAAGCCTACTGTGAGATGGGGGCCCTGTTGTGTCCAAGTCGGGGGAAGAGACCGTTTTAAAGTCGTCCCCCAGGAAGGTGGAGCGCAGGGGCAGGGAGGCCAGGAGCACGGCAGAGGTCACCATCCACATCGATGGAGGAGAGTAAAGCAAACCCAGGTTAAGGGGGTCACCATTCAGAGTGCCGGACAGGGCCACAAAGGTGCCGTGGACATCATGAATGACTCGCGCTGCCACAAAAAGAAGGGAACGTTTCACCAGGACCGCCACCCCACGGCATCCCCGGGTGAAGCCTGAATGCCAAACCCTGTCGTACCCGTATCTTGCTAAAAAGGGACATTGGTTGCCCAATAAGTCTGTCTCTTGTAATAGTAAGACCTCCACCCCAAGACGTTGCGTGTAGCACAACACAGCCATACATTTGAAGCGGTCCAGAAGGCTGTTGATATTCCAAGACCTGACGCGCAGGGAGGTGCCCAGGTGGGGTACGTCAGCCATAGTCGCAAACTGTCGCAGTGGCGGGGGAAGGCCCCGCAAGGAAGCCCGGCCAGAGGCAGGGTCGCCAGGATGCATGACAGGGTGTCCAGATATCAGCTAGTGTGTCCCACAGGGAGTGGAGCCGGACGTCGTGAGAGCACTGGTATGAAAAAAAAAAAAAGAAGGAACAGAAAACAAAAAATAAAACTCGGGACAACGGTCCCTCAACCCTAACCCAACTCCCACCCCCACCCCCACCCTATACTTCAGGAACAGAAACATCTGTCGCCCTAACAATGGAAGAGTTAACATTAGACCAAACTAAAACGCTTGGGTACGGGGGAAGCGTGGAGGACCCCTCCTCATTGCAGGATGTACATAGTCAAGTACTGCAAGAGAGAAAGAGAGAGAGAGAGAGCAATGGTGAGCCGGTACGTCGTCGCCGGCCCCGGAGCCAGCCGGGACGAGTTCAGGCTGGGTCACTAAGAAAAGTCGGGCTACGTGGTAGTTCAGTGTCCGGGAGGTCAAGCAAGGAAGGGCAGGGCGGGGGCCAGGCTCCCCCATGACTCAGACGGCCGGAGGATCCATAGCGCCTCACAACCAGATAATCTCCCTGGGGCAACCCGGGCAATCGAGAGGGGCCCAACGAGGAACCAGAGCAGGTCCGCCTCTGGCCACGGCGCCTGTGTGAGCGGTTGCGCTGGGGCTGGGGAGCAGGAGTCTCTGAACGGGAGGGAGCCTCCTTCCACACCACCCGGTAGGGAGATCGGATCGTTGGTCCGAAGGGGACACTCCTCCGTGGCCCAAGTCCAAGCCTCCTCAGGAGAGTCAAAGAATAAGGTCTTGTTGGAGAACACCACCCGCAGGCGTGCTGGGAAGAGGAGCCTAGATTGAATGCTGAGGGCACGCAGTTTTTGCTTGACCTCGCCAAACGAGTGACATTGACCCTGGACCTCATGAGAGTAGTCTGGAAAAATCATCATTTTATGATTTTCGTATCGTAGACGTTGCTACTTGCGAGCTTCAGCCAGGATGGAGTCTCGGTCTTTGTAGTTAAGGATCCGCATTATGACCGGTCTGGGCGCTGCTCCCACCGGTGGTTTTGGAGCAAGGTTGTGGTGGGCTTGTTCTATTGCGAACTACGGAGAGAGGGAGCCTTCAGGGACCCATAATCTCAACCACTTCTCTATGAAGTCCGCAGTGCGACCCTGTTCCGCCCCCCTCTGGAAACGCCACCAGGCGAAGGTTGTTGCGGTGCGATCTGTTATCCGCATCTTCGGCCCTCCGGTGCAGCTCCTGAGTGTGTGATTGGAGATGCGCAACCTACTCCTTAAGTTGCTGGACGTCATCTTTCACGGTGGAAATGCAGGATTCGGTCGCTTTGATCCGGGCCATGGCGTTTCAGGGGTTCTGCCGGATGAGGGTCAGGTCCACCCGAGCCTCCGCGATATTGCCCTCCACGGAGGACTGTGAGGTGTGGATGGTTTGAAGGATGGTGGACAGATCCGTAGCCGGTGGTGCATCCCTGTCCGCAGTTCCCCCCGTCACCTCAGTGTCAGTGGTGGTGAAGCGATCCATTTTGGTCTGGGTGGCCGGGGTCTTGGCTTGTCTGTCTCGGCCCATAGCGCCACACAGTAGGGCAGGGGACCCTAAGAAGTGTCTCACAAAAGGTTAACGCTGCAAGGGGGCCGGAGGCTCTGCCCCGCTCGATTTGTGCAGCCAATTCAGAGGTGTCTTGGTGGGAGGCCGACCAAAGATCGGTATTGGGTCTCCGAGGAAGAGGGATCACAGCTCCAAGCAGGTGCCGAAGAGTTAGACTGGGGGTGGGTGGAGAGAGAGAGACCTCCACAAAGTTCCTCATGCTGTCCAACAGGCACAGCCGGATACCCCCCCTTCCTGGCAACGTCGTCTCCGGAGGCTGAACGGTCAGGGCCAGATCGGTAAGGGCAGTCCGGAAGATTACAGCACCATTAGGCCCGGGACCTCTTCAAGTAGGGTCAAGGTGGACGGGGGCGGGGGCAGCGGAGGGGTCCTCACCGTAGTCCTCCTGCCTCTCGATGGAAGCCGCTGACACCACCCCTCTGGCCTCCCCAAAGCAGGAGTTCAGAGTCTTCCCCCAATCGAGCAGCCACAAGCAAGTCCAGAACCCAGAAGGCCGGAAAGAGAGCCGCGGAGCACCCAGGACGAAGGAACACGGCGTGTAGGCCGCAAGCGGGGCCACCAGGATCCAGTCCCACTCCACAGAAGGCCGCCCGTGCGAGCAGGAAGAGGCCTCCCTCAGCCAGCACGGGACCCCCTCTGCCGCTGGGACTTACCAGCCGCCAGGATAAGTCAGCGGCGGGCTCCCGAACACACAGGCTGCTTCACCACAGGCCAACACCGCTCACCGTCAACTCTTGGCCGCCTGAAGCAGCAGTCGGCACCAAAGCAGCCTCGTCTGGCACCAAGGATCCCAATGTGAGCCCCCAGCAGGCACAGGCAGAGGGCATCTCTGCGCCGGGCGTTAAGTATTCAGGAGCGGCGGCCAGGCAAAGGTCCTCCAGCCGCCTGATCGTCCCCAGCCCCTACCGCCCGAGGTGGCGGTCGATAGTGCAGCAGCTCCGCTGGGGCACCGGGGAGTGGCAGTGGTTGTTCCCGTTAAGTGCACGCTGGGGGACGGCTTTGTGCCGGTCACGGCGTCTACAGCACCGGCGAGAGGGCCATACCCCTGGAATTTGAAAAGCATTGGTTTATGTGGTTAGAGAATATGTTTAATAGGTTTATCTGGGCACATGGGAAAACCAGGAGAGCATCAACATATCTAACACTTGCAAGAGAAAGAGGAGGATGGGGGGGGGGGGGTGCCTGATCTCAAATTATATTACTGGGCGCAGCCTTACAGTATATGCGGAGGTTGATGGGAGGGAAGGCAGAAGATCCATGGAGTCAAACAGGGTGTTGGAAAGTGGGTTATTGGTAGGGAAAAATGTAGGTCTGCCACTGGCAATAAGGCCACTAACACATGATAGGACCCAGCATAGGTTTTAGAAAATTATTCCTATGCTCAACCCTTTGTAGCGTGGCTGAGAGCAGACAGGCTTAACTTCAAAGACAGGTAAGTAAAGCATTTAAAAACACAATTTCAGTAAATAATTAAGACACAACACAAAATAAAAATCCAACACCAATTTATTAAAATAGGTAATATTTTTTCATCTTTTAACCCCTCCCCTGCTGATGACGGAGCGGTTCCGTCATGGCCCGCCCGACGCTCCTGCGCGGCGCGAATTCCGCGCCTGCGCTGAGCGTTCTATTGAGCGGGCGGGGCCATGACGGAACCGATCAGTCATAAGCACAGCGCAACCGACGCTGGTGATGGAGAGGTTCCGTCACCAGCATGCGCCTGCCGCATTTCCGCCCCGCCCCCTTAGCACTGCGTCGGAATAGCCGCCGCAGTGAAGGGGTTAAATGACACCAAAACGAAAACAATCCACTGTAGGGAACATCAGCCAACTGAGGTTCCTTGTACTAGAGGTGGTCCCCACGAGACAGGGCGTTGATAATCGCAAGAAATTACTGCAACGCAAACTTTTCTGGATACAATCGTTGGAATCAAGCCAACCAAAAGGACTTAACGAACGTATCGAATACAGTTGCTTTTTGTAATAACATGCATTTGGTGCATCTTCACAATTGCTTTTACTATTTCCAAGCTTTTCTAATCTATTCCTCACTCACTCCTTTCTTTCTACACATATCTGATTAATAACTTCACTGGTCTTTATTTCCTCTCTGTAAAAATACTTTTACTTTTTTATTCTTTTTATTGTTTCAATTTTCATTGTTTTAACTCTCATTTATTCTTTTTACCATTGCCTCTAACGCTTCCTAGCTTTGTGGATTTTCATATGTACCCATTGTCTGATGCTTTCATCATGTAACAGTATTCTGTAAATCTTTCTGACATCTCCCCTACCCAATATGGCCGACACTGATCACGCCATCTTATTATCCATTACGCAATCTCAAAGTGGTGATTATTTTGATTTTTTCAATCACATTATTTGTGGAATAATATCGCACTTTTGAAGCACGCGGGACGTTTTTAGTATAGTACACCTTCCTTTAACATCACCATGTCTTTTACGGTTTTTGACGGCCTTGGTCCTTTCTTTATGTTATGCACTTCACCTCCTGGTCCTTTATCTATGTCCTGACACTAACCGCGTGTGAACTTTGGCACTTTCGACCATTGAATCGACAACCGCAGTACGCGGTCACGCTGTATAGAGAACGTTTCGGGTAAGATTAGAATTCAAACGACATTTTGTTTTCATCGCGCGTTTGGAATGCACATTTACAGGGTGCTAATTTTGGGGACTCGGAAGACGTATTCCGTTATTTTCACAGGCCCGTTATGAACGCCACTTGGGTGTCTTTACTCTGTTGCTCTTTTCTTCACATTCACCTTTCTCTGACTCGTAAGACGTACTCCGTTATTTTCACAGGCCCGTTATGAACGTCACTTGGGTGTCTTTACTCTGTTGCTCGTTTCTTCACATTCAACTTTCTCCGGCTCATTTAAATTGTGTAACTAATTTCACCTATTCACACTTGGTTTGATTTACATTTGTTTCCTGTACCCGTGATCTTCACATTCCAGTTACCATCTTTTACTGCGTTTTTTTTTCTTTCATGATGTTGAGGGTTGAGTCCCCATCCTAAAGCAATGTTTATTTCCTCCTCAGATACCTATTCCCCTGATGAAGGGACCCAGGTCCCGAAATGCATAGGGATATTGGCATTTCAAAACGTGTATGTTGAAAGAATTGAACCACAGTCTATATGAATATCAATATATGACTCCTATGGATTAAAATTTGATGAACTTGTTGGATTATTGATCTCAATTACTTTTGAATAAACTGAGGTTATTACCTCCACTGGAGCACCACAGAATTACAGGGGTACCCCACCATATCATAGTGTACCCTAGTGTATGTTGGGTGTTGTAACTGTATTCTAATGTGTTTCTTTCAGCTCAGCACTGGCCCTTGGCCTGGTTAGGCAGAGCCCAGGGTGAGTCAAAATCAGTTACCACCAGCATCAGTCAGCAAAAAGTTGGGGGTGCCCAGGGCACAGGATGACTTTGCAACACAGGGTCTCCAGTTTTTTATGAACTACTACTGGGAAATGAGGCCCAGGGTTGTTTCTTGAAATATAGAGAGCCCAACTACTACAAAAAAAGTCAGATTTAAGACCCTATTCACAGCTTTTCAGATAGGAGTCGCTTTTAAAAGAAAAATGGGGCTTGGGAGAATGAACTTCTACACTTAACTTTTTATGAACCTGACGCTCCCAGGAATTTTTCATGATAACATCATAGCAAGACGGGGTGGCAGGTATCCGGGTGGTAGGGGATCTTATGGACTCAAATGGGTTTCAGTCATTTAGTGATATTCAAACTATATTTGGAATTCATAGAACGATTTTTTTAAGTAACTGCAAATACAAAGATTTTTAACTAGGAAAAAGGGAGGGATAAATGGCTTTAGCCAAAATAGGATCATGGGAGTAATCAGGGGCAACTCAGGCTGTACCATTAGGAACATGTATGCGAACTTATCCCAATGTAATCAAGACAATCTTGAGAGTCAAGGGACAAAATGGGAACAAAAACTAGGTACAGATCATGGTAGCTTTTTAGATCCCCTGAAACTTTGAAGGACCATTTTGTGCTAGGACGGACAACAAGCACAGCATTATAAAACGCTGTTTGCATTATATTTCATCCCGGCAAAAATAGCGCAATGGGGAAGGGTGGGGGCGGGAGGCGATAGCTGGGATCATGTGCCCCCGTTGTAGTAGTACCAAAGCCAACCTAGTTCATATGTTTGCAGTTTGTCCAAGCTTAGAAAGCTCGATAAGGGAAATCAAAAAGTTTTTGGACCAGCTGCTGAAAATAAAGGTAAATCTAATTTCAGAACTAATAATACTAGGGGTTAATAATAATGACATTCCGGAGAAATATCAATATTTTCTATTTTTGGCTATGGCAGTAGTCAGGATTTGCATATCAACGGCATGGCGAGATCCACTAGCCCCTCCCTACCTTTCAGAAATGGTTAGGGAGGTTACTAGCCAGAATTAATTTAGAAAAGGGGGTGTATGAAAAAAATGGTCGAAGAGCAAAAAAATGTGGCCATCATATCTGGGCTCCGATTTATAAATAGAAGGAGGAAAAGGCGGTACTAGATTGTAGCTGGCAATGTAGCAGTAAATGCTAGAAATCTTTTTTTTTTTAATATGTCATTATTCAACACTGTATGATATTGATTTTATCCATGCAAAAAACCTCAAGAAATATATGTATAATTATTGCTGGTGATGAAATAAAAAATAAAAAAAGGAATTCTGTTTTATGCTTTCTGATCCAGTTGTTAGCCTCTACTGTCGATACCAAAGAGACAATCTGGGTGTGGAGACGTTTTGTGGGATCTGCAGCAACCAAGGTATAGTAATTCCTGTTGGGCTCAAAACAGAGTGAGCTTTATTATGGAATGTGAAGCACTTGCATTAACTGAAAATGTCTTCCAATACAGTGAACAAATAGACCATTAAACCCAGGGAACTTCCATGGGCAGCCCAAACTCGGTTTAAATAGCCAAGAAAGGGCGAGCAACAATGAAAGAGAAGTTATTAGAACACACGGCGAGACCACCCACTAATATGCTTACATGCATTGCCACTTACACGGCCGAGTAAAATAGAATACGTAAGATCATACGAAAACACTGGAACATTGTGAATTCAGGCAACCTCAAGTTATCTCCTCCAAGGTTTGCATTTAAATGAACCCCCAACATCAAGGATATGCTGGTCCACACTAGACCCCAGAGACTTGATGTCCCCAAACAGAATACTATGGGGTCGTTACCTCCAGTGAAAGGTAATTTCCCATATGGCTCTTGCTCAGTTTGCAATCCTACCACAGCTACTAAAGAAATCAAACTCACAGGAACCGTTACACAAAAATTACATACCAAGAATTGAATCTACACAGTTACATGTCCAAATGAGAAAAGATACATAGGTATGACAACTTGCCCTGTAAAGATTTGCTTTACAAAACATCGCAGTAAAGTGAGGTGTCAGAGAACCAGCACCAGGATGTGCACGCACTTTGTAACCAAAAACACTCAGCAGATGACTTACGCTGGATCGTACTTGAATCACTACCATACCACACTGAAGGTGCCCTCTTCAAAAGTGAGCAGAATTGGATTTGTCAATCATCCACCCATTTACATGGTTTGAATGAGGATATACCTTGGTTGGAAAGTGACCTATGAGACTCACTCTTAACACCCCTGACATCTACCCACTATGTCCAGTGTCCACGCACAAAGGGATATATAACCCCAAGGCATGCCTATAGCTGCCCCCCCCCCCCCTACCCACAGTCATCGACACACTTGCTACCAGGGCTACTAACAACATCTCCACACTACACCCAATGACAGGTGTCATTTTACTCTAAGCAGCACCTTATCAGAATGTAGCCAAAGTCATCAATCACATCAATTGACTGTATATTTAACCAGCCTAAGATATTCACGACCACTCCTGTCAGTTTGTGAATGGCAAATTGTCTCATTGCTGCCTTCATTTTGGAAACTATTTTGGCAAATGAATAGTTTTGCTCGCGATTGCCAGTGTCCATGTTCATAATAACCATGCACATGCCTTAACATGGTCCTCTAATATTGAACTCCTACACTTAACGATGGCGACCATGTCTGTTTTCTTCTACACCACTCATTGGTCCCGTCAGAGCCCAGGCAGTCAGGTCGGCATGCGAATTCCGCTGTGAACGCTGGCACACACCGACATATAATTAGCAACATAACTAGTTCTTAAGCGGTCGACCACTGGCAGTCCTCACACCAGAGGGGGAGGGGACAGGGTAGGTTGCTGCGATATGGTCACCAGGACAAAGTAAGTACTATCACAACTTTCAAGATTTTAACATTCTTTTCTGGTTATACGCTGCCTTTCAGAACTCCTTATCACCCTGCAGAACATTTTTTGATGTATAGGTTTCAATTCCGCAACAGGGCGCTGAAAGACAGCGAGCTGCTCTAGACGCACTTGAGGAGGCACACATGTAACCACAATTGGGTACGTACTTACTCCTCTGGCCTCTCCACAATGTATGCGATCATTGCTAACATTTTTTACGACCATTGCTAACATTTTCATGGCTTATGTGTAATGTGTTTGTCATGTCTTCCCACCATTGTTCTTTCATCACATTAAGAGTTTTTCCACCGTAAAAAGTATGCCGAGTTTGCAGACGATACCTGATTTTAAAAGTGTATTTTTTATGCTAGTGTCGCCTTGCTCTTCCCTTTGTTCTAATAGGTCAAACGTGTTAGGTTCAAAAAGGTCAACCTAATATGTTTTTTATGGTGCGTTTTCATAAACACCCTACTGCTTGGATCACTTGTTCCAATCCAATGGTTCCAAGCATAGTGTAGATAAAATGTACCTATCCTTGGTCCTGAAGAATTTCAACAATTTTTTATTGACATATTTAGGCAAGAAACATGTCGACGACTTGATAATAATAAGCCACAAGAGATCATTGCCTCTATTGGTGGTGCACACATTTTATAATCCAGACAGGTGGACTCACTGAATAAATATTCTTTAGCCTTGAGATTTTCCTGATCCTGTTTAAGTCACTAGCACTCACTACCCCAAACACTCACTTGTTACACAACTACACCTCGGACTCTACACAGGCATGTCACATAGCTTTGGAAAAAAGATCTCCGCCAAAGAACCCCCTATATGGTGGCCACTAAGTATTGCAACGCCGGCTCGATGAGGAGCAAAGCCCTATGATGAAGCATGACACTTAGTAGCTTGTGTGAGGGTTCCTATTCTAAAAGAGAAACACCCTTTGGATTTCACTACTCCTGACCTGTTAGAACTCTAAGCACACTTCTGCTGTGTCCCCCTTTAGGAACTGCATATCCATTTACATACCAATAATTGTTTGGAGCCTGTGTGCTAGACCTTCATGAGCTCTTTGTTCCCCCTGGTTGTAATAGATTACACAATTTCTTGCTTAACCATTCTGTGCCTCTACCTATCTGTAGAATCCATGTCCGGGTTGGCTAAAAGTTAAGCTCTTGTGCATTCCCTTTAGACAATGACACAAAGGGAGTGGAGGTGTGCCTTGCATATCCTGATGGGCCCTCCTTAGCTAAAGTGGTGGGAGGAGTTGTCACCGACACCTGAATAAGGCTGTGCCTGTCTTCACGTAACGCTGTTTCCACCCTCCTGTAGTGTGTCTGGAGCAGAGTCAGGGAAAGGCGTGGTCTTGCGCACTACAAAGTCTTTCCTTTGAAGTTTGCCAACTTCCAAGGCAGAAAGGGGTATAAGTACTGGGCCTCTGCCACGCTCAAATAAGAACACTTCTAGAATAAAGAACATTCAGTCAGGGAGAAGAGCTGGATGCTTTGGGAGGAACTGACACTCTGCCTATTCCTTTGTTGTGCTGGCCAGCTGCTTCTGCCCTGGAAGTTTAAGGACTGGACTTGGCTTTCTGTATCCTACTTCCAAGGTTCTCGAAGAGTTAGCGCATGCTTGCTTCCAGTTAAGAGTCACAGATCCATCAAACACTTCATCTACGAGTACCTGGGCTCTTCTGCAGAGAGCCTTGACTTTCAAAATGGTGTCAAATCCAGTTCCAGGGCCCCTGGATTTTCAATCTGGTGAGAAAATCCATGTACTGACTCCAAGCGACTGTTCCCTCGATGCAGCACCGTAGTGTGGTTGTAAGAACAAATAAATAAATTTATAAAATAGACGCATCGCCGCTGTGCTGCTGAAGAATCACTGTAGCCCTAGACCAGCGCACTGTGTCATCGGCGTCCATGGCACCCGCTTAGACTCTGATTTAGCCGCTACTTCAAGGCTGAAGAATCGACGCATTGCCTGCTTTGCAGCTGTGAAATCAACTCAGCGCCTGTTTCTCTGTCGCATCAACACAGTGCGTCTGGATTTTCGGCGCATTGTATTCCAACGCTGTCGCTTCATCAATGTTGCCCAACAGTAAGGAACCAAAGCCGCTTTCCCGGAGATTGGCGCATTACCTCCCCTGACAGTAAGGAACCGACGCATCACCTCATCTGTGCAGCAGTAAGGAACCGACGCATCGTACTTCGAACCGGTCTCCTCATCAACGCTGCCCATCAGTAAGGAGCCAAAGCCGCTTTTCCGGAGATTAGTGCATCACTTCCCCTGGGAGTAAGGAACCGGCACATCACTTTGTTTTTCCAGCACCTTACCTCTCCTGCATCCATTTTAGTCTTTGAATTTTGACACATCCCAGGTACTTTGTGCTAAAAGTGATGCATTCATTGATCCCTATGGATTACATTCGCTTAACCTTTGAAAAGTGATTTGTTTATTTGTTGGATTTTTGTCGTTTTGGTCTTATTTAATGCAGATAAATATTTGCTATTTTTCAATACTGGAATGGACTCATTTTGTAGTGTTTCCACTCTGTTACTGTGTGTGTGTGTGTGTATGTACAAATGCTTTATACATTGCCACTGAGATAGGCCTAACTACTCATGCCAAACTCCCATGGGGGTGAGCAGGGGTTATTTTAGCGGTGTGACTCCCTTATCCTGACTAGAGTGAGGGTCCCTACTTGGACGGAGAGCAAACCACTGCCCACTAAAGACCCAATTTCTTTTTTTTTTAAGTTATCTTTATTGAGTTTTTTCCAGTGTATATTACCCCCCCCCCCTCCCCCCAGGTCATACAGGTTCGGCAAAGAATATTTCACATATAAACACAGAAAAATTAGAGAATTCGTACATTGTACAATAATGGCTAAGTAAATTAATCAAACAACCAAGAAAACATTTCCCTTCTTTTTGAGGAGATACACAACATCTAGATAATTATAGATTTCAAATAATATGCATCTTTAACCATTTAAGTTTTTGTGGTATTTAAATCCCGCAGAATATGGCTTTATGTTACAGAGAATTACTTTGAGATTGGGACCACTCAATCAAAGGATTCCAAATTTTCAATCCCCTGACCCTCCTTCTTCTGCCTGTTCTTTTATATATAGCCATTTCCAAATTAAATATAGCTAGCAATCTAGAAAACCATTGTTGAAAGGATGGTGGGTTAGGGTCTAGCCAGGCAGAAGCAATACATATTCTTAGAACTGCCATGGCAATAAATATTAGTTCATGTCCAAGTGATGATTCATTGAGATTGGTTACTCCAAGCAAAATCATTTCATTAGAGAGGATTATTCTGGTTTTTAGAATCTCAGTTAAAAACTGTTCAATACTCAGTTTTAATGGGGATAAATTTACACAGGAAGAAAATATGTGTATGCTATCCGCCTCAGATAATGTACATCTAAAGCAGCATGTACCCCTCCCACTTCCCCATTTAGCGATTCTATCTGGGGTATAATACAAGAAAAAGCATGTTTTATAAAATTGTGTTTGCAATTTGGTTGACATAAGGATGGTTTGGGATAAATCATAGGCATGATTGAATTCTTCGATAGTCATTGTTAATTTTCCCTGCCACTTCTGAAATGCCTTCTCGAGATTGTCCGGAAGAAGGGATACCAAGTGAGAATACATCTCACCAATCGTAAATTTTTTTGGTTTTATTAATGTTTCTGCTGTCGGTATTTTATTAAACGAGATATTTTCTCTAATTCTTTGGGTTAAAAAATCTCTAATTTGTAGATATTTAAAAAAGTCCCTCCATTCCAAATGATATGTTTCCCTCAAGGTTTCAAACGAGTGTAACCGCTCATTTACGAAAAGACATCCAAAGTGTGTAATTCCAGTCATGGTCCATCTCTTAATGCAGGCTCCACTAAAGATTTCAGGTAGAGCTGGATTATTGCTTAGTGGAGAGTAGAGCGAGAGTCGTCCGATGCCCAATAATTTCCTCACAGCTTTCCACGCTTTAAACCCTCCGAGTAAGGTCTTTAGACGGACCTTTTTGTGATAGCTATCATAAAGAAATCGCCACAGATAACCCTTGCTCCCATTACCTAATACCAGCTGATGGATTGATGGTAGGTCTTCCCCTAAGATTATCTCATTATTATCTAATAAAAAAAAGAGTTCATGATTATATGAGAGCATACAAGCCCAATAATATAATTTGAGGTTAGGGAGGGCTAAGCCTCCTTTTTCTCTAGGAAGAGTCAAGAGCGTATAGGCTCTACGTGGTTGTGAATAGGACCAAATAAAACTTGAGAAAGTACACTCCATCAATTTGAACCAATATTCAGAGATTTCCAGATTGATTGCTCTGAACATATAAAGCAGTTTAGGGAAGTATACCATGTTTAAGGCGTTCACACGGCCAATCAAAGATAAGTGTAGGTTATTTAAACGATGAAGATCTTTCTGCATTTTATCTAGCAGAGGGCTCAAATTTAATGCGACCAATTTATCGAGGTTGGAGGAGATACATACCCCTAAGTAGGTCGCCTTTATTGTCACTCGAGGATCTATCATGATGCATTTATTGTTTAAGACTACTTGGGTTTTACTTTGATTGAGAATGTAGCCGGCCATATTACCAAAGTTTTTGGCCTCGGTTTCGATTATAGGTAGGGCTAATACTGGATCTGATGTTACTATGGCTATGTCATCAGCATATGCAAGAGTTTTTGTTATATAGCCTTGGGTCCGAATAGGGATAATACTGGCATTAGATTCCAAACTGCGAATAAAGGGATCAATGTAGATGGCAAACAGTAATGGAGAGCATGGGCATTCCTGTCGAGTTCCCCTTGATATTGTTAATTCTTTAGATAGATTCCCATTTATCATCACTACTGCTTTAGGGCTGGTATATAGTTTTTGTACTGCCTGAATGAATCCTTGTTTAAATCCCAGGTGACCCATTGCCAGCCACAGAAATGACCAGGAGACCCGATCAAAGGCTTTTTCAGCGTCTAAAAGAATAAGACCCAATTTCTAACATGAAGCGTAATAATAACAGTGGAAATAGACTGTACATCTCAGCTTTACTTTGTGCTGCAGAAATTGCAAGGAGAGGCATGGGGGCATATGTGACCATGGTGATTTCCATCTTAAACAAGGTGACATTTAAACTTAAATTGAGAGCTAATTACCACATTTGAGAAAAACGCATTTCTACACATCATATGAAATTTGTTTTAAAAGCAGTAGCACTGTTTCAGTGTATACATATGTATTTTATTATTGATGCACAAAATAAAAACACGCAAAAATCTCCAACACTACCACAAAATAAAGATCATCGCATTTCCCAAAATACTGCGTATGATTGCTGGCACACACACAAGCGTGTACCAATCAGGCGCTTGTTCGGGTCGATTAACCATTAATGGGCGCTGTTTTCTTCGCCTTCGCCATACATATGCAGTTCGTGTACTAATAAGGCACGAACACAGTGCAATGGGGCACATTAATCACAAAACTAACAAAACGCAAACACGGCGATTGCCTCTAATGTCAACAGTTAGAATTGCAACATTACGCATGTATGACCTTTCCCCCAGATTGCTACAACCAGCAGGGGAGAGGGTAGTCGCTGTGCTGCTGCCTGCAGTGCAACGTGAGAGCTCGTTAGATAACTTTAGAGATACCTGGCTGGAAAGAGACCTGCGTGGATCACAAAGTACTGCACATACTGAAGTGACGGAAGAAGAGATGATCATGAGTATCCCCAAAACAGCAGCATCGGCCTCGGAGCAGCCCCACGGCAGGCTGTAGAAGGTCGGTAGCTTTATCTACAAACCCAAAGTCCAATAGATGTATTACATGCATGTGGCAACTAGAGTGAGTGCAAAAGCTGAAACAATCCGTAAATGCAATTGTATAGCAAACTGACGAGGTGTAAAGAATAAATAATACAACACGGCAAAAGTTGCCAACGTGAAAAAATTGTGTCAAAAAACAGCAGTGCCACACTGTTCCACTCTTACCTTGCCGGGCATATGTGCAGAGAGGATAGCCCATGCTGAATGTACGCTCTGCCTCCTGTCTCCGTAAACTCTGCCCCAGCGAAGCCTGCAGAAGACAGACTACAGTCTTCAAGGGGCGGACTGGAAGGGCAGAGCAGTGGAAACAAAAAAAGGCTACAACTGCCTGATTAAATCCCACCCAATAGCACGTGAGTTCGTTGAGCTACGTCTAACATGGTCACTGTTCGAAACGGTTACGGTGCGGTCTAGGCTTTTGAACTGTATACGCCAACCCCCTAGACAAGAGTACAACGCCCCATCTCAAACAGTTGACTCGTTCTCCGGGATGGAGTCTGTCGGGCAAAACAGATAAACCAAGAGAAACCACAAGCTCATGTCTGAAATATACACAATTTTATTAAAAAGTAGCCTGTATCTCGATATAGAGCCCCTTGGTGTTTTTTTGGACGGCAGTATTGGGTAACTATTAATCATAAGGCGTGTTCATTCTCATGCCCGTCTTAAACTTGGATCAGTTCTATTAATTTCATCGTGTTTCATTAATTTTAGGGTAGAATCAGGATGATATGCTATTCATTCACATGGGTCAGCTAGTTTTTAGTTACAATGACATCTCACGGAAATCTATAAACTATGCAATGAAGGCATTTCGTTCAATGAAAATTAGTATAGTTTGCTTACTAAAGAATGTTTTCAAGAGTGTCGAACATGAAACGTGAGCCGTTTTCTTAAATCAGACTGCTCTTGTGTTGATTGGGGCAAGAACAGTGGGCGTGGCATGCTAACTTGCAGATCGCCGAGGCTGTCATTTCTTTCTTTTATGTCTATGCTTAAACCACTGGTGCGGTCACCCGCCTTCAGTTTCTTGGGTAGTGACTCACAAAGAGTGTTATTTTCCCGGCGTGCCTCTCGGTATTCTTCTGCCCCGGCATGCCCTGCGCGCATCTTTACCGGCCAGATCGGCAACTGCTGGGTCACTGTCATGGCGGATCCACGGGAAAAGGCGCTTCAGGACTACCGCAAGAAGTTGCTGGAGCATAAGGAAATCGATGGGCGGCTGAAGGAGCTCCGGGAGCAGCTTCGAGAGCTCACCAAGCAGTATGAGAAGTCCGAGAACGATCTAAAGGCTCTGCAGAGCGTAGGCCAGATTGTGGGCGAGGTGTTGAAGCAGCTCACGGATGAGAAGTTCATCGTTAAGGCCACCAACGGGCCGCGCTATGTGGTGGGCTGTCGCAGGCAGCTTGATCGCACTAAGCTGAAGCCTGGAACGCGCGTGGCCCTCGACATGACTACCCTGACCGTCATGCGCTATCTGCCCCGTGAGGTGGACCCTCTGGTCTACAACATGTCACACGAGGACCCCGGCGACGTGTCCTACTCGGAGATAGGCGGCCTCTCGGAGCAGATCCGGGAGCTGCGCGAGGTGATCGAGCTGCCGCTCACCAACCCGGAGCTCTTCCAGCGTGTGGGCATCGTGCCGCCCAAGGGCTGCCTGCTCTATGGGCCGCCTGGCACTGGTAAGACGCTGCTGGCGCGCGCCGTAGCCACACAGCTCGACTGCAACTTCCTCAAGGTGGTCTCCAGTTCCATCGTGGACAAGTACATCGGAGAGAGTGCACGCCTCATCCGCGAGATGTTCAACTATGCCCGCGACCACCAGCCCTGCATCATCTTCATGGACGAGATCGATGCCATCGGCGGGCGCCGCTTCTCCGAGGGTACCTCCGCCGACCGCGAGATCCAGCGCACCCTCATGGAGCTGCTTAACCAGATGGACGGATTCGATACTCTGCACCGTGTCAAGATGATCATGGCCACCAACCGGCCCGATACGCTGGACCCGGCGCTGCTGCGTCCTGGTCGTCTGGACCGAAAGATTCACATCGAGCTGCCCAACGAGCAGGCCCGTCTTGATATCCTTAAGATTCACGCTGGTCCTATCTCCAAGCATGGCGAGATCGACTACGAGGCTGTGGTGAAGCTGTCAGATGGCTTCAACGGCGCCGACCTGCGCAACGTCTGTACCGAGGCAGGCATGTTTGCCATCCGTGCTGACCACGACTTCGTAGTACAGGAGGACTTTATGAAGGCCGTGCGCAAGGTGGCAGATTCCAAGAAGCTCGAGTCCAAGTTGGATTACAAACCCGTCTGAGGAAAGTGACTAACTGGCATTGAAAGTCATTGAAAAAAAAGTGACTCTAGAGCCCAGCTTAACGACTCGTGAAGAATGTGCCTAATTTCCCGGGACAGGCTCCTTGTTTGAAATATTTTGTGAACTCTGGGTCGGAGACTTTAAAGAATGTCTTGCAGCCAGATTAACCATTAGATCTATCCTCCTTTCTTTGTTAGTGGAATAAAGCCTTGTACTCGGCAGTGGCCATTTGTATCCTGTTTCAGGGAACACCGTGGTGTTTGGCAATGCAGCGGATTATAGCTTACTTTTTCAAACACGAATAATAAATATTAACGGCATTTATGCAGTATTTCTTTGTTTTTAAACAATCGTACGTTTGCAGCTTAGCACTAAAGATATGCGTTGTCTCTGCGCCTCCAATCTCCAATTCTGACTTATTTGCATCTTTCTCAATTTCTTGTCTGAGATTTCTATGTCTCTTGTACTGATGCAAAACAAACATGGCCACCATCCTGGAAATAATTGTCAAGTCATCGGTTTGTATAGGGACGTCTTTAGCGCGCAGGATGTGTAAATGTCAGTGTTCTCGTTTGTTTTGGCATACACTAATCCATTTTCGAAAGTGCTGATCGAGATGTCTGTTTTTTGACTGGTGTGACCGTGAATATGCAGTGTACATCTGCGTAATAGTAGTTCCAGCAGTGATCAATACAGCGTTGGGACTGTAGCTCGGTATTCCTCTTGTGTAGTGAAAGCATGGGTAGCTAATGGAGCAGGACAGACTAGACTCGGCTGCAATTATCAGTTTCTGTACAGGCACCATCAGAGTATTCATGGATTAGTACATGCATGGCGGATACATTGATAGACCGGTTAGTAGGTTATGTGGCTTGATTGGTGAGTGTGTCGATCTTGTACATATTGATCAGTCTCCTTGCGGCAGCTAACCTAAACAACATACGCACATATGCATACACCCTGCCGGGGTATGGAAATTTTTTAAAAACTGTACTTGTCCATGGGACAGAGAGGTACAATAATCTTCTAGCCCTGTAAAGAAATCCACTTGTCCTGCATACTCTAAAAGTAAAAGCTTTACGGACTAGCAAGGACTGATAACTAGTCCACTATAAAACCCAAAGTAAATTTGACCCTCTTTGCTCTTGCAAACTCTCTTATTATAAAGTATTACATTCCACACTGTGTTCTTGCTATCAGCAGTAAAACATTTGCCTTTCAACTAACTTGCCATAGAGCCCGTACCAATTCCACATCTTCATCATAGGGTTCATCACCCGTCTTTTCTCTTTGCTCACAGGGGCTTTGCACACTTACTGTTAAAGTACACCACTCCCTTACTACCCATATACCTTCACACTAAATACATTGAAGTGAATATTCCTCTCGCTGCTCATCCCATGATCTCACCACTCCATCACAGGCTCTGTACCCCTTGTACATGTTACTACAGGTTCTCCTCCCCTCTCAGAAAATGTTTTATTCACCCTCCAGTTTCACCATAGGCTTCATCCCTTCCAACACCTTATCTACTGCTGCTACCTTGACTTCGCTCATCACAGGCTGCTCAGCCTTCTTTACCACCCCTCTGCAATCTGTACTCACCTAAGAGCTCTGAGCAACTCCTTTACTTGATCCAGCCCACTTTGCTTCCAGCAGCCCTGTCAACCAACTGCCACCACAGTAACACTAGTAGTAAAGACATGTAAAAAGCAGCACATGTAGAGGCATTTACATGTAGACACTTTTTTTGACCAGTGCATTGATGGTAACACAGTGATGGCAAAGCAAATGTATCCGCTTCCGAATTGTGCAGTAAGGACAATAGAAGGGGGGCTTGAGGAGAGAAATGACTGGCTATGGGGGAAGGAGTCAAAATTGGGAAGCCTGGAAAGTACAGCTCTGAGTTTATATGTCAGTAGCATAATACCCGCATCAATGAAGGGAAGACTCACAGATGGCAGAAAGGCAGACCTCAAGTGGCCAGGCTGGATTGAGGTGGATAGAACAGACACCCAAGCTGTGAATTATTGAAAGAATCCCCAGGCAGTATTTAAGAGACCTGGCTGGCCAGGTATTAGGATAGGGTTACCTGGAGAGGCCTGCAGCAAGATCCAAGGACTAAATTGAGGAACAATTGAGACCGAACGGATCTAGTACTAGGAAAAGGCACACAGGTTCTGGAGAAAACCTTCGTGAATGCAAGGGTAGAAGCACCAGAGGATGTTGTAGGGGATGGAGACTGGTAAGAGAAATATAAAGGCAGCCAAACCATTTAGTCCGGTAAATAGGTCAGATGATCTCAGGACAGAGGGATAGCAGGTGACGGGATGACAGCACAAAGAAAGAAACCAGAGTTGTTCAAGCAGAATCAGCAAATTGGCTAGATGGCTCAGTGGGTTAAGATTTACTCCAGACAACTGCTGTGGTCTGCACACTGAGTTCAGATTCTGGCAATACAACTTTTGCTTTTCTTCCATTTAAGGATATCAAATTGAGTAGTATTACGTAAACAATATTTATAGTTCCATCATTTATAGTGCTAAAAACAGAAGAAGATTGTTAAGCCCTATAAATAAAACCAAAATATAGGGGGGGGATGGCCTACAGAAGCAGAGGAATAGGTATAGGAAAAGTCAACAGTGGTACAAAATAAAGTGGAAACATGGTTGAAAGAATAGGAGCTGTGTCAAGATCAAAGGGAGAAGTACCAGAGGACATGGGTCACATAAGCACTCGAAAATCACCTCTGGTGATTAGCAGCGCAGTGAAAACAAACCCTAAATAAAATAATCTTGGCCAGACGAAGAGCAGACAATGTAGCCTGGAGGACAAAGGGAGCGACAAGCGTTTTTGCTTGTGATCCATGGAGAAGGGTAGTCTATAGAAGAGGCAAAGTCAGAAAAACAAGATGTCTTTGTGAGCCAAAACTACCTGCTCTTAACTTGTATGGTCATGAGCAGGTCTCGCGGTTTGGAAAAACTTTACTTTGGGAACCCATACATTTGGGGATCAAAGTGGGCAACAAAAAGAGGATGAAGTCACACGGGGCTGATTGCTGAAAAGGGGTCAACTTGTACTTTATTTTTATGTCTCAAAAAAACTTGCGCCAAGGGGAAACGTGACAGAAAATCTTTTCTGGTTTAATAGGTTGCAACGTCTGCATTTTACAATATTTTATGGGTTTAAAGCATATGCTGCATCGAGCTTTGTGCCTAGTAAAACACAGGGAATAATGAAACTGGTGGTTAAAAAACTCGTTGAGGAGATCTGTGTTTTGTTTAGTCACAGTTTTGACGCAGAAAGTAAGTGTTATTGTGTATTCTGCATAGCACATCTGGTCACATGCAGATGACAAATTATGTTATGTAGACAGGGAAGTGGGCCACTGTTTTATTGCTTGCAGTTCATAATTTGCATTTTTTTCTAATATAGCACAGTGAGCTATGAGCCGGCATTAAGCACCTGCATGTAAACTGCAAGACAGGGTTTAGAACCTTGTTTGTTCTTAATCTGTTATTATAAGGCTGCAAAAAAACGTTTTTTTGAGCATAAATAATGGACCATCCCAAGCACTGTTATATTTTAAAACCCAACTTTTTATTTCTACCAGCTATACAATCTTTGCATATAATCCTTACAAGTAAATACTGTTTGTGACTCCTTCCCCATAAAAACTTCTGTCTTATGCAGCATCATGTACATTGATTTACATTACACACTTGTGTGATTAATAGTCAGTGTATAGTGTGTGTGTGTGAGATTAAAAGCTCTCTGACACCCTACAGTGGGATGAGTAGCGTTTTGATATAGAAAATAGGAGTTGCTATTTAAATTGTTGTTCCTGTAAATAATCACACGTACTGATACATGTGACATTTTTACAGCGCATATGTGTTGCATATAGAAGTCGCAGAAAATCAAAAGCCTGCCTCCAAATCGTAGCTTCTTTTAAGTAAGCGATGACAAACTGTGTACCTTTGTTTCCTCATTACTTTGGCATTTAGGTGTTAGGATCCAGATAGTGTCCAGCCATGATTATACTCAAACAGAACGAGGGCTGATGAATATTTAAATGTTCTTAGTTCCGGGCTCAAGCTGGAAAAGGATATTAGAAACCCTGGCAGGGCAGTCTCCGCCATCTATCCTTCTAAGGTCACTGAATAGCATCCTATTAAATAGTGGTACAGTCTGTTTTTATAGACCTTGCAAAGAGCGCAAGTGAAGTGTGAAGCACGCTAATATCAACAACAAGTACTGGCTAATAGGGGAGGACTCGTGAATGGCTGGGATACGGCACTGTAGAATGTGGTGCTAAAGGTTTAGTGAGTAGTGGGAGGAAGAAACCGGCTGGGCAAAAGCAACTGAATGATTCAAAGCAGATATGGGGGCAATAGAGAACAGCCTGAGGCATGCATTTATGATTATGGTATGGCATTAAGTAGAGGAGCTATTTCGAGAAAAGGATCCAAATACCTGAGCAAAGTGGGAGAGAGTGGAGGTCAGACTACTGGTGTTTGGCAAGGGGAGCCTGAGAGTCTAGGCTGGGACTCAGGGTAAGCGAACCACGCATGGTGAAACACAAATGTAGCAGCTGATAAGTTGGGTTACTTGAACGGGAACAGAATACAGTGAAGTTAGGAAACTTGGGAAGATGGGGAGGAGGAGGAATTGGCAGCCTGGGGGACACAATGGGTGCACCTAACACAACCAGCGTGCTCCCAGTGAAGAAAGGAAGGATTTGTACTCTTTCAGTACCACCTCTATTCGGAAACAAATGCTTTTGAGACAATGTAGTAAAAGAAGCCTTAAGCATTTTGAAACACTCCCCGTCTCCCACACTGTTGCTTGCTGCCTGCCTCTTGGTTGGGACTTGGTTCCCACTAGTTGAGTTTTTTTATTTTTCGGTAAGTACCTCCTGGTAGCTCCTGCCGTGCAGTGGGTTTGTCATGTTTATCAACCATGACACTGTTAAACGCTAGCTGCCTGAGTTGGAGGCCCCCATTCTCGCACACTTCACTTTGTCCCTGCTGCTCCGTATGAGCCAAGCTGGACGCACCAGGAAACTGTTGGAGCCATAGATGCCAATAGACCTGATTCACAGGAGATTCCTGGTTTAAAACGGTTTTATTTTAGCAGTGTGCCACCTGAAAATGTCTCTGCTTCAATGAAGGTCTATTGACAAAATACAGTCCCACAATCTTTTTTTATGATTTTAAATCACCCTCTTTATAATTTCAGAATGTGAGCATGTATGGTCGAAGCCAGGATGAGGATTTCACATATTAAAAGTTACTTGTGCGTTGCTTACTTTCAGCTCATCCTTGTGCTAGCAGGGCAGGTGAAGTGATGAGGGGCCTCTTGTGTTCCTTATTCTAATCTCTTATTTTTCTGGCCTAGACTGCATGCGCCAGGAGTTCTCCTAGTGTTCTCCAACTACCCCACGAAATAAGTGTCAGTCTTATCTGCGGGGCTGTGACCTGACTGGTGCCCCATCTCTCTTATCTCTGCAATATATTTCCAACGTGCCCGTTATTTTCAGTCTTCAGAGCCTACTACCCAAATGAACAGATCTATTCCCCTGGACAGAAAGGGCTTTCATTTGGAAAATGACAAAACAAATGCCTACAAATAGCAGTATGTCATCTGTCTGCAAAGTAAATAGAGGAAAGTCCCAGCAGTTCCTTGAATCCGGAACTAAGCAACGCAGTACCAGTGCATCACATACTTCCTGCATTACTGGTTTTCAGGCTGGTGGTATATCACGCAGAGCTGACATCAGGAATTTTTAAGCATTGAGGCATCTCTGCGTGTTTTATCAAACAAGTACATCTTATATATGTGGCCTTTTTTGTATTTGAGGGCGTCCAGGGTCACACATCCTCCTTGTTCAGCTTCCCTTCAACTCGCAGGGCTCCTCTGACGTGATACTCTTTCTGAGAATTAGCATACATAGCATTCCTGTCCACTCTTAAGGACTCTTAGCGCACCTTCCCTGACCCCGTACATGCATGCCTTTACCTTTGCAGGGGAATCCACTCTGCACCACTCTAGTGGCGTATCTTTATCGTTTCAATAAGAGCGCACATGCAGCAACTTTTAGCACCCAGAAGCATAACTAATACAGGAGCTGGCATCGCTCACTAGCATCCTTGAAGTGTGAAGTCTGCTTCTCAGATTGACGGTGAGCACAAGCTGTAGCCAGGCTTAGCTTGGTTACCGTAATTACCTATAAAAAGGTGCATTTACTAAGATTTCAGATAACTATCTGAAATAACTTTGTTTTGTGATTATATTAGATCCACGGGGGATAATGAGAATGTCTACTTGTCTGGAGGGCTAAATAGACAATAAAACTTCTTGTCCGCAAAAAGAATCCTCATGTCCAGGACGTCTGGCGATACAAACTCTCCGCCCCTGCCCCTATGAAGGCCCCTCCCCAGGCATGCTTGCAGACCAATGCACTCTGTAACTAACCCTGGGTGGTGAACTCTGCTCCGTTTGTGGAGTTTTTCGCTCTGGAGTTCTGGAGTTCAGAAAAACTCTGCAGAGCGGAGTATTTTTCTTCGCTCACGTTGGTCAACGTCAAGTTGGTGAGTGAGGAAAATCAACCTCTTCGCGATCGTCAACATCAAGTTGGTGAGCGTGGTTAAAATCAACCCCACGGCGAGATTTCTCAACGCGGGGAGTCAGGTTTCTCATTGCAAGTGCTCGCAACTGCTTGCGTTAAGAAACTTCCCGTTCACGTTGAGAAAGCTGCCGCTCTAGTCTACTCGAGCGGCAGAAAAGGAAAGTAGGGACCGCTTGCGCTGTGCAAGGTGCCGTTCACAATGATTGCACAGTGCTGGATGCTTGTCTGCACTGTGCAATCACAGCAAACGGCATTTTTCTATTGTACTCTGCCGCTTGCGGAGCTCCGCGTAGTGCAGCGGAGTTTTTTTGCACTTTGTGGAGATCCGCGTAGTGCAACTCTGCCCAGAGTTATCTGTAACGCGTTGTTTCCAGTCCGCAAAGCAGTGCATCCCCTCTCCTACCACCCTATAGTTTACACCAGTTAGCACTTTAGCCTAGGGGGCAGAGGTCTTTTTCGATGGATTAATACATTGAAAAAAAACAGACATCGATCTGAGATTAAAGTTGACAGTTCTGAGACATTTATTTTACCTGCCAGTATATACGTGCAGTTTTCCTTCTGCCTAATACCGTTTTCAAACCAAGCTATAGTTGATTATATCGCTCTTAGATTATGCTATCCAGGTGCGTGTATGGTCTCGCCAAATGACTAATGGATTATTGCAAGCTACACACAATGAATCTCCACCCTGGTTGTCACCGCAGCACCATCATTTCTGTGTTACTATTGACCATAGTATAACAGATAATGCAACACCTAAATGCGGTGGTCGGTCATAATCCGCGCAATAAAGCAAAATCACTTTAAAAGGAGGGTCACAACAAATGGCATAAACCCCCATATATATCCTGTTGGAACGTTTTCTACAGCTATGTACTTTATTTCGTGGGAACTGAAAGAAACGTACATACAGCCACTGGTGGTTGAAAAATGTGATCAATAATAAAGTATGGTAACACAAGTTTTTATTTACTAGGAGTTTTGGGATGTTGTAAACGTTGATAACTTTTTTGGTTATTTACGCTTAGATGAGATGCACAATCACTGGAATGCAAAAAACTAGCATTCTTACAGATGCAAACGTGGAAAATGGTCTTGGTTTAACCCTTAAATGTGCACTTAAACCTTGGCTGAATTTTGGAGCCAATTTCAACAATGCCTTCCAGAGATGCTCACTTTAAGGCAGCTGGGCTTATCCAGTAAATGTAGGCCCCAGTCCTTTTGTGGAGTACAATAACTAAAAAATAAAATTGATAAATGGTATCGGTTTGTTTTTAACACTTCACTTTTGATGTGGCGCAGTTGGAAGTGTTTTCATGGAAAATAATCAAGCTCTGTGTTACTGTAAAAAGCATCTTACAAAATGACGGAAACATTCACCAACACTCTTGATGCTAAACAGGTTTCCATCTGTGATCCCGACAGTTAGTCAGAGGTTAAGTCAAGCACCTTAACTGCCTGCCCTTTAATCTTACACTCCAAAACCCCAAGCCTATACCTGTAACCCTTTACTCTACCCCTCACTCTACAGCTTTACCTCCTGTACTCTTTTCCCCTAACCTCTATACCTAATTCCACAATTCTTAGCCCTATAGCCGTATACATTTTAATTATGCAAGTCTGCAGCTTTTTTGCGCAAGTGTTTTTTTGTAGATAATGCTTAATTTGCAGATAAAGAAAAGTTTCGAACTGACGGATTAAAAATTACTAAAAATGTAGCAACGTGTTTGCATGGAGTGTAAGGCCCTTCACAAAGGTGAACTGGTTATATTTCGGTTGCTTATTTCTGTATTTTGTTTTTAAACTAGTACTAAGGTGAAATCTTTGTTGGATAGTATTACCATGCGTACGAAATACAGAATAATGAAGTCATACTATAAAAAGAGCAGCATTGTGCTGCATAATTTGCTTTTTTTTGCTGCATAACTTGGTGCTCTCCTGCCGCATAATTCCAGTGGACCTGTCTATACCGCAATCCCCTCACGCTGTACCCATAATCTATATCTTTGACCCTATATAGCAAACATTTTACAATACACCTTTAAACTTAGTCATACCCTTAATTCAGGAATCTCATGCCCTATACACCAGTGCTTACGTTTTGCACCCCAAACAGTTACACTTTAAGTCAAATCCTCAAACCCTTAATTCTATTCCACAAACCCGTGACTATGCCCGAACTCCTATCCTCTAACTCAGTGGTTCCCAAACTTTTTTGACCCGTGGCTCCCTTGACCTAATTGGCAGTTGGCCGTGGCTCCCCGCCATTTTTTTTACCCGCGCACCGGGGTGCCGCGGCGCACCCTTTGGGAACCACTGGTCTACATGAAGAATCAAGCCTAGACGTGATGAAGGATTCAGAGAGTCACCATCACTGTCATAAATCTATATTTGCAATCACAAAGATCTTATAAAGTACATCTCAATGCATACATAGAGTAGTATAAAGCACTCCCACTAAAAGTAACCAGGCTAGAGAAAGGCCCAACACTCTCCACCAGGCCCCTGAGCCTGCACCCACCCAATGCTCTCCACCAGGCCCCCCACCCAGCACCCACCCACCCAACGCTCTCCACTAGGCCCTGCACCCAAACACCCAACGCTCTCCACCAGGCCCCTGACCCCGCACCCACCCAACGCTCTCCACCAGACCTCTGACCCTGCACCCACCCTATGCTCTCCACCAGGCCCCTAACCCTGAACCCACCCACCCAACGCTCTCCACCAGGACCCTGACCCTGCACCCACCCACCCAACGCTCCCCACCAGGCCTCTCACCCTGCACCCACCCACCCAATGCTCGCCACAAGGACCTGACCCTGCACCCACCCACCCAATGCTCTCCACCAGGCCCCTGACCCCGCACCCACCCAACGCTCTCCACCAGACCGCTGACCCTGCACCCACCCTACGCTCTCCACCAGGCCCCTGATCCTGCACCCACCCAACGCTCCCCACCAGGCCTCTCACCCTGCACCCACCCACCAGGCCTCTCACCCTGCACCCACCCACCCAACGCTTCCCACCAGGCCCCTGACCCACCCACCCAACGCTCTCCACCAGGCCCCTGACCCTGCACCCACCCACCCACCGCTCCCCACCAGGCCCCTGACCCACCCACCCAATGCTCTCCACAAGGACCTTACCCTGCATCCACCCAACCAATGCTCTCCACCAGCACCCTGACCCTGCACCCACCCACCCAATGGAGGTTAAAGACAGTCATTTTATGCGTATCTGTGCTCCCAGAGAGAACACTGGGATACCGCCACAGGTTTATTAAGCCGCGCACGAACACTCTCTCTCTCTCCCAATCATTAAATTACTCCACCATTTAAAGAATCCAAAATATATGTCATCAATAATGTGATTTTTCTGCTTGATAATGGACTTGGTACAACGTTGCACATGAATTTAAAAAAGCTGTCATAATAGGAACGTTCGTGAATGTCATTTGACAGTTGAAAAGTTTTACCCTTTTTCTGTGTTTTGGTCGGCTGGATATTTTTTTTATTTTTTTTTGCTGCAGATTTATATAGCGCAAACTCAACCCGAAGAGCATCAGTCACTTTACACAAGGATACATTCATGTATTCTGTTTTTGCAGGCGCTGGGAGATTAAGTGATTTGCCCAGAATGACACAGGATTCTGAGCTGACGTCGAGGGTCGAACCTGGTTCCCCAGCTCCAAAATTGGCAGCTCGCAGTTTCACTACATTTTGAGGATAATTATATATTTTTTTCAGACCCACATCCTGCACAGCGGCGCGGCGCCCCTGACTTCCCTTCACGGCACACCAGGGTGCCGCATGCACACTTTGGGAACCACAGATGTATTACATAGATATTGCGAGTGTACTCCCTGGACAGGTCCTGAGCATGGGTAGAGGAGGGGAGAATATGGAGCTTGAGGTCAGAGCTACCACTTTGGAACTGAGGAATCAGGTTTGATTCTGGTTTTGGCTCAACATCCTGTGATCCTGGGCAAATAACTTAATTTCTCCGGGCCTTATTTATGAAGGTCTTGCGCCGCCAGTGCGTCACTTTTAAAATGGGAAAAAGTGACGCACCAGTGGCGCAAGGCCTTCATAAATGAGGCCCTCCGTATCTAAAAAAGTAACATGTCCTTATGAAATGTCATTGGTGCTCATGTAAAGCACTCCAATATGTTTGGGTTGGGTTTGCTCTATATCAAAATTGAGGGGGAAAAAATGAAATCATTAGTTTAATTTACTCTTTCAATGCTATTTGCATCTAAATAACCAAAGGTGCTCATGACTCCACAAGGAGCATGACCCCCTCCTGTGCTGCAACACCTTCCTTTCTGCCACTGTCCAGCATCTCTTTCACAGCTCATCAGCAGCTGAAAGAATTGATTGTCTTTTTCAATGGTTAGAACTGCCAGGCGCCAAAATGCCGGATTATGGGCATCATCTTTGGCCTTTGAATAAGAAGTGCCAGGATCTGTAGCCAGTCCTGTGTGTGCTGTTTGTGCACCCCCCCCCCCCCCCCCCCCCCCCCGCCGCCGTGATGCTCTGCTTCAGAAAGGCAGACACTAGGGGCAGAGCAACCTAGTCATCACGGAGGTGGGGGGCGAAAGTGACACATTCTTAGTTAGACTTAAACACTTCGTCCCACATCGTGCGCGGCGCCCCTGGCTTCCCTTCACGGCGCACCAGGGCGCCGCGGCGCACAGTTTGGGAACCACAGCTCTAACTCCTTAATGCCAGTATCTCAAATCCTTAACCTTTATTCCACCTACTATTGGCCCTCTACTCTTAACTTTTTCCCCACACCCATAACCTCTGTATCCTTAATCTCAGACCCGTTCACAGGCTTTACTTCAGTATATTTTGTCAATGTTTGTTTTCTGAAGTATTATTTTTTAAACTAATAATACAACAAGCATTTACAATGCAATGGTCTCGCCATTCTTAAAGTTAGAGCTATTGGCATTGCTCATGACATTATTTTTATTTATGCTTTTTGTTTTTAAAACATAAATAAATGGCATTGTAATTTACAATGCCAATAGCTTAATCGCTCGCAAATGCAAGACCTATTGCATTTGCACCCACACAGAGCCACACACAAAGCCACCCCCACACACATACAGAGTCATTCACATAGAGCCACCCACACAGTCATTCACATAGAGCCACCCACCCACACACAGAGCCACCCACCCACACACAGAGACACACACCCACACACAGAGCCACCCACCCACACACAGCCACCCACCCACACACAGAGCCACCCACCCACACACAGATCCACCCACCCACACACACAGCCACCCACACACAGAGCCACACACACAGAGCCACCCACACACACACAGAGCCACCCACCCACACACACAGCCACCCACCCACACAGAGCCACCCATCCACACACAGAGCTCCACACATCCACACACAGAGCCCCACACACACAGAGCCCCACACACACAGAGCCCCACACACACAGAGCCCCACACACAGGGAACAGAGGCGTGAAAAAACACAACGAGGGAACAGGGGGCAGAAAAGCAAGCACAACCAGGGGGCAGGAGAGCAAGCACAAACAGGGGGCAGGAGAGCAAGCACAAACAGGGGGCAGGAGAGCAAGCACAAACGGGGCAGGAGAGCAAGCACAACGAACGAGGGGGCAGGAGAGCAAGCACAACCAACGAGGGGGCAGGAGAGCAAGCACAACCAACGAGGGGGCAGGAGAGCAAGCACAAAGAATGAGGGGGCAGGAGAGCAAGCACAAAGAATAAGGGGGCAGGAGAGCAAGCACAAAGAACGAGGGGGCAGGAAAGCAAGCACAAAGAACGAGGGGGCAGGAGAGCAAGCACAAAGAACCAGGGGGCAGGAAAGCAAGAACAACGAGGGGGCAGACGCCAGAAAACGGACACAATCAGGGAACAGAGGCAATAAAAGCGAGCACTCACCAGAGGACTCGGCAGCTTCTCTACTTTTTCCGGCGGCGGTCCAGCAGAAATGGCTCCTGAAAAAGCCCCGACCTTTTACGACTGGGGTGCGTGTTTTTCATTCTCTCCTTTTCCCATTGGCTGGAATGTAAAATTCCAGCCAATTGGAAGAGGAGAGAAAGAAAATAGAAAGAACGTAAAACCCCCCCCCCCCCCCCCCCCCCCCAATCCGGCTTGAACGGAGTGACGCCCCTCTCCTCCAATGGCTGGCCTCCGTTTAGGAAGCCAGCCAATGGAAAAGAGGGGCGGTTTCAAGCCCCCATACTGTAAAACAAAATGTCTCACCAGCGAGACTGCGCAAGCGCAGCCTACGCAGGCCGAGACCTAAAACGGTCAGTCCATGATCTAGTGCACTCACATCAGAAAAGTGTTACTCTAAATTGCTGATTTAATCCTGCCTGCAAAGTGAACATGGCTCCCATCAATCGTTATTAACTCGCCTTATTGAAAACGTACTTATCCTGCTCCCTTCATAGACCTTAACAGATATCTGGGCCTCTTAGGACTAGACTACAGCAATATTACTGAGCATACAACAGTTTCAGAGATACAGACTCAAGTGGCCAGCATATACATTAACTGAATTAACATATACACTCAACCAATACCTTGATGTTGAACGATTGTACAACCTGCACAAGACCTTCTAGGGCACGGGTACTCATAGTACGGCCCGCGGGCCAATAGCGGCCCGGCAAGCCTTCCGTGGCGGCCCGCGGACCATGAGACATCGCCCCGGTATTTTAAAAAAAAACTTTTTTAAAGAGTGTCTGCGAACACTGCTGGTTGCAGACACTCTGCTGCTCTGTGGGGCCGGGCGACTCATCCCAGGAGGCCAGAGTGGAGCTGCAGGGGCGCTAAGAGGAGGTGAAATACAGCAAAGCCCCATTCACATGCAAATGGCTGTGAAGTGCTCGGGTGGGGCTGTGTGTCTGCGCGCGCTGGGGAAGCTTTCTCAGCCCGGTGACAGACAGGCACATTGGGGAGGAGGGGGGTCATTTCTTTTAATAATGGGGCTCAGCTCTTTTTTTGCCCAGGGTGTACACGGCTTTGAGTTACAAAAAGATTCTAGCGCCTTGAAGCACCCCTTCTTCTTGTCCAGCGCACTTTTTCTCAAACTTGTTGTTTTCAGGTGTGATACTCCAGTTGGTTGTGGTGAAGTTCAGAATGCATCTGTTTGATGATTGAGATCCCGTGCTCATCCTTGTGTTCATGATGTCACGGAGAGGTTTTTCGTACACATGACTCAGCTCGGCATTATAGTGAATGTCACACCGTTTATGCTTGCCCCAGGACCGTTGTTAGCTGGATGGATACTACCTTTTGCTAGCTGAATATTGTGTGGGTGTTCTTGTTTGTGGTGTTTTGTGCTCCGACCTCATTTGATGATACTTTTAGCGTTTTACTATAGCGCTTGCATACCCCTCACAGGTCCTCGGATCGCTTTATTGGTGCTCAAATAGTTTGCGTGTTTTACAGCCTATTGTATGTGAGAATTATTTTGAGTATTTATGAAGTTTTTTTGTGTCGTGTGGGGTTTGGAGATGTACGCAATCAGGGGAGAGGTTGATGTTGAACGATTGTACAACCTGCACAAGACCTTCTAGGGCACGGGTACTCATAGTACGGCCCGCGGGCCAATAGCGGCCCGGCAAGCCTTCCGTGGCGGCCCGCGGACCATGAGACATCGCCCCGGTATTTTAAAAAAAAACTTTTTTAAAGAGTGTCTGCGAACACTGCTGGTTGCAGACACTCTGCTGCTCTGTGGGGCCGGGCGACTCATCCCAGGAGGCCAGAGTGGAGCTGCAGGGGCGCTAAGAGGAGGTGAAATACAGCAAAGCCCCATTCACATGCAAATGGCTGTGAAGTGCTCGGGTGGGGCTGTGTGTCTGCGCGCGCTGGGGAAGCTTTCTCAGCCCGGTGACAGACAGGCACATTGGGGAGGAGGGGGGTCATTTCTTTTAATAATGGGGCTCAGCTCTTTTTTTGCCCAGGGTGTACACGGCTTTGAGTTACAAAAAGATTCTAGCGCCTTGAAGCACCCCTTCTTCTTGTCCAGCGCACTTTTTCTCAAACTTGTTGTTTTCAGGTGTGATACTCCAGTTGGTTGTGGTGAAGTTCAGAATGCATCTGTTTGATGATTGAGATCCCGTGCTCATCCTTGTGTTCATGATGTCACGGAGAGGTTTTTCGTACACATGACTCAGCTCGGCATTATAGTGAATGTCACACCGTTTATGCTTGCCCCAGGACCGTTGTTAGCTGGATGGATACTACCTTTTGCTAGCTGAATATTGTGTGGGTGTTCTTGTTTGTGGTGTTTTGTGCTCCGACCTCATTTGATGATACTTTTAGCGTTTTACTATAGCGCTTGCATACCCCTCACAGGTCCTCGGATCGCTTTATTGGTGCTCAAATAGTTTGCGTGTTTTACAGCCTATTGTATGTGAGAATTATTTTGAGTATTTATGAAGTTTTTTTGTGTCGTGTGGGGTTTGGAGATGTACGCAATCAGGGGAGTGGGAGATGCTTTATTTCTAAGGGGTGGTTAGGGGCACAGACTGCCTTGGAGATAACCGTGCCAGGGCTCTGGTTTGATTCTAAGAACCAAAGCTGAGTCGTCAAACGATGTAAAGTAAGTCTTGTAACAAATCTCATGAAAAAATACGATAACTTAAAAATGGAGTAAACGTACTGTCAACATTTCTGTGTCATTTAAAAAAAAAAAGAGAATTCCCCCCAAGGACTATTGCCACTAGTTATCCAAAATGTGTCATGCTTTCTGTTTAAATAGCTTATATTGTCATTAAATGCGAAGCTCGACTATTTAATATCAACTGTGTATTAGTGAGATCTTGTTCTGAATTATTTCATTGACCTCTCAGGCTGGTTAGTTAAATAACATGATGTATACTGTACCTTACTGTGCTCTTGTAACTGATGTAACTTTTAACGCAATGATCCTAAATGTAAAGCGCTTTAATACCCTCTTGGGTCAAGTTCGCGCTAGGGAGACGGAGTGAGGGAAGGGGAGTGAGGGAAGGGGAGTGAGGGAAGGGGGGTGAGGGGAGGGAGGGAGGGAGGGAAAGGAAGGGAGGGAGGGAAGGGGGAGGGGAGGGGTGTGAGGGAAGTGGGAGTGAGGGAAGGGGGTAGTGAGGGAAGGGGGAGGGAGGGGAGGGAGGGGAGGGGAGTGAAGGGGAGTGAAGGGAGGGGGAGAGGGAAGGGGAGGGGAGGGGAGTGAGGGAAGAGGAGTAAGGGAAAGGGAGGGAGGGAGAGAGGGAAGGGGGGTGAGGGAAGGGGAGTGAGGGAGGGAAAGGGGGAAGGGTAGTGAGGGTGAGGGAAGGAGAGTGAGGGTGAGGGAGGAAAGGAGAGGTAGGGAAAGGGAGGGAGAAGGAGAGAGGGAGAGCGAAGGTGAGGGAGGGAGAGGGAGTGAGACAGTCACAGTGAGTGAGACAGAGGAAGACAAGGAGGGAGAGAGAGGGAGATAGAGGGATGGAGGGAGGGAGGCAGATATATATATATATATATATATATATATATATATGTATGTATGTATGCCGGGTCTGGTAGCTCAGTGGACGAAGGCGTCCGCTGCAGGGACCTGTGTTCAACCTCATGGTCACAGTTTTTATTTTGTTGCTCTAGCCCCGCCCCCTCCCCCACCGGTGCGGCCCTCGGACACAAACCACACAGTAAATTTGGCCCCTGAGAGAAAGTTTGTGAGTACCCATGTTCTAGGGCAATTATCTTCAAAACCTTAATACATTAGCACCAACAATTTGAAATCAAGTACAATTTCTCAGATGAACTACAATGAACTCTGATTAAAAAAAAAATATGAACGAGGCCAGCCACTAGTCATTCACTTCATGACATGCTTAATCAAGCATTGAGAACACAACAAATTTACCAAACGTTCAAGAATTACCTGAAATGGAATGAGCCCTATTTAGACAGGTTCTGCTGACTACACTGTCACAGAGGTATTACCCACCCCTCCTTCATACCCCTCCAATGGCAGGACTGATTATCCTTCTTGCATCTGGTTTATCAAGCTATACTCATGCCACCAAGCACATAACCCACCCAAGTCATCCACTAGACACTAATTCAGCGATCCTATGGGTCTTACA